>NW_028146738.1:36025255-36642755 GCF_055883805.1 Amblyomma maculatum
TGTAACTGGTTCAAACTATGTACACAATTACGCCATTTTTAGCATGAAAATAGAATTTTGTAGTGGCTGTATAGAAAGGTGGCAAAAATATTCCGACTCTACAAAAAGCTGCCTTTGGTGTGCACTGTTTCGGAAATGCTCTGTTTCTGCAGTTATTACTGTGTTCGTTATATAATTTCAAACAGTCCTTCGTGATTTACTTTCCGCCGTAGCGAAAGCGCAGGAAAATCTTTCATAACTTTAATGCACAAAATGAACGTAACATTGACCCAGTCCGTGATATTGATGGAAAGAAATCCAGCCTTTGCTGCACGTGCTACGCCCCCCGTTCATTGTACTCTTCCAATACAAGGGAAGGGAAAAACATGAGAGGAAGTCCCGTTAACACAGACAAACGATGTTTTAGGGCACTCTGAAAGCGTAGTACATATTCGCTTGGTCTCAGTATCCCGTTCGTTGCTAAAGAGAACGCATGCGCAATCTCTGCGAATACAAGGCTGGATCGCTAGAGTTTGCGAAGCTTCCTTAACCTAGCCCGCTGAATAACACAAGGACGCGCACATTTTGAAAAAAAAAACAAAAAAAAAACAAGAACAACAAAGATATTGCTGCTTAAACACGACAATTTTTCGTGCTTTAGAAACAGAGACCTCTTACTAAAATTAGTAAAACAAACCATTTCTGTGGGGAGCCTGTTTGTTACTAAGCGCCGTAGATCATGGCAAGAAAGTCAAAATTATTGCCGGAATGGCTGAAGGAAAAAGTGTTTCGTCGATATGCGCTCGTTATTTTAAGTCATAATACGGTAGACACCACTAATCAATCAATATGAATGTGATTGCTCTAATTGTGACATCTCCTTTTCAGTTCTGATTCCACCATAGAGAATGCAACGGACACTACACCGTTTTGTCACAAAATGTTCAAGAGTGCTTAACTTCGCCAGCGGACTAACGGCGCAGCGGATAACGTTCTGAAGCACTGCAGTGTGCTACCATTCCTTTACCTGAACGTGTTTGACACAGCGACGAGGAACGGCGTCATGTTGGTGCCGTATATCTGCCAGGCAGAGATTCCGCAGCACAAAATAGAAAGCATGGTGAAGATCGTCGCGACCAGCCATTTCCTTCTGCAGGGAGAGAAGGAAAGCACTGCTGGTTATGATGCGGAAAGCATAGATTCAGAACACTTGAAACATTGCGCTGCACTCATAAATATTGAGACGGTCTCCAAAATTTCTGCAGCACAAATCAAGTATGAGATTGGAAATACAGTGACGTGGGAAAGGAAGTTCACCTTCAGATACCATTGTGAACTGGTATACGCATATATTTTGTAAAAGCTTTCATTGCACTGTGATTGCTTAGGGGAACAGCAGTGCGGCTCGTGTATCGTCTGCAACGCGGAAACCAGGTGGAGAGTGTGTATAGATGTCTTGCTCTTCTCTCCAAAGCTTTTAACTGTCGTGGCATGGCAGGTGAGCTTCGCTATACGGCCAAGCAGCAAACTCGGTGACGTAGTATATTTTGAAAACGGTAAGAAATGATTCAGGCCGGTGGTGATAATAATATGGTTGCAAATTCCCAATTAACCCAGAGGGTTGGCTTATATAATGAATTTCAGGAGAAGCTTCCAAGGAGCTTTTTTTTCGTCCGCTACATTTTGCGGCTAGACAACTTATTCGGATATAGGTGCAGATTTTTTCTGCAGTGATTCAAGCGTTACAAACGTTTTTGTTTCGCATGTACCATGCAAACCTGGCAATGGTTATATTATGTATTAGCACTCCGTTTCAGAACAGGGTGTAGGTGGTTAAAGGGACGCTAATTTCACCTAGCCACACCGCTCACCTTTTCTTTTAAACATTCTGGCCATGCGAACTTGCACCCCGCCATTCCGCCATCTCGCTACCCCATTCTAAACCCTAACAGTATTTTCCTAAGGGAAAGTTTATAAGTTTGTACTAAACAGAAGACGCCCTTACTTGCGTTCTAAACGTACTTACGTTCTAAACATCTGGATCACAACGACGGCGACCAGAAAAAACTGGTAGTCTGCAGATAAATACCACAGGTGCGGCATCGTGGACTAGAGAGAGAAAGAAAAAAAATATTATGCTATGTGACGAACAGTGCGGCTCATTCAGTTCCTACTATTTTACGTTTCGACAGCTAGGTATAGTTAACCTGCGTTTCATGCCTCAAAGCTGTCTCTATAGCGAGGCCATTTGACGAGACAGATTTGCACACGAAACTGCAGTTTCGCTTTCGCATTGATTGCGAACAATATTCGAGGATCTGAGTGCAAGGCTACGAACTTTTTATTTACACACGTTTTCAAAAACCTAAGTGCTGCATTGCCTGTCGAATCAAAAGTAAACAAAAAATGATCACTAGTTACAAATGTTTCTTCCATTTCAGTTAGCGATAATTGTTCTTGTAACACAGCCTTGTTTCATTTAAACAGCGCAGGCGCCTCAAGACGACACTGGATTTCCATAAATTTCAATCGTAAATTTACCAATATAGATACTTTTCGCTAAGATGTTACCTTTTTCTACAAAATATATACGGGAATTGACGTGCTCCCCTGCAGGAATGGACGAATGGACGATATGCGGATAATCAGAAATACTTATGTTAGTACTTCAACACTTTTCTGTCATCACCGTTATTCCACATTATGAATCTGAACGATTTGCCTGTTTGACTTTCAGGTTTGTTGAGGCTGTAACAATGCGGGTAGGGGGACTTTGGATAGACCGAGTAATTAGGCTTCCGCAGTAGCCTTCCTCTAATAAGGCAGTTCAAAGGTCATTGCGCTTACCACTTCTTGGTCAGCTCTCCAGTTGCGCATCTGAAAGAGCAGGTCCCACCAGTGGTTGCGGATTTCAGTGTAGAACTTCTTGTAAAACTCCTTTGAGTTGGGTCCAGAGGCAATGAGTGGCAGTAGATACATGCACATGATCATGAAGAACATGGGAACGGTGGCCCTGTGGTTCAGAAAGAAGAGTGCGTCTTTAAGCGACGGCCCAAGCCGTGGATGCTGGCCGCATTGAGCCGTAAGTCTGGGTCAAAATTGCGCTTCCTCAAAGCACAATAATGCCAGAGTAGACCAAGAGCGGCAAGTGTCTGTGTGTTTACCCTGTGCTGCTCTTGCGTTCTGAAGGAAATGATGTGCAGGCGCAGCAATATCCACGGTGTTTCCAATTTTCAACACAGTCACAGTTAGAAAGCATTCGGTAGTATCTTCTCACATTGCACAGCGAAGTCTTACGAAATCGCTCACTTGAAAAACAGGTCTGTTTAATCTAAACGCGCGCGTGGAAAGCAAAGGCGTTTTGAGGCTTGTATATTGCAGTACAATCGTTCGAAAGAATTTTATGGGAGTAGACTGTCAACGCATTGTATCTGGCTGTTTGCAATTTTACAAATATGCACTAGTCGTACTTCAATGACAGAGTTCACTGATTGCTTTTACTAAGCAGAAAATCTAGTAACGTGAGGTTTCGTCATTCAACTCACCTTATAAAACGCCGGATGATAGCCACCACAGCTACAAGGACGCGATTCTGCTTTTGCTTGCTGAGAGTGTAGTAAAGCAAAAATCCACTGGAAAAGTGAAATAAAGAAACATGATTGCCCTGACAGTTTTGACCGTTATCTTTCACTTTTTTTATCTTTGATGCCCTTGAAATTTTGCGGAAATTAATGAAATATTTTTTGGGCAGCACTTTTGCTCCGCCTTCAAGGCTATGGTGCAACAGGTTTAATGGTTCCCATTTGTCTGCTCTCCTTGTCGATCGCCTTTCATTTGCTACTCATACATCACTAATGTTTTAATAATTGCCTGATATATACATCCTGCTTATACAAATTAGCATACAGTCATAAGCTACCAGATTGCCCCGCTTTAACCATGCCGTACGTTCATGCCTATGTGGCCCAGGAGCAGCGTGTCTAGCTAAACATCCAAAAGTCTTGTACAGGTTACACTGCCATCTTTGCGTCACATATCGAAAGCGACAACAGTCCGTTCATGGCCATGTCATATGCCAAGTCCGCCTGCCAGAGCCATGCCCTTGATATTTAGTTGACAACACCGACAACGACGACGCTCTATTTTCTGGGGAACCACGCCTTTCACGCCAAAGCATCGAGTGTTCTGTTAATTGCAGATCTCGATAAAGTTAAAGCCATAAAGCTATCAACCTCTTCATTCTACGAGTATTATTTGCGCGCAGAGCTTACCTGAAAAAGAAGAAACTGTCGACAGCCAGGTAGCCTGCTGTTACGATCAGTGTCTCCCAGCGCTCGAAATAGTGAAGTGCATTGACTAGCCTCGCTGAAAGGAAGAGAGTAGCGCTTGGTTAAAAAACGCTGGACGCATCGACAGTGTGAGGCAAGCAGTTCAGAATCATAAAAAGCTCTAGTACTGTCACCTCCACTAATACTGTCAGTGCAGAACAATAATGATAAACATCGTTCAACTGAAGAACATGAAGACCCAGAATCAGCAGCTGCTGTCAGCTCTTCACATTGCACTGAAGTTGATCTGCACGCCCTGTATCTTAGTTCGTATATTTTATGTGTCACTATAAAAAAAAATAAATTACTGAATCCGAAGTCTTAAGCTATAAAATGGCAGAAGTACAAATAAATCAATAAAGGTACCTCATAACCAAACTTTATAGCGCTGTTAACTGAATATTTATGAATAAAGGTTTTCAGTGTATGTCCTTTAATGGACATAAACTTTCGTGCAGATTATTACTTTAAAATTGCCCCCATACGTTTTCAGGAAACATCTACAACATGGCGAATATATTTTGACCGATGTCTTTATTAGTCTGTGTGCGGGTTCAGATTTAGACTACAAATCTACAAATTTTACTGCAATAGAAACAAGCCATCAAGAAACGGTCAAATACTTCGAATAGGCCTAGAACTACTTACTTATGTTTTCAGTGATGGTCCCGTACGAATGACCGAGGCATATCCAGAAGATGCTCAGGAAACGAATTCCGTGCATGAAGCGGTAAGAGTAGGCATCAGAATTTTTGTCCTTGTTGACGCTCAGGATCAGCCTGCTGTTACTCAGGGCCGAAAACGCTACGGTGCACTTGTAGGCAATAGCTGGAAAAATGAAAAGTGCAAGGAAGGAAAAACAAGAAAAAAAAAGTTGGACAAAGGTTGCAAAGACACAATGACAAAAATGAAGGCTGCATTTTTTCGCCACCTACGTGGTGCATATGGAGAATAACTCTACAGCAAAACAAACCGAAGGAACCGCTGCACTAAAAAACCCCGAATTCCTTCACATCGCATTGTTTGCAAGCTCGTGTAAATTTTATTCTTGTCCGTCAACGGGCTTTTCGCAATGACCGATGCCTCAGTGGAACACATTTTCATCGAGGCCGCAATAAAAACGGGTTCCGTGAGTAGTTTACGAATTTGGGGTGTGTTATTGCTAAAAACCTTTCTTTTAAGCTTATTACACTGTATTGAGGCGATCAGGGCCAGTCTTCAAAATGTAATAATCCTTTTCCTCTCTCGAGTGCTTTAGTAGCCGGGTAGGCACATCGCTACACGTATTCATCGCGCTTTCAAATTAGGCCTTTGTGACCTATATAGCTGGCTTTTAGCAAAAAGAAAAAGAGAAACAACCTGCGCTGCTGCGAAGTTTTTTCGCCGTCTATGAAGCAGAAAAAAACAAGAGGAAAACGGTAAAATTTACTCGTAACACCTTTCGACCCACAACACAACGTTTTAGCGACCGAATGATGCTAGCTAGTATAGAAAATTTCTAGAGCCCTAAGCACCTTTCACCGTCGCCCTTGTTGCAATTATAATGTAAAAACGGGTATGTGCCTAGATATTAAGACACATACCTAAAACGTTCTGCCTCCTTTAGTAATCAAATTTTCAGCGCTTTTTAACCCCGCCAGTTCCGATTTACAAGATATCAGCCACTGCAGAGTACGATTTTTTATCCCTATCTATAATTCAATAAAACTCATCACTATCAATGCGAGAGAACATCCACTTGATTGCACAATGCAGTTTGTATTCCACATACCATTTTTGCGTTTTTTGTCCCAATCCTTTGTGAGGAGTTCGAAGACAGTTGCTCCAACAATCGTGGTTGCGAGGATAGCCAGGAAAGCACTGAAACCACAATTGAGACGCAATTAACACAGCAGTAAACTTGAACCGATGTTTTCCTATAATTCATGCGCACAGTTCTGAGCTTGCTGTACGAAAATAAAATACAATTCCAATTGTTATGCGTAATAATATGCAAACACGTGCAGTTTGTTAAGCTTCTTTCGGTAGCTGTACTCCAATACAAAGAGTTGAGTAATTTGAGCACAGTATTTTATTTTCGTTAAGGCGTTCTGTTCGAGTGAAGGAAATATATAGTGAAGGAAATATATTTTTCAACATTAAACGTTCTTCTGACCTTTGGTAGAGATCCGAATCTTCAATTAAAAGCATGTTGTAAATGCATCGAGGACACAAACTGCGAAATATAGAGAAGGTTTCCACACTCACATTATCCAAGCTTGAACTATGTTAATTCCCTCGTCGGCGTTCGTCACGCAGTTCTTGACGACGATATTTGCTGCAGTTCCCACCACTGCGAAGGAAATAACTCATTTACAACTAGGGACCAGTGGCTTCACGAAATAAGCACAAATGAATATGATCCGGATGAACTAACGCTGCTGAGCATGTCATTAAGTCATTAACAATCTCGCAAACTTGGCTTAAATTTCTTTATTGTTTCTTAAAAGCTAACAGAAAATAAATGCTGAAAAAATAAAAACACCCCATCAAAAAGCAAGCAAGCTTACATCGACATTTTCTCCTGCACAAAGTTCAGGTTCTGAGTATGCGAAACTATTAATAGAAGTATGTAAACCAGAAGGCAAGCTGCAGCCCATCAGTTCAACTCCTTTGCATCTAGCTTATACATTGCAGGCGACCTGGAAATAAGCCATAGTAAAGCTCACAGCTCCGCTCGAAAAAAAAAAAAAAGAAAGAAAAATCTTTCATTGTTTTATTCCTGTCATTTATGTCCCCCTTACGCACTACATATATGCTCAAGAATTATTTTCATTCCCTCCATGGCGTATCACCAACGATACTTACAGGTGCGGCCAATGTTTGTCAGGTCTTTCTCGGTGCACGAACTGATGAAGCACACGCCGAGGCGAAGACCGGGAAGTCTCTCATCGGTCACATAGGCCGTGAAATTTTGAGCCTGCGAGAATAAGTGAAAGATAACTTTAAGGCTAAAGGGTAAAATAATTTCTTCATTTTCTGGCTGGCAAGCGAGTGTGGTAAGACATACCCACGCCACTAGAGAACTCAGAACTAATCTGTTTTCAAAATAGCCCATGCTTTGGAAGATCATTTATTTCCTTCTTGGCGAAGTGTGCAAGCGAAGGAGGTACTCTTCGTTTCAGACACTGTAACTCTGGTGATGTCTTGTGAGTTTAACGTTCTGGGGAGCATCTCCGTGCAAGCATTTTTCAAGCGCTACTGTATATCTCAATATCACAGAAGCTTATTTATGAAGACACCTGAAGGCTTTCTGCCTTCGCGATGCGCGTGTAAGACGTTATATTCAAATTAAGCGCGGTCACAGGCTGCACTCATTACATTTGTTTTAGATAAAAGGGCTGGGGAATACCTGGCGATAAGTCTACCAGTAGTAACAACCAACAAGGCAATTGCCAAGTCATGGCAACCAACATAAATGCTTAGAAGCCCTAGAAATCTTACTTTAGTATGCAAAACTCTGTAAACGTGCCCTTGATTCTCAAAGCAAGTCTCACAAAACAGCTTTGCTTGAATAACTGGCTCGCGAGGGCCAGGAAAGTCATGAGCGAAAGCTACGCGATACCGCAAATCTTACGGGGAACTACGGAGACGCTGGCCTGCACCAAGTGCAGTTGTATAAGAGAAACTATGAACCCCTCACCCAATATTAGAAAACGTGTAAAATCAGTCAGAGATGCTCACCCTCTTGTGGGAGTAAAGCATGGCCGGCATGAGCTCCTGGATGAAAGAGCGCTCCTCTCCGAGTGACACATGGACGTTGCAGTACTGGCCGCGTACTTTCACATCTCCTTCTTCATCCCGCACTACGGTTTCTATGCACTCATCGTAAGCGCCCAAGTCAGCCGTGGATGCCTGAAGCAAACCGTCGGGGTACTTGGCCGTCGAGTCAACCACTGCACGCGCGTCAGTGAAAGGAAATAGGCACAATGTTACCAAACAGTCACTCTGCTGAATAACTGAAATAATTCCGTAGCTTCAGCAGACTTTACAGAAAGTGCAAGACGAAAAATAGCGGGGTTGATTTCGTTGCCCTCAAGCAAAGCCTGAATGAATGTGCTCAAAGAAATGTTGTCACAGCGTTCTCGAGGAAACTATTCGTTTTTTTTTTTCTTCACCGACAAATTCAGCAAAACGAAACATACTAACCGATCACGTTGCATCAAATAAATTTTCGCTAATACCCTATAGTAAGGAACAACAACGAAAGAGAGGATGATAAGAGTAGAATTCAGTTTACTGGGTTTTTATTTCAGCATAACCTGCAGTGAGCCGCTATGCTGTGTAAGCATGTAACCGTCGTGAAGCAATGTAGTCGCATGTCTGCAGGCGGTCACTAGCTCGTATGCCAGTTGACATGGCCAATTGGAAAAGGCGTAAAGGGGTGGCTGCCTCCCTCCCCCCCCCCCTCCCGCCTCCATTACTGCTAAACATTTTCGCATATATTGTTTGTTTGTTATCGCAAAACCGGGGACAATGGAAGGCTCGAAAATAGCTTCCTATGATCTTCTTCCTATGAAACTTCAACTTCGCATTTAAGGGCATTTAAACGCTGCTGCGTTAAATTCCCCACAGAGAAGCGTCGAGGCAATGAAGAGGCGGTGCTTGTTTTAACACAATCGTGTTCAAACAAGCGACGCCTCTTCAGTGCGGTTTCACCCGAAGGATGTTTCACCTTTTGATTGACACTGAAAATTCTCTTTTTAGGACAGTAAAACTCAAATTCCTAAAAAACTGAAAAATATGGGCGTCAGAAGTGCCCTTCTTCTTTTCCGCTTTATTGAATATTTTGTAGCAAAAGAAAATAACAACCAGCGAACCCCGGTTGCGTCATGTTATCTTTTACAAAAGCTCCACTACCTCCTATAAGCAAATTTATGAGGAGCATACCTGGCTACAAGCGCCGCACTTGGGGTTCGGTTTGCAACTTGGTTGCTTGAGAAAACAACGCTAGGTAAATACGCTGCTCAGTACTCACATCGAAGGGCCCACGGCTCGAGCTCCTGGACAGCACGCATAAACTTCAGAACTCCCAGGCTGCAATCCGTCGATATATCGGCCTGAAGTAGTCTCCGTGTGAACCCGCTTCCCATGGAGGACATGATCTGTTTGATCGCCGCCCGCACACCATCTAGGAACTTTGATCTTTCCGGCGGCCGAGTTGTCGGTGTTTCCGTTGCACCAGTGGTGGGATGCTGTTGAACTGGCTTTGCAGACCTGGTATCCGCCATGGTGGTGGTGATGGACGTGGTAGCCGCGTGGACGGATCCTTCGGGCGTTGATGTTTTCTCTCCTCGTGCGTCGAAAAGGCTCGTTGATCTCGCCGTTCTCGGAGAAGTCGCTGTGGCCGCGAGGGTCTCATGTTGCGTTGACGACCGGGAAGCAGTTGCTGCTGTCTCAGCTGTGGTCCCGTCTAAAGTAGGTTCACTTTGCGGGAGAGAGCTAAAGGTGTTCGTCGGTAACTCGCGAACATTCTCTGTCGTTAAAGGATATGTGCTGGCCCCTGATACAGCGGTCGAACTTAAGCTACTGGCCGGGACAGCACTGAACAGTTCGACATCAGCAGGGACGCTCGCGCATCGTGTTGACGGCGTGTAGCACGCAAGCATAAACAAAAATAGCGCAGTGCAAGGGGGGATTCTGAATTTTCGAAGCTGATTGGGGCCCATCGCTGCGCCGCCGGTAGGTTGTTGTTCAATGGGATCTACGCGATTTTTCTCCGCTTCTACCGCTCAAAGTACACCGAAATAAAAAATAACGCGAGAAACTAATTACCTACGGCCAGCGAGGCGTGTCGTGTTTAGCGGAGGGCAAAATATTCAAAAGATGTTCAGGGAGGTTACAGTAAAGGCGACGATCTTTGGAAGCCCGTAAATGCCGACCCGAATGCTCTTGGCCGTTCGCTGTCTGTCCCGATGAGGCACTGCCGTGGGTAAAAAGAACACTGGCCCCAGCGTTTGTGTTCTCGCCGTGTACAGGAGCGGACTAGTAAACCGTCGCAGAGGATGGGTTTTACAACTGAAGATTTCGCAGAACAATACCCTGCCGTTATAACCGAGACACCCCTCCCCCGCGCTCTCCTTTTCTCCGTCATTACACGTCATGACTTGCGGAGGTGACGTCACTGAATCGACGGCGCTGGCGCAGCACCAGCACTCGGGGCATTTTCAGAAAAGAGAGTGAGAGCCGTTACCGGTGACAGCGGAGGAGGAGGGCTGGCAAGAAGGGTCCGTTGACCGTGGAGGCCTTCGACATCTCAGAACGTGCGTGCTCCGGAGTGAAGAATATATATATATATATATATATATATATATATATATATATATATATATATATATATATATATATATATATATATATATATAGGCAGTATAAAAGATAAAAAAGAGCTCCAAATAGTCCAAACGGGCCTCTAATAACAGTCATCAGACGTCCGCATTACCTAACCCTTCTTTCCTATTCGAGAGTGTCGGTTGTTGGCAGCCGACGGCGGCGCCGATGACGAGTCGAGGGAATCGGAAAGCGGAGGGCGTTGTTGCGTCGCGGTAAATTCCTAGCCAGCATCTCGTACGAAACGAGCTGCCAGCGGAGAGAGCGAAAGAGCAGAGGTCAAGAGAAAGCGCAGAAAAAGCGAGAGCCACGCAAAGCACGCCGCTGCTGCGCCACTCACCCTTTCGCCTTTCCGGAAGGTCCGAGAGTGTGAGAGATCACTCGCCAATTTCCACTCTGCAACGCTTCGGCGGCACGGTCATTCAGCGCGTGCGCGCCGCGGGCGTGCGGCAAGCAATCCGACTACGTAACCGCGCCGAAGAACAGCGAGGAGGTGGTTCTGAGCACGGCCTGGGAAGAGCGAGTTCGCAGCGGTCATTACTTAATAGGCTTGTGACGTCGAGAGCGAGTCGCGATGACGTTACTTTGGGCAGAACTGCCACGCCTTCTGGCATCTTCTCCGTCTTCCTACCTCTTAACGTGTTTTTATATTTTTTTTCCACGAGTGCTTGTCGCACAGACCTGCTGATCGGGGAAGGGTTGCAAAGAAGCTCCGTGACTGCTTTCTCAGCAGCTTGCGGCTTCGATCCCAAATATGATGCCTGAGCCTATGTTTTTGCTTGTGTTCATACGTGCTCTTTCTACAGCGAGTGGGAAGTTTCGCTGAAAGGATGCAGTTGTTCGCTTACAGTAGCGGGGGAAATCCTGTAATTGGAGTCGTCCTGAAACGTCCGAATTGTTCCCTTTGTTCGCCTTCGTTTTCACTCTTGGCATTAAAGTTGGCTGTGTGTAGCGTTTTTGTATAGGCTATAGCCAGCGCATGGCTGCTGTGCTTTATAAGTGGCGTTGAACCCATCGCAAGCAAGCATTCTTTATCGTTACTGCTTCGATTCCAGCAGATACTATACAGCACTAATACTGTCATCAAATCTTTCTACGCTGTTTACTTTGCAGGGATTACTGCATTAACCGAATGCTCATCTTTGCGCCATCGTCATCACTGTGGCGCACCAACAGCATTTAGTTTTCACAACGCGTTTGTCTTCGTGGGCCATCAGGCCACGAAGCACGCATTTAGTGATGACTCTCGTGGGTTTGCCCTTAAAGAATTAAGCGAGTAAAGTCAATACTGCGGGGAAAGTATTGAGGCTTTGGGCATCCCTGTACGGGGACGTAGGTGGGTGCAGATTTGGAGCAGACATTAGTGTCGGCGTCATTTTTCTCTTGCCAAAATATTGTAGCTTCCAAAGAATTGATTCAGAAGCGCAAGGGAAGGATTTTTGAGGCATTATCTGATTTCTCTTCAAGAAGAAGCGTAAATGTGCCCACGTATTTTGACTTACGGTTTCTAACCATTCCGATACTAGCCAAAAAAGCAGGCGCATGCTGAAACAGAATCGTTCTGAAGGCTGGGTCGTATTATTCAGAACACTTTGCCGCCATCCTGTACAGCACACCCGCAATGCAGTCTTGATGTGAGGAACGATCTAGGGTCAAGTATTGCTATGTAGATGAGATAGGGCAGGCGAATCTGAAAGTAGGCTGAAGTTAAATTTTGTTATTTCGTATGTCTTCAGATATTGTTCGCACCAGAGCTTGCGATTTGTGATATTAAGCATGCACGTAGTAGCGTTACAATCTGTGAAGCCTCGTCAGATCCGCTCCGTACTCGAGAAACGATGCCGGGAGGCGGCCAATAAGTAATTCAATCAGCCGCAATCCTTGGCGGTTCCCACGATTCATTCAGGAAGCGCGCGCTGATAGCTGGACATTTTCCTGCAACTGCTGGCGCGTGATGCAGGCTTCGTGCCGGCAGCACTTTCACATCAAGCTTGCTGTTCTTCAGAAAAAAAAAAACTATACGGCTGCAACTTAAATTAAAGGTGTTATTACGCTTTAGGTTTCAATCTTAGTGCGCGTTAAAACGAAAACGAATGCACTATAGTGAACATGACCGTGGCACTTAAATGAACGCTTCTTAGTGTTGCATAAGGCAATTTTTTTGTTTTTATCTAGGTGTCGCTAGTTTATCTCTACCAATACTAGCTGATAACAGTTACATTTTATGCCTCAGCTTCAGCCCCTTTCTCAGTTAACATGATTATTCTCCCCAATAAGCTATGGCGTCTTTTTGTTGTGTTGTGAAGTCACATTATGGTAACACCTTACTGAAGCTTTCCTCTTAGCGGCAAGCAATAACAGTTGTGTCTATTATGCACGCATGCATCGGCAGGGAATACTGCTTTGCACTAGAGCATTGCAACGGTTAACTGGGGGTGTATGAGAGAGAGGGGCCCTTCTCCTGCTTTGAACGTAGTCAGGCTGACTCCGACGATGATTATCAGAAAGAAAATTTCATTTGAAACGGACACCGCAGTTTCTGGTTTGGGATAATAGAGAGTTTTAGAATAGGGGGCCCCAAGCTTTGGGGCCCCCAAGGAGCTTGGGGCGTCGAAATGCGCATGCGCAGAACGTAAGGCGCGCTTGGGGTCTTGGGTTAACGCTAGGGGCGGCCCCTATTTTTCGGAAATAGCGTTCGCCCCAAGCCGCCGTTGGGTCGCTTGGGTTACGGCAACATGGCGGCGACCGGCCAAGCGGCGGCCGCTCGCCTCGGCACACATTCGTCGTCACCGCTCCATGGTGTCACGCGTTCATGGCAAACGAAAGGCCAACGAAGCTTATGCTATGTCTCATGATGCCCGCACAACCAAATTTTAGCAATAAAACGCCCTATATTTTCTGATTGCTTCCGGATTTACCGAGCTGCTAGGCCTAGCGAGTTCGCCTCGTTTGGTTGCCATGGGGACTAGGCGGCGAAAAGCGCGGAAGGTTCAAATGAGTTTTGCCGGCCTCGGCCTGGATTGACAATTGGCCGATTTCGTCTTGTATGACAAAAACAGTTTATATAACTGGTAGTTTTAATATAGTTTTGTGCAATAGTAGCACTTTTTGATGAACAAAATAGCGTTGTTGGCTCTTATATATTTAAATGCTTTTTCTTGGTTTACCGTCGTGGCGCTGCAATCGACGAACGCAAGCCCGGCTCCGCTGCGTCGGGAAAACCCCTATTCTAAAACTCGCCGCTCGGCTAGCACGTTGCGCCGCCGCACGCTATTTCGTTGGAGGCCCCAAGCCTTGGGTCCCCCTATTCTAAAACTCCCTAATACTTCAGTTTTATTGCGGTTTCACTGCACGTTTTGATGCAGGCGCACTCCTGTTACAGCCGGTTACACGTTACATTTACTGAAACCTAAAGTGAAAGTCCGCGCAACGTTTGTGACCCTTATAAAGTTATGATAGTTCCTGCGCTACAAACATATATCTCAATGTTTAAACTTCCCTAATCACAAGCGAGAAATATAGAGGCAAGAATCTGGTTACAACTGTCATCTCTAAGCACGTAGTGGAGGCTAAGTTGGAGAGGAAATGAGATATTTGGGTTTCCCTACCAACAGCGAAGGAGTCCTGAAAATATTGCACTCGCTCACATGCTATTCGGCCTTTTCTGAAAGGAAAAATAGCTTGTGAGTCAGAACGGCCTGTTTAGTTTTTAATATATGTGGGTGGCGAGACAGCTTTTCCAATTTCCCCGGAGTCCCCACTCACACACATATTTCCTAAAAAAAAAAAAAAGATGTCAGGAGAAAAATTGCATGTTTTCGTAACCTTCAATAGTTATTTCATAGCTGTTAAACAATTTCACGAAATGCATCGCTTTTGCCAAAACCAACCAGGCTTCGGGATTTGCTTTTTAGTCATATTGTGGAATCATACTGCTTGCATTTAGATTAAAAACGTTGAGAACGAGGAGGAGGGTTCCCCTTGCCTTAGAGAAATTTCGAGGTTAGAGATGGTATAAGCGTCCCACTATGCGGCAGAGGAGCAAATCATACTGCCTGATTACGTGAAAGTCACGTTTTATGCAGGTTCCTTCTTACTTCGCGTGAGGCACGTTCTTTCCTGGCTCCTGTTTCTTTAGTCTTTGACCTTTTTTTTATTTTCCTTCTGGTTGGCGACCAGTAGAATGTGTCCAAGGCTCTTTGAGCTTCCCATTTTCTCTGGCTTTTCTACTGAGAGGGACGCTGGTCACGTATTTGGCTCGAAAATCAGCGATACATGCTTCGAGCGGTGCTAGTAAAAGACTGCGCTTCGTAGCTCTCCGTTTGCACTGAAGTGGGCGCGAGAATAAAGCTTTTCTCCTCCAATCGCTATGAATGCGGTGGAAGAGATGGTCACATAATCTTGCTTACTGTCGATGAGACTTCCATCGAAACTTACCCCTTTATGAAAAACGTTCATCGTTTGCGACCCCACAGGTGAGTGCAGTTTCCGCGATAGTGGCACTCAACAACTTCCTGTTGTGCTACCACCGCGCAATGTCACATACAAAAACCGGCCAAATATAAACCACACCAGCTGATCTTTTTGGTTCGATTTGGTTTGATCTGTTGGTATGGTACGTTATGGTATGGTATGGTATGGCATGGTATAGTATGCGAGATTTAACGTCCAAAACTCACTCGGACTATCAGCAGCGATGTAGTAGAGGGCTCCAATTGCTTCGACCCCCCCCCCCCCCCCCCCCCGTCCTTTGGGTTTAGGTTAACAGAAAGCAAACAGCACTTGCGCCTTGCGTTTCGCCTCAATCATAGAGAAGCGACGGGCGCGACCAGGATCTCAACCGCAACCCCCGGCTCAGAAGCCGAGCTCCCTGTGCAATAATCAACCGCGACGGGTCAATATTTTACATCCCTGTGAATCTATTTTGCCCCATACGAGAGAGCCGCCACCTTTAAAACGGCCCTTACGGGGAAAGCCTCGCCTTAACTAGGCTGCAAACGATGCCGTCAGCTTCTTTCAACCCGTGTGTTTTGAACCGTGACACTTTTCCGAGCGCTGAAATTCACCTCTGCTTTGCGATGCCTCGTACACAAGTCGAGTTATACGTGTTAGTGAATCGCTTCTTTGATATTATTTTTTTCTTAATGAGGGGGGGGGGGGGGGGGGGTCGGCTGCCAGAAGTCGTCTTCCGCAAAAAAATAAAAAATAAAAAGTAGTGCCTATTACACCATTGCTGAGGTTGGAAAACCGCAAGTCAAAATGAAATTTGCGATCTTGAGAAACCGAATAAGGTTTTCCACAGTTCCCAAGCCCGAATATAAAAGCAAAAGCTCCTCAACAATTTCAATAATTTTTTCTTATGTAGGATATCGAGCAGAAAGGAAAGAGAAAAGTTCCTCTTAGAACAGAATACCAATCAACATCAACGCATACAGACAAGCTTCAGATTTCCTGATGGCGTTAAACACTCAGTCATATTCACAACTTCTTTTCGACCTGCTATATATTATAGTCTATGACGCATACACACACAAAAAGGAAATAACGAAGGAACCAGGCAACAAGACCAGGTTTGCCTAACTATACAAACTTTATAGTACCAACATTATATCGAAACTGGTGCACCAACTGGCTCCGTGTGTTCGTAGTGGTAGCTTTTCACTCTCTTCGTCGTCATCTTTGCGATATCTTTCATCCGTTCGACTTGTGCTTCCACACACTTGATAGCAGCATCGCTGTCTGTGGCCGTACAATGGAACTACTTGAGTCAAGAGATCTAAGGCTTGCTTGCGTCATAATTGCAAGCAAAGATATGAAGGCAGCGTGAGTGGGCTGACACGTCGCTATAGGCGAAGAGCGAGAAAACGCAATGACACCTCAAGAAGAAAGGGGCGCTGTGCACACACCCTTGAATGAAAAGGGCAACTGAATGTGGTGGCTCGGGGATCACTAAAAACAGGGGCGGACGCCGAACGCGCTGTTCAGCTGAAGTGTGATGGCACCTGCTCGACTCGAAAGCAGCCAGAGAGGCCACGCTCCCTGCTCAGGTCGGAAAAGAGCCCGAGTGAAGTCGCCAGGGGCCTGAGATCTAAAGGTGTGCGGCTGCGGCAGCCATCTACGAGGCGTCTTTATAATTACGTTTTAGACGTATTTCCTGCAATGCATCTCATGCTAGCACCGATTGTGGAAATAGAATGCGAACCATATGTGTTGCCTTTTTGTCTCACCCTTCACCTCCTTACACGCGTTTATTGAAACGCGTGATTATCCCCCACGGCTTTGCGCCGTCTCGTTGCGCTGCCGTGAAGTGGCACATACAGAAACAAAAGCAGTTGTTGGGCTAGTTGGTGTTTTTGATGATCCATAATTACAGCGCAAAAGACAGGACAAAGATGAAGGAAGGACACCACACAGCGCTGTGTGGTGTCCTTCCTTCCTCTTTGTCCTGTCTTTTGCGCTGTAGTTATGGATCCCACACAGAAACTGTTGATTCTATAAAACATTCTATAGAACAGTCAATCGAAAAGAAGAAATGTTTCTGGGTTTTTGCGCGTACACATGGTTTCAGGTGCGTAACAGATTACAAGTCACGCGGCATAATGACGTCACTGACTCGGATAAAACTACTGAATGCACCAGAAATCAACCACCTAGGTAAAAAAATACACCAGCACAAATAGGAGAACCTTCGTGAGATATTTTACATCGCAGCTTTTTATTGGCTCTGTATACGTGTCCAGTGAGCATTATGCTTAGCATGCTGCGCATTACCGCTTACTTCTGAGTTGCTTGGTATTCGTATCGTGAGTTCAGCCTTCACCGTGCCAAAAGTGAGCTTATGTGATATGAGCTAGTTCGCTGTCCTACCCCTTCCTCGCCTTCTACTGACTGATGCAGTACGTCATATCCATCACCTCACACGAGTTTATACAATACAACAGGGAGTATCCGCAGGGCTCCATTTCTTATAAAACTCTTAGATAGTGACACTCTTTTTGTTAACACGCTCTGTGAATAATTCGCACTGAACGGCTCATCTTTTCAAACTGAAACTGACAACAATGTGAACGTGCGGATATGCTGGATTTGTCGTTCTCCTCGCTCTCGTAATTAGTCGTAACGTCGCGCGTACCGGCAGTATTGAATTGCTTAGAAAATCACTCTCGCTACAGTTTACCTTACCTCTTTAAAAAATCATTTAACGTCAATTTTGGCCGACAACATGGCACATTTCTTCGGAAGCGCCTTTCTATCGCCTGCTGCAGCGTTTTCGCGGCGGATGTTAAGAGAAAAATTGAAGTCTGACGGGCATTCCAATAAGTTGTTTCATTGTTAGGAAGAGTACTCTTCTATTGAGACAGCTTACAAATTTCTACAGGAGGAGTTGGCAATGTAAACAAAGCAACGTGACTTCGACTGGTCAAACCCAGCTTTGGCCCACATTTCAGTTTCAAGGCAAACGTGGGATATTGTAAAATGCTGTAAAACATGTTGATTGGAATGGTCTAAGCTTCCGTCATGTATCCAAAGAGTTAATTTTAAACCTTTTTCCGAGCTCCCAACGAATAGGTAACACTGAAGTAGAAAGCCAAAGAGCTGCGCTTTTGAAAATAATTACTTGGCAACTTCAGAATATTGTGGAATGTTTTTATGGAGGTATTACTGAAATTGTGCAAGCTCCTAATGCGTGCAACATTTTTGTTCTGAAGTTTGTCTTGCAGTTGCTGGGACTATTTTAGACTGCCACAGCAAACCGTTTGGATGCTTTTTAGGTAGCTGTGAGGATACCGTGGAATATTTCAAGGTAATGTTTTAAAGATAGTGATAGAAATCGATTTCCGATCCACAGTAAAGTTTTGCTGTCGAAAGTTTTGCTCTGCTCAGTGTGGTAATTAGCACTTCCGTACAAAGCCTATGGAATGTTTTTATTAAATAAATAGCGAAAAATTACAAACAACTCAAGAAAGGATCTCAGGGTATAATGATTGCTAGGGCACAGCTTTGCAATATGTGTAAGCATTACGTTCGAAACCATTTGTTTCCTTTCTTTCAATGCTTTCAGAATTTCTAAGGGTGGCTCTACTAGCTGCCATTCGATTAGCCAGAGCGACGCTTCAGCCCCCGCGTTCCTGCAGGTGCAGAAATAGGCCTGTGCCGTGCAGTACATCTGGAACAAGGCCAGGTATCACTGTTTTTTGGGGGGCCAAGTTTTTTTTGGGGGTTATGTTCATAGTCAGCGCTCTTCTTTGGAACAAAAACGAACTATTCCAATAGAAAGGAAGGAAGTATTAGAAATATCTTACCAGAGTGTGTCACGGCTCATTCCAACATGTGGCAGTATGCGTCCCGAGGAGGTTGCCTTCCAACAAAGTTTCCGAAATTTGGCGCCTTCTGCAGATGCAGACTCAATTCTGCGATTTAGGTTTCTTTCTACAATGCACCGCGTTCTGCCAGCGTGCATGTCTGGCAGCGAAAGTTATTGCCGCCATTGTCCTATCTGTAAACTTTCACCGTAACATAGGCTTTTATTACGCTGCTTGATTCATTACGCTACTTTCCCACCCTGAAGCTCAAAATTTTCTCAAACGAACGGTAACCTAACCCCCCCCCCCCCCCCCCTCAAAAAAAAAAAAAAAAAAACGACCGCAGAGGAAAATGCAAGCCAGTTCTTGGCCCAATGTTTACAATTTCATTCAAAGGCAGCCGCCTCACCCAAACAACTAGCCTAAAGTTTTGAATGCCCGTAACTTAAAAAAAATAATGAGATCTCGTGGATGCCAGAGAATTCCGAAATCTCGGAATGTTTTCAAAAATTCGTGCGTCCGCTGCCGCTGTTAAAGTTTTATTCTAGTCCCACACTTCCAATGTGTGTACTGTTCACCACGTCCCGCATTACTTTTTCTTTGACTGGCTCATTAAATGTTGAACACATTTCATATTAGATGCTGAGTCGCATCGAACTCTTTAATGTGATTTTTGGACGTATGACATGTTCGGCTTGCTATGTGGGGCTTAACGTCTCGAAGTGACTTAGGCTATGAGAGACGCCGTAGTGGAAGGCTTCGAAAATTTCGACCACCAGGGATTCTTTAATGTGCACTGACATCGCACAGCACATGGCCGCCATGCTTTGCGCCTCTATCGAAAAGCGGCCGCCGAGACTTGGATTCAATCCCGCGATCTTAAGAATGCATCGATTAGTGAATGCATCGATTGTTTTGTTGTGCCTATTATTACTAATTTAGAGCTAATATGGTGCTGTCTGAATCTGAACTTTGAAAAGGTAACATTAGGCGTATGTTATCGATCCCCCTTGGCTGACTCATCATTTTGCGATAACCTACACGATTCTCTCAGTCATATTGTAACTCGTTTTACTGGTGCTGATCTTTTGCTTCTAGGTTACTTCAATTTTCCAAATATCGTCTGGTCCTTTGATAACTCATTTTCAAATCCCCCGTCTGCCGAATCTCATCTGTTTCTTTCCGTTTGCTCAGACTTCAACTTATCACAGATTGTTAGTCGCCCTACACGTGTAACACCAAGCACATCGTCAGTTCTTGACCTTATTATTTCAACATCTACAGACAACTTATCGATTGTTTCACACCTGCCCGGGATGAGCGATCATGATATCTTACACTTTACGCTAACGGTGACTCAAACAAAAACAAGCAGACAAAAAAAATTCGTGATTTTAACAAAGCTAACTACACCACCATCAACAGCGAACTCTGCTTATTTCTAGATCTGTTTTTGCCATCACTTTACAACCTGTCCATGGAAACTAACTGGGACATGTTCAAAACTAAAATTTCCGAATTAACCATCCGATACGTTCCCCTTAGAACCGCCTACGCTAACAGCAAAGCGCCTTGCTATAATACACATCTGAACAGATTATCAAACAAGAAAAAGCGTTTGGTCCGTGCAGCCAGACACTCTTTAAAACTAACTCATTGGCAATCGTACAAAAAGGTGGCAAAATGTTACATCATGTCTTTAAGGTCAGCTAAGTTTTTTTTTTTTTAAACACTACTTTTCCACAGTTACTAAAGGCTAATCCAAAGCAATTTTGGAATGTCATACGAGGGAACACTAATAACACCTTATCATTATTCACTAACTCAGGGGACTCAGTGCCGTCTCACCTCTGTTCAAACGTACTTAACGACACATTCATTTAGTCATTTTCATCCCCTGTACCCACCACTCAGATTCCAGTTGTGAATGCTACCAATTATCAGCTCATGGACCCCATAATATTTGAATAAACAGGTGTCAAAGCTTTAATAAATAAATTAAAACCTAAATTATCTTGTGGAACTGACGAGATAAATATTAAATTTTTGCAAAACACGGTCGAATACTGTTCAATAATACTAGAGTGCATTTTTTCGCAATCATATAATCTTGGAATTTTACCTCATGACTGGAAATGTGCTAAAGTAATCCCCATCCACAAGTCAGGTCCAGCAAACGATCCCCTCAATTACAGAAATTTTTCCCTAACATCCGTACCTTGCAAAATTATGGAGCACATTATATACACACATCTTGTTAACTTTCTCGAAAATAACAACTTTTTTTCAAGTGCACAGCATGTATTCCGTAAACTATTCTCTTGTGAAACTCAGCTTGTCTCCTTCACTAATGATCTGCATGCCTATTTAGATTCTGGCTTTTCAACTGACTGTATATTTCTTGATTTCTCTAAAGCTTTTGACAAGGTAAGCCTAGCACTACTAATTCATAAACTAAGCTTTCTAAACATCGACCCTGCTGTAATTAACTGGATCCGCGCTTTCCTCACTTCCCTCGTACAATTTGTAAATGCTAATGAAATCAACTCACCTTCTATCCCAGTCCGATCCGGCGTTCCGCAAGGGTCGGTTCTGGGACCTCTCTTATTTTTGATTTACATAAATGACTTGCCTTCTGTGTTTCTTCGAAAATTTGCCTTTTTGCTGATGACTGTGTCTTGTACCGTAAACTTGCTGATAATTCTGATGTGCTATTAATCCAGAATGACCTTAATAATATTACCGAATGGTGCAGTAAATGGTGCATGCAATAAAACATTAACACATGCAAATCAATGAGGGTATCTCGAACTAATGTAACAAGTCCTATGTATATGCTTAATAACGTCCCATTAGAATCTGTAAAGTCTTACCGTTACTTTGGTGTTATCGTTACTAGTGATCTAACCTGGAAATCGCATGTCAACTCCATCATCGCTAAAGCCAATCGTACTCTCGGATACATTCGCCGTAATTTCTCCCTTGCACCGTCATCATTAAAATTAATAATGTATACAACATATATTCGGCCACAACTCAAATACGCTTCCATCTGTTTGGGACCCCGGTCAAGCAACACTAATACACTCCGTTGAGGCAGTACAAAATCGCTCAGCCCGGTTCATCTTAAATAACTATCAAAGGACAGTAAGCGTTACTAATATGAAATCATATACTTACATCTCCCGCTGTTATTCACCCGAAGAAAACAATTCCGCCTCTCACTTTTTCATAAAATATACTACCATACCTCAACATTGCACTCCTTATGGGTTCAACCACCATCCTACATTTCATTTCGCCGCAACCACAGTCAAAAGGTAAACATTCCACACTCAAACACAGTTGCCTATTCTAACTCGTTTCTTCCCCGCACCTGTAATGATTGGAATAACCTGTCTGCATCCCTAACAAGTATAACTGGAGAAGAAAAATTTAAATCCGCGCTACAAACTTTCTTTCTTGCCTAGTATTAAAACTTATTGTATAGTTATTTGCTTATCTTCATTGTATACTGTGTTGCTTATTCTATTTTTATATTTTTTTATTTTTTACACCTATGCCGTCTTCCTAATATATTCATGTACCTCGTTGTTCTTTTTTATGTGCTTTGTTTTTCAGAGATTTGTACGCTGATTGTATTAACCTTCTGTTTTATATATATATATATATATATATATATATATATATATATATATATATATATATATATATATATATATATCTTGTATGCGCCCCTCCCCTCTGTAACGTACCTCTGTACCCTGCGGATATTTTAAATAAATAAAATAAATAAACTGTAGTATGACATTTTTACCTTTTTATATATATATGCGCAAAGTGGCCAAAAGCTTAGAGCTCCAGTGCTCCGAAATCTTTTGTCTAACGCTAAGTTAAAGATTCAAATAGTAAAACAAGTTTGATGTTTTTCTTGATGCGTCACAGTTCGCACGGTGGAAATTGACATCGTTACTACGTGCTTACACGTAACTCCTGAAAGGTGTACGACATCGTGGGTAGATATATTTTACCTCTGGCACACATAATTCATCGTCAGAGATGTCAGGCTTATAGTGGATTTGCGTGAATGTCTTCGTCGACTGCGTACAGCTGTGTTTTCACAGAGGACGCTCGGAATTATGCTGAGAAGCGCCAGGTCCCATTCCCACTCTCACCGGGTGACCGCGGTTGATACGATGAGTACAAGGTTTTCTCTGTCCCGGTCCCGGTCTTGTCGAGAATGCCATGTTTGAGAAATGGCTGTTTGACCTCACAGTGTTAGAAAAAAAAAAAACACACATATTCCAGACAACTTAGCCAAATTTGCGAAATGCGAAATATTCGCGCTTACATGTCGCTTTTCACTTCACTCTCGGCTAGGACTTCAAAATTGGCTTCAGGCAAACATTGCCGAAATCGTTCATGGAAGAAAAATGTTGGGGATCGCTTAAATTATCTAAATATTGCTATGCGAAAGCGCTGTGTTCTGGATCCATTGCTCACTGATGGAGGTTGAGGAAGACGGTGACATGCAATGCACGGTGCAAAAGAATGGCAGTAAGCCACGAAGGGCGGTCGGTTGTGGCAATATCATGGAAAAGTGCTAAGTGCTTGCAGATTTCTGTAAGCACGCTTTTCAGTGAGTTATCGTGCGAAGCGTCCAGTGCAAAAAAAAAAATAGAAAAATGGAAATTTACATGATAGATCTCATGATCCCTGAATTAATGTACCGGTCCTTGTATTGTTAAGGGTAATTAAGGGAAAGACTTACTAAAGCATACTTGCTGAGAGAATGATGGCAACAGCCAGAGCTGTAGCATCCGGCATCAAACTAAATTACCAATACGCTGCCATAGAATATTCGGTGGCAAGAAAAAGGTGTGCTCTCCAATAAATAAAAATTGCATGCTATGCAGAAATATCACTTTGTAGAACATGCCCTTCTAGATTGCTGGAACGCTCTATTTTTCTTTGAAATCCATAGCGTACATGGAGGAAAGTCCTCCCTCTAAAGCTAAATGGTACTCGGTTTCTGGGTGTTAACGGCGAGTCGACTGAATATTATGTGGTCTTTTCTGCTTGGCATATACGATATGGCTGATCCGCAAGGCAGTCAGAAATTCTGAGGCTCACCCCTGTCCTGTGGGTTCTATTTCGTTATAAATGCATTAAGCTGCGTGACGTAAACAGTAAACAAGGTCGTTGTGAGCATCGTATTTGATGACAGAGACAAGAAAAAGAAAAAAAGAAGTGAAGTGGCGATAGCATAGGGAGCTGTCGTACAGTCGGCCATTTAAATTGATCGGTTCGCGTCTTCAACGAGTTCGGAAATCCAGCTGAACGAAGTTTGAACCTGTTTATTTTATTTCTTTCCGTTATATTGTAAAGTCAAAGAGGCGATCGGCTTAAGACAACGGAGTTTGGCAGGAATGTGGGTAGCAGTGACCATGCGTTATAATAGCTTTCGTTGTGACGCTCTATGGGCAAAGCTGCCCTAAGCGCTAAAAGTTGCCATTAGCATTTTCGCCTGTACATTCAAAGACTGCAACCGGAAATTCCTGGGTGAATTTCGTTACTTTCGTGCATCATCGAGAACAGACTTCACTTTATACGAGAGAACCACCGCCTATAAAACGGTAGCGCACAAAAAATGACTACTGGTTAGATTTGTTGGGCTTGGTTATTTCCTGTTGTTAAGCCAGGATAGACTCACATATCTGAATCTAGTTTAGAGAGTGGAAGCTTGATTAAGCATGGCTGGACACGGTTTTCTGCCGTTTAACTTCCACACAGCTGTCTGCGACTGTTAACGCACCACAGACTTGTCTAGACAAAACGGAGATGTTGAGGACCTTTTGAAAAAGGGTGGGGAGGAGGGGGGGGGGGTCTAGGAGGCGAGCCCGATGGGCAGCGATGGCGGTGGACGGAAATAGTAGACAGTAGACTGAAGGGCTGTGCGGCAATATGCAAGAAAATTTGGTATATTTCTTGAGATATGTACCTGTACGATTTAAGTTTACAAGGTGAGTAAGAAGCAGAAGCATCAAGTGTGCGAAGTAGAAGAAGCGAGCAGGAGAAGACAGAGAAGCGAGTGCCGCCGGCTCCGCGCGCCGCACTTCAGGTCAGATTTCCGGCGCCGATGACCTTGGCTCGGTAAGGCTAGTAAAGCTTTCGCTTATAAAAAAAAAAAAAAAAAAGCTTTGACTTGGCTGGTCCACGTGGCTGGCCTCTTTTACGTGTAAACTTTTTTTCGCCGGTACATTCCTCCTGGTTTTGAAATTCGTTTCTGACGTATAAAGCGTCTTGGGCGAGGTCAGTCATGCGGCACAGTGCATAGCTTTCTTTAATGAATTGTTCTTCGATGTCGGTAGCAAACGTATTGGTTTATAATGCGTTTGCTCTGGGTTGCAAAATCAGAGCTGGAAACGGAATTCATGACGTATTGAGAATAAATCGAAGAAAATACAGAAAAAGTAGCTCACGGCACCGTTCGACGGCTGATTTATTGTTTAGTTAAACAATACTTCAGTATACTTCCTGAGGAGGCTCCTCTCCAACGCTATGCTAAAGGCATTTGGTGCACTATACATATGCGCATTCGCTTCTGCAGTTTCTCTCGGTTGCTCTATTTGGCCGCACCGATTCTACGCGCTTTGGCTAATCGACGTGTCAGAGTGGCTTTGTGTCGGCGCAATGACGCTCACGGCCCAGGAATTTCACAATGTGCATGCTTCCCTTCTGGTCGACATTATCCACATTAGGAATTCATGTCAGTGCTTCGCTATGAGGGTTTGGATGAGACAAAGAAAAGTCATCCGGCAGGTGACTGTTTGAGCTAAATGCCAGTAAAAACCCACAGATGCAATCGGACGCTGGAAGAGAAACAACTTTACATCGAAGAATTTATCTAAACTTTACTTGATCCCTTTATGGAAGTGGTTCAGACCGTAATCATTATTGGATGGAAAACAGGGTAAAAGACAAACATTAAAGCAGAGGAACATAAGATGAGCGCTGATTTACAACTCGTCTCGTGTTTCCCTGCTTTAGTGTTTGTCGTTTGCGCTGTTTTCCATCATATATGTTCCACCAACTCGCCTGTTTGGCTATAGTGTAATCATTATTAACGCCGCTCAACACAATGTACATGGGCTGCAAAACATGCTCATTAGAGGCTACTACAAGTCATGACTGCTGTTAGGCGATATGCTGTTCAATAGAGTGGTCCTGTGAGCCCCTTCAGTTCGTAAAAGGCGTCCACCCTAGCCTTCGTACTCCTACATTACACTCGTCCAGATAAAATCCGTGAGGCGTGGAAGATTTGCAGACCTTGAAATCTTCACAAGATATGAAAAGTTTTGTGATCGTCAGGGCGGTTTAGAGAAAATTAACTTAAGAGCGCTGCAAGAATGCTGCAAGAGGCCCTTTGTAGAGCACAGCTCGCATTAATAAAGAAATGAGTTGTTTGTCAGCTTACGCGCAAACAATGTAACAAGATTTGACATTTACGTAAATGAGAAGAAACGTAAAATAAATTTGCCTTTTTTTATACAACGGCGTACACTTTAGCTCGCTCCACCGTATACCTCTCGCATGCTCCAAGTCGTCCTGAGAACTTTTGCACGGTGGAAATGAAGACGTTGCAAACCGCCAGTTCCTCGCATTAGAACCTTTCCTTCCTTGAAATAGTTCCTTGGAGTTGGACGCTCAGTTTCGAGGAGTTTCTTGGACATCTGTCTACACCTATGAGGCAGACGATCTAGCAAATAACTTGCGACACATTTTTTTGCGTTACGCTACACCGATAGACAGATTTCCGCTCGCACAAATTAGAAGGGAGATTTTATGTGGCAGTTAAAATACAAAGGCCTGTTTCAAAGTGTTCCACAGAGCATGAAGTTTTCGTTTGGTACCGTCAATTATGTGACAAAAGCAAAAATGTTCTCAAAACAATAAGAGGAACATATGTCCAAGGTGAAAAGGCTGCTTTGTTACATCGTCCTCAAAATTTAATTTGTTTTTCTGCTAGCCAAACTGGACGCATTATCGTTCAAACGACGCAGAATAAGTAAAGTAACAATTAAAGCTCAATGTTAAATGAAGAAAACGCCGCTACAATCAGGCGGGAAGTCTTGAGGCCGTTAGTGGAGGTCTGAGTTATCCCTTGATCTTTAACTACGACTACCGTGAAAATTACGACCTCTCTATAGCTGATAAGCGCAGCGGACTCCTTTGACGGCAACGTAACTACTGAAGAGCGGAGACGAGTCGTGTGCCATGTATGCCTATCGAAGTACTGAATCACGGCCACACGAAAAGTAGCGACCAGCGCTTATTGTTTAGCTCGTGTCGTACTCCACGGCCTCTACAGATGCCGAACGCACTGGCATCGAGCGCCTGTGTGCGACGCGAATGAGTCTGGTTCTCGGCCGACTTGCGCTAAACGCCCTTATGTGCTTGCTGGCGTGTAACAATTCTTTGAAAACAAAATTATTCGCTAATATATTTCTTTGCTTATTAGTGCAAAATGGAAACAGCGACTAGGGTAATGGAGGTGCAGGCTAAGGTAAAAAGCGTAAGGTCGTTATAGTGTCCGTGACGACGCATGTAATTACACAGGTTTTTAAAAATGAGGAAAATTGAATGCAGCCTTCTTCCGTAAGATCCTTGAGTAAAAATTCCAAGTAATTAACAAACAAAAGTACATTCAATAAAAAGCAGATCCTAAATTACATCCTAGGATGTATTCTCCGGAAGTTGTGACAAGCTGCAATAATTTTATTCGCGCTGATGCAATTATTGCAAGCGACTTGCGTAAGAACGTTTCTCTTCAATAATTCTTTGCTCCTAAAGAAGCCAAAGTTCGAAGAATATGGGGCAGGAAACAACTTCAATTGTTCACGTTTCAGTGAAGATAAAAGATAAAAGACAGGAGAAATGGAAAAGAAAACGACACTAAAGGCGCACAGTGCCAACATCCTTGTCATTCTCGCGTATGCAGCTATGCCTTTTATAGAAATAACCCAGAAATGTAGGACGTTCTACTTTTGCCGCGCTCATAAGTATCCCTGACTTCCTTTGATATCGTAAGGCGGCCCTTTGCAGAAAGTTTGAAACCTCCTCTCCTAACAATTCTCATGTAGCCTCAGCGCCGGTACCCTTTCAGAGAATTATGGACGTCCAGTGTTTGACCACTGACGACATTGCATGCAATTCTTTTACAGGAAGATGCTGTTTGCATTACACGATGCAGATGGAAATGGAAGAGAGAGCTGCAGCCTAAGAAGGGAGAAAAAAATGCAACCAAAAAGAACCAAGATGAGCACTGAGGACGCAAATGGACAATTATATCCAAGGCCACGTTGACATTATGAAGCACGCACAAAAAGAAAAAAAAGACAAGTAAAGCCAAGCTAACGAATAGACCCTTCAACTTATGAAGATGAACATAGTTGTAAAAGTAGTAAATATTACATATACTCGGCGCCGTTATACGCTTAACAGCTTGTGTCATATTATTTACTTCGTCATTGAACCGGGGAAAGCGTTTGTTGAAAAATGCGTTAACATTTCACGGCCACACCACTGCGTAACACCTGCTCTCCGGTAGGTGGCTTCGGTGTGGTGTAATCCCAGGTAGCACATTCGACTGGCCCGATACTAGAAATTGATTGGCGACGTCTGGTCCACCAGTGGCCCGGCGTTGCCAATGCTCTAGCAATAATGGTACAGCCATGCGATAACATTGACCACTCTTGGACCAGGGATTTGCGCGTTCCCCCTATGATTGGCATTCATGGGCTATCAACGGGCAATAATGACCTTGAGTATATAATTGCTTGGCAACATTGTATACACAACGATATATGATGGCCAATATTACCCAGCCATCGGGAATGTCTTACCCATAATTCGCGAATCATGGCATACATTGGTAAATACTTTCCTGCCAGTATTTATGGCTTTTAGACATCGAATATATTGTGACATATATGCCCTGCATCGCTGGAAGTTGAAGATAACAACGATCAGCAACAGTGACACAGAAGAAGAGAAAGTGGTAGCAACGATTGATGCTAGAATAAGGTCGACGCTGCTGTGTTTCTGTGTTCTGTGTGCGGTGCCAGCCTGGACTAACCTTCGTGGACTAGCCTTGCCACGTATCATCTTGGTGGAGGTGAATCAAGATCCCCGTACGCGCCGATTAGCCCATTTACGCTGCCAAAAGCTGGATTTACGAAGCGGCCGCCACCTACCTGAGATCACAACCACTTCTCAAACAGCCACGATGACCTCAGAAGCAGCCCCTACCACAGCGGGAACATCGGCTCAGCCAGTTGTTCTAACGAAAATTCGCCACCCTCTCATCTTCAATGGCGACGACAATCCAGACGTTGACGATTGGCTTGATGAGTATGAGCGCTGCAGCCGGAACAACCACTGGGACGCCACCAGCATGCTCGCTAACATCATCTTTTATTTGGCGGGAACAGCTCGAACATGGTTTCAAAACCATGAACAAGAGCTCGTTACCCGGGATACCTGCAAGCGCAAGCTTAAGGACTTGTTCGGGAAACCAATTGGACGCGCTCTGGCTGCAGAAACGGAACTTTCTTCTCGTGTTCAATCCCCCACGGAGTCCTACCTCGCCTACATTCAGGATGTGCTTGCGTTGTGTCGCAAGATTAACACCTCCATGCCGGAAAGTGACAAGGTAGGGCATATCCTCAAGGGTATCGCGGATGATGCGTTCCACATCCTATTCGGCATGGAGTGCTCTACCGTCGACTCGGTGCTCCAAGTCTGCCGAAAATTCGAGCAGGCAAAACAAAGACGTCTCGTACATCGCTTTGAGCGTCTTCCGAACACGGCGGCTACCTCAACTTGCGATGACCCGGCCCCTTTGCACCAACCCTCCCATCCCGCGACCGTGACTCGGATCGTCCACAGGGAACTTGAGGCCCTAACTCCTGCACCACTCTCGTCTCCGCTGCCCGACACCGTTGCCATGATACAGACCGTTGTCCGCCAGGAACTTGCAAACGTCGGCCTCTCCTCTAGCTCCGTGCCGCCCCTGCCACCATCGCACCCTGTTCCTTTAGTGGCTGCTACAACCACCAGCACAGCCTCCCCACGTCGCTACCTTGGTCACAACCCTGCAGAGGGGCGCACCTCAGACGACAGGCCAATCTGCTTCATTTGCTGTCGAGCCGGCCACACTTCGCGGTATTGCCGTAGCCGTACTTTCCCCACCCCTCGCTTCTATTACAACGCTGACCGTCGGTATTACTATGGACCTCGACGCTTTGTCGTCCCACCAGAGGAGCCCCGCTCCGCCTATGATGGACCTGCACACTCTCCTCTTCAACCAGATGAACCTCGCACCGAAACCGTCCCAACTGCTCGTCGCTACAGCCGATGTCCATCTCCACGGGCTCATCAATCCCGTTCACCGGTACCTCGTCGCGGCTTCTCTCATTTATACGCCGGCACTTACTCGGGAAACTAGCGAATGCAGCGCCCGGAAGTGACGCTGCATTACCGACCCGGACTGTCAACTCGGAACTGACCCTTGCACCCAGACGTAATCTCATTGACATTCTTGTGGATGGAGTCTCAGTTTGTGTCCTTATTGACACTGGCGCCCACATTTCCGTCCTCAGTTCCTCGCTCCGTCAGCGCCTCAACAAAGTACTCACACCCGCTCCCTCATCTACCGTTCGTGTTGCTGATGGCAACACAGCTACTGTGATTGGTATGTGTACTGCGAGAATTACCCTTGCCGACCGCCATATCCCTGTGCTATTTACAGTCCTCACCAGTTAGTTGCCTACACGACGTTATATTAGGACTCGACTTTTTAACTGCACATTCCGCGCTCAATGGCTGTTCTGCTGGACTGCTTCATCTTGACCTCCCACTCTGTCCTAAGAAACAGGCCTCTGATACTTCAACGCTACGTCTCCGCTCCTCTACATTTACTCGTCTGCCACCAGAAGCTGCAGTGTATGTGCTCATGTCGCCTTTCCCCTCCGTTCCTGATGGCGACTACGTTGTTTGCCCCATAACCGACGTGACACTGCGGCGTAGAATCGCTCTCCCTCATACCATCGTGCACGTAGAAAATAACAACGCTTCTATTCCAGTCTTTAACTTCGGCCTTTTTGTGCACGTTCTTCCTGAGGGCATTACTCTCGCCGAACTGACCCCACTGTCTGACGTCACTGTGGCCGCTCTTTTACCTGACCCTGCTGCTAAAGTATCGACACGACCTGCACCGTCCCCACCTCCGGAGGCCCGCATATCAGGAATGGTCGCACCTAACTTGCGCCCTGACCGTGCTACAGCACTTACGAGCCTTCTGACTTCGTACAGTGATATTTTCGATTTTGGTGACCGCCCCTTAGGACAAACGTCCCTTGTTACACATCGCATCGATACCGGTGACGCCAGTCCAATTCACAGAAGACGTTATCGAGTGGCCATTTCTGAATGTCGCGTCATACAAGATGAAGTGGACAAGATGTTAGCAAAAAACATTATAGAGCCTTCGAGCAGTCCCTGGGCGTCACCTGTCGTGCTTGTTAAAAAGAAGGACAATACCTGGAGGTTCTGCGTTGATTACAGACACCTGAACAAAATTACAAAGAAGGACGTCTACCCGCTCCCCAGGATAGATGATGCCCTCGACTGCTTACACGGTGCCAGCTATTTCTCTTCCATTGATCTTCATTCCGGTAATTGGCAGATCGCAGTCGACGAACGAGACCGAGAGAATACCGCCTTCGTCACTCCTGATGGCCTGTATCAATTCAAGGTGATGCCTTTCGGCTTGTGTAATGCGCCCGCAACGTTCGAGCGCATGATGGACTCTCTCCTGCGCGGCTTGAAATGGACGACGTGCTTGTGCTATCTCGATGACGTCATTGTATTTTCCTCTACATTCGAGAGCCGTCTCCATCGCCTTGATGCCACTCTTGGCGTCTTCCGAAGAGCTGGCCTTCAGCTGAACTCGAAGAAATGTAGCTTCGGCCGACGTGAACTCAAGGTGATCGGTCACGTGGTCGACGCCCGTGGCGTTTAACCCGATCCAGACAAAATACGTGCTGTAAGTGCATTTCCTACACCCCGTTGTACCAGTGACGTACGTAGTTTTCTTGGGCTTTGCTCCTATTTTCAGCGGTTTGTACCCAACTTCGCGGAGACGGCTCGTCCACTCACCAATCTTTTGAAGAACGACACTCCATTTTGCTGGGACCAAGAACAATCCCAAGCCTTTTCTGCGCTCTTTGCAGCCCTCACCAACCCACCCGTCCTGGCACACTTCGATGCCTGGGCACCAACGGAGGTACGCACCGACGCCAGTGGTCACGGTATTGGTGCCATACTCGCCCAACAGCAGATGGGTCGCACTCGTGTCATTGCTTATGCCAGTCGCCTCCTTTCTGCGGCTGAATGAAATTACTCGATCACAGAACGTGAGTGTTTAGCCCTCGTGTGGGCCATTACAAAGTTTCACCCTTACTTGTTTGGCCGCCCGTTCTACGTCATCACAGACCACCATGCCTTATGCTGGCCTTCTACGCTGAAGGACCCTAATGGTCGACTGGGCCGTTGGGTCCTCCGCCTTCAGGAATACACTTTTTCTGTCGTCCACAAGTCTGGCCGGCTGCACGCTGACGCCGATTGCCTGTCCCGCCACCCGGTAGATCTGCCACCTGCGAGCGAGTGTGACGATGACACATATGTGTTGGCCATCTCTGACCTTTCAAACATTCGCCATGAGCAGCGCTTAGATCCGAAGCTTAGCAGCATTATCAATCGCCTTAGCATTGATCACTTTGACGCTACCCTAGCTCTGTTTGTGCTCCACAACGACACCCTGTACCGACGGAATATGCGACCAGATGGCACCGAGCTTCTGCTCGTAGTCCCCGAACACCTGCGTACCACCGTACTTCAACAGCTGCACGACGCACCTACAGCGGGTCATCTTGGCGTATCTCGTACGTACGACAGCGTCCGCCGCCGCTTCTTTTGGCCAGGCCTCTATCGCTCTGTTCGTCGTTACGTGGCTTCTTGTGACCGGTGCCAGCTACGGAAGAAGCCCTCGGTTATGCCAGCTGGATCGCTGCAGCCGATCGGCATCCCAGTAGACCCGTTTTCCCGAGTTGGTCTTGATCTTCTCGGGCCTTTCCCACTTTCTGCGTCGGGGAATAAATGGATTGCGGTGGCCACGGATTATACTACGCGCTACGCTGTCACCCGAGCGATACCCACCAGCTGTGCAACTGACGTGGCTGCGTTTCTTCTCCACTACGTCATCCTGCTCCATGGTGCTCCACGCCAGCTGCTCACTAACCGTGGCCGTTGCTTTCTTGCTCGAGTAGTCGACGAAATTCTTCGGTATTGCTCCATCAAGCACTTTTTTACCACCGCTTACCATCTACAAACGAACGGCCTCACCGAACGCCTCAACCGCACGCTCACGGACATGCTGTCAATGTATGTCTCGGATGATCACCGTGACTGGGATATTACTTTGCAGTTTGTAACATTTGCGTACAATTCGTCTCGTCACGACACAGTGGGCTACTCACCCTTTTATCTTCTATACGGCCGCGACCCTCCCCTTCCGTTTTTTCTTTCTAGCAGTGTTAGACAGGCGGCTATTTGCGACACAGCGGCGCCAGCCTTCGCCGTGGCAGCGTACGCATTCTTTGTTCCCTCGCCTGAGCAGCGTCCAGTGAACCCCGGTGGATTTCGAGCTAGCGGTGTCATATGAAACCATGCGGACAGCGCTGCCGCGCTCCCACGACTGGCGCCGGCGCGCTCTCTCTCTTTGCTCTTCCCTCTTCCCACTCGCAGCGCAGGTGCGCGCCTCGCGGGTTGTCTGCTGCAGCTCTGCTCGCACAGTAGAAACACGACATGCCTCGTCCGGTCTCGCGGAACAGTCTGCAGCTCAGTGTGAGTACTACCCCTGACCCTTTATTTTAAGATGTATTTCCGTAACGGAGTAGGTTTTTGGGAGAATTTGTTTCTTTATTTGCCTCCCATGTTGCTACACTTCCCTGCAGAAGTAAAGACTCGTGATCACTAGGACGGACCTTAGCGTGCGAATTTCCTCTTGGGCTACTTCGGTTGACGCTACATGCAAGACTGCGCTGGACCACCAGTAAGATATCCATTTTTTATACAGTGTGGCGTATTATGGCGTATTTTGTCAGTCATTGGCACTTGACAATTAAGATTAGCAGAATCGTGCTTATCTGCAGTTTATGTACGCCGAGAGTCAGAAAAGCTTTCGGTTCAACTATATTGCACCAAACAGAAATAATGCCTTCTTCGTGAATTCCAATTTTAGCACACGGACTTGGACGAACTAATTTTGTAGCAGTGGCAAATTTTACTCCTCGGGAACAGTTTGCCGAAGTTGTACTAAACAAAACAGTTCTGCATAATATTGTCTCTTATTTTTGTTTTCGCTTGCAGATGTTTGTACGAAAGGGAAGATGGCGACATGCAAGCTGCTCGAGCATACATCGGCAAGGGCTGCTGAAAGCTGCTGTCCTTATACCCGAGAGCAAAAGGCACATGCCAGAGATGCTGGCTGGCAGACCCCTGAAGCTCACTTTAATGCGGCGTCTTCCTACAACCTGAGATCTGCCGACTCCTTGTCAGTGAACCTAACCAGAGGTGAAGTCCTGGAAGTCTGAAAGAATTCTGCCTATAGTTTTTTTTTTTTTTTTACTATGTACCACATGCGAACCTAATAAATATCCATGAAGCGAACAATTCTGGCTTTTTGTGTGAATGCATGTATACTTTCAGGATGCTGCATATATAATATTAGCTGCATGTAAAATACCTGCACAAAGCCAAACTCAACCCTGTGTTTGGCGCATGATGGCCTTAGCTGCCTGTGCGCCGTAACACCCATCGAATAAAAAATAGTCACAAAAACCCACATTCAACAATAATGGGATTGTCTGGATGGCAATGATGCAGAGCCAGTGGACAAGCTTGGGTGGGCGATGTTGGGCAGCCGATGATCCTAGCTGGATAGCAGTTCTTAAAAACCAGTGAGTAAGCTTGGTTGTAAGTATTCGATAGCCAGTGAGAGCGGCTGGATGTACGTTGTATAGGAGCCAGTGGGTATGCTTGGGTGTAAGATATTGGGTAGCCGTTGAGTGAGGCTGCATGCCAATAAATAATCTAGTCTGCCATTGGTGGCCATTGTGTGAAAGCCAGTATAGTCGATTGGATTAAATCTTGGCACGGGTAGCGCCTCAATGGAACACCATTATTGGCCCCAATATTGGCGACGGTTTCCCTCGATATTGGGCTGATGACGGTTTATTGACGGCGTGCTACTTGGGGTGATTTACTTGGTAAAAAGAACGGGGTGTTTCTCAGCAATGTGTGCCGTTCTTTATTTCATTTGAAGACGCAATGTCTGTGGACCTATTTTTTAACGCTTGATTATGATGATGGATTTCCACGACGTCACGCCATCTTTTTCCAGCGAGCACATAGAATGAGCTATATTAGGTTTATACTAGGTGGACTCACAGACCAATTTCCCAAGCAGTTCACCAAGGGGAAGCTCGTAGCTAATGCATGCACCACCGGTGGCGCGGGGTACGCGACACCTCATCTTTCGCATACGAGACGGACACCCATACCACTGTACCACTGCTGCTGGCTTTTTAGACGGTTGCTGCACCAGGAATTTAATGTGCTGAAGATTGAAGACGAAGTTCAAAACTCCCTCGTTAACCGTCTGGCCAGAGTGCGTTGTCAACGTCTCTCTCTTTTCTTATTTATGTGAACTTGTACTGTCTGTGCACGTGTGTTCGATGTAAGGCGAACTACAGAGCACCTTCTCCTATCTAGAGCGAGAGTGTGAAGAGCTCCCTATTGTGAGGCTAACCTTGGAGAGCCCACCTGAAAGAAACTCGTCCGCCACCAGAAACGCTTTTGAAAACCTCTGCTGCCGGAACTTCGTGGAGAGAGTTCTTATGGTAATCAGTGGAAGGCGAGAGTTTAAATTGGGACCTAATTCGCCGACTGTGCAGCGGCGGTATCGATAAAGCGGCGGCGGTGTAGGTGTAGCTGCAACGCCTGACCACTCTCGCTCTTGGCCCCCAAAGGGGGAGAACAAAGCGACGTTTTTTTAGTCTGAATGTGACCATTCTGGTGGCAGCCCAGCGCTCACCTCTTGTGCATACTCTATTGAGGAAAATCAGCCCCAGCAGCTCCCTAAGTACACCTTCTGCAGGAAAAAACTAGGCTCCTCCCATATCCCTTCATTGAACCACGGTCCTGTGCTAGCTGTATCGACTTCATCCCCGCAACCTTAATGACCTCATTCGCCGATCTAGCAATGTTCCAGCCTCTGCTAAGCTTGTTTTTTTTTTTCTTAGAATCCAGTCAATTACCCTCACCGACCAATGGTCGCCTAGCCTCCGCACTACACGTATTGTCCATGCTAATTAGCGGTCTCTAATGATCAGTCGTGAAGATATTTTGATGATGACAGCTGTCGCACCCAGTGCTCCGTTTACTGCCGGCACTGCCAACTCGTTTAGTTCAGGTACCCCAGCCATCCAAAGCATCGCATTCTCTGTCAGGCCAAGCTCCCTGAAGTGCACGACAAAGGTTTTCGTGAGAATGTGCGAGGTTTTTTTGACAGGGAACAAGGCTGGCAGAAAGAAATGGCAGCTGATAAAATATCTCCGCAACGTAAGGCCGCAACAGCAGTGTTCATTACTGGCTGCTGCAAGCCCGCATCGCTCGCTTCCAGGAATAACAGAGTCCGCGTTGACGACACTGTTTGCGAAATGCTTCAAATAGAGAGCACTGTGTTCCAATCTGAGGTGCAATAAACACTTTTTCAAGTTGGAATAAATACCTGTCAACAATAACACGAGTGGCAACAAAGACACGACATCAGTAAATGAGTGCTCGCGCCAACAATAAATCTTTAATGAAATTTTATCCAATTTCTTTTTTGATAACTACCGCGAATCAGAGCATTCGGGGTAGAGGGTGAGCAAGATATATGGATCCAAGCACTATTCTTTGGTCCTGAGGTCGCTTCTTTCCAGTATTAATTAATGTTCCGACTAGAGGCCTGGAGCACGTAGGTTTATAGGTTGGGAAAGTCGGGGCGGGGGAATGGCTCTGGTGTGTGCTGAACGGAGCTTTCCAGCGGCGCACTATGCAGTACTGCACAGAGTACGCTTCAGTGCATGCATTGAAAATAAATTTCCATGAACAAGAATGTACTATTTTTGTTAAAGGATCTCTCACGTCACCTTCGCCAGGTTCTTGAATAAACATGTTCTCGTGAACATCGTTAGGTTGTATTTATGGAAGTATGACCCACAGCATACAAGTGCTTTTCATTAGAAACATTTGTGTGTATAAATACATAATAATAGCAAAATACAGCAACTAGGAATGTTTTTGTAGATTCCTTCTAGTCCCTTCTTAAACCTTTGCTATTTCAGTGCTGTCTACATATTAATCGTATTTAGCTATTACCTCAATTAAGCGCTTGGTTTTCACCTACGTTTTCATTTAATTGCCTTAAGATTTCCTTTAGGCAAGTGGTTCATGCAAACCGAGGGTCCCCACAGGCGATGTTGTAAAAAGCTATTCTATAAGCAGAAATGTGTACGAACCTCGGCAGCCGACCACAGATATAGGAACCAGGCATTTACGTAGCAGTAATTTTGAGCTCATACTTGAGTTAAATTTACTGTATGTTCGGTTTCAGCGCAGGGTCCTATTCTCGGGTACAAAAAGCAAACTTCTACTTTACTTATATTAATCATGTCTATGCTTCGAAGCAGGGCGAGATTTGTGAGGAAAATCGTAGCGAAAGCTTAGGGATAATTTCGTCTATCTGGGGTTCGATAAAACGTTCACTGCACGTGGGCCACCAGTGGTTCACGTCTTTTATTCATGCTGTATATCAAACGACGAATGAATTGTGAAGATTTGATTAAGACCTCTAAGACAGAGGACCTCATAATAAATTTCTCCCTTAGTTAATGTTGAATGTTGGGCGTGTTGGTACGTAGTCTTTAGAAAAGAAGCGTAAATAATACGCGGAAAAGGACGAGACGACAAGAGGGCTGTGTTACGACGACGGGAGAGGACTGTGTCAGCAGCGCCTTTATCACCCTTTCTCAAAAAGAGCTGGCCTATCTGTGCATGCGTGAGTGATATAGCCACGGTGGTACAGAATGTACATAACAATGAATTCTTCCAAAATAAAAGCTACTGCAAGTTGAACACCCGTCTTTGTCGTCTTGTCCTTGTGCGCGTCTTTTTCGCCCTGCCTTTCTCAAAGCTTCTCCCGCTGGATCATTGCGATACTCTCTATTCTGGACCGCACAGCAAGGATAAACTATGTTTTACACAGGTGACCAATGGCGTAATGAACGGGGGAACGTCCGCTGGCATCTGAGCATACGTATCCGGTTCTGCAGTTAGCCCCATAAAAAACGCTCAAGTCATGTCATTTGGTCGCAGTTTTTGTTTTGTAGAAGCGTATTTTCATAATACAGAGTACTACTGCAACTATTTGCCGATTCTCTATGAGTCTACGAAAACACTAAACAAAGCAAGCAGACAAAAATGAGGAACCGTGACGACTGGCATGAACTAGTGCTGGTTCGCTAGTGTTCTTCAATCGTAATATGCACTAGCATGAAGGGGAGCATAACTTCATATTCAACATAACAGGCCCATAGCCTAATTATGTGGAGCTCTGCATGAAATATCTTTAAGCGTTGACAACCAGGAGAAGCATCTTACAACGATCCCTTTGTATTCTACTGGGCAGGCCATGGGCAATACTATTCTTACAAGCGCAAATTTAACACTTGTAAGGGCTTCGCTCCGTTGAAAAGGTGTTTTAAATATAGCAAGATCTTCGCCCTAAAACACTAATCTAGACAAACAAAAGCAACTGCAAGCTTTCATTGCCACGTTTTCTTTTTTGCTGCATTGATCATCGTGTTATCATCAAAAGATCGGAAACAGCTAGCTCGTTTTTCTTAAATAGACGCCCACCCTTTCTCAAGGAATGCAGTCTCAGTCGGCTAACCGGGGCTGTGGTTGACGCATATTTTCAATGACTCATGACACCTAGCACCTGTCCTCATCACACGTCCCCGATACTAGCCCAAATATGCTCCAGCCTTATGTGAATTGTCTTGTGAGTTATGTTAATTGTCTTCCCTGTGCACATGCCTAAAATGTCATTGGTCTTTTAATTCTAAATCCTCCCCCCCCCCCTTTTTTTTTCTTGCTGAGGATTACACAGACTTCTATAGCTGTTCTGTAAAATATAGAGATCGTGTTGCCGACTTATATAATCCCCATGGGTATAAATAACTCTAGTCATTGATAATTTTGGCGCTTCTGAACTGTCGATATTTGTTGATTATTTCGCCCATGGTCACGTCCGTTCTTACTCGATTGCTGTAAGGGATGCCATAGATTTCACGAATAAGTCGTCGTTACTTAGTGCACCGAAAACAAAATCTGCCCTTTGTTCGTACTGGTTACGGCAGTTAAACCTCATCATCGTCCCCTTCCTTACACTTACCGCGATGCCTCCCTTCACTTACAACTATACGCTCATCTGCTGGCGTTGTGCTGATCGGGATTCTGCGTCATTTGATCCAGTTTACTCGATTCCAATGCATTATTTGCTTTAATTGGACATTTACGTGTCGAATAGCGACAAATAATCTATTAAGGATACAATATTGAAGGGCTGCGGATTAATTTGTACCACCTGTTCTTCAACGTGGCTTAAATCGCACTGCGCACGTGTGTCTAAGCTTTTCGCTACACTGAAATATGCATGCTTCAGGTCAGATTGATCCCACGACCTTGTGGCCAGTTAGAGCATGTCGTAGGCACTGTGCCGCCGCGGAAATTTCTCCCAACGAACTGTAGTCCGGAATAGATATTCTGGGTAAGCGCTATTGCGTGAATGTTATGACTTTGCGAAGAAGCCACAGATGGGAATTTTATAACCTTACTTTTGAGCGGAGGTTTTTCTTCAAGCTCTAGAAGTGTTTATAACGCACAGACAAAATTCAGCACACTTCCTTGAGGTCCCGCATTGAGTTGGAAATCAAAAATCGCCTTAACAACAAACACTGAAGGACGCCGAAATAAGCTCCTATCCCGCATAGAAGAGCTTCCAATTCACAGGTATCGCCCGTTTGACAAACTCGGTAGCAAAGCTAACATGTTATTTGTCTTGTTAATACTTCTCACATCCCTTATTAGCGTTGCACATGCCAAGTGACGTCGACCACCCTTAGCATACCTAAAGGTCGCGTCGATTAGACAGGTCAATTTTGGCGCTTTCAGTCACTAATTATACGACGGTGTTCCGCAGCGTACGACACAAAATTTTAAGGTTTTGCGGAGATCTAACGTCTAACGCATTTGTTTATTTATTTAAAATACCTTCAGGGTGCAGATGTACGTTACAAAGGGGAGGGGCGCATACAAGATATATATATATATATATATATATATATATATATATATATATATATATATATATATATAAATGAAGTGCAGATGAGGGTGCTCGTAATAACACATGAAGAAAAGAAGCCAACAGTCAGCGAGGCCAAGGAAATCATTGGGGATTGTAATTAATCTTTTTTAAATTTTCCTTTGATAATCACATAAATTAGTAATGTAATCTGTTCAGGGGAAAGATAATTAAACGGAAAGTAGAAGAAACAACAACGTGCCGATGGTGGGAACCGAACCCACGTCCTCCGAATAACACTGGTGAACACTTTCAAGGTTCGTATACAGACATTAATACCCGAGAAAGTAGCAGGAGGGACAGCGGCCGATGTAGCTCAGTTGGAAGAGCACCGGACGCGATATTCGGAGGTCGTGGGTTCGGTCCCCACCATCGGCACGTTGTTCTTTCTTCTACTTTGTGTTTAATTATCTTTCCCCTAAACAGATTACATTACTAATTTCTGTCATTATGGAAGGAAAATTTAAGAAAAAGTCATAAATCACAATCCCCAATGCTTTCCTTGGCCTCGCTGACTGTTGGCTTCTTTCCTTCACACACTCATATATATATATATATATATATATATATATATATATATATATATATATATATATACAGATCAATTAAGGGGAAATGAGGGTACTCGTTATAATACATGACGGAAAGAAGCCAACAGTCGGCGAGGCCAAAGAAAGCGTTGGGGATGGTACTTTATGTCTTTTTTTTTTTTAATGTTTACTTGGATAATCACAGAAATTAGTAGTGTAATCTGTTTAGGGGAAAGATAATTAAACACAAAGTAGAAGAAAAAACAACGTGCCGATGGTGGGAGCCGAACCCACGACCTCCGAATATCGCGTCCGGTGCTCTACCAACTGAGCTACATCGGCCGCTGTCCCCCCTGCTACTTGCTTGGGTATTTATGTTGTCTGTATACGAACCTTGAGAGTGTTCACCAGCGCCACCCTCAGCCAAAGCGGCGGACGTGGAACGTCCTTTGTTACCGCCAGCGTCACGTAGAACGTGATCAAGAGCGAGGGCGAAAGCTGTGCTAGAACCCTCTTACGCTACCTATGGCCTCAAGACTGCCAGAACCGAGACCCTCGTAAGCTACAAGCAGATCAATTAAGGGCTTCATATATATATATATATATATATATATATATATATATATATATATATATATATATATATATATATATATATATATATATATATATATATATATATATATATATATATATATATAACAGAGGGTTATTACAATCAGCGTACAAATCTCTGAAAAATAAAGCACATAAAAAAGAACGAGGTACATGAGTAATTTAGGAAGACGGCATAGGTGTAAAAAAATAACACAATATAAAAATATAATAAGCAAAACAGTATACAATGAAGATAAGCGAATAACCATACAATAAGTTTTAATACTCGGCAAGAAAAACAGTTTGTATCGCAGATTTATATATTTCTTCAATTATACTTGTTAGGGCTGCAGACAGGTTATTCCAATCATTACAGGTGCGGGGAAGAAACGAGTTAGAATAGGCAACTTTGTTTGAGTGCGGAATGTTTACCTTTTGACTGTGGTTACGGCGAAATGAATTGTAGCATGGTGGTTCAACCCATAAGGAGTGCAATGTTGAGTTATGGTAGTATATTTTATGAAAAAGTGAGAGGCGGAATAGTTTTCTTCGGGTCAATAACAGCGGGAGATGTAGGTATATGATTTCATATTAGTAACGCTGGCTGTCCTTTGATAGTTATTTAAGATGAACCGGGCTGAGCGATTTTGTACTGCCTCAACGGAGTGTATGAGTGTTGCTTGACCGGGGCCCCAAACAGATGATGCATATTCGAATTGTGGTCGAATGTATGTTGTATATATTATTAATTTTAATGATGACGGTGCAAGGGAGAAATTACGGCGAATTTACCCGAGAGTACAATTGGCTTTAGCGATGATGAAGTTGACATGCGATTTCCAGGTTAGATCGCTAGTAACGATTACACCAAGGTACCGGTGTGATTTCAGAGATTCTAATGGGAAGCTTTCGTGTGAATTAGAGGCACTTAGAAAAATCAGCGGAACTTCACGGTCTTTGCAAAGCATCCACGTTCGGATGTAGAGACATTCACTGTTGAAGTCGGGGTGTGAAGTCGTGTTGCACGTCCCATAAGGCCTACGCCCCACCATCACCCAAAACACCTATCCCATTCATACTCATGACCGTAGAGTAGAAGATCTGGGACGCTTAATAAGCACTACCAGTACCAACCTTCGACCTAAGCTGCTTACGTAGATCCGGCAGAATACCCTCATCGCTCTTCCTTTGCAGCAGTAGCCACGGGCAATGACCGCACAGCCTTTGTTGCGTCACCCACGAACGTTATGTTCAATCGACCGGGGTGGAAGAAGCCACCGTTGCTCGATCAGAAGCTAAGGCCGATTATATTTGCTCAGACTCAAAAGCAGCGATTCGTAACTTTGCTATACGCCGAACTCAAGTATCCGCCTACCGTATTCGCAAATTCGTTCACCATTCCAAAATATTCATCATCATCATATGGATTCCGGGACACGATAGATTCCCAGGGAATACGTCCACCCAGTGGCGCAGCCTGAGGTGTTATACACCGTCTGTAGAAATAAGAAATGGGCGAGGAACAGGCCAAAAACAGGGAGGGCGGATGCAGCCCTCATAACATTTCAAGGATTGTTCTGGCACCAAGCATCCTCGATTCTCCCCACCCCCTTCACCCTCGTGCAGCGGCCTGAGCAATCGTCATCAGGGCAGTAGACCCTGATCTATCCGTTATCTCGTAAATCACTGTGTCTAGCCGAGCAAGTCGTTTACCGCCTACAACAAGCGGGCACCTCGCAGTTCAACTTTCTCAATTTCTTAATTCAATCGCCTTCTCTGCTCATGTCACGTCCATAAGCCATCTTTGCTCACGTTTATCTTAAAAACCCCATCAAATCTCCTCCTCCTTCTTTGTGGGGCATAAGAACACGAGCGATGGTACGCTGCTTTACGCAGCTCAAGGCCGAAATACCTACTCAGTTTCGTGCGCTGGGCCATGAAGGACTTTGGGCACCCTGGAGGGGCCTAAGGACCCACCGTTTTCTTCTCCCCAACCTTAACAACCCCCTTACCTGACCCAGTTCTTGAGGATACGAAAGTTATTCTGTCCGGAAATTTGTTGCGTTGCGTGCATTTCTGCAGTAAATAAATTATGTTTTTTTAAAAACACTGCATAAATTGCCAGCGCTGCGAAAGGCGATTTTTTGAGCTAACATTTAATTTCCATTAGCCCCTCTGCTGTTGCTCTCGCTCGCATAAAAAGAATGCCTTCAAATCAACCCTTAAACATAGTATTTCTTCCCTGTCGTGAAAGGTGAGCCGTCTGAGTCTAGTAAAAATAATTGCTTGGCTAGTTGGTGCACCGCTCATAAAAGGAAAGATTCACAGCGCTAACAAATACACACTCACAAATAGGCGCACAGTACCGGCGCTGAGTCTATTCCTTCCACCAGCAGCCACCCCTTGAACGATAAATAAGTTACGCAATATTTGCGCTGTACCGGCGGAGGGGTTTCCCCTCAATCAAATAAATTACGTCTTAACATTTTAACGTCATGCGCACATAAATAACAATCGTCCATAAACAATGGCAATCTTGTACGTCTACCTGACCACAAACTCGGCGTGCAGCGCTCGCATCTGTTTCAGGTTCCTCCTCCATGTAACCTTTTGGTTAGCGTAGTGAAACACAATCTTTTTTGAGACACGGAAGCTACCCTACGCAAACCCCCCTGGGCCTTCGAGCTTATGCTTGCGCTTGCTGCATGCTCACCACCTCTTACGCCTTATGACGCGCGCAGACCACGGAACTTACGCAGCACAGAGCGATACTTTTACACACCTGCCCGAAGGCCCTCAGACCACGAAGCGCTTCGTCGTGAACAGGCGTCACCTTGGAAACTCCACACAGTCGAAGGGGAGCAGAGAGGAGCGGAGGGAAGGCCATTGCGTTTTTCTCCTGGCGTACGGAAGCTGCGGTCTGCGTGACGCAATCGTAATTGATCGTAAGCTGCTTGCTTGGATGCGCAACGCCGTTTCTCTTTACTTTTTTGTGTGCCTTCATTCGGGGTTTTTCTTTTCTGTGCTTTGGCTAGTGAGCGTGAATCCAGGGTAGGGGGGGACAAATTTCTCTCAGGCGCCTTCTGTTCGCCGAACACAAGCGTACGCTTTTCGTCCCATGATCACAGAGTTCGGTGCAGTGTACACAGGATAGAGCGTACAGCACACAAAAGCGGCACGACCACATAGACGTCTCGATTAACCCACCCAGAATTGTGGGCCTCCGCGTTAGCCTGAAAGCTCGTAAACAGGTTCCTACTCGACAAATATTATCTATAGGTATGACGCTGCAAGCACCATTGTCCTACAGATTATCAAACTATCACCTCTCCTTGCGCCCATGGGAAATTAGAAAAAGTTGATAACTGTGCAATAGCAGGGCACGCTGCTCATAAAATCTGCGTACACAATTGGCTGTAAGGGATGTAAAGCCTAGTGACTTCGAAAACTTGCTGTTGCAAAAAGTGGACTCACTTAGGCTCTTTGATAACTCTTTCCCGGCAGCGCTTCAAAGCGTCGAGCCGTAGCTTTGTTACATCGGCTAATGGTGACGGTGGTTTGCGATCATTCTGCAAATTATACATGGGTGATACTATACTTCATATCAATTGCAATAGTGCATTGTAAGTATTTCGTACGTTGATGGGGAAAGAACTCCTTGAAGCAACTCCTCTGAAAGTCTCAAAGAGCGACACAAACGTCTACGACACTCGTGGTTGCAGCGGACCATCTTCTCCTCTTCCAGCCTTTAGGAATCACGCCGTACGATAATTATACGGGCCGAAAGAAAACAATTTGGCGATTCCGGGATCGTGAGAAACTTTCAGGCGGGAAAGAAAGGGTTCGCAGTTAGCTTTCGGGTGCAGTAAATGGCTGGAGACGCTGGAAGACCGTAAACGGTGTCTTCCGTTGAACAGCAGCCAACGTTTGTACGCGATCTTTCGGACGAAAACAGCGGATGCTTCTCGGGCTGGGAAGAAAAGCCGAAGCTGCTTCGATACCAAGGCGCGCAAACACGCAATTGCCGTAGATCAATCATTTATTTAGCTGTTACCTCATACTGGACCATTGGATTTCAGGCCTATACTTCGGAATTTTCACCTGTCTTTCGAAGAAACTCTAGACTTTTCGTCTTAAAGCCTCGGTAGACGTGCTCGATAAGCACTCAAACTGCCGGTGACTGGGCCTGTGAGGCTCTTCATCAAGACTCAGTAGGGAATGTATGTAAGCAGCAGTTAACGTTCGTGCTTTAATTTGGACACAGAAATGAAGTTCCACTTGATGACTTGAGATTAGGCTACAGTGTAGACTATTATGAGGAATAAAATCAACTTCTTCCTCTCTTTCTTTCTCTCTTTCTTTCTTTGTTTCTCTCTTTCTTGTTTTCTTTCTTTCTTTCTTTCTTTCTTTCTTTCTTTCCTTCTTTCACAGCAGTTTGCTAAAAAAAATGGCTTGCACGATCTCGGGACGTTCTTTCATGCACATGAAGAACGTGCAAGCCATTTTTTGAGCCAACTGCTGTGCTAGCAAAAAGCGGTAGCATGAACACGCGAGTAATAATTGAAGCAGAAAGGATAAATGCTTCCGGAGAGACATGTGGTAGCACTCCTTCTATGTTTTTATGTGATAAGGACTCTCATTTCTTAGGCAAAGATACTGTTAGCGCAAGTGATTTCATATATTTGGAGTATAAATGTGCTGCATGAGTGAAATAAAATTCGTTGGAAGTTAGCGGTCGTGTTGCTCGTTTCTTCTTGTGTCCCGTCTTCCTCTGCGCTACAATCTCGCTATGTTCTTGCAGTAATGCATGAGAAGAAATCACAAAACTTTGTTTTAAAGAAGCAATACTCTGGCTGAAAATTCGAGCGCTATACCCGAACATCTATATCTGATAGATAACGATGTCCATCTTCACAATGGAACGTCTGGTTTCAAAGTGTATACTATGCACGATTCCAGAACCAAGAGTAGTGAGCCTAAATCCTGCACATCCGCAGGTTTTTCGGGTTCATTTCCTTTGCCATAAGACCCTTGTGCGGGCCTCTGTGGAAGAGGATCGAAAAAAATTTTTTTTTCAGAAGATGCGCATCGGATAGCTCTATATTTTAAGGGCTGTCTCTACGGACAAAGGTTTCATACCACTAGAGAACAATTTCTGGTGTACAAACACTTCAGCACCTGGAGCTTAGTCCTGAAAAGGGTAAGTTGGCATGAAGCTCAACCTAAAAAGGACTGACCTCTAACCGATTTTACATCCTTTTTTTTTTTTTCAGATTATCATAACCAGGGCAAATTGCTTGAGAAGCAACTCGCGAGTATTTTCCGCTGCGATCCGGCCTCGTACCTAGGGCTACTTAAAGTTCTGAGCTCCATGTTTGGCAACAATAAGCAAACAAATTTTTTTTAACTCGAGTTTTGAAAATGCCGGAGAGTACCGAATGAGAATTTGGCGTCTACAGCCATATCGCTTAGTCCAAAACATACAACACCCAAGCTCGATGGAGTGCAACTCTAAGGATTTGCAGCAAAGCATGCGGCGAGGCTGCATCGAGATCCACACGCCAGTTGCAGTTCTTATTGCTGGCAAACGTACACATGCTATTTACAGAGTGGGATAATAGTGGGACGTTTTTATACTGCAGCAGTGCTAAGGCTCACGTTTCGCTTGAAAGATGGTTTGCTTTGCTTTTGGTGATGAAGTTTAACGTACCAAAGCAACTCGAGCTATGAGTGGCGCCCTAGTAGGTGGCTCCGCATAGTTTTAACCACCACTGGTTCATTAACGTGCTCTGACATCGCACAGTACATGGGTGCCTTGCATTTCCCCTCTTTCGAAATGTGGACGCCGCGGCTGGGACAGCGTCCGGGTTCATGGGCCCAGTAGTCGAGAGCCTTAACCAGTAAGCCACTCTTAAGAAACTAATACAAAAATAGAGCTTCAGATTTTTTATGGAGAAATACGAAATAATCCCGATAGGTGGTATAATAACCACGGTCCTTAAAAAGCAGCGATAGTTGTTTGTTCAAAGAGAAGTACGCAGACACGAATCGCGAGCCGAGCAGCACCCAATCTCTTAGCCCCCATGCTACAGCTCACATTCGCGTCGCCTCTTCTGGCCGTGCAAAAAGGCTGTAATTCCGTACGCCGTTGCGATATTATTTGGATGATGGAAGAAATTTCAAATATATGTAGGGAAGGTAGTCGATCGGTTATCGAGAAATTAAATGTTTTGAAGAATTCAGAAAACATAACTTGCGTGCTCTAAAACCCTGCATGAAATACGCTCCAACAACTGATGTTAACCCATTCCCATTGTTGCCCTTGTGAATTCAAAACAATTCCAATAGGGGGAACTGGTAAATGTCTATGCACGTACTTCGATCAAAACCTCACATGGACTGAACACATCGATTACATGTCTAGAAAGATAAGGACAACTGCGGCTACGAGGTATCATCTTGTCAACAACTCGAAGACTGCTTCAGTGTAGAATAATCTCCCCTCTCGCGGGGTCGAGCTATCCTCTGCCTGGGGTCCGCTCATCATCGAACTTCTATAAAGTTCCAACACCCACTCGTGGGGTCCAACCAATCGCCAAACTATGGTCAAAATAAATCTAAATCTAGAACCACCTTAACAGGTTGAAGTGCTCGAAACTGATTTCGTCCAAAGTTTGCAATCCATGGCTGTGAATCAGCAGAACACAACTTAGTTTGTAAATATTAGCTCTTCTCCTCAAAAATACTTGTTACACCATTAATGGAACCTATCTTTAAGACTGGTATTACTTATATGGCAATTTTTCGGATTGTAAAAAGCAAACCTAAATGTTATGCTGAAAAGAATGATGACCTTGTAAATTACCGACGAAATTACACTTTGTAGACATAAAACAACAATACGGATAGTTGGAGACTTGCTATATTTGTCGACTGCTTTATTTTACTTCCTTACACGGCATTACTATTAAAACGGATGCATATTACCAAAGAAATAACATGTTCCTTAAGGAAAACAGAGTGCTTTGTCACACAACGGGTGTAATAGTAATTGCGCGTACAAAATGAGGCATTACTATGCAACAGGTATATTTGATTGCAGTCTCAAAAGTAAGACAAGTAAGATATGACTGACTTTAGACGTGTGCGAGCGTGTCGCTTTCTATATAGATTTCTCAGTATGCTGTTTGGTGCGTCACATTCATTGACGCTGTCATTTTGATGAACACAAATGTATGTGAATAATTTTCTCCTGTATTACAAATAATGCTGCATCTGTTGGCTGATAAACGGAGAAGCAGTATGTGCTTTGGCAAAGCTTTGTATTTGATTTCGCGTTTTACTAAAAAATAAAACTTGAACTGAGCGTTTTTCAGTCCTTAAAATCATCACCAAATCATGTGTTCATTTTTGCTGCAAATGCATCTGTTCCCAGTCACTTTTTACAGTATTCTATGGGCCAAATGGGAGTCTAATAATCACATATTGAAACGTCTTCGAACATGTCGCCTCCAATGTGCAGGTAGCCGTGATATGACAGGGAACATTCATTAATCATTAAAGAACAAATTTTGTTTTAACTTCAGCACTGACGATGCCTTATACCATTATCCGTCCAAACAGGAAGCTAATCTCTGCAAACGAAGCTGTGTTCTGTCACCAACAACCATGGATTGCAACCATTGGTTGTGCGCGGAAAAGGTGCTTCTTCCCTTTCATATTAGAGCCACCATTACAATCTTGCTCAAAAGCAATACATATAGACGACTAGGTGAAGAACGTGCTACTGATTTCCACAAATTCAGTGGCGGATAAACAAAACTGACTTCCTTTACAGCTGCATTCGTTAGCTAACCCAATGTTAGAGAAGAGAAAAACTGAACGAACCAAAATTCTCTCACAAAGAAGCATTCCAAGTACCTCTTAACCTCTACCGTAAAGTATATGGTAGAAATGCTAATTTTGTAGCGAGTAATTTGTGCAATGAACTGAGGCGGAAAAGCTCTTATGTAAAAAACAAATCATCTAAAATTCATCACATTATGCTTTGCTCGCAACATTTGCCTAACCATCGGCCCCTTCTGATATTCAGTAGAGGCGCATTTTTAACGTTACAGTAGAAGCGTCACCCTCTCTCCAGTAATATAAGTCTAACTCGTAGTCAACTCCCTCATAGAAAATAAGTCAGCTTCATAGCTTCATACAAATATTGCGTGCACGTCGGGAGCATTAATTTTGCAATACATTCACATAGAAAAAAAGGGAAACACACGGCACTGTACGAAAATATGATTCCTGAAGCTTTATTGATTCCGTACCGAGAGGGTTCTTTTCTGTCACGTATCATAAACCCGTCTAGCATCACCTCCTCTTTGTGCCTCCTTGTAAGTGACACTACGCTTACAAACCAATCTTCAGCTGTCGCCAACATTTTGTTTTATATAACCGCAAGAATTACCGTCGAAGGGTCCTCTACGGACGCAAAAAAAAAAAAAAGAAGTAAATACCCTGTAGCCCAGGAATATATGAAGTCAAGACAGGATGTCTAGAAGCAATAACAACGAGCAAAAAGCTCGCAAAATGCAGCGAAAAAACTTATTCCAGACGTATAACCCTGCTTCCTTATCTTTATCAGCAACGTACAGATTTTCTTCGTTTCCACTATACTAAAGACGAAAGCAAATTTTTCATCCGGAAGACTACCGATTAACTTTTTAGCCGGAAAACTTTTCGCACAAGTATTTCAGTGGCGACGTCCACGTTTTAAAACCTCTATACGGCGCTTGAGGGCCGCCCAACTACTAGTGGCCGCTCATTGGGAAAGCCATGCACGCACTCCGAGGCGCTTGAAGATAACTACGGAAGCGTGTCAGGGACGCGATCGCAAGCATGCGCAGCGGATGACGCCTGTTGAGTGTTCTTCGTGGGCTTTCTCTTCCCGTCGGCGAACTGCACACGCTGTTTCCAACTTAGGTCACGTCTAATACGCAGTTATGGAAATCGCGGCTGGGCAGAAGGTGTGTCCCCCAGAGCATTAATATTACTTTGTGTACACGCTGAGAAAATAAACAGATAAATTTTCTCATTACGGAACTGTGCCTTAGTCATTTCATTTTTCTTGCATCAAAATCTCCAAATCGACGGGGGAAATTCGTAACGCCTGTTAGTGGCGACCTTTCTTTCTGCAGAGGGGTGGAGAAACGAAAGCTGGTTTAAGCGGATGCGATCGGTCCAGAAGTGACGAGACCAAGAAGAACGTTTTTGAAGGAAACCGCCGGTGAATACTTATTCTATCTCCTCCGAGCAAACATTCATCCTTTTGTTCTCGTGGTTTATTTTTCAGCTGCAAATTTAAAATTGCGCACGCAGAAAGTGGCCCGCCGAATCCTCCTTTAAGCTTCTATAGTTTCCTAGTCTTCTTTGCTTTGCACTCCGTTTATTTATCTTTAGACATCTTTTCACTTAGTGCTCCCGTTACTATATATATATAAATATATATATATATATATATATATATATATATATATATATATATATATATATATATATATATATATGAATTATTGTTTGATTCCCAGATCCAGATCTGCCTGCCTATCAGCAGCCACATGTGCTTCGGCGGTGGTCATATGCATGGTGTTCAATGTGTTGATCTCATCCGTATATAAAATGCCAAACGAGGAAGCTTTTCACTACGGAAGCCTCTGCGTCCAGTTTCTGTTGCGTAGCTCGTACGCTCTTAGTGGCAGGAGGATGGTGGAGCGTGCATATATACCATATTAAAATAATCACCTGTTCTCAGTGTATCAGCGCAATTTTCGGCACCGTTTACTATCAGTAAATGTTACGTGTTTCAGGAGACTGTTGGCGTGGGAAGATCAAGGAAAAAGGACGCTAGCGTTGGTGCAAGTTACCTCTGCTGCGTGTAGACAGAAGTTGTTGGATAAATTGGATTAAACATCTAATGACGTTAAACTTCGCCTTTAATAATTGGGCGTGACCGCATTATCAAGTCTCTCCGGAGCTAATCACGCGTTCACTGTATGCACCTTTGTTCAGCTTGGACCAAGGAACATCTGCAGCTTGTGTCGCCTGCCTACCGCGCATTCAAACAGCCCTGAGATCGATTCCCACCTCGCTAAATTTACCCAATCTTTTTTTTTTCAGCTCAATAAATTTTCTCTGGCTGGAGAATACTCCTTGATAAATGCGAATACCTTTAACGGCTCCCTGCAGTTATGTGATCCATTTGTGATCGTCATTTTTGGCCTCTTGGGCAGCGGACGGACAAGGTAAGTAGAAAAATATAGGTGCTAAAATAATTCTCGCACTTCAATCACGTCATTCAGTTTGAGTCCCGCCCCTTGATATAGGCACTAAGGTATACCTAAATGTTTAATAAAAATTGTCATTTGAGAAACTGACTCAATTAAGTTATCAAAAGTTTATCTTCATAAGGCAGTAGAGCCGGTCCTATCAAAGCATATGCTGACAGGTGCTTACTTGAGGATGTCCCCCAACATTTAGTGCGTAACATTACTGTCCGGGTGGCGGCGTAGCGGTAGAACATCCGACTCGCATGCAAGAGAACCGGGGTTCAAATCATGGTGCCGCGCAATTCTACACTGGATTAAAAAAAAAAGGAAAAAAAAAATCCGCGTGTCGATGGAATTGCTTAAACAGGTTTTGTGTGCGACCTGATGTGGGTGAACGCCTCCGGCAACGCACTCCCTCTCCAGAACAGGAGTTGGCCACCCTGGTGCAGTAATTGGCCGCAACCTCTCATGATTCGTTCCATAAAACCCCGGCCCTCAGTCACCAGCGGCTGCGGACCAAGTAACCACGGCGGCGGTCAGACCTGTGACGCAGCAGGTGGTGCTAAGAATTCCTGGTTCCGCTGGACAAGCCGCCATTGGAAACTGACCCTGGCAATGTTTAACGCTAGAACCCTAGCTAGTGAAGCTAGTTTAGCAGTGTTGTTGGAGGAACTAGAAGGTATAAAATGGGATGTCATAGGGCTTAGTGAAGTTAGGGGGCCGAATGAGGCATATACTGTACTGAAGGATGGGCATGTACTATGTTATTGAGGTTTACCAGTGAGGCGAAAACTAGGAGTAGGTTTTCTTGTCAATAAGTATATAGCGGGTAATATAGATTAATTCTATAGTATAACTGAGAGGCTGGCAGGCATTGCAGTTAGGCTTAATAAGCGGTATAACCCGAAGGCTGTACAGGCCTATGCACCTACATGTAGTTATGATGACCAGGCAGTTGAAAGCTTCTATGAAGATGTAGAATCGGCAATGCGAAAAGTAAAGACGCAGTATACTGTACTAATGGGCGACTTCAATGCCAAGGTAGGGAGAAAACAGGCAGGAGACCAGGCAGTAGGTGACTGTGGCATTAGCTCTAGGAATAGCAGGGGGGAGTTACTAGTTGAGTTTGCAGAGCGCAATAAGCTAAGAATCATGAATACCTTATTCAGCAAACGAAAGAATCGGAAATGAACATGGAAACGTCTAAACAGGGAGACTAAAAATGAAATTGACTTCATACTTTGTTCTACCCCCGCCATTATGCAAGACGTAGAGGTAATCGGGAAAGTGCGATGCAGTGACGATAGGATGGTGAGGTCCCAAATTAGCCTAAATCTGAAGAAGGTACGCAATAGATTAGTAAGAAGGAAACCCATCAACAAATCAGGGGCGAGGGGGAGGGCAGAAGAGTTCAGGATCTCGCTACAGAATAGATATTCAGCTCTAACCGAGGATGGCGACATTACCCTAGAAGCATTGAACAATAATTTCAGATCATTACTGAGTGCGCTGTAGAAGTAGGCGGTAGGATATTTAGACAGGATACCGGCAAGCTGTCTAAGGAGACGAAATATTTAAGAAACGCCAAAGTATGAAAGCTTCCAATCAAACAGACCAGATAGAATTGGCCGAGATATCAAATCCAATCAATAAGCGCAAGGTGATCGATATAAGGAAGTATAACATGGACAAAATTGAGCATGCTGTAAAGAACGGGGGAAGCCTTAAATCTAGTAGAGAAGAAATTGGGCATAGGCAAAAACCATATGTATGCAATAAGGGACAAAGCAGGCAACGTCATCACGAATATAGACAAGGTAGTCAAAGCAGCCGAAGAGTTCTATATAGATCTCTACAGCATCCAAAGTAGTCAGGACCGTAATGAGATTGGCGGTAGGGAGAAACAGTCAGACGTTCCACCAGTGACAAAGGACGAGGTCAAGAAAGCGTTAGAAACTATGAAAAGGGAGAAATCAGCTGAAGAGGGTCAGATAACTAGAGATTTGTTTAAGGACAGGGGGATATCGTGCCAGAAAATCGGGCTACCCTGGATACGCAGTGCCTGGTGTCATCGACGGTAGCGAAACCATGGAAGAATGCAAACATTGTCCTCATTCATAACAAAGGGGACTCTAAGCACCTTAAAAATTACACACCAATCAGCTTACTGTCTGTTACGTACAGGATAATTACTAAGGTAATCACTAATAGAATGAGGACAACCTTAGACTTCAATCAAGCAAAGGATCAAGCAGATTTTTGGAAACGGTACTCTACTATCGATCATATTCCATACCATCAAACAGGTGATAGAAAAATGCTCGGAATATAACCAGCCCCTATACATATTATTCATTGATTAAGAAAAAGCATTTGACTTAGTTGAAACCTCGGCGATGATGCAGGCATTGCGAAATCAGGGTATAGACGAGCCGTACGTGAAAGTGCTGGAAGATATATGTAGTGGCTGCACAGCAACCATAGTTCTGCATAAAGAAAGTAACAAAATTCCCATAAAGAAAGGTGTTAGGCAAGGAGACACAATCTCCTCAGTACTATTCACAGCTTGCTTAGAGGAAGTATTCAGAGACTTGGAAAGGGAGCAGTTAGGGATAAGGGTAGATGGAGAATACCTCAGTAATCTCCGATTTGCTGATGACATTGCCTTGCTAAGTAACTCAGGGGATGAACTACAAATAATGATTGATCACCTAGACAGCAAAAGTAGAAAGGTAGGCTTAAAAATCCTTATGCAGAAAACTAAGGTAATGCTCGACAGCCTCGGGAAGGAACAGCAATTTACGTTAGGTAGGGAAGCACTGGAAGTAGTAGGCGAACGTCTACTTAGGACAGATAGTAACCGCAGATCCGGACCATGAAAAGGAAATAACAAGAAGAATAAGATTTGGATGGAGCGCATTTGGCAAGCACTCGCAGATTATGACTAGCAGCTTACCGGTATCGCTCAAGTGGAAAGTATACAACACTTGCATCTTACCTGTACTCACCAAAGGGCTGAAACGTGGAGGCTAACCAAGAGGGTTCTGCTTAAGTTGAGGACAACTCAGAGGGCTACGGAACGAAAAATGGTAGCGGTAAGATTAAGAGATTGGAAGAGTCCAGAGTGGGTCAGAGAAATAACTGAAGTTACTAATTTTCTAGTGGATGTTAAAAAGAAGAAATGGGCATGGGCATGACATGTAGTGCTAAGAGAGGATAACCGATGGTGGCTTAGGGTAACAAACTGGATTTCAAGGAAAGGAAATCGTAGCAGGGGGCGGCAGAAAGTTAGGTGGGCGGATGAGGTTAAGAAGTTCGCAGGGCTCATGTGGATGCAGCTAGCACAGAACCGGGTTAATTGGAGAAATATGGGAGAGGCCTTCGCCCTGCAGTGGGTATAGTCAGGCTGATGATGGTGATGATGATGATGATTACTATCCGCAATAAAGGATTTCGCCGATGTCAGTACCAAAACTGCTCCCTCTCTCTCTATTTCTGTGTGAATTTGAAGCGGAGAAAGAAATGGTGGCGACGTGCGTCACGCGGCTAATCAGTGCTGAGGCATGCGCTTGTATACACTGCCCGCTGACGACCGCAGCGTTCGCTACTCTGACACAACCCCACTCGTTCACTGGGTGCGTCTTTGGCCTATCCGCCTCCTCTTTAGTGAAAACGCGTGAAGCGCGAGTAAAATGGTACATTGCAAATTAGTTTATAGGAAATGAAAAGAGCAGTATCTATCATACTTCTCGGTAGACACCTCAACAGCTCCGCAAGGGAAGGGAGGGAGGTTGAAGTGGAAGAAGAAAGAGAGAAAGGGGTGCCGTAATGGAGATCTACGGAGTAGTTCCTAACACCTGATATGTTTAACTTGCACTAATATCGCGGACCACATGGACCCATTTGCGTTTCGATGGAGGCGAAACGGAGCAGCATCTCAAAAGTGCGGCCCATGTTGGCGGCTCCTGTCACAACTGTCTTCAACGGATGGATGCTTAAGCGGGCAGGCAGGCCAAGGCAAAGCACGCTAAAGGGGTGAATGGGATCTCCAGTGCGCATTAAAAATATTTTCAACGCATGCGAAGGTTACTTTCTTTTTCATCTGCTTTCAATATATTTGCCGAAAGAGAGTATATTTATGCATGCTACTGATAGACCTGACGTAAATACATATTCTGAACATAAAAATCAGCATCCATCGCCAGGACTATCGACAAAACACGGATATCAACTTTTTTATGCTGGTTTTATCTACAGAAGTTAAAACACGTATGTATTTATATCTATCCTTTAAATGCCTTTGGCACCGCCTTTCAAACTTACATTTCATGATGTGTTTCTTTTAAGGTTGTATATGTGTTGCGCAATCGCTACTGGGAGTGTTCCTGTCATGTTCTGCCAGGCATGGGACCCATTCAAGCTTAACACTTTCTGTTTTTAATGCGGCACTAAAGAAAAAGGAAGAACTTTGCTGTAGCCGCCGCGCTACGGAGGAGGTGGCACTAAGTAGACGCAATTATTCCGGCCAGGTGATCCCTAGTGATTGGAGTGCTCGGGAATGGACACACGGCCGGAAGAAAAATATCACTCAGTAATTCTTCTCAGTTGTTAATTTCATTTGTATTTTCTTCCCTGCCAAGTGCAGTTACTACATTCACTAAGGCGAATCCTCTGATCATGCATGCACGGTTTTGCATGTTTGCACGGAGGACACATTCATCCCTGAGTCCTGACGCTTTGCTCTAGATATTCCAAAGTTTTATCCTTTTCAATTAATATTTGCAGCGATTGTATCTATACTGATACTAAGTGCGATTCGTCCAAAAGCTTTGCGTGGGAAGCCAGACAGCGGTTACCAAGTAAAGTAGGTCTTCAGCAAGCACATATGTGGCGCAGATTACCCCGATAACTGCATCAACAACAGAAAGCCCTCACAGCGCTATATGTTGTTATGGTTATTTTGTACTGACAGGTTGCCTGTTACTTGTTCGTGAGGTCCAACAAAGCGTAAAGAAGCAGCGACTATGCGTAAAGAAGCAGGAGCTGTTAATAACAATCGCAGACGCCTTTCCAGCTAACGGATCTCTGGCTCGAGGCGTACGAGAAACGTGCAGGGCTGAATAAACATCCAATCAGTGTCTACCTTGAACTCTGGTGGCGTCAAAACAGGCCGCACAGAGATCATTGTGTCCGCGAAGGGAATGTACATTAGGGCTACGCAGCGCTCACGTGTAGAGCGGGGCTAAAAATATGCGCGGGAAAACACGCATTCAGTGACCGCAGGCGACCGAATTCAAGTGAAATTCGAACGGCGGGGACTGGGCGCTGGCGGTGAAGCCGTATTGAGGACGTCCACAAGGCCACTGTGCACGGCCGAGAGGCGGGCGAGTAGTGACAGCGTGACAGCTGTCGTTAGCGCGCGGAGCAATTTGCAAGCAAGAAAGCCACATGAAAGCCATACCGTTAAAAAAAAAAGAAGGAAAACCTTCTTCTCTTGCCTCGCCATCTCTTGGCCTCTGCATGGTTGAGCGCTGAAAAAAGTTTGTCTGTCACTTATTACTGACGGTGTTCTTACACTGCCATGGTTCGCGTACAACGCCCTGCTACGTTTGCGGGGACCCAAGGCCAGGGGCACCGCAAACCACGTGTCTTTCGCTGCGCGCGACTTTCATGTGCTGTCTTTTATATTCGCCGGATCTCTTTTCCTCTTCTGGGAAACCGAATAAGCCTATGAGATCCCGTGTTCCTGTGCTGACAGCTAAAGAAGTATTAAATTATTTGTTGGTGTGTCCTTGATAGAGTTTTACGTTACGACGCCTTTGCAGAATTTTCTCATCGAGATCGAGTCATTGTCACAAGGCTGCAGAGTCTCGGTGTGGGTGCAGTGCTTTGTAAGGCTTCATTATTTATCTAGCTTGTCCGCTTACGCATTCCATAGCATTCACAGACTCCAGATACCCGTGAGCCGTTGGTTACTTAGCCTTCTGGAAAAGATCCACAACTTATTTTCACGCACTGACTAACGCTAACCTTACTTGTCCATGAATTATGTTAAAATGCAAATACCTTGTGGATGCGTTTCCGCGAATTGAATTACTGGTTTGGGTAAGCATGGGAGAACAATGAAGTTCTTATAATGCTTCTCGTCAGCGCTACTCGACACTAATGGGAAAAGCCTACCACAAACTTTATGCGCAATAATATATTATCCTAGTGTATTGACTTCCGGTCGATTTCGCGCACAAGCACAAAGCAAAATGCTCCGTCGACTGCAACGCGTCGCTCCTCGTGACTGATCATAAATGCAAACAGACCAATGAAAAAAAAAGCGAGTACAGCCACGCGGCTACTTTAAATTTTGGCAAACCCACTTTACATTTGACATATAAGTATAGCTGAAGTAAAGGAACCCACTTTACATTTGACATATAAGTATAGCTGAAGTAAAGGAACCCACTTTACATTTGACATATAAGTATAGCTGAAGTAAAGGAACCCACTTTACATTTGACATAAAAGTATAGCTGAAGTAAAGGAACCCACTTTACATTTGACATATAAGTACAGCTGAAGTAAAGTGCTAGAAGGTTTGTAAAGTTTACGAAGAAACCGTGTCTAGAAGCTCGTTAAATCTGCTTCTTGACTGAGGCGACAGACGTTGAACGCTAGGGAGACCTTTCTCTTCCTTTGACAGCCGGTCGTTTATTTATTGGCATTTGGCGCAGCAACCACATGCATGATGCCTGTAAGATCGCTCACTCAGCGTTCCTACAGCGCCTATGCACGCTGTTGCATATATAGCTTGACCCGCTGCGAAACTTAGTAAAGAGCTTCGTAAAATACTTCCTCGGGTGTACTCAACGCTCGGCCGCACGAAGAAGGTTACTTTACATCCGAAATAAAATGACAAAAATGTGGCGGAAGTTTCGCTATAACGTAGTGGGATTTGCCTCTAGACCTCCCCAGGCTGCCGTTTTCGCGACTCGCGTGGACGAGACAGCGATTCAATAAGAAAAAGTTAACTACATTTTCTTAAAGGCACGGTTAGCAGCATGTTCTTCGACGTAATCGTCAAAACTGGCTTTACAGAATTTTATTCTTGGTTGGCCCTCTTGTATACTATAGGAAAAGAATAAGGAACTGCATACTCCTTCGGCTGCTGATTTCCTGGCATAATGACAAGTGTTACGCTTTCGCAACTCTCAAGACGGCTTCTCGCCACAACTTAGAGAGGCTTGTTTTTGTTTAGATATAAAATTGGCTATTTCACATTTTGCTAAATTAAATATATCTGATCTCTTCTGTAAACTGTTGGAGAAAAATTAATTTTATAGAAGGGGCGACCTGAATAGAATTGGTGCCTGAACAATATGCAAATGGCGTTTCAAAGGGGTAAATATATTCTTCATGATATGTTATACGTTTAGGGCATTCCTGCGCATGTTTCAGACCTTTATCCAATCTGCCACGCCAGGAGCTACCTTCATTTATTTATATATGGCTCACAGTGATGAATGGTCATCAAGATGGCACCGCATACATTTCTGGTCCTAGAAAGTTCGAAAATCTAGAAACATTATGCCGTTTCCAGTAGCTGATAGACCACTTGTGAGTTGTAAGCGGTAAGACAATCACGTAAAATATAGTGACAGTAAAAATTAACCCATGGTAGCCCACTGCATGAGAATCATTTGGCTCGCCTAGGTACCATTAGTCGTCTAAATCGCCCGCGCTACTAATCTAAAACTGATGCCGCGCTGAAAACTCTTTATAGGAGCGTTTACTCCCGTTCCAGGACCTTCAGAGCTCACCACTTCAATAAAGTAGGTGAGAAAAATAGAAATGGGCCCTAAAATTATGCGACTGAGAAAAAGAATGTGACAAAGGCGGCGTTGCTTTGTGCAAAATGTTTATACCCAGTCGACATTGCACTCCAACCGTCAACAAAACACGGAGACAGTTCACAGAAGCCAACCGACTCACTTTGTTACGGCCTGGCGTTGGTGAAAGTAAAGCGGTTCGCTAAGTACGATTCACATGAGGGATCGTCGGCCCTCGGGCCCGCATCACGAGATCCCACGTCACTGCAACCAGGTATGCGATTTTATGCCGCCAAGCGGACTAGGCGGGCAAAAAAAAAAACAAAAAAAAAAAGAAAACAGATTACACACTGGGAAATTGAAGGCGACTAAATTTTGTCCGCTTGAACCGCAGGCTTACCGACCCTCTCTGTCCAACTTGCCTCCTCCACCTCTCCACAGACCTATCCCGACCAGTCAACTAATCACAGGACACCAATGAAAAGGTCCGTCTTCTTTTGTCCCAGGACTGCAGTCGCAAGCTGAGCGCCTGCGGTGAGGGAGTCCATTTCTGGGAAGAATGTGCTGGTTGTCACATCCAGCGTGAACCGCAGACCGGAGTTCTCTCGCTTAATTCGACCTTTACTGTCAGGCTTCTGCGCAGAACTACCCAGGAAATTCGAACACCCAAAGAGGAGTAAGGGTATATTCTTTTCCTCTGATCGCATTTCCATGGCTGCACTCGACCTCCAGTTAGGCGCAGTATCGAGGGGAACTTCGGAGGCAGTCTTCAAGGGGAAGCATTTCACAGTAAAGCTCAGTTTGTGCGAACAAATTAACGTACAGAGAATTCCTTGCTGACGATAGTTATTTCTGAGCTAGCAAAAGTTTGTCCGCTTTTCCGTCGTATTACTGTTAGGGTAAATTTACTCTCGTTGGCACAACGGAGCCCAGACACGTAATCGCTTTTCCCATCCCAATGGTATGGTTGGCAACTTCGACAGACTTATGTGGTAATACTAAATCAATTACTTAGCACAGTTCTCTTGTTACATATATGTTAATTACACCATACTTTTTCTCACATTTGTGTGCTGAAGTTCCATGAATCTGAAGAGAGTCTGGGCCGCAATTTTGCAGCTGGATTCTGGAGGCAAACGAAGCTTTCGCTTTTACAGCTCATGAACGTATCTTGTCTTCCAAGGTTTTATATCGTACTTCTGTAACTGGCGGTCACCTCTTTGCGACATTCCCGCCGCTACAAATAAAGTTTCTCACTTTTCTCAGTCTCTATCTCTCTCTCTGCATAGAGGATTTGCAAAAACCTCAGTTTTTTGGCGCTCGGCCCAGGTAGACACGTTTGCATATGACGAAAGAAAATCACGTTGTATACGGTCACACCGAAGACCATTCTAACTGCACTGTTACTCATTAACGTGCGTTTCTGAAAGATGAAAAGCCTAGAACGAACATTACGGACTCGCTCTGCGCACCCATCGTGAGTTACTTGAACATCTTTGGTAGGTGACCTTTCTTTGTAGCACATTTATTCTTATATTGGGCAACTAGTGCACCTGCGTTAAAAGCTCTCAGCATGGAGCTCGAGAGGGAAGGCATAAATCCTGAAGCGATCCTCTCTTTCTTTTCAAGAAATATTTGAGTGACCTGTACCACAGCACCCACGACATTAATTTTTTGACGTTATATGTACGCTTAGACACTTCTGCTCTACTACGCAGGGCCTCTACTTGGAATCTATTTGCGGCACATGGTGTAGCACTCTGCAAGGTAAGTGTGATATGCGTAGGTAACACTTACTTACTATGCAATACTTAAACTATCTAGTAGGGCATTCGCGTTCCTGTCAGCATTTTAAGGTGAAAGCCTGTAATGGCTTATGCTGTCGTGGACAAATTGTGTCCCGCTTTTGCGGCAGCTCTGATTGGCCGAGGCGAGATGACGTCATAGAGGATTCGACCAATCACAAAGCACCACCACAGTATGCGCGAATGCGTCCGTTTATGGCCATATGTCAATCAATGATAAATTACCAATAAATAATTTTAAATAATTACTCATAACTATTTCACATCGCACAGCACACGGCGCGATGTCAGTGCACGTTAAAGAACCCCAGGTGGTCGAAATTTCCGGAGTCCTCCACTACGGCGTCTCTCATAGCCTGAGTCGCTTTGGGACGTTAAAACCCACAAACCAACCAAACCAACCAATCATTGCTATTTGATGGCTGATTAAATAATTATTTTAATAACTAAACAATTACCTAAAGACCAATGAATTATTTACTAATTAGTGCCAGTTGCGTAGCAGAATGCGGCACTCAGGCTTTCGCCTTTGACTACTTCAATCGTAAAGTCCCTCGTAATTTTTTCATGCGTGGCCTTGTAAACCATTACGGAGTTGCACGCGCTTCGCGATAAGCAAGACGGCAAGCGCTACAAGGTAATCTTCAGATCGCCCGTACAACAGCGACCAATGACCTAGTGACGCCTTTACTGGGTCGTACTTGCCGTCTTTCTTTCTGCACTTTCAATATGGTACCACGTCGTCAACGCCCGACATAACTACACTGTAAAAATAGAGATTTTTGAAAAATACAGAATATGCGGAGATACAGAAAGTGAAAAATACAGATTTTTGTTCTGCGGTGTTTTCCCTCTTTAATTTTTTTTTATTTTACAGTATTGTTTTGAGTAAAATTAAGAGAAAATATTTGTAAATTCAAAACATTATTTGTTATACTACGTTTTCTGTTTGTTACTTTTCTATCGCTTTACAGAGGTTTCCGTTGCAGCTGACAGAATGACATAATTTTAAGGCGAAGGCCCTTCTAGGCTCATGGAACGAAATCCCGTGCTCGAGAGTCATGCGCGAGATCTGTAATATTCCACGAGATTAGTTCTTGTCTAGCGTTCCTGTCATCTGCGATCCCGCGCCAAAGAACGCCACGCGACAGGAGCGATGGTGTACCATCCAAACTAGCATTTGCCGAAGAAAGTGTGACAGATGAGCCTTAACATTGCTTTCAACAATTATAATTATATCTAGCACTGCAAAGAACGCGGATATGAGGCAAACGATTAGGGGCAAATGATAGGAGAAAAGGGGTAGACTTTCGCCATTCTCCTCTTAACAGACATCTAAGAGACTCTCAAATTTTTTTATTTACAGTCTTCCTTTATTGCGCATGTTTTTCTGCCTGTAAAAGACAGTAAAGCTCCACTTTCCGCGAGTGAAAAGCATTTTTAAGGCTCCAGCCTTACTTATCCCATTACACAAAATATGGTCTATCGCCGATGGCAAACTCGAGGGCATCCATAAAGTTGATCTTGCAACAACCGCTGTCTAGCCACTGAAATGGCGACTACTGAAACGACTCCATATTCCACTACGGCAGGGCGTCACTCTCCCTTCTCATTTGGCCCACTATATGCTCGTAGGTATCAATGACGGACCTGAACGTGGCGCCATCGCTTATTCTTTTTCGCATCAAAACTGTTGCTCAGCTATATTCTTCGGAACACACCTTCTTGGTTGCCATAGCATGTAACTCCCCATTTGGCATGCATCTACAATTCAAATAAGAATCCCTTTGCAATAGAAAATTGAGGTCGCGACACCTGTGCCTTCAATTTTCTGCCTTCCGACCATGATTTCAGCTAGAAAACAGAAAAGTACCTTTTTTTTCCCTGAAAGTGTTTCGGTCAATAGCGCATAACAGATACTGTCTGTAAGGGAACAGAAATGTTTTTAGAAATAACTAATTTCACACACAATTCTTACAGTGTATGCCGCCAGTGTAAGTTCATCATTCGAGAGATATACAAGCTCAAATTGTCATCGGCCCTGGCAGTACGCCCTTGGTTGCTTGTCTTCGATTGGCTACGGCGGTTTGTAAGCATGAGCTCTCATTTCTTCTTTATTACCCTGTAAGCAAAGCTGATTTATCATCAGGGTCGCATTACTTGCTGGCGCAGTGACGTTTGGAATAGAAGAACCACGTTTAATATCACAATGCTATGCGACAGCGTGTTTCAATAGACAGAAGCCGCTTACCGGTCAGACGAGGCGCTAATATAGTTCATGACACCGCGCTTGTCGCCTCATGCATGACAAGGCGCAGGCGGAAAATAAAACTATCCGCTGAAAAATACATGAAGTGAGAACTACATCGAGCTATATTCGCATCAGTTCAGTTCAGTCGTTCAGTCGTGTCGGACTCTTGGTGACCCTATGGACCATGTCACGCCACGCTTTCCGGTCTCTCACTATCTTCTTAACATCACATAGCTTCATCTGCAATGCCTCGAGAATGCCATCTGACCATCGCGTTCGCTGCCTACCCCTTCTCCGGCGACCCTCAACCTTTCCCAACATCAAATCTTTTTCCAGCGACTATATTCGCATAGTTGCGTTAATTTGCAACGTTTTCGTAGCCCCTGATAAAGAGTTACTCTGAGTCAACAGAGACGTTCATGTAAAGCTTGCGAAATATTGCACTGACTTTAGCAGATATCAGTTGCTTTATTTGCGCCACCTCCCGAGAAAAAGGGGTTGAGATATATAGTACACACAGAATATTGTGAACGTTAACCGCCCCCCCCCCCCCCTTAAACATTTTCGAGGCTTCTTTCCACCATTGATTGCAAGCATGCACTTCGCGACGCCGGAATGCGAACGAGCACCTCCATCCGCGTAACTCACAAAGCGGCAAGCTCTTTCCTGGAAGTGTCGACAAGGAAAAAAATTATGTTTATAAATTCGTTCGTTACCCCCTTTCCCGAGCAACCCTGATATTCGAGTAGGGTAGATACCAGAACGTCGGTTCCCCTCATGAGACCTCTTGCGATTTTCATGTTCTCTTATCTCTAGATCTAATCAAGCACGCAGCAATACAGCTGGTAGACGCCGAACGCTCGCTTTGCTGTTTTCTGACGCCGTTTTTTTTCTCCCCCTTTGAAGTATGACCATCTCGGTCAAGGAAAGTAATTCATAGGTGTATGTCCCATATCAGGTAAAGAAAAAGTGCGCCGTCGATGCGAGACTCCGCTAAGGAAATTCTTGAAGACCAGAATACGTGACGCTCTAAGGCAGCGGTGTCATGGGCATAAGCACACCGGTGCGGTGACGTGTAGCAGCACCTCCCCCCACCCCTATCACAAACCAGCACTTCCTTTTTACTCGTGGCTGCTAGAGGAGGCTTTTTTTTTTCTTTTTAAGACATCCACAATGCAAACGTACAGTTTTGTCAAAAGTTTAGAGCCCAGGGGGTTTGCTTTTGAGCCATAACATGTGGCCCGTAATGCATTCCCAGGTTTCAAAACTTGCTGAAGGCAACAAATGTTTTCATCCTACCCTCTCCAATTGCTCAGACTTCCACGTTTGTTGAAGAAGCTATAATATATGGCTTAAAAGCCATCCCTCTGAGCTCTAAACTTTTGACAAAGGCTGTACCTCCCGACTTACTATTCAATAAAACATCACAAAAGGACCTAGTTACGTATTTATTTCTGAACAAAAAACACTACCAAAAGGAAGGGCGTGTCTTACTGTTTTTGTTTCCTAAAGAAAGATGCAACCTTGAACGAATAGACAGAGTAAGTGGCCTATGACAGATGAATTATTTCCCCGGATCGCGGCCATAAAAATGAAGGGGCGCATATAAACCACTAGAAACGGAAACATACAGCGTTTAGAAACCCTTGTACGCCCCGATGTGCGCACAAATAACTGAAGGAAAATATTTTTTCCCGAGTTTTTGGTCATTTCTTTTTTTCCGTTTAACGTCCGAATGCAACTCAAGCTAAAAAAAAGTTATTGAAGTGGCAGGTGCCACCAGGATTACAAAATCGTGGCAATCTGCTTCGAACATGCGAAAACCGCGAGAACTGGCAGATGCGCCGTCTTATAGGCTATGTTTTTTTGGCTAGTTCCACAAATGAAGCATAGCGACTATAAAAAGTTTCGAACATGCAAAAATAACTGCCCTTGCACACGCAGGGATGGAAAAGAAAAAGCGAGTGGTCAACCAAAACAATGTTAGACAAGGTGATCACTCTCGTAAGGATATGCGTAGAAATGGCAGTTGAGAACTAAACATGATAAGTACCAAATGACAACTCGAACACCTAGAAAATAGCTTAAATTAATAAACTAGAAAACAGTAATCCCAAGCCTTCATTGCCCGTAAAAGAGGAAGCTTGTTAAAAGTAAAAACGCATAATTAAGTATTCCGCAGATGTGAAATAAGCCCGCCCCGTGATGCATACATTCCAGAGTTGCTGCGCCGGAGCTAATTCCTTCAATTTTCTGCAAGTGCCTCAGCTCTCGTTCGAGTTGCCTTTGAGAGTAACCAAATATTTCAAGCGACACGTACTTGAGCACTTTAATGGCACATAGCCGAAAGACGATATCCGTCTGATGCCTGGCAATTTTCGTAGCAATGAAGAAGCACTTTACAAGCGCATTTGAAGTCCTCTATAAAAAATTCGCAGAAAAGAAAAGCGCCGCCGCTGCTTGACAGCATCTTTCTTCACAAAATAGCATTCATGCAATCTTGCACGAATTCAGCACGTTACTCTCGGGTCTGCGTCTTCAAGGTTTAAAAATAGACTCGAGGTTCGCAAACTCAAGGATGAGCATTTTCTTTTTATTGTGTTGCGGCCGCACATAAGCCATAGACAACATTGATAAGCAGGCGGTTAAAAAGCTTTTCAATTGCTAAAACAATTCGATGCGATCAACGTTCTTTTTGTTTGCCAATCTGCCCCCATGTAGCAAGTAGCGAACCTCAAATTTACGTATCTAAGAGGGTACAAAAGTATGCAATTTGGCGCAAAGTAGCCAAACCACGCAACAGTAAATTCGTGAGTCATGACCAAGGAGGTTGTAATAGAACTGTGTCGTGACTCTGTAAGGAGCAGAATTGATTTTCAGTACTGTTGAAGAGAGTTTAGGACGAGGATATTGGATGCAGCTAATTTTAGATGGAGAGGAGAATGAAGACAGCTAAGAAATAGTAGGCAGGAATTATGGTCCAGGATTACGCGGCAATATTTGCTGGGGAATTTCTTGGTATTAGATGGCCCCAGGGTAGTACTTCTGCGCGAGCTATTTATTTATTCATCTAGTTATAAACACGGCTCCCGCGCATACGCGACATAACTGCACAGCTTCATACAGCGTTACTCGTCTACGTCTGCAAACGTTTAAGTGTTCCTCCTCGCCCTCTCAGGAGTGGAGTGACTTCACTGATTATGCAGGCAAACTATCCCAACATGTGCTGAGGCAAACACGGTAGATGAACCTAACTGTCCAACTTTCGGTGTACTTCGTGGCCGATACGTATGCAAGTTAGGCGAGTATTCCAGAGACAGCTTTGCATGCGAGTCTGGCCCCTCCGTGCGAGCGAGTTAGGTATACCGTGCCCGCGCGCTTCTTTGAATTCCTGCGCCTTCATGTGTGCGGCGAGATGCTCCTTTCGCGGCTGCGTACGAAAGCGAACCTCGTTCGTTGAGGCTGCAGTGTCGGTTCATCATCGTAGGTACCTTGTTGTTCACACAGAGATAAATAAGTGCACGTTAGGATACGAGTCCTGGTAGCAGCTGCCCCACGGCATTAGTTCCTTGTTGAACACTTCTGGTTGTTCTAAGGGCGTGTTCAAACACTGAAAGCACCTCTGACATGTCGCAACTAGAACTTCTCGTGATACTGCTGTTGGGGCGTCAGGCTGCGTGAGTTGCTATTAGGAGGGCGGTCATGCTAAGTGCTTGCTGCCATGCACCAGAGAATTACTTTGGCAGACATACGCAGGTGAAATAGTTTATTTTGCATTATCGGCGTTTGACTTCCGACATCACCATTCCGCAAACATGGTGCAAGTTGCACCTTGCATCCAGACCGAAATGTTGCCAATGTGCCGCGAAACGGCCATTTGTAGCTGGGTGATGGCAGGCGTCATGAGGCTCGACCCTATGATGAAATGAGCTGTATTTCTCATTTTAACAATAACCTTCTCTTGTTGAGAGAGCAGAAGCTTATACCAGTGTGCTTACTCTTAACTACGTGCTCGAGCACCTCAAATTAGTTGAAACACCCTGCCCAGTCAGATATTTTTGTGCTCGTTTTTTTTATAGCCGGTGGGTAGTGATAAGAGAATTGCTACTACTCTTAGCGGCAGGAACGCCGAACATTTTCAGATTTCACCTTTTCACAAAAGAACATCTGGCCCCTCCCCCCTTTCTTTCTCTCTAGCTGCACCCCCTGAGTGCTGCACCCCCCCCCCCCTCCCTCCTTAGAGACGTCACTGTTCTAAGTTTTGGGACAGACAACTAAAGCTAGCTACAGAGCGCGCAGTGTGTGTGTGTTTAGTTTAGTTTAGTTTATAGGATCTAACGCACCAGAGCGACTTATGAGGAGTGGCGTTTTCAAAGATCCTGAACATTATGACTGCATGGGGTTCTTTGAAGGTGCATCCAGGCGACGGACCATGGACCTCTCTTTGCCCGCAGACCAAGAGTAAGGCGACGTCCAACTGGTCGGCGCCAAGTCCACGGACCGGGGCAGGCGATAAATGGCTGGACATTTTTCTCAGGCCGTGGAACACGGACCTGGTGGCGTCTGTCACGGTAGGGGCGCGTCGCCAACCGATTGAAGTGCATAAGCTAGCCAACATCAACTATGTAGTACAGTCGTGAGAAAAAGTAGCATACAGCACTTAGCCGATGGCGAAGATCGGCGACCATCTAGAACCATCTAGCAACAGCTATTTGGGATCGAGACAATCATGGAGTTGCCCCACTTTATCGACATGCATGTGTCGCTACCGCTGTCCTGTCGCTCTCGCTAAATAGCATTTCGATGCAGTTCCTCCGAGCGCCGTCGCCACCTAAGTGTTGTATAGAACGTTTGATCACGACTGTACGTTTAGCGAACGTTTTCAAGAGCACAAAACAACATAGGCAGTGACAAGAATGGCGTGCGATGGCGTGCGTGGTTTTTTTTTTTTTTTTTTTTTTTTTTGAGAACTATGAATCCCATCAGATTCTAAGAGAAATAGATGTGAGTATACATACATTAATTCTTGAAAATCGTACATAATGGTATATGGTGCAGAGTGTTACATGTACACATTCAAGCTCACAACAATCGGAAAAACGGGTATGTGATTACGTGTTCACGGAAGGCAAAAACTAGTAGAAAAGCTGTTTTAAACAGCGTTCAAGTACCGCGCCTGATGGTACGTGTACCCTACTGCTTCCCCATCCCGTCCTGAATGACTAGTTTGCATTGGCGTGTTTAGTAAAAAATGTCGAAGAGGTCGGTTCCCGACTACAACTTAAAAATAGAAAGAAAAGTTTGCAGATTGAATAACGCGAACTTGCCGACACGGCGCAGCCGCGTATGCGGCGAACGACGGCCGCTCGATACTCCTTACTCGTCGGTATAGGCCTTGATTGTTTCGCATCAAAGCAACAGGGAACGGTGCTTTTGAATTTGACCAGCGCTATAGTTAATGATCTACTCATTAAAAAAAAACCTACTCATTTTCTCGTAGCAAACGAAAGCTATGTTCCTTTCCGCGAAGCCTTAGCAGCGGAGATAGGGGTGAGGCTGGGTGAGCCGGTGCACCACAGGTAACAGCTACTTTGCCGCTACAAGCAAAAACTTGCTTCTGATTACACCTACGAGTCACTGTGTATGAGTCAGAGATAGTGGTCAGATTTGATACGCCTTCATGCCAGGCGTATTATTCTAGAGAAAAACTATTTGCCTACGTACGCTGGCGCAAAGCATATCCGCCGCTGCTGTACCGGTGGTGACAGGTTACGGGAGGTGCGGCGCGGTGGTAGGGACAATGCATCGGACGATGCTTGAGCGCACTATTGTCGTCCATTCGACACACGCGGTTATAAATAACTAAGATGCTTGTAAACACCGCTTCGCTATACCGTTCGTCCAAGAGGCATGTAACAACGGCGAACTGTAATTCACGTTAACTGCGGGTAAATTCGGGAGCCGGCCTCGTATGTTGTTATGGTCCTTATACCGACTTCATCTTTGCGTCTGGAATTAAACGGATTAGGTGCAACGCTGACAAACGTAGGTACGTTGCTAGTGATTTAGCGTTCAGACGAAGCCAGTACTGTGCCTGACTATCGCCCAAATGCACGCAGAACTCAGCATTGCAAAATAATTCTTAAAACTTGGGAGGCCGCGTGCTACGAGCGCTCACGGAGCTACGAGCTCCATAGTGTATCCTTTCGACCTGGCCGCTGGTACGGCTTGTCAGCAGCTCTTTTGGCCGCCGTGTAGATGCGGTCGCGGGTGGGGGGACAGCTTTCCTCGCCTGAACTATCGTGCGAAATGGTGGAATATTACACCACAGTTTCTGACGGTATACCATCTGTGCTTGTGAGCGTGCGGCGCATCTTTTAAAGCCCAGCGTACGACTTGTAGCTGACTGAAATGGTAATGTTGCCTTTAAGTGCATAAGCGCGGAAATGGAGACGTATAGCAGAGCTCTGACCAAAATAACTCGTTGCAGTTGCTGCAGCTGGCGTAATTGCCAAGCCACATTTTACCATAGAGTCAGCGTAATTGTCATCGACAGTGTGCCTTAGACGCTTACTTACTGGAATAAGTTTTATAGGCAAGATGTGAGCCTGTTGCCACAATCACCGTTTCTAACCGGTCATGGGCAATGGAAAGTCGCCTTGCGTGCGTCTTGGTCGTCTTTATTGCTGAAACATTGAAGCTATTCAATAGCCTTTTAGAATTATTTTAATGCTTAGTTAATTATAGCGTCGTTCGTCGCTTTCCATAGAACGTGCTTCAGACGCAATATTACTCGCACCTCGAAAGTATGTAACCTTCTCCAGAATTTGTCTTACATTCTAGAGCACCAAATGTGGGAAGCGGCCCTACACATGTATCGATAACGTTGCACTGCACTGTCCAGTATAAGCTGCAAAATAATGCTTTGCTTAGTCGCAGGAATTCTATTTGACTTGAATTACGTTTGTTCAAGCAAGCCAGAAAAACGAGAACGGGTGTAGGTAATGGTGCCGACAAACACAGCGCGAAGCTGACAAGTGTAGCGAGCTGCACTGTACAGTGAAGGCGCATCTGGTGCCACAACGCTTTCCGGCCCCTTGCGACATCAGCGGCATCACGCCAGCGGGCTCAGCGAGAACACTACCAATTGTTCTAGTTTACTTTATTCAGCAGCTATCAGATTCTTACCATGGCTCGCTGACAACAAATTAGAAAATTAGTTTGGTTACTGAGACACTTAAGCTTACAAATATATAAGTGGTTGACTTGGTCGAACGTAATCCTGAACGCGGGCGTCTCTAGCTATTTATGCACCTGGGCGAGGTCGTAGCAGAACCGCTCTACAATTTGGCTTTGCACTGCATTGAATGAACGAGGCCCGTTTAAGCAGTGCAGTGCAGCTAACTGCATATAACACACGCCATTGGGCAAAGAATTTTATGCTTCCCTCTGCTCACAACGACGAGGGATTTCTGTATTTCCAAACGGATAAGCCCCCTACACTCTTTATGCTTAATCCATAAGAGCAAATAGAGAAAGCGATAAGCCATAATTTAATACAGACGTATGTCTTCCTTTCTGAATTGCAAAGCTCAAACGAAGCTTTATTTTTCGCAGCAGCGGCAAGCAGCTAAGAATGCACAGGGTACATGAACACGGCTTTAATATGTACTGGGGACTTTCGCGAGAATAAAGCTTATCCATTCGACTGACGGCCTCCTAGTGGATTTGAAGTCACTTTTTTTTCGAGAATATTTACCCTGCCTTAACCTTCCAGAGCAAGCCTGAAGAAATATGCTGTCATCATCCGTCTGACTATACCCACTGCAGGGCGAAGGCCTCTCCTATATTTCTCTAATTAAACTGCTTATGTGCTAGCTGCATCCACTTGACCCCTGCGAACTACTTAACCTCATACACCCACTCAACTTTCTGCCGCCCCCTGCTACGCTTTCCTTAGCTTGGAATCCAGTTTGTTACCCTAAGCGACCATCGGTTATCCTCTCTTCGCACTACATGTCCTGCCCATGCCCATTTCTTCTTCTTCATTTCTACTAGAATGTCGGTAACTTGAGTAATTTCTCTGACCTACTCAGCACGCTTCCTATCTCTTAATGTTACCCCTTAAATTTTTTGTTACATAGCCCTCTGCGTTGTCCTCAGCTTAAGCAGAACCCTCTTGGTTAGCCTCCACGTTTCAGCTCCATAGGTGAGTACAGGTAAGATAAAACTGTTGTATACTTTCCTCTAGAGCGATACCGGTAAGCTGCTAGTCATAATCTGCGAGTGCTTGCCAAATGCGCTGCATCCCAAGCTTAGTATTCTTGTTATTTCCTTTTCATGATCCAGATCTGCGGTTACTACCTGTCCTAAGTAGACATATTCGCCTACTATTTACAGTGCTTCGCTACCTAATGTAAACTTCTGCTCCGTCCTTAGGCAATTGAACATTACCTTAGTCTTCTGCATATTGATTTTCAAGCCTACCTTTCTACTTTTCCTGTCTAGGTCATCAATCATTATTTGCAGTTCATCCCCCGAGTTGCTTAGCAAGGCAATGTCATCAGCAAATCGCAGATTACAGAAGCATTCTCCATCTACCCGTATCCCTAACTGCTCCCATTCCAAGTCTCTGAATACTTCCTCTAAGCAAGCTGCTGTGAATAGTACTGGGGAGATCGTGTCTCCTTGCCTAGCACCTTTCTTTGTGGGAATGTTATCACTTTCTTTATGCAGAACTATGGTTGCTGTGCAGTCACTATATATATGTTCTAGCACTTTCACGTACGACTCGTCTACCCCCTGATTTCGCAATGCCTGCATCCCCGCCGAGGGTTCTACTGAGTCAAAGGCTTTTTCGTAATCAATGAATGCTATGTATAAGGACAGAAATGCGTGAAGAGTGTCAACTTTATTTTTCTGTTCCGCCATGAGCGAAAGAAACAAGTGTTCGAGCAAGTGTGTTCAAACGACTCCGTTTCGCGAAGTTAGCACGTCATCCTTACCTTATGTTTTCTTTTCAGTTGGCAGAGCTGGCTAGCGTCCCAGAGTTTTGCCTTATATAATGACAGAAAATGATCACGAAGCGGCGTTAAAAACAGCGCATATTTTGAGTGGGTTGAATTTGGGCCTACTGCTGCTCCTCGCACAAGCATGCATTCACCGCATGTTTCTGAAGACAGCAAGTGAGCCAGTTGATTCACCACAGAAACTTCAGTAGCAGATGTAATTTTCTAAATGTTGGCTTTAAGCTAAAACCAGATGGTCATCGGAGTTTCCGTATTAAGCAATGATTATTATTTTCCCTTGCCCTTCTTAATATTTCACTTAACCCAAAGCTGTAGAAAAGAAGTTTCGTTTTCTGCGGGGACAGAAAACAACACGATTCAACTTTTGTTCTCAGTAAAATTAGACTTTATGGACCTCTTCAGGATACCTTAACGTCATGACGGCAGGAAGCAGCATTTATTGCTGAGTAAAGCTTCGTGATCACGGTAATGAAGGGAAAGGCGATGCATTTTCGCCTCCGAAACCGGCGCCGAAACTTGGGACGACGCAGCGTAGGTCTTCTGCGAACAAGGCCTGCCTTCGTCCTGTCTTCTAAGTCTGTGTCCGTGTTAAATGCGCCAGTCTTTTTATTAATTATTTTCTTGCGAAATCAGCCGGTGGTGGCGGCACAAATATTTCATTTCACGGCTTCTCGTAGTTTGAATGCGGTTACCTACTGATGCAAGCTAAATTTAATATGTCCTCGGTGGGCACTTTGACTTAAAAGATAGCTGATGCTTCCCGCGGAAGTTGGATGCTTGCGCAGCGCGCACTACGACGCCCACCGCACATGCACGGCGTTTGCAGCTGGTTTGCGCGTTGTTAATAGAGCCCAACAGAGCGTCCGAGAAAAAAGGGATCACGTGACACGTAAGCGAAGGAAGGAAGCAGTTTTTGGTGTAACAATGAGCATATAGGCAAACACGCGATCTCTTTTAATTTGTGGAGGGAAATGCAAAATTGGCTCATAACGCAGAGCTAATCCCACGTTTAAGGTACTCAAACTGATACGCATATTATTAACGTCTATCTTTGAACTATTAGATGAAACCTGGCTCGTATTGTTAATTCGTAAATATATTTGAAACTAGGTAACCAGCATACTAATTACTATCATTCACCTGTTTACTGACGCCCTCCAACACTGGTTTTGATAGGGCGCAAAAGGAGACTTTTACCATTGAAGACATGCGGTTCGAAATCAATGACAGATCACCCTGAAACATGTGCCATAGGAGGCATCAATAGAACATATAAGTCAATCGTAATGAGGTGCGGGATTTGATACCCAATACCGCTGGATATCCACCGATGATACAACGGGTGCAACTTTCCCATAACCTGGTTCTTGTACTCTTTCTCGTAAAGTCTCTGTAAAGGGGTCTCTGGCCTCACTATGTGTAATGAAAATTTACGGAACAGTCAAGCTCCTCCTTTAAGGATGTGACGCGGATAAGCTCCAAGCAATGGCTAACGCTGTTGATTCCAGTTCACATACACACACTTTGCTCCTCCCTCAATCACTAACTCTTAGTTTGTCTCTCTGTACTCACACAAACAAACACTCACTACATACACCCTGTACTCTCATATACCCAATATACGCATACTCATTACTATGCGGTCGTAAGGTGGCAGAATACAGTGCAAGAATATCCGACACAGATATAAAGTGCCACATGACGTGTCTTCGTGGCCTAAGAGTAGCTTGACTGCGTCGGGAACCAAGGATATCGGAGTATTCGATTCCCGCCTAGCTTTTACATCTCAAAGAAGCTGCCCGAATCGGCAATAACAGCTAACGAGGTTGCTTTCCGGCCCACTCATCAATGTAATATTGTGTCATGACGTTGAGACAACTCACAGATCAGTCATTGCCCGTTCATGTCACCTGCCGACTGCGACTTGCCAGAGGCATGCTTGCTGTTTGTATCTCACAGCACCAACACCGAATTTTATGGAGCAAAGGGGCTTTCAACTCTATGTCATAGGAGGCCTATGTCCCTCAGGCTAAAGATGTCCATCCACCATGGAAATTTACCCTCGCGCTAATGAGAAAATTTTCCCGGTATTGTAAGTGAGCGCCCTGAGGGAAAGACTGATTTTAATGGTGCCTCATAAATGTATGAAATTTTTGTTTGGTTAATAGGGTTTAACGTCACAAAGCGACACAGGCTATGAGAGACGCCGAGGTATGAGAGTTCAACGAGCAGAAACAATGTAGTACAAGATGATGATAATGAGAGGGATTAGAAACGAACTTCCAGAGAATCATTTGTGGTTCCATCTAGTAAGATCCATAAGATTAGCAAACAAAAACCGTGAAAGAAATCCGTCAGTATGAAAAACGACAAAAAAAAGAAAAGGAAAGAATTGACATCATATTTTGAACCCGTGAAAATTGAACAGCATTCAGCTACCAGTTCACGCGGGATATCGGAAGTGGGACACGGTGGGCGTTTTAGAAACATTACTCCTTTAAGCTATATTAATGATATAGTACCCAACATCACGTCTTAACTATATATTCAACTCTTACCCACTGACAGCGTAAATTATACAAATAGATTGTCACCTTTGACACCGTAACTCTACGGGTGGATTTCATTCGCGTAAAATGAGTGCTGCCGGCTATGTGAGATGCATAAAAAAAACTATACTTATCACCTTTTCCACATGCTCGAACACGCTTTCCAATACGTACTCAAAAAATGAAGCAGTATTTCTAATAACAAATCTTTTCCAATATCTTGGTGTTTATATCACTGCTGATGCCGGAATTGATCATCCCATAAAGCATTTCAGATACTAGAACTCATCAAACGCAGGTAATATCTTCTTGACTGAGACAAAGCTTACAACGTATACTTCACTCATAAGATCAGTTCACAACATTTATCGATAATATAAAATGTGTGCAAAATTACAATTATTAACCTTCTTCGAGTCTGTTCAAAACAAAGCTGTCAGATTCATTATTCACATTAATCGTAGAAAAGTACGTCATTGCCAAAGTAGAGCTTAATTACTAGAAGCAAGTTCTCTTACTTTACGCTCTTTCTGTCATTGTAATTAGGCGAGAGCTCATTTGCAGCTAGTGGCATTGCTCCGGCTCTTTATATCTAATCTTCGAACTGACCATGCTCATAGATGACAATACTCTTCTTCGCACACACGCTTAGGTATCAGACTTCTTCCTTAGTGACACTCTTTCGCGAATATGATTGTTTTCAAACACAACTTTTAGCCCACTTTGCTTGCCTAAACTTGCCGTAGTATTTGTTTGCACAATTATCAGTTTTGGGAAACCAGAGATATCAGTCCAATTTTCGTATCACTTTAAGCATACAGAGTTGTGTACTCGTATATCATGTATAGTTTGATACTGCACTTGTTAATAAATGCTGTAAGTTGTAACTGTTTTACGTAGCCTCGGCCCCTCCTGCCCCTCTTTATGTAATGCCCACTTGATCCTTTAGGGCATTTGTATAAATAAATAAGAAATGCGAGAACCAACCGCTGGCTTGGAGTTAACTTTTAATGACAACTGCTCGAACGAACTTTGATGTACACGGACGTATTTTCACAAACGGATACAAAGGTCGAATATGTTCATGTAAGGCCAGCGTACCCAGCGCCAGTGACTGATAGCTAAATCTTTCAATTTCCCCTCCGCATAGACAATTTCAGTGTCACGTGCCTCTCTACAAGGATAGACGAGTATAGAGCATACGGCCCGCAGGAATTTGCAGTGACTGAGGAACGGCGCCGTCCGGGTACTTCAAGGAGAAATGACTAAATTCGCTCAGCAAAGCGCGGTTCCTCCGAGCCAGGTGTCAATGCCGTAGACATTTTGATATTCGGAGGATTTGATTTTCGCTCTATAGTTAAAAACGATTTTATGGCCTTGAAGGTTTTCCAACCGAAGTATTTAGGTATCCAGAACAGTTAAGGCTATAATGTGTTAAGTGGTATTCAAGGCATTACAAAAAAAACATCAGGTCTAAATCAACTGGAGCCTTCATAATTTTCTGAGTTTGATCATGGTGAAAGGGGTAGGTCTTGCACAATGCACGCACTGGTGCTTCCGATAATCGTTACTGCCTCAGGAATTAACTCAGACTGGCGTGCGACAACACGCATAGTATTTCTACCCATGGTCACGTGCATCAATTATTCAGGTGAACCAATTAACCGCGACAACGCCAGTGTAAGGGCCTGAGGTACCAGTTCAAAAACTAGAAAATCATTCTTGCTTCGAGAGCCTGAAAGTGGCCCACACACTCTAAAATATTGTCACTAAAGCATGCCTAAATTTAATCTTACAGAATAAAGGTCTCCCAATGCGTCAGATACAGGGAAGGTGTTTTCATTTCATGAAACCGAGAGAGATGTGACACCTTTGGTAGCCGTTTGTTGAAGAATTGGCTGACGCTTCCCACCCGTGATTCGTAGTTGCAATTCAAGGGGTAGATTATAATACAGACTTCCAGGACCCTTGGATTCCAAGTTAGGAACGGTTGCCTTTAGGCTACACAAACATATTTGAACGGCTTGTTACGGATCCATGTTTAAGCAGCAGCGCTCGACGGCGCCAAACTTACAACTGTCTTTTATTAAGAAAACATACATAAACTTTTACCCTAACCAAATAAACAAACATGCGCAATGTCAAAAACATGCATCAAGCCCAGATGTAGTACTTATCAAAATAAAATCACTTCAAAAGCCCACGTGTATACACTGAGCCATTATCCTTTGCGTAGCAGGCTCATTTCCCTGGCTGACAGAGCTATGAAAGGTATGCCGACACACTCGTCTATTTTCTGATTATATGGAATGCCTCAGTCAGCTCCCGTTTGCGCCGGTCATTATGCACAAACAACTCTTCTGCACCTACAAAAAAAATGGAACGCATTTACAAGAAAAGCAATGTTTGGCTAGGCGTGTGGCTTATTTTTCTAATGCGTTACAGTCCTCCATGAGCGTAACATTGATGCTTCTGCCAGTTTAGGCAATGTACGTGCGGCGACAACAAAGATGAATTTGTTACACTACATCCTTGTGACCCGGAACGTACCCGTTTACATGCTTAATGTTACACTTACTCACTTTGCGCCCTTCCCGCTTCCTTTGAACGGCAGCCCCCAATTTTTCTAGTTTGTTAGGAGCTGAGAATAAAACATCCACATCGTGCCTAGCCCTCCTTCTCCTAAATTTGTGAGAAAAGGCATGCACATATAACTTAACGGCCACCTTCTTGCGTTCTCTAGGAGCCGTTTGCAGTTCCGAACCGCGCCCAGAGTACTTCAACAATCGGATAACTTGGTCTGGACTAGACACAAGAACGGCGTCAGGGTACCCCGCTTCCTTACACCTCTTTACCTGAGTGGCGACGCTAGTGCTCATTTGTTGAGGGCAGGACTTTTTCCCTGCCGAACGTGAACAACTCGTAACTATGCCGTTTTTTTTTTTGCAAGCTTGGAGTGAAAGTAATTATAGTTCAGCAAGGGCTTGTCACTTCTTGGAGAAAACTAATTACAGTATTATTTGAAGTGTGTTTTCCTGATAAAAGACACTTGTAAGTTCAGCGCCGCCGCGTTGTCCCAGCTCGCTCTGGTCTTCGTCCTCTAGCGCTGTCGCTTAAACATGAATGATTACCAACTAGCCGAAACATCCGTTCTTCTTCCAGTTCGTTACGAATCTCTTCACTGGCATACCTTTGGCGGGTGGGACAATGATTTTTCTGCAGGTTTTGTGAAGGCTTATATCCTTTGTGTTTGCTCACAATGAAGGCGTGTATGACATTAGTGTAATCTCATTCGCGGCAGCTACATTGTGCTCAGATACGCCGCGCCAAGCGACGTGAGCAGCGAGCGGGAAGGCAGCAGAAATGTCATCAACGTATACCATTTACAAAGATAACCTAACTGAAGAGCTACCGGCAAGTCTTTTAGATATAGTGGCCCACTGTCGCGAAAGGCTGATGAAAATTCGGCAACGGCTTTGTTTGTGACAGCATATATACTTTGTGCTTGTATTGCAAAAAAAAAAACGTCTTACGAATGAATTACAAACAAGCTAACTCAAGATAAACCAAGCTAAACAAAGGTAAACAGAGCATCTGCTCGACAATTAGGTTTGACCACGTTAAACCGCTATTAATTTTTATTGACAGTCTGTTGTTGAGAAACCAGCATGTAATGCGACGTTTAAGCGGCCTACAGGGAAACATGCAATAAGGAGCCCTCCCCAGAGGATTCGGAGCATAGACTAAATCTATCTGATTGCGAGACTGTCACATGGTCAGTCATCTGTTATTGCTCGACCAGCGCCGGGTACGTGGCCACGTGCCCGCAGTGATCAGTGTTGCCACAGGTTGCCACAAATTCTGTAACTGTGGTCCATAATCGCAAGGCAGATAACATCATAGCGACAGCTTTCATTGAGATTACCGCATCATGCTTCAGAGCATAAACTACGTAAACTGTAGAAAGTTTTCGTAACTATTAGTCTTGTATCCTCCTGCCATACACATATGCCAAAACAAAAAGCAGACAGAGACATTTGGAAAGAGCCTGTCCTTTATTAATTTATCCGTAGTTTATTGCATGCGCCTCCTTAAACCGCCGCACGCGAATTTCTTTGACTACGGGACATCAGGTGCCCTAATTTTAGATTCCTTTGTGATTGTGTGTACTGCCTACTTTTTTACACGAATTAAAAGGACCAGTAAGTTGTTAGTCAACAGCTGGTGAGGCCTACACGAGGCTGTGTTCAAATCACCTGTGCCCATAACAACTCGACAGCCTCTGCAGTCCGTACACAGCCCTTCCAGGAAGCACTCCACTCAGAATCTGTATTTGGTTTCTCAGAAATAACTCAATGCTTCGCAAGCGCCTATGATTACCTTGAATGAACGAAGCCGCCATTCTGTCAAAATGGGATTAACTAAAATCGCCCTGGTTGCCCATTTGCGAGCCAAATGCACGACGAATATTATATGATGGTACGTTTTTTCCGCATGCCCTACTCACAGATGCGAGCATGTATTATAAAAGATTTTAGCGTCAGACTCTGTGTCTTTCCTTTCTCCCTCTAAGTCATTATTTTTGACGTAACAGGATACGACTTTAGGCATTTTGGCGTGCGTAGGTTTGCCACAAGAGAAAAGGTATTTCTCTAAGCGACCCACTGGAGCTTCGCACGTTGCAAAGAGAAGGAAGCTCAGGAAGAAAGTCCACAGCAGCACGCCGAAGAACAGGGTTGCCTGCATGGAAGAATTTGTAAATTGTAGTTGCGAAACAACCAAGTTCGAAGACAACACTGCGGTAAGGCATATGCGAGACGCTATGCCCTACATTTAAAAGAAACCATGCGCTATACAATATTCCCAAAGCTAAATAAACGCCTTGGAAATGTACACTATAACACGGGTATATTACATGTGGAAGCCGGCTCAAATTATAACAAAGTAAGCATACAAGTTTCGAAGAACAAGAAACGAAATGGTCTTTTTAATTAATGTTAAAGTGTTCAGAATGTGAACTATCTGAAGAAAGCTTAATAGGGAAAGCATTCCGCCTCGTTAAATTTTATGAATCTCTTTCTCGCAATAGCACGCACCAGCACATACAAAGAAATAATTTGTATTTAGGAAGCCGTAAACAGGAGCTCTTAATTAGTGAGTTTCGAAGTCTTTCAGCGTGCTCTGTATCAGCGAAAAGCAATTTCTGTGATGACAAGATACAGTGAATCGGGTCAACCCTGAAGCATAGGCTTTGCAGGCACCAACTGAGCACAATAATGATATCTTCAATGCAGTGGCCCAGGTGCAGCGAAAGCCACCTACATTTACCTTGTTTACGTGTGGCCTCATATGCCTCCATCCTCATACATTTTATTTAAAATGCCCTTCTGAGAAATCTGGCCCTCTGGCCCCGAGATGCCGACCCTGACCTCATCACCTTCTCTACCTTTTCTATTAAATATGCTCTTCCTTACCACCTTCTTAACTGTTTCCAAGAAGCCCACTGTTTCGTTGCCTTTGTTGCAACTAGCCGATAAGGGACAAAACACTCCCCTTATTTTTCCTTATGAATCGGTTAAGCAATAGATTTTACAATTTGTCTACACTCAACAGTGCCGATTTTAAACTCAATTACCTTTCTCTTATTTTTCCCTCTCACTTTAGCAGCGCAGTAACTATGCCACTTGCCTAGATCCCAACGACGATTGAGTATCCCGTCTTGTTACTACTATCGCAGAACTATATTATCACTTCGCCTATTTTTCATTTCAAAAAAGGGCCTAAATTAAGTAAAACACAACAGTACACAAGACCAAGTTAGAGCAGAACAAAACCTCTTTCTGTGTTTTTTCTCGCTATGCAGACAACTGACACACGTTCAATTTCGCGTTTTGCGGCTAACTGTAGACAAAACATCAATATAATGGCAAAATTTGCAGCATTCAAGAGCATATATCACTAAATACCCAAACTCTGCTACGCTGTCAAGCGGCCGCAAAGGGTCTCCTTAGAGCGGCGCAATGTCGATACTCCCATCGCTAAATGGCCTAGCATACCACTAACCCAGCCTTCTCTCTGCGACTCTTCTAGTAGCCCTACAACGTCGCTGTACACTTCTTAAAATGTTGTCAACACTCTTCATAGATAGTTCGTTTCTGACATTGTTATAAAGACTAGTACTTCATAGCATGAACGAAATAGCAACCGTTTTTAATGTTCATGTGAGCCGTTAAACCGAGAAGATCGGTAAAAAAGGCAAGAAGTTGCACTCACCAAAGCGAAGGTAGAATAGTACAGCCTCTCCCTGGAGGCGCTGTAGTAAAGGCTGAGGAAAGGAACGTGTATGACGTACAAGCCGAGTGTCAGGCGGCTCAGTGGCACGAAAGGTTTCCATGCTAGGAATGCGTTCAGGTAGCCTAAGGTGAAGAAACAAAGAACGAGGGCCATGCTTCAATTATTCAAAGCAAATTTATATACTGCTGCGAGCTAAATTACATTTCCATACTAGATTTCAAAGTATTGACGACAAATATTGAAAGTCGTATTAACGCTATCCATCTTTAATAACTTTTAATAGGGGGCCCCTTACGGGAAAAAGCTCGTGGAGACCGGTGTTCTCCGAGGCCGCGAAAACCAGCGAACACGGTTGGCAGGGACAATGCAGAGAGAGGAAAATTGTCTTCTCACTCGTAGGGGAGAGAAGGGAGGCACCGGTAGGTGGCCTGCCGCAGGGAGAACCACGGTGGGGGAAAGAGGGCAGCTGGAGAGGACAGATGAGGCTCTTACGGTGTTAAGGAAAGCGCAGCTTGACGCTGGTTGCCCAATTAAAAATCCCAAGGGTGGCTACGACGTACGATAAAGGGAAGAGAGGAAGAAATTTAGAGGTCGCTCAAGCCTCGCCTTAAGAAGGTACGCCAAGCGCCTTTCTTACTGCCTTTTTAATCAGCAAATACTTTTTTGTTTAAGTTGATTTTGAGAGAAATAAAGGCGCATAAACTGCCCGAAAGCGTTTAGCACCTCCTTTCATTCGCAAATACATTTAGATTTCCAAAGTTGTTGTTTTTTTAGGAAAGGAAGGCGCAATACCCCGCTTCTCACTGCCCCTTTTCTCAGAAATGACCACAAATGCACCTTTTCAGAGGTTCATACGTTGGCATTTCGAATACCTACCGCAAAATAGCCTCGGACATGACTTTAATATTGATGCTAAATGACAAGCGAAATGGTATGACTCTACCCTCAACACTGCACAAAGAACAGTTATGTCACAAGTTTGACGCGTAATAGCGTACGCAATTTATCCAACGCTGTTTTTTTTTTTGTTTTTTAATTTGGGATACGGTGGCGGCGATGGCTTTTCGGCCAAAGGAGCTTATATATGGTCGAGAGATAGTAGAGAGATGCTCATGCACCTGCTGCTATTATTGCTTTGAAGTGGTAATATGCAAGCTTCCCTTGACTTATCAAGTGTGCTGTGTGATGCTTTTGAGTAAGTGGCAGCGAAGCGAGACCTTCGACGAGGGCGTACAAAGCTTCGAAGATATGCGGCGAGTCCAGGGAACCACACAGCAATGCTTTCGAGAAGTTAAACTGAAAGTCGGTCTACTTGTTCGTATTTTTTCGCAGGAACAGCGCTCAAGCACAGCAGACAAGCAAGACGACGGGACGAGTGATGGCCACCAACTTAACGAGTTGTTCGAAAAAAAAAACATAAATTAGGTTTTCGCAAACAGGTTTATGCGTTCGTAGATAAGAAAGAAAGCACTGAAGTCGTGCGACCGATTGCAGTCTCCTTGTCCATCAGGCAAGGAAGAATTTGAGCCAACAACGACAGGAAGTTAGACGAGGTAGACGCTTGGGCATGTTGGCTAGACCTTATCGGTGCAGCGCATCCGACGAGGTCGAGAGGAGACACAGACAGAGCGCTGAATTTACAACTGATGTTTAAACAGAGGCAGAGCATCGATAAATATCAGTTGTATGTTCGCCGCTGTGTCTGTGTCACCTCTCAACATCGTCGCATGCGCTGCGCCGATAATGTTGACAAGAAAGTAACGAATGAAAACCTACTACATGTAGGCAGTAGGGAATAAGATATGTGTTCTTCCTTGCACAAAATGTGCAGTGTACAAAGTTCTTTTCAAATGTGCGGAGACCTAGACTGGACAAACAGTAAGCTGCTTGAGCATACGTCTAGGAGAACGTAAGAATTATTTGGGCAAACCTCAGTCCACATACTTGGATCTCCATTACAAAGCACGTCGCCATAAATTTTCTTGCACCGCCCCCCTCCCCCCCCCCCCCTCCCCTTGTCTAACGAGGCTTTAGTTTCGTACGAACATAAGTTCAATTGATAAGGGAGTAGACAGGAGCTTATCTTATTCACAAGAACTGGAACTCATGTCTAAGCACTTCGTCTGTTGTTATTCATCAGCGCATCGAATATAACATTTGACGATTCTGAATGCTCTTCGGGGTTTGTTTGTTTCTTTTTCTCTAACCTGCGAACGTGCTTACATAGTTGCGGGATGTCTCTGTATATATGCGTATTTTATTCGATATATTCATTTGATGTTCAGCTGCCATCAGCTCTTGTTTCTTTTCTGGTGCATTTTAGCGCTGTTCCTATGAAAAATGAATTGGAAAAGCGCACTGACAGTCGGAAGCTTCTGCTCTCGAGGCGCAAACAAATAAAAGTATGCAAGTGCAAAAAAGTACGAATACGACAAAGGTCGTAATAATGGTAGTTTCGAAGGAATGTGTGGGATTTGTCGCACGATGTAAAGAGGATTACAAGTTAATTAATATGCATTTTTATCGAGTAAGCCCGCCTTCCGCCACCAACCTTTTCTTTTTTTTTACAGAATGATACTGCGTTGGGAACCGCGTGTGCATCGAACAAGCTTCCAAACCTAGGCTTAAAAAACTAGTATCGAAATATTTAGCTGGAAATCGTGAATCGTGAAATCGGAATAAGTGAATACTATGATATTGTTAAGGAAAAAAAGAGGCGAGCGAACGTTCAGCACGGTTCCATTATCTAGAACGCGTGTCATCGCCTTCTTTCAAAATGGCATCGTCCTCGGGGCCACCTGGTGACACCATGTAGCAATAAAGCGGAAAACATTGAACTTTCGTGCACTCACTGTAAGGCGGCCTCCCGATCGTTCACGTCACATGTCAGCGACGTATTTCCGTTATTCATGATAAGCAGGTGCGAGGAAGTTCATTAATTTCATCCAAAACCACCCACGCTTTCCTCTTTTGTTACTACTTTCGGAGAACGCCGCGTGATATACCACGCGTGGAGGACATGGTACATCTTTTTTGTCTTTGTGAAGTGTAACGCACGATTTCAACTTCTTTCGCATAGATCTTTTTAAAACCTCTATAAGTCTGCCTTCCTGCGTCGTAGAAGTTTATTATGGCGGCGAGGCCTGTCGAAGTGGCAGAACTTGGGGGCAGCACTGATTGCTTATATATCTTGCTTTACAACCCGCACAATCCGCCTTTTTCACAAGTCCGCTCTGTGCATGCGCGCCTCTCCCCTGGTTGAAAACAAACCACCAACTCCAGCTATGCATGCCTAGTTCTTGGCCTCCGCAATCGGCGCAGGTGGAATTGATCTCGGAGGCCATGTGTAGTTAACATTCGTGACAGGCGTATGCGATAGAAGGCGGTAGGTGTCATGAACGCGCACCGTCCTTTCGCTGGCGGCTGCATCTCACTAGGACCTTTCCAATCAGTAGCAGACGAATTTTCAGCCACTCCCTGAGGGCGCCACATTTTGGGAAAAAGGCGGATTGCAACGCAGTGAATGTGAACGCTTCCCCGCGAAGCAATGCTTGTAGCTACGACAAGAGGAAGAGGAGTGCGGGGAATGAGCGCAACATTATTGTCACAATAGACGTCTCCAGCGCTGAATACAATTTCCGCCCTAAACACAGGTTTTTCCACCATGGTAAAGGCATTCGCGCTGTACACGGAAGATGACTACCAAAGTGTTTCAAAAGGTTCGCAGTGCGGAAACCAATTTATCGCGAATCCAAGGCGCAAGCATGCTATGCGCACGTTCTGCTTTTTTAGGCAAATGGGTCACGTCTGCTATCCTATTTAAAACAATGACATTATATGCGCCCGCGTATTGAGCGTTCCATCACCATGAGAGCGATTTTCTCGGCCGTTGAAATAACTATCCGAATTCTAGCATGCGTTGTTAACGACATATATCAGGCGCAGGTGCCTCTACAGATAACGCATAGTAAGCCAAATAACTTTTTAGAATGTTTAGATCTAGAAATCCATCAAAGTGGGCCTACATCTTTTGCAGCAGCTACTCGCGGACTGAATGGTTGAACACTTAGGCTGTTGGAATTTCAAGGAGACTCTCAAACAAGCATAGCTGATTAATGAGCGACTCAGAATAGCGGCAAAGAAATAAATGTGCAGCTTTGAGCAGTGTGCCGTTATCAGCACCCGATGATATTCCTGGAGGCCATAAACAGCTTGATCGTAAGGACAAATGCGGTCGGAGGGCGTTTGCAATCCCGAATTAAAATTATAAAATGGCTTGCAGGAAAAGGAAGGCATGGTATCTGTCTCTTTTTCGGCGCGCCGCTGAATCGTGCCGTAAGGGGAAGGGGAGTGAAAGATGAAAGTCAGGACGAGGTGCCATAGTGGATGACTCTGGAATAATTACGCTCATCTGAGGATCTTAAACGTGTGCTGACATCGCTCAGCACACGGACGTGTTCGCCTTTCGCCTCCATCGATACGAGGCCGCCGTAGTCGGGTTCGGGCCCAAATACTCCAAAACAGTCGCCAAACGTCTTAATCACTGAGCCATCGCTGATCTCTCTTTTTTACTGACACGACTTGAGCTCTGACCCATTTGGAAATAGACTCCACATCCGCTTCATTGCAATTAGTAGTCTCCCTCGACTTTAATTGCAAAACATTAAAACAAAAGTTAGGAGCATAAAACATGAACAGCTTCAGAAACGAAGTGATGTTCAAGTCCTGCTGCATCTACTGCGTACAATTTTTTACAGTTAGATTAGATAGCGCACTTGGGTGGTATTATTTAGGACTTCTTAAGGTAGGCTTCGCTTGCATGTGGCTGACGGCGACAGGAACCTTACCGCAGATATTGCTGAGCATAGCCACTCGCTAGAGCCGATCCATAAAACAACTTCCAAATACTTGAACCCGGACAGCACTGGAGTATGTAATGCACAGAGCAAAAATAAGTCGGAGGCATATAAGGCATACAAGGCATATAAATCGGTGGCACTAATTTTGCACGTTTAATCTAGCCTTTTTTGTACATCTTCGTTGTCTCCTGCTAGATCGATACATTATTATATACAGTACACATTCACTTCCACGATAATAAGCTTATCATCACCATCCCCCTCATCTCCACTATCGACACCAAACATTCTAAGCGCTGACTGCGACAACGTCACACATGGTCGAAATTTCAAGCTGGATATAAAGCGCATAGAAAGAGACAGTGCATAATACAAAAGTGCTTGCATTATTTTAGCATACTCAGAAGTGGTTAGGCTCGATATGGAAATCCCAAGAGTGAGACCACAATTATAAGCAATTTGATCGAAACGGCGACATGAGGTTCAGCGTTCTTCTTTGGAAAGGCCCAGCTCTGGTCGTGCCCACGTGTCGCCGCTGGCAATTTTGCTGTGGTCGATGTGTTGGACATTTTCTTAAGCCTTACTGCACTGCCGTGCTCTTACATGCTGACGAAAGGTATTTACCGATTCACGCCTTCCTTTTGAATAAGTGCCTTCGTCTCCATGAGAGAAGCAGATATTTCAACTCCTCTAAATCCACAAGCAAGAGCGCCTCACCAAATGCCACCCATATTTTGCACATATAACGCGCAGCTTGACCATGAACTGAGTGGGCGGGGCCCCGAAATTTACGCTCTTTAATTATCCCGCTGGCAATGCGCGCATTGACGCAACGTTCCGTGGCCTTGGTTGAGCGTTATAAACACCTCTGCGGCTGCGTTCGACCAATTGCTGGAGCATCAGGTAATGCGAAGGTTAGCGCTAATTTCGCTAACTTCAGACTACAGGACGAATATGCAACACTGCAATCTACGCACGCAAGTACACACACGCACATATATATGTGTGCTTGTGCGCGTTAAAACGACGGTGACCTCACTATCGCACAGTGTCAACCATCAAGTGTAAGTTGAAATTAAAGCAACCATAAGAGTTCCAGGTGCCATTTTCATAGCAAAACGTATTTAACTTGACTATCGTCTTAGAAATTGTAAGCCACTCGTGGAAACCGCGAAACTTGCGTCGTGTGCCTTCTTTCTTCTCAACAAGACGTCCGTCGTTAGACGATATCTCATTTATGTGCGGTTGTGGTACGCGGTGGTCCCCGATTAAACTTTGTTTACAAGAATACCCGTTGCATTGGTTTCCACTTGAGTCAGGCCCATTCTATTTATTTTTTATTTTGTTTTCAGGTAACGTCAGGGCCGAAGCGCTAATGAGGGAAGTGAGTGAATACAAATCAATATTACAGAACAACTAAATCTTCGCTCGGGCTGCTGTGTTTTTGCTCCATTTATTTCTCAGGAGTGCTGTATTTTATAGTGTGTTATATTCTATCTTATTAACCAATCAGATGAACAATTGCCAGTTTGTAGCAGAAGGGTGCGTTTGACAAGCAGTCGCTGCTCTCCACTTGAGTTGTACGCGGAAGGGTGACCACAAATTTGCGTTATCGCAGAGGCGCCTGATTATCGTCAAAGAGTGCTTATATTTTAAAGCAAGAACCAAGCGGGTGAAAACAATTTAGCCAGACCATCTCGCCAGGGAAAAGAACGCTTATTAGGAATGGCTCGGTTCTTACCAAAACGCATAACAAAAACTACTACTTTTCTTCGCTAATATGGCAGATGGGAAATATCGGCTTTCTCTTTTAAAGGCCAAGAGGCGTGATTCTTGTTTTTGATGCTCGAAGTTCTACTACTGAAATGCTGATTGGAAATAAGCAACCTCAACCGAACAACAATTGTAGAGGTTCAATTATCCTTGCACCAAGTGTCACAACCGTCAGCCATCGGCCATAGCTGCAGTCGTTGCTACCGCTTCGATCTTGGCTGGCTTCCGCGCTTGGAAAGCTTCTCGGCAAAGGGCTAGTCTGACTTCTGGTTGTTCGATGATCTCTGCAATCTGTCTGGTACGACTACGGTCTCTATCTTTAGCGAGATGGTATATGTGTACGGCCTATATACCTAGGTTAAATGAAGTATTGGCTCAGATGAAACTTTATGAAGATGACGATGTAAAATGCACAGCGCGAGAGAGTTTTGAGGTTGGACCTTGATGAAGACAACGATGCTTACTACCTCGCACGAGAATGTGTTGCTGCTTACACTATGAAGGAAGGAATTACAACTTTATAATTGAAAGAAAAGGTAAGGATTAGGAAGGTGGTCGGCCTGTGCCTCAGGGACCTTGAAGATCCAGGGCGACATAGGCACATGCCACGGCTCAGGATTGAATGTGTGGGTCGTCACTGGCCATAACTTTATTTCCACGTGCCAAGGAAGCGATCAGGTATGACTTCCCTGGGAAGCAGATGGGTGCGTATGTCCCAAATTATATTGTTCACTGATGCGATTTCGCGGCAGAAGTGGAAGGTAGGGCTAACTTCTAAATTAAGCAGTCTGTAAAAAAATGTATGAGTTAGGGAATGCATGTTTGAAGTTTTCCGGATAACACCTATTTCTCTCTGGAGAATGAGCTATGTGGTTGTAGACATGTTCCTCTCCCGTGTCTGCAGTGTGTGGTGTAATCGTGGTATGAGGTGAGCGGCTATTGAAAGGACTATAGGTCTAAGGCGACGTCCAAAGCTCGGCTGGCTTTTACTCGAACGTATGTGTGGGCTGCCTCGTCGCTTGAGGTCCCGCGTGCGTTGGCTGCCAAATTAGGTCGGTTTCTATGTTTTTGTACAGGCCGTTTTTACACGAAGCGTGATAGGCTGCAGCGATAGCACTGTGCTCTCGTGCCTGGGTACGACGATGAAGGCGACGATGCTTGCTAGGCAGCGCGAGGTGAAACAACATGCGGTGCACAAGTACGTTGCAACATGTGCAGAGCCTGAGGTACTAGGGCTCAGAATAACACGCAATTCGCAAATGAACGCAATAGAGCTAGTGCTCTAAAAAGAGCAGCATATCTTCTTAAAGGCCTTATTTTTGTAGTGAATAATAAACGATAGCAAGAAAGCGTCAGTACACACTATACAAATTCGAATATCCTTGAAATGAGAGCAATGCTTCTGTTTTCTTAAAGGGAGGAGATAGGCATGGTATTTTGCAAGTTACTGAGGATTAGGGCATAACTGGTCATAAAATATTGCAACGACCACAAGCCACTGCGGAGCCTGCTCAGCTTCGCTGTGGCACTCACGGACGCTCTAAAAATGACGCACCCGAGAGCCAAGAAATGACGAGGACGATTTGATCCTACTTTTATCGGGGGACGTCAACACAGCAACATAATATAGCCACACATAAACCAAGCATTATTTTCACGCAATAGAGACACGTCTTTCGATCACTTAACCTTCTACTCCGAAGGCAGCAAAAATCCCAAATAGACATTTTCAGCGTCCATCATTTTGTTCTTAGAGACCGAACACTGTCGATATCCAGCAACTAGTAGGTTTACGCCTATGAATTTTAACAGTATTATTACCAGTCTTTCTGAAGCCGAAGTAATACGGTAAAATGTATTGCCTTAGAACAGAAATAAGGGGCTCAAAATGTGTTTCCCTGACACAAAAGGAGAATCTAAAATTCTTTTTTTTTTAGAAGCCAGCCAGATGTGCCAAGCAAGTGGGGAAGGAAAGGTGAGCTTAGACAAGGACATAAGAGTGACAGCATAATATAAATACTTTTATCTAACTAAAATTGAAAAATTCGCTTTTCATGGACATTTAAAAATGATATTACATAAGATGTACTCATCGCAAAGCTGATAATTCTAGGTTTGTTTGCTGAGAGAGCAGCGCATTACTTGAAATTCAATATAATTTCAAGACGTTTAGCTGGCTCTGCAAGCAATCTTACAGCAAACTTATTGGAGCCTTCCTTATAGCATGCGGCTCGTACTGTGTTTGGGATTTGAAAAATGCATTTCGAAATGCATTTTGTGCATTGCTTCGAGGATCTGATTCTTTTGCCAGCAAAAATTAAACCTATCAAGGATTGTTAGGCCTCTAACGCGCGTGGTGCGCCGTGCAATAGACGCATAAAGAATCCAATTTTAGTGGAACCCACCTCCCTAAAGCAAAGCCAAGCATTGGACGCTACAATTCGATTGGGCAACTGAGCCTCTCGTGTGACATTCTGCCATATCTGCTGCTATCACTATTCTATTTGGAGGTACTTTAAGGGGGCGAACATTGTGCCGCAATGTATTTGTTCGCCAAAACCTATAATGTGGAATCATGTGATTCATTACGGTCCACACTCTGGCGGCAGCATTTCCGTCTCAGCGAAAATTGCGCCAATTTGTGCATTAATGCCGCATAAAGAAACTCCCTTAACTCTAAATCTTAATTCGCCGAAGTAACCCTCAACCCTAAATCTTAATTCGCCAGAGTAACCACCAAAAAAGCAAAACATCTGTAAGTACAGTGTGCTTAGCATGAGCGCCTGGCTTTTACCAAGGTTAAAGCTAAGAGCCGCAAAGGCCCTACACAGAAGACAGACAAGCTACAACAATGGGGTACAAGCAGAGGTGGCATGCATTTATCGAAAAGTGCTGCAGTTCAGAGTGCTGCAAGCCCCCGTACCCGCCTGGGATGATAAATATGCAAATTGTAAATAAGTAACAAATTAGAAATATCCCGTGAAAGGGGAAAAAACGAGGTTATATCAGCCTGTAATAAAAAAAGCAGTAAGCCGGAATAAGTTTGCTATGTCAATTAGTTTGCTTCAAATTTCTCTGGTGTTTTTAAATTTATTTCACTATTTAAACCGACATTCATCTTGCTCTCTTCCATTGAACACGCGCACTCTCCACACCGAGAGCGTTTAAAATATAATTCCCCGATTTTTCAAAACAAACTACGAAGGTTACGCAGAAATGTAAGAAAAAATAGAATATAGCCAGCTTCGCAATAAAAATCTCAACGAATACGCCTCTTAGCGTGGTATATGGTGCACTAGGGCATAACGCCAGAAAGCAGCGCATGTACAGTCGTAAGCAGCCTTGTCTAGAGCGCGCCGACAGTGTTCCGCGGAGCAAGTCAGCGCCATCTAACGTTAGACTCTGAGTTCGAGTTATGTGTCCCATGCGCATGCGCGGCCAAAATAAAGCAGTGCCTGCTCGTGGGTTCCCGGCCTCATTTCCATCCAGTGCTTGCGCTTCATGCCGCCAGGTACGCGCTTAATGATATGTAACAGCGGTCTGTAAACCAACGTGTTTCGCGCGAATCACGAAGCGGCTAGGCAAGTGGAATGTGATATCGGGTTATCGCTAGGTTCAAAAGCAATTGCAAGTGATAGCGGATAATCGCGCGCTTCAAACACCATAGCAAATAGTGCGAGAATTTGGCCTAGTTGGCTGTTAGGTGTTTGTTTTCGTCCTGTCCGTATACGGTTACGACCACGCACGTTGCAGGCGTCTCGTTTGATGGCGTGTTTTTGGGCCGAGTTATAAGCTATAAGGGACACAGCACTTTGCATCGCTATAGATATAGGAACTTGATTTCCTCCACGATGAGGTACAGCGACGATGAGTGGTGCGTATGCAGGAACACGCATTATTCCGCAATCAGTCGCGCTTGCTTGTCTGGCCGTCTCGTTGCAGTCGAGAAACACGGCGTCATCGCGACGCTCTGGGGACCGTCACAACCTCACAAATTATGGTGCCTCGATGCGGAGAGCGGGCGCGCATCGAGGCACCCTATCACAAATGCAGTCAATACGACCCTAGCATCAAGAAAAGTGTTCGCAAGGCAGGGGTTGGATGTTGAAGTGATGAGCAGGCATCCTTCCGATTTGCCGCGCATGCGCACGGGACGCATAGCTCAAACTCAGAGCCTAACGTTAGATGTCGCTGACTTGCTCCACAGAGCCCTGTCGGCGCGCTCTAGACAAGGCTGCTCACGACTGTACACTTATGGACCGAAATTTGTGGAGTGTAGGTTCACGAGGAAAATAAAAAAGCTTATTTCGGTGCTGTCGCGCAAAGGATTGTAATGGATTCTAATGAAAAACTAAGCGCGACGACAGATGTGTACTCCACATTTGCAGAGATTCTTAGTAGGCAGACAGCGTTGCAAGGACAAATATATTTTCTCTTCGAATCTGCACCTTACAACCTTTTGAGTATGAGATTACTATAAAAGTCATTGTAGTGAACTGCTCCGATCAAATTTATTCCACTAGTCATAATGTAACGCGCCGTACCATCGCACAAAACACTGCGCTCTTGCATCGCGCATCCATGAAACTTGCCTTGGGCACGATTTCTTGTGTTACTTTGAGTCCAGCAGCTAAATTTCATGGCCACTGCGTCGCTGCGGTGCGTTTGAGTTTTGCATGTTAATATCAGTGATCGAGAAAATCAAATCGAAAAAAACCTTTTTGGATCACGTTTCAAAAGAACGGTACCTGCCGATTACCTTGTTGCGCAAGGGACAAAACTTGAGTGTGCAGTTTTCGCTGATGCTTAACAGCGATCGTACGTACCTGTTTTTTTTTTTTTTTTTTACTCTATACAGATTTCGTTGTTAAAGCTGCGATAGAAGATTGCTGCACTGTCTGCAGGTGGATTGCTGAACAAGGTGGAAATTCCGTCCGTGATAGAGGGTGATGATAAGAAGACAGATTATCTAGAATCCCTAATCCAAAGTTTTTTTTTTATTTTAAAGAGCATTATTATATTCGTAAATAAACACCCAGCCATACCGAAGGGGAGTGAAGCGTGGCCTTGTGTTAGAGCATCTGCCTCGTGCTCAGGAGGTACCAGGCTCAATCCCTGGTGCCGCCGGGTACCCACCAGCTTTTCAATGGGTACAAGCTTTCCCCCGGCCTGATGCTCGGCTCTCTGGGGTGAAATGTTTGGGAAAGGGGTCATAAGTCTCAAATAGTTGCTCCGATGTGGCAGTGATCAGTTCCGCCACCAGGCAACAATAAGGCCGCCTTGTGCGGCAAAAGCCCATGATGTGGCCCTTTTTTTTCTGTCAGCCCGGCCTTTGTAGGCCATTAGTTGTTCAAAACTTTAAGCCCTCAAAGGAGCACAGCAGGGTTAGCAGAGCATCTTCCAAACGCACACCCCTGAAAGGGCCGGGCGCCGAGCCCGGGGACGCTTGTACCCAATTTTACCGGTGGGTGTCCGGCGGCGGGTTTCTGACCACCTCCCGCAGCCTAGACGGGCGCCCAAACCAATCAGCAACTTAGCTTGAAATATGAATCTGCAAACACAAAAAATGCGCATTTCAAAACTTGTTGAGCAGAATTTCACGATTTTTAAAATTCAAGCTGGCTTCCCTGCGCCCGTTATCGGCAACAAAATCAAGTGAATTTTGCTTACATCATCAAAAAATAGCCTCTGTATTTGATGCATTCAGTTGCATCAAATACAGAGGCTCCCTTGTTATAAACTCGGCTGATTGCATACATGGCACAGGGATCTTGTTTCGTTTTTTTAATTCTTAAACGAATATCCAGTAAATTTAGGTTTATCACGAGAAAGGGGTTGTTTAGTTTATGGGGTTTAACGTCCCAAAGCGAGTGAGGCTATGAGAGACACAGCAGTGGAGGGCTGCGACCGTGTGGGGTGCTTTAACGTGCACTAACATCGTACAACAAACAGGAGGTTTGCTTTCCGCCTCCATTGAAAATCAACCGCCGAGGCCTAGATTAGAGCCCGAATCCTTGGGCGCAGCAGTCAGCTCCCTAACCACTGCGCCTCGGTGGCGGATACAACGGGGAAATGGATTTGGTAAATGTAGTTATCAGAAACAATACTTTCAACCCAAGGTTCGGGGGAATTCCCCTAACGAGCCGAATTTGTAACAAGGGATTACTTATACTCGTTGGCATCCACCTGTTAGCCATACGATAGGAAACGAAAGCTATGCAGCTTTCTCAAAACCCACTCTCGCCATACCACTTCCTGGCCTTCCTGGTTATCTCAGTTGGTACAGCGTCTGTCTCGGAAAGGCGGTAGTCCTGGGTTTGAGCCCCGGACTAGAATGATTGTTTCTTGAACTACAAGTTGTAGTCATATAGCTAAGCTATATTTATTGCAATGAATAATCGCTCGTTTATTACAACTAATATAGTCCAGTCGCGCAAACCAAACAAAGAAAGTCACCTTTCGAGCCAGTCATTTTAAGCAGCGCCAGTAATAAAGGCGTTGATTTTGGCCTGTGTTAATCTCCTCTTATCTCTCATTTTCTACAGCTCCTAAACTTTAGTGTGTTACTACAAATCAATTTCTAAATTTTATTGTTCTTTTTTTCAGAATCCTATCACATTCCGCATTTTAATGGCTCAGTATTGCTACGGGTACCATCACAAAACGTGACAGCCTCTATTTGAAGCTTCAGGGTGTGAAAGTCAGAATGAAAAGAAATACAAGTACGCAGTGACTGTTACCCTTCTTTGTGAACACCTTAGGCACACCGTGGAAAAGGAAAACAGGACGAGGAGGGTGCATAAGATAGCGTAAATGTGATTATTATGACAAAACCCTGAATCCTTCGTGGTTACAAAACTAGGGTATAAAAGAGTGAAATGCTCACAGCAGAAAAGCGAAAAACCACCGAAGCGAAAAAACTGATTGCTACTGAACATCTGATTTTAAATAGCTGGAGAGCAGGGAAATGAATCAGGTTTCAGAGCGAACCTTTAGTGCCATTGGTGTCAATGAATTCCGTTCATCAACGCAAAGTTGTCACAAAGTCGAAGTCGCAATCCTAAAACACCCCGATCCGCATTAATGCAGTTATTTTGCGTCACTTTTTGTTACTATTTTAGATTGAAAGCACTTCACGACCAAAGTTACGAAACCAGAGTCATATATGAGATCTGACGTCACATCAGGCGAGACAACCTGCTGAATTTATAGTCATATCACTAAGCGGAAGAAAAGCGACCAACAGGGATTCTCTGAGAAGCTGGGAACGGAACGGGACCTAGCCCGGCCACAGAATCACCCTTCCTTACATGCAGTAGGGAATTGTGGTGTAATGGGAGGTGACGTTCTCGATAATATGCGACAGTGCAGTCCCCCTGTTAAGGGCTTGTCCTAGAGTGAGTGTCAGGCTCATCTCCGTTTTGAGCACCCGGAACGAAACTTCCCGTGGTTCCGGGTTTCTTCTGACTGCAGCCTTAGATTCTATCCAAGGATAAAATACGACCGAGAGACTGATAAATAACAAGTACCGTGAGAGAGAAAGGTGGACCTCCTCAATATGAGGCGGGTACTCTACCACAAGGCCATCGCTTCGGCCCTCTCGGTCTTGTGAGCCTAGAATCGCAACATTATTTAAGAGAAAAGTAAACATCCATAGGGGCCGCCTGGGTTGAAACCGAAGTATTTCTCGGGATCCCCGTGTGTGGAGTTCGTAGCTATCGCCACTTTTGTTCCTCTTTATTGCCTGCTTCGACAACACCACAAAAATAAAGATCAATATGTATAATGCAACAGCGCCACTCAAGACCACATGGTTGCTTTAAAATTCTTCAGGCGTACCATGTTTTCAAGAATGTTCAACCACTTGTGTTGTCGCTTTGGGCTCGATAACCCTCTCCAATGAAAGAAACAGTTTCAATGACTTTATCATGTGCCGACGCACATTGACATTTCCATAACGAACGGTCATTTTTGCTTTTCACAAAATTTGAAAGCCAAAGATCATAAGCATATCAAGCGCCATACCTTAATCAGATTACCACACTGAATGTTTTACTGCCACTCTCTCGCGCTGAGCATTGCGTCACATTGCGTGTCGTAGGCATCCTCAATTTGCATTTTTGCGAAATTACTCACAAAAAACCTGCAGTGCATTCCCCTCTTAAAGGGGTCATGACACCAATTTTGGAATATAAACTGTAATTGCATCTTATTCCTGTTGTGCAAAGCGACTAAATATAAAGTTTCAGCTCCATCGGAGTTGCAGATAGTTTTAGTACTAGTGCTTTAGTTTCTTCCTGAACGGCTTGCAGATCTGGCAACCGGCTCAGCCGGTGACGAAATGAAACGACACCACATCGTTTGCTCCATGTTCTGTGCGCAAGCAGCGTCAACCGCTTTTACGCTAAGGTACGGTAAGCCGATGTGGCTGACCAAACTGCAATCATGCCACTAACCGCAGTTGCCGACAACTGAGTTTTTCGATCTCTGTTAGCAATTTTAACCTAGGAAACAGCGCCGTCTGTGGGCGGGATTCAGGTGCACATCGGCGATTGAGTCGAAAGGCGCATGAGCTAGCCCGCTCCAACAAAGAACACAATGTACTTACACTGAAACACGTCTCAAAAGCAGCACATAAAATGTGCAGTGTGTAGAATGCCGTCCGAGGGCACTTTTGTAGAATCTTGGAGTACTACACGACGGCGCAGCAGCGCAGCGTATAGGGTACGTAGCACATACATTGAGGCACCCAGTATCTCTGTCTTAGCAGTATAATTTACGCTGGTCGCTGTCAGACTTAAGTCTGGCCCCAGCCATATCATGAAGTTAGATGATAAGCTCATGAGGCTTACAACACCGAATGTAGCAAAATTACACCAATTGTGCCCCCCGTGTGCGCATCGGACCACGGCGCTCTGGCCGTGTGCTCCTCCGCAATCGTCGCTAGGCTTAGAATACTTGGCACCGAAGCCACAGCGGACGGCAGTTTGTAATTGATTTGCGAGTCGTTCTGACAATTGGCACTCGATCATGAACCTTCCTTACACTCAACCCCGGTATTTTGTAGTAAACGATATGACCATATTCAGCAACGCCTTAGCAGCGGATAGCGTACAAGAACACGGGCACCGCGTACAGGGGAATCTGCTATGCGGCTGTAAGCAAAAACTCCCACCGTATGGGTCAGCCTTTCTCAAGAAGTATTCATTTATGAAATTACTTTTTTAGGGCTATCTTGCTATTACTAGAACAAAACATTTTAGCATGCTCTTCTAATACTGGCGCAAAGGATCCGATGTATCGCTGGCGCGCAGGGCTTGAGGAAGGCACGGCCAGTGCATGTGGTCGGCGCGGCGTGTTAACGGCGGTTGGGGCAGTGCTACGATCGGACGAAGCCGGCGGTAGCGCCGAAGGTGTATGTGGGGGCAAGGTCCAAATCGCACTTCACTACTGCCTGTGGTCTGTTTTCAGAAGCACGATTAGTCCACTCAGTGGAAATGATGCTGGTCTGAGCGAGCGCGAACACAGTACTGTGCATCGCCAGTTTATCGGCGCCGGCACAGCAGCAGGCGACACAGTGCCGATCTGTGAAGTCACCAAACATTTCAACATGGCGATCGCAGTCAGTGGGAGGAGCTTCGCTGTCTAATTTCGGTCACTTATTCCGAAATACATAATGCGTCTAGGGCGCTCCAATTTGGGAAATCCCAGTATTATCTGCAAGACTAAAAAACTGTAATTTATTGGATGATCATGACACGACCCCTTTACGTTGCGTTCAAGGTGAGAGACGGTTTGGCTGATAAACTTAGCTTACCCTCAGATTTTGAGTGGCCGAACTCGACATATGATTATGACTTTGCGGATCCCGAAAATTGAGTTAACCATGTTCAGAGCTGACTTGGCCCACGAACGTAATTTTGGTAGACAATGAAATATTTAGGTAGGAACTTCGTTAAAAGCGATGGGCAGTCGAGATTTAGACGCTTTCACTCGTTACTACGTCAGACCGTCAGGCGGATTCAGACCATCTTCCATTTTCTTGGTCAATATAAACGCAATATGGCCATATTAAGAAGCTTCGTTTTATTCCGACATCTATCCTCATGTTTACAACAAGCTCCAAGTACGTACTAGCTTCAAAGAGAAAAAAATTGCACACGATTCGACTCCGCCAGACAGCGTAATGTTGTGAGAAAGCTTCCGAATCTTCACTATCCATCCACATTTAAGGATTTTCCGACCTATTTGCGGGGGTTTTCATGCCAAAATTCTTTCCTGGCCAAGCCTATTCTAGAGAGTGGGCATAATCTCTTTTAAACCCGGGTCAACTCAATTTCCGAATTTCAATTTTCACATTGTGTGATGTCATATTAATTGGTTGGCGACTCAAATTTTGGAAGCGGGACAAGTTTATTACTCGCACCGTCTTTCGTGTTTACCGTACCTTAATAGAGCGGTGCGGTAGCGATGTGTTTAGATAATTAGGCACTGATGAAAGTTGATGAAGACGACGATATTGCCACGCACAGCGAGAGAAAACGGCAGCTAAGCATCTCGAAATTTTTTCCAAACATTTTTAACTGACATTGATTCCTAATTCCTAATTTATGTTTGATACAGCCTAGGTGCGCATGAATTATTCATTTTGTGTCTGCACTGAACTCTCGCCAATTCCCCACACTGAGTCATGTTGACTGAGGAAAGAAGAAAAAGCTAAACACGCGGGATGATCGGCTGCGGCAGATAGCTAACAACAACACGTCGCTATTGCACTCTGGAAGTACGACTCCAAATTTTTTAGACCTCTTCCAAATATTTTTTACTGCCGACCTCAAACTCTGGTTCGTACAATGCTCTTCAGGAAGACTGAGGCCGCACTTCAACAATGCCTCGATAATATGTCACCGCTCATGACTTGTGGAGGGCTCGTATCAGCTATCAGCTATTAGTCAATCATCAGATATGGTTTCATTTAGCATACCATCCTATGCCGCAGGAATCATCATGCAAAATTCTAAGCATTCACAATAATGAAAGGTCCCACCTTTTCAATCTCAATTTGTCAATTAGCACTTGCCATTGCATTCTTTTCAGGTCCGGCGTGTTTTACTGAATCAGAAAATGGAATGGACTGGGCTGCAAAACCGTTTCGCCAATCGGATTTGCAATCTGTTGGCTTTTACGTCAGTATTTTCCAGGTTTACTGAAGCACCAATGAGTGTGCCGAAACAAGTACAACCTTACCGAATTCAGATGCCTTATCGTGTTTCACATCGCAATCAGCTATACATGGAGAATCACGAAGTGTTTCATCATCATCATCATCATCATCATCATCATCATCAGCCTGATTATGCCCACTGCAGGGCGAAGGCCTCTCCCATAATTCTCCACTTAACCCGGTTCTGTGCTAGCTGCATCCACTTGACCCCTGCGAACTTCTTAATCTCATCCGCCCACCTAACTTTCTGCCGCCCCCTGCTACGCTTTCCTTCCCTTGGAATCCAACGAAGTGTTTACAGCTTTCTTTATAGCACTTTGCTGCTACAGCAGCTTGTGAAGCCGCTGTAATGTATACCACTACTGACGTTGCCTGAATTTGGGATTACGGCTAAAAACTACTGGTTTGCAACTACTGTAACGAAAGCTAGTACTGTCACCATTCCAGTATTACAAATACTCCTCTTACGTGCCGTGTGGTAAGATAAATCAAGAGACAAATGCAAAACTACTCCGAAGTGGAGTTTAGAAATTTAAAATGCGGCTTTTAGATGCGTTCAAGCTTTATCAGAAGTGCTATGATCCTCTTCGCTGAGTATAACACCTTCCAGAAAAAACAAGGGTACTCTAAATTGAATACCTGATCACAGCGATTATGCATTTACTCCGGTACCTGCCATCCCTTACAATACAGCTTCCACAGGGCAAACAATGGCTTCGCACTCACCGCCTCTACCTGTAGAGAGGGCAAAGGAGCTCCACGAGAGCGAGAAAGACCAGGCGATCTTGTCACCGAAGGCGAACGCCATTTTGGCCCAATTGCTATCAGGGGCTTCCCCGCGGTTCCAGTCGTACTTGTTGAACACGCACGTCAGACAGCATGCTGTCGACATGCACCACAGCATTGCTGCAGTCCTCTGGCAGGGGAAAGAGAAACGCATTCGCTGAAATGACTTTGGAAATATATGCCAGCGGTCGCAGTGATAAACGCCGTCTCAGAATTAAGTTCTAGTAGGTGTACGAGCTGTTCAGTGCACTAGCTACCGTAATCCGCACTTTAATTTCCTCCGCAGCGGCAAGCATTCCCATAGATTCACAAGCACAAGCCCGATGATTTAAAACTCAGCACACCAAACTTGCGCTACTGTCAGCTACATTGTGCGCATGTGTGCACGCTGCTGTGGGGCTTGTATTAATCGATAGATTACTCTCGTGCGTGCCCTGCTTTCCCGCAAATCTGAAATTTCAGTGCGAGATAGTTTAGTGCAACCGTGCGCCGTGTGTAATTCAATACTTATGCGGCAGGTTTTACCGTATCATGATATGGGCAACAAGCAGAGCTCGTGGCCGTTTCCGCAAGCCGCAGACAGGGCACATCTGGCAGCCGATGGTGGGTCAGTGTAGCCTGCTCGTTGGTTACTCAAAACCTAGCTGCCCTTATTTACACAGAAACTGTATGTCTCGTTAACTCATTACAGGGATAAATTCCGGTGCTGGCATTTATCTAATATATTGCTTTATTTAATAAGGTAGTAATCAACTTGATCTCGAGTTGAAGACAAACTATTACTGAGTAAGAGTATGTGGGTTAAAAAAGCGCTTGACCCATCAAAACCTAAGCGCTGATATATCCCTCTTAATAAAAATTGCTATGGCAATTACAGCTGTGGTATTGCGAAAGATCACTGGTAGCGTTACCATATTGTGTTTTCTCAATTTTTTTCATTTGGTTCGAATGGGGTTGAAACGCATTAGTGGGGACGTTTCCATCTACCTTGGTGGTTTAGAATGACTACTTTATAGAACGAGAAACGTATTGGCATGGGTTCATGCATGTTGTCGTGTAGCGTGTTTGTGGTCCTCTCACCTCCCTCATGCATGCCGCGTTCAGAGAACGACGCAGCGTCTGGCTGCATCCACGGCCCTCCCGCAAGGCGTCTGACGTGCTCATCACTTCTGCTAGCGCTGCGGCGTCCCTTTTGATGGCGACGAATTTAGCGCGAGGCACGAGAAAAGAAATGCGAGCTCGGCGTGGTCACGTGCGCGGATGCTCTATCGGCTCTATACTCACGTCGGGTCCTAGTCGAATAAATAGGGGATGTTCGCTAGAACCGTAAAAACGGCGAAATAGCTAACACTTTACTTTTGCGGGATATTAGCAGCTGTTTTGAAAAAAAAAAAAACTGCGTTTCATGTAAACATTGAACAACGCTTGATTTAAAGGATACATTTTCACGGTGTTCAAAATTTCAAAGAAAAAAAAAAAGAGCTCTTCAGCATTTGTTGACGCCGTTTTGAGCCGAAGAAGACAACCTCACCGTTGAGATGTGCGAGTCCTTGTACTTGAGCACCAGCAGCAGCGTGATGCAGCCAGAGAAGTAGGACACCGCGTGGTATGTGGGCAGCACGTAGACGTCGTTGAGGGTGTCGATAGTTGCTCTGCACAAAGTTCGCTCGTAAGAATACACCAACGCGCTAGTTAATAAACATGGAGGCCAAAAGGCCACACACTCTGAAAAAAATATTGAGCCTCTGAATATGATAAGCGCGGAAGGTAGCAAACATGCTTCAGGAGAGAAACCATTCTCTACCCATCGGATCAACATCTGGCTGCAACAGCAGGGTAAGCTTATGTTTGCTAGACTGTCTGGTCGATCGATGTGGATAGGAGTTGAAAATCTTTTCTCTAAGCACCAAAGGACGGTGTGACACAACGTCCGGTAGCACTTGCTTAACCAGACATAAAACCGGGCGCATTAATTATGAAGTTTAAACGTTGGCATCCATTAGAAGGAGGGGGGAGGGGTACAAAAAAAAGGCTTTCGAAAATTATTAGTACGATATGTAACAAACTTTCGTACTAATGTCCCCGAAAACAGTTTCACAGGGAACAACAACTGAATTCTAGGCGCAGAATTAATGGTCTGAGGTGATAGACGTCGTAAAGGCTTAGCTAGAAACTCTTTACGGTAATTATGCTAATAATTTATCGATCAGTGAATGAGCCAATTTCTACGTATCCTGATGCTAGAAACAACGAACGCAGAGTGCGATAACAGAAATGATGTTCCGAAACGTAATTCAAATATCAACTGACAGACAGTAATTGAGCAGTGTCATTTGAGTTTATTATATGAAGCTATTGACCACCTAGCGACTCAAGCCTCGTCAACGAAAGTTTCAGTACTATATCGTAGTTACCGCTTCACCCAAAACATGCGTCACCGTGGCGCCATCTAGTGAATGTAATAGAGCCACTTCATCGGCGATGTGACCTAAGTGTTTCTCTTCATCGAAGATCACACTGGGGTTAGGGCGTCCGTCTCGGCTGCGGGAGGTCGTTGGTTTGAAACCCCCCGCTGGACTCCCACCGTTAAAAATGGGTGCAAGCAAACCCCCGGCCTGGCGCCCAGCTTCCTCAGGGGGTGAGCTCGCGCTAACCTCGCTCCGTCCTCCCGGGCACATCAGTTTCGAACACAAACTGGGGTGGGTACAAGTATAACATAGTATGAACGGTTGATAATAAATGCAAGCGCCAGGAGAGCGTACCCGATTCGGAATTATTGAGTATCTCGTAGCGCCGTAAGGTCGATGTGAGCAGGATATGATGGTCCTAAGAGACCATGCCGCAAGATGCAAAACAAACTGCTTATTCAGGAAATTTATTTTCCAAACTCAAGTTAAAAAACCTTAAAGCGGAAAATGAGGTTCCTAAGAAAGGTTAGTGATAGTCATGTAGAATGTTGAGCTTTGAGAGGCTACCGAAAAAGCATTTGCAATTGCTTTTACACTTTTTGTGGGAATGCTGACTCACGTTTTATCACATTTCTTCCATTTAATGACTGACATAAATTCGCCTTTGAACTGCAAATGCGCTTTTCCCATGCATGTAACAAGACACACGTGCTTCTCGCAACTTTCACGAACTTACATGCTTTATACACAGTGTCAACGAACAGTCCTGCTCAGCATGACTTGTTGCAAGTCGGTGTCACTTGACTTGCGACAAAAGGAAATAAATACGGAACGTTTCTACACATGGTTTTGATTAAGCAAGCCTTGTTTAACACTTACTTGTACGTTTTGCCTAGGATGACCGGAAAAGGATAGTAGTCGCTGTTGTGCAGTTGCCACGCTGAGAACGAACAGCCTGCCAGTGAGAGGCCCGACAAGACAGCAATCGCTGACCAGTGTTTTCTAGAAAAGGGAGCAAAAAAATAAAATGCTTTTCGGACTTGGGGTAAACATTTGGCTGCGCGGACGGTCATCTGAAACAGTCTGCTGTGACATTAAGTCTGCGTCCGAACCTTCACATCACCCGTTGCAGGTACTGTATTGGCAACCTGATACCCCAAGCACAAAATTTGCATTACGTACTAAGTTTCCAGCTCATACAGATGAATCTGGGCAGTATAATTTTGCTTTCTTTTTTAATGCGCAGCAACTCTAAAAATTTCTCGCTAATTTCGCATGTAACCATATTAGTCGCTTCGTCTTGTGGCAAGCGTCGCGTTGAGCTCCGCCAATTTTACAAGGACGTGACTTGTGGGGATTTTTCTGATTGCGGAGCTGCTTTTTCGACCAAAATATGCTATGCTCCTTGTTTTCAAGCAACAAGATCAAGAAAAGAAATCTTCAACTTGAGTCAGAGTGCTTCGGATGCTGGAAGCTTTTTCTTTCTTTCCTCAGCTCGCAGGAGATATCTGAAACATCCGCACGTGCCTCTTCATCCAAAAGATAGAATATGGATCTCAGATGAAGAGGCACACCCCGCAAGCAACCAAGGAAAGCATTTCACGAGCGCAGACAAGGACGCTGGACAGCTGTGAAAGGAGGCAACTCGAAGCAATCGTCACATTGTAGTGTCGTGTTAAAACGGACGGCCCAACGTGTGCACCAGGTCACTTTTATTTATTAATTAGGCTTCAAATTTGAGTACCATGTTCTGAAATATTTGAAGTCATAGTTTGCACTTTTTGCAAGAGCGCAACCGTTAGCAAAACTAACATTATCAAACTCTTCCGCCAAAGGCTTTTTGCAAGATGATTGCTGTACACAACTATGTTTGTGGGGAAAATATAAGGTACATTATAGATTCGTAATTATTCTCAAAGGAAAGAAAAGTATCAAAAGTATCAAAGTAGCTTGTCCCGGGTCGTTCGACACGATCCTACCATTCTTTAAAAGTGAAGGAATACTCATGCCGCACTGAAACATACAAGAATTCTTTCTTCCCCCGTACTGTGCGGGAATGGAATGTCCTCAAAGCGAATATTGTAGAGGCTTACTGTGGAGTCATTTACGGAGTCGCTTAGGAATTCGTAACAATTTTGCAGCATTCAACTTTTTTTTTTTCCCAGTGCTCATTTTGACGCCAGGCGTCGTCTAATATTGTATAATGTTTCGGTATTGTGTGCCGAGTTGCGTGTACCTCAGGGAGGTTTTCTTTTTGTCAAAGTGTATTTTACACCCACTCCTGCTTAAGGCTTTGCAATAAAGCCAGCAGTCTTCTGTAAATAAAAATAAATAAATATGTGACACATAATTTCAACAGTAAACATTAGGTTGGTCCTTAGACTGTTGAGATTTATACAAAACTGTCATAAAACCCACAATTGTCATTATCCGGCCCAATGAACTACCTAGAGAATATCTAAGCTCAAATGATTAGTACATCTTCATGATCTTTGAGATAACAGTTTTCCTAAGCTGACACATTTGATTACTCATTATGACAGTATCAACTTTTTCTCATTTTGCTAAGGTGATGGAACTTAAAATCCACTCTAATGTAACGAGGATAAGCTATCCCTGAAAAAAATTATCAAAACTAGTGCAATCGTTCAAGAGTTGACCGTTTAGCCCCACATACCCTCTTATGACAACAAGAACTAATTTTCTCGATGAATTTTTTGAAATGCTGCGGACTGGAGTGGAGCTCTGCATCAGGGGGAAGATCATTCCTGTCTTTTGCAGTTTGAATGAAAAATGAAGAAGATACACAGTAGTATGGGGAGGCGGTGGATTAGCACTTCTGTTGTCTCCCACACTGCGAAGTCCGGTAAGTGGGCAGGGTGAAACAGTTTGATACCTGTGCATAATAAAATTTATTAAAAAAAAGCAAATTTAATGAATTTTATGTCGATGAACGGGAAGTGGTGGGTTAGCTTCAGGCTTTAAATTAGAAGCACTATTCAAGTAGCTGTAGTAAGAGTAAGCAAAGCAAGCAGCTCACTGATTCGAGAGTGTTAGCAAGGTACGATTAAAGCGTATCCCAAATAGTGGATGCGTGCCCTAATTTAGCTCTAACTATAGCTAGATAGGCCATAATTTTTACAGAGTGCAAGGTAAGCTTTAAATGAAGGCAAACGACGCCAAAGCATCGGCTAACATCCTGTGTTATTCTAGAATAGTAAATCTATAAAACTTCGCTGGTTATGGTAATGCCTAAGTATATGCAGGAAACCACGGGAGATTACTGAACAAAAATGACGTAATTAGGTAGCAAGTATGAGTGCTTTTGAAAAACAAAAATGTAACGCATGTCTCATTGGTGTTGGTAGACATTATGTAATTGTTACACCAGCATTCAATGAGATTTATGTCATTTTCTAATTGGGTATATCGGTAGTACTACTGATGCAGTAATATATTACGGAGTTATCTGCAAAATAACGAATGTTAGACGATATGTTATTAGAAAAATTGTTGATATAGATAACGAAGAGCAAGGGGCCAAGAACAGTACCTTTAGGCACTCCGGAGACAACACGGGACTTTTGTGATAAGTGCTTGTTGGCGTATATTAATTACTGACTGTTGGTGAGAGAGACGTGGATCCAAGTTAGAATTGAGGGGTTAATCTTTAGGCATGATTGTTTTGAAAAAAAAAAAAAAGACGTCTCTGAGGAAAATCATCTAATGGTTTCTCGACGTTAATAAGCATTGCGTCTACAGGAATGTTAGTATCAATAGAAGACCATATGTCATTAACAGATACTGCTACTTCTGTTGCTCAAGATAATTCCTTGAATGATCCATGTTGGCTGCATCGGAAAAATTGACAGATGTTAAGAATTTCATTGTGCAGGAGTAAATTATACGTTCCATTAACTTCGAGACAACACTAGCAAACGAAATAAGGTGATGGCTTTGACATAAAGAAGACGGGCCTTTTTTTGGAACCGGAATAACCTTGCTCACTTACCGGTCAGCCAGCACCACTTCAGATGAAACGGACTGCTGAATTATGTGAGACAAAATGACATTCGTGATGATTTAGTGCTGTTAAACATTTTAGAATTAGTTATACTGATGCCAGCTCATGATGTGGCATCGTGATGCGACACAGACACAAGGTCATTCTGAGGAATCCTCGTGAGAGGACATATATGCCTTCCCATAGTGAGAAAAAACATACGTTAAAAGCTGATGATCCTTGGCGATTGCAATAGCTGGAACCCTCAACGCGCCCCGGGGCGTCCAATCCGTGTGCGAAGTGCCAATTTCCGGGTACTATAGAGAATGCTCCCATTCTTTTTCAGCATTTTGGAAGTATTGGTGTACTATACCGCAATCAATCCCAGGAGTACTCCGTTCAGTTCCAGCACTGACCGCGTTGACGAAGCCGATAATTTTCTGCCAAGAAATCTGATCTGGCCGACGATAGAGCTGAGATTTTTTCTCGCGACGGTATTACGAGGGCTTGGTGACAGATTAGTCTTCACAATCCTAAATATATGATGGGACAAGCATAAAGAAATGACCTGGATATCGCTCGACACCGCATGTGGTGCATAAATTGCCGTGTAAATGCTAGCATTGCCAAACTTTCAGCAGAAACGCTGAAACCTCCCTTTTGGAATGGGAAAGGTTATTGTGGCAGCCCGCTGAAGTCGGCCACGGAACTGAAGACGCGTCACTGCGGAGGCTTGAACGCAGACCTCATCCCCGTGGGTAGATATGTGCACGGTATTAGGTAAGTAGATAGCATTCAACCCCAGCAAACATTCGACCACTGATGCCAACAGCCTTCAGTGCATTCAAAATGGCTTCATACATCACGTTGTCGTAATTATTTTTAGGGTCAAGAAAAAGAGCTGCGGAAATGCCCTTCGAGCTTTTGCTGTAGCTGAACTGGTGACACAAGATAAATGACGTCGCCAATAGTTGGGCGACCTCACGGAAAGCCAGCCATGACATTAGGGCAGATATTATAGGGCTCAAGGTATCACTCAAGGCGCCTCAGCATCATCCTTTCCGTAAGCTTTCCCACGTCAGTAGCCAAGGAAAAGCTAGAGCGGATATTTTCCTGGTTTGTAACGGCTGACTTGATTTCCGCTGGGGAGCAACAAGACCCCCAAGGCAAGGAAGGTCATATTGGTAGAGTAGATTGCCTCGCCTGTCGTACCTAACTTTGTACATTGCAGCATATAAGATGTCATCTCCCCCGATGAAGACGAAGGCATACAGTTTGCAACGGCAGCTTCGAGTTTTTCAAGATAAAAAAGGATATACATTAATGACTCCCATGATGCAGGTGGAACACACTGAGTGCTCGAGGTAGTTATTCCATCTGCAAATTTTGTGCAGAAGTCTGTCGCTACTTCAATCATCAGATGACCCTGGTGTACAGCCAGCGCACAGAGTGGTTGTCTTTGTTAGGTAGGTGTTATAGCCCCTTACTATCCACCAAAAGAAGTTCATGCGCTTTCAAGCATGCGGATACTGACAACGACTTTCAGCAGTGGTCCGCTAACCTGTCTATCTTCGCTTGATATTCTTCTGCACACGCCAGACCTCTCGGAGATCACTTAACCATCTTGCGTGTCTGCATCACGTTTCTACACGCCACCGAGTTGCACAGATTCCTGCTAATTTTATACTGAAATTCGTCACACTTTAGTTGACGTGAGTTGATGTTTAGCAACATTAATTTCCAATGTTATAGCATCTTATGAGAAGCAGCTTTTAAAAAAGGCGCCGAGGGACGCAAGCGGAGAAGAGGACACAGCGCAGCGGCCCTGTGTCCTTTTCTGCATGTGCGCCTTCTCGCTGGTTTTATTTGCTCGAAATATGTACCAATTAGTCTAGCCAGCTCTCAACTCTACTGAATGGTTATTGCCATGCCTCCTCCATGTGAGTTTGAAATAATCTCCAGTCGATGTGCCGGATCGGATGCAGCAAGTCCTTCAACCTTGCTGTAACTAAACTGTGTTCGCTCCCATTCGGCTCCACATCAGAAAATAATCGAATACACTGGTGCATAGAAAGCAAACCTAATGTCGTGTCAAAACAGCTGCTGCAGGAATAGCTCTAGAGGTAAGTAGGGCATGCCGTCGTTCATTACTAAATGTTATTTGCCTAAAGCAAACAAGGCGAGATTCTTTCCTGTGGTGCTATTCCCATAATAAGTTTCCGACGTTTAAATCAGCACTAATAATAGAAGGGATCCATTTTATATCCATGAAGGGCTAAGCATATCACAGTCCAATTGAGAAAGGGGGAAACATGCGCCCCAGTAAGTGGGAACTGCATCGTTTCTATTTTGGTTACGAAGCACGCGTAGTGGTTGTTATTGTGAGGTTGAACAGGGCAGTAAACGTACGTCATGTCGATGCGGAGCTATCCGAGAACTTTGCTGCATTCACCACATGCAGCGGCAACGAAAGGGTCACATCCGGAGAGCATCACTTCTTCAGTTAAGTTGGACAGTAGATGATCAATATCGGGAAGTGGTTGGTGAAACATATTACAGAAACTCAGGATTTGTGACTTCAGGGCTCCTGCTTTGGCAACGGAACAGCGCAGCTCATAAGATTTGGCAATGAAAAGTCAGAGCCTGGCCAGCTATTGTACTTTAAGGATCTTGAACCGTTGGATCAGGGACTTCAGCACAATTAACATGCCTCGAGTGGCTGATGATAGAGAGGCTGTAGCGAACGGCAAGGGGCGTTAACTATTGTCATAAAGATCAGAAGATCTTGGCGGTCTTGCTCTGGGAGCCCGCCCGCTGCTTTAGACGAGCTAGATGCTAGGAGCTAGACGCAGTGGAGCGTCCGCAAGTGACGAGGTCCGACGCAACTCAGTAGCAGAGCGCGGATTGGACCCTCTCGGACGAGGTGGCACAGGAGGAAGTTGAGAAGGAGGTCCTACTAGCATGTCGGCCCAGCCGGCGTTGGCAGTAGTCTGCTTCCTTCGAATTACCGCGGTAACTTCACGGTGCATGAAGCCAGCTCGAACTATGTTTTTAGGACGGCACGCTCAGCTTTTATTGCGGGCAGTCCTTAGACGAGGCTTTATGTATCCCGTTACAGTCAGAACACGTGGGAACTCTATATTAAGGGTTCAGCGCAGAAAGGTTGAAGACAACGCCTGCAGACACGGCAAACTCTTTGCCGCAGACACCACTCAAATGTTACAGTTTCAAACACTTGCGGCATCGCGGAGGTTGTGGATGACATTAATAACCATGTTACAAGACGGAAAAGTCCTACCTTAACGTGCGATGGGATGCTAATGCCTTTGAACATATTCTTCACACAGCGAATGTTTGAAAGACGGGAAACTCGAACATAAGGGCAAGTTACTTCCGCAGCCTCGCGATCATGGTCCAATGGCTTTTACTTATAGACTCATTGACATCCTAAATTGCACCGCAACAGGTCTCCTCACCGTGCAGGATTACTGCACAGATTGACATGCCCACAAGGTGAGTGATGGTCTCAGATTACTCAAGTGGGCTTCTACGACAATAAGGTTCTTTCGTGAATTCACCCGAACGTCCTATATTTTGTTAGGCACGAGAGCCCCAAGCTTATCTGAATGGCTGCTTGCTAAGGCAGCTCTTATTGTTGGTCAGGTGCATAAGAAGGATTGTGTGCAGTGGTGTTTGGCCAGATCCTCATCAACGTGGAGCCACTTGATGATAATGCTACTCCTTATAGTCTTCTCCAGCTCTTTCGGCTGCAATAAGTTTCAAAGTCATCACCGTGACTTTCCTCGCTGATGTACAAATAGGCCTACGCGTTGAAAAGACCGCGTTACTTGTGTTTGTTGCGAGCAGAGCGGAAATGGAGCCGTCATAAAATTTTAATCTTAAAAAATGTACTCCAGAACCACAACCACACAGTCAGTTTTACACAACATCCAGGTCTTACGCAATTAAGAGCGTCTGCAGACGAGATTAAGTTGGTAGTAGAATTATTCACCGAACATTTCTTTATACGCAAGCTGAACGTCTCTTATAGCTGTATAACATCATTTCTGTAGGTAATTATTTATGCATTCGGCGGGAGAAGGCGCGTTGGCAACTTACCTGTTATTGTCTTTTTCATTTGTTGTGCTTTTGTCGCCCCCAAATATATATATTACCTTTTGAAAATCTGTATGGTGGTAAGGCCAACCAAGAAGAGCTGAAAGTCCGTGGACAGGTACCACAAGTGCTGGAAGGATCCCTGTTGGAAAGAGAAGGGCTTGAGCCACCAGTAAATATTATATTTAAATTGTACACCTACAGATAAGCGTTCGTTTTCCGATGCACCTACGCAAAGTGCTTAAGTTCTGACGCGCATTCGTGTCGCCGAGTCATTAATTCCCCACTTCGTTGACTACTGCTTTACTTTATAGGGTTTAATGTTATCTTGACGATTATTTTGAACTTCATGACATTATACTTAAATAGCAGCATGGTCATCACGAGGGTTTTTTTGCGACATTCAGCTCGTCGAATATACTATACCGATGATTAACTGCTTTAGATGCTGGAATTCAAGCTGATTCTTCGCTTTTAGATTTTTCTAAGGCATTTGATCGACTTCCCCAGCACAGACTACTTCTCAAGCTATCGCATATGAATACTCATCTTCAGATACAAGCATGGATCAAATACTTCCTTTTATCTCGCGTTGTTCACTTCTGCTAATTGCTCTAACTCAACATGGCCCCGGTCACATTTATTGTACCCAAAGGGAGTTGGCTCGGTCCACTGCTCTTTCTAATATTTATTATTTACTTACCAAATTGCATTTCTTCCATAATTAGACTATTTTCTGACAAATGTGTTGTCTGCCGAAGTATCTCAAATGACTCTGACTACAGTATTTACAAGCTGGCTATTAACAGTTGGTGCTAATTGCGGGTAATGACACGAAATGCTCCCAATAGAAAGCTCTTCTCCTTTACTAGAAACACATACTATTTTAATGATAAAAAAATTGAGACAGCTTCCTCTCACAAGTATTTAGGAGTTCACCTTTAGTCAGACTTGACTTCGATTTATTATATTAACTGGACTCTAGTAGCTGCTAAGCGTTTATTTCGCCTTTTAAAACGTAACCTTTGACATGCTCCGGAAACCGTGCGCAAACTTGCTTATATTACATTAATTCCACCTAAAGTTGAGTACGCGTCTGCTATATGGAAACCAGATCAACCTTACGTGAAAAATAACATCTAATCCACGCAAACCCATGCTGCACGTTTCATTTTTTTTTTTTTTTTTTCAGAATACTCAACGCGGTAAAAGTTCGTGCTGGACTTGAAAACATTTCCCATCGTGGCAGACTAGCTCGCTTAACCATCATCCGTTACTTCACAACGATTTTTTCCACTCGCCCTTTGCAGTTTTTCCACGCCGTAACCATCCTTTCAATACAAACGCATCACATGCCACACTTCAACTTTTGCTAAACCATTCATACCCAAAACCACTATTGATTAGAACCAGCTTCCTTCCACAATTGCAACTCAAAAGAATATGGCATCATTTCATAAACTTTTAAAGCCTGAAAGCGATCTGTAGTTTTCTCCTAGTTCCGTGCTAGTGAGAGTTATGGGAAACTTACGGTGCCCAGGGGGCGCCACGAAAACGGTGCTAAAATCGCTCTCTAGGTGTCTGCTGGGTAGTACAAATCTACGGCGTCTGCATCCGAATGCATGCAGCCGGTATGGATTCCCAGTCGATATAGCCAGGGGGTGTCGCGCGAATTGGTGGAGATCTTCGAAAGCTTTACATGCAACTCAGCTTAAGCACGTGAATACACGAAACCGCAACAGGGATAGGCAACGTGAATAACCTTTCTGAGGCACATTCTTTTCGATAGGAATCTTGCGCGGGCCGTGCATGGGCCGCTGGAGATTTCATTCAATGCATGCTTGTCCCTGAACTTTAAATTGATCCTACGTTGGTTTTTGCTTTTTACACCCCGCTTAGCTAATAGTCGCACTCGTAATATTTGGAAATACAGAGTCCACGTACTGGAAAGTCACACAGAAAGCTGAAACTGGGTCGGCAGAAAAGTTAGATTTTTGTCGCGGCAGGAGTTTCGGCTTTCATCGTTAGGTACATATATCAGTGAAGGCACGCTTACCTCGTTTCACTGCTCAACTCCCAACCGCCTCTCAGTTATGTTCTTTCAGCTCGCGAGCCAGAGCTTTTGCCGGTTGGCGGAGAGGGGACATCGCATATTATCTGTCAGCTAAGGAAATCACGTTGCATATCGAAATAATATTGTCGGCTGCTTAGTAATTATAAATATGCACCAAATGCCGTCTACTGCTGTTCCCTTTTGAAAGTGAATGGCTGTTTTCATTGAGATAGCAAACGTTTTAAGTGAGCTCTAATTTGCAGTCCATTACCCCGTAGGTGCAGTTTTTATACTTGTACAGCTACCAAAACAGTAGCATAGCGGACGGTTTCTCTCGCGATCACAAATAAACACGCGCACATAACTGGTTGTACTCTATAATTTCCGCTTGAGCCGGTGGAGCGGCCAGCGAAGGGCGAAAGGCGTTTCTCTTGACCCCCGCCGGGGTGGCGCAGTGGTTACGGCGCTCGACTACTGTTCCCAAGGATGCGGGATCGAATCCCGGCCTCGGCGGCAGCTTTTCGATGGAGGCGAAAAGCAAGGCGCCCGTGTGCTGTGCGATGTCAGCGCACGTTAAAGAACCCCAGGTGGTCGAAATTTCCGGAGTCCTCCACTACGGCGTCTCTCATAGCCTGAGTTGCTTTGGGACGTTAAACCCAGCTAACCAAACCAAACCGTTTCTCTTGAACCAGAGAGTGCATCCACCTTATCGCATGCACCGCAGCCCCGACTCGTGCGGCTATGAAAGAGAGCAGTAGAGTCGAACAAAGAAATTAAATTACCTGTGGCACCCTACGACGCAAGCGGCAATATAGCAGTGGTGACGATGTTTCGAGACGAAGAGGCACACGGCAAGAGCGATGCCTCATGCTTTGAACATTTAATTCGCCGGAAGGCAGCCGCAGCGCTTTTTTTTATGTTAGGCTTTTGGCGGTTAACAATGATGTCCATGATACATTACGAGTCTTTTGACGCCCACCAAGGGCCAGAAAGAAGCGCGAATCGACGTAGAAAGCCTGCGAGATACGCGCTGCAGAATTGGCAGAGCCGCTGTTGTACTACCTACTCAGGTTTTTCTTGGCTGCCAACAGGCGGCGCCACGCTACTCAAAACTCGAACGTAAGGCTCCTATGTGTATGAGATTTTTTTTGTTCTGTTTATTATGCTGCTGTTTTTTTAAATTAAGTTCACGTGGCATTTTGTTGTTCCGCCACATTTTGACACTTGTTGACAATTCAGTTATTTTGTGATTGTTGAGTTCTTTGTTCATTTCCTCATGTTAGATGTTCCGTCATACAAAAAGGAACGTCACATGAAGGAAAATTACATTTTTACCACCAATATTATAATACTCATATGTGGTTTCCTTTAGGGGTTCTTGAAATAAAAGAAAAAAAAACGTCCCAAAACCACTCAGGCTATCAGGGGCGCCGAAGTGAAGCGCTCAGAAATTTTTGACAATACCTGCAGGTCTTTAACAGTGCTCACGTACATCATGATTTCCGTCTTTATCGAAAAGCAGCATATGGTCGGGGATTTGCTCCCGTGTCTGTGTCCCATGTACTTAGTGTGGTGCGTTCTACCACTGAGTCCCAGCGGCGGACACACTCTAGGTTCCGTATTAGGGGCTAGATAAATACCTAAGTATTCGTAATTAGTTGATCGTTTCATCCCCTAATCTATTAACGCCTAACGCCTAACGCCATTATAGAGCGTTTTTTAAAAGAGGGGCCCGAGTTATAATAAAAATCCTGTGCCCTTCAGGCATGATTTCTCTGGCGCTTTGCTAATACTGCAGTGGTGATCTAGAACTGCATATTTTGTGAGTTTGCCATTCAGTGCTTCTCCATGCCTCCATGTTTTAATGCGACAGCGTTAAAGGCTCCATCGTCTAAACAATTTGCCGTCGTGAGCGACAAATCATGGTCATGGTTCTGGTAGGAGATAGTTGGCAGGTGACATGGCCTCGTTCTGATCGTCCGGTGGGCTAGGTGACGTCACGAGACCATATGAAATAGCAGGCGCTGCAAACTTGGAGTTCTTGTATCAGACGGGTGTGCGAAATTGGAATCGAACCTTTCAGGAGACTTGGGCGATTAGTAAAACCATTATCAGATGGGTGGTTGAGATGGCAACTGAACCTTTAATATACTTAGGCGGTGAGTAGAACTCTTATCAGACGGGTCCGAGAGATGGGAATCGAACCGCGCAGGACACTTGGGTATTGACACGCAAGCACGCCCGTGCGACTTGGTTAAAGCGGGTTTTTATAGGTATTTATTTCGGGTAGTCTTTCCCGTAATGTGCGACCGTATTCTAACGAACATATCTATATCACCGAGGCGCAATTTCAGGGATTAGGGATTACTTAAAAGCAAAGTTAATGTACGCAAATGAGGAACCGCAAGAGGAGCTGCAGACAGGAGTCATTAAAATATCGCGTTGCATGCTTGTTGATAGAGCTTAAATATATCTCCCATTATTCATGCCTTCTATAGTTAGCTTATTCCCTTTTTTTTCTTGATGCAAGTACACCCCGCAATATTCATTTAGGGCAGTAGCATTTCAATCTGAGCGGGGCTGTCAAGTTCAGCGCACAGTACTATATTTGTTACGCCCATATAGCCACGAAAAGGCCGTAAAGTCGCTTGGCAGAAATACAAAATTGCCAGGCTTAGCAGTGACGGTTCAAAAGGCTTAGGAACAATAAAACTGGAAATTTTTCAGTACGTTTTAAATAACCCATTGCAACGCTGTTTTTATTCTCGAAATTTGCGGTAGAGTCCAGTGAGCTGCAACGTAAAAGCAAAGCCATTAAGCAAACTGGGGCATATTTGTAATAGCTCTTTTGCTCCTAGGCCAAGTGCACCGTTATCAGCAAGAGAAGAAATGTTCATTAGGAATTTGATGCCCCTTCTTCTTAGCAAATAGCATAGCATTTGCAAGCGGCTGTTTCTCTACGTTTTTGCGTGCATATGTGTGTGTGCGTGAGTGCGTGATGCCTACTTGCATACATGGTGCAAACACGGCCGGCAAGGTGCACAAATTAAGAACTCAGTTTGTTTCAATTTGTTTTCAAGGCTCCAGAAAGCCAAGCAATTGGTTGTGTACTTACATTCTCCAAGTCTCCGCCAAAGTTCCGCACTTGTAGCAGCAGAGTGTACCAGTGCTTATCCATCCTGGAATAAAACTGGTCCAACATTTCGGCTAACCCTGGCCCAGAAGTGAAGAGGGGCACCAGGTAAAAGAACCCAATGACCGTGAACACGGGCACTGTTGTCCTGGTGAAGTAACAAGCAAGAGATAGGAATCGTGACATGGAATTATGGTAATGTGGCATCCACTCATGCGTCATGGGTCATATCTTACAAAGGCGGCAATACTAATGCAAGACATTAAAGCAACAGATGCGGTCAGCGCAAAGATCCATTTTTACCACTGAAAACCGCTTCATTATTTGATGCAGTACACACATTGTCCATGCCTGCATGAGACACCTAGACTGTTTAAAACAGTCTTGACATTCTTAAACTAGTTGGAAGAACAGGAAGAACAATTATAGGGTCACGGCAAGGCGGATTTAACCCTTTAATTACCAGCTGTGAATGTATATCGTATTGGTCGCATGCCTTTTGCTCATTTGACTAATTCAGGGAGCTCGGCTACAAAGTTCGGCCTCAGTATATACTCTCAGTTCTCAGGGTTTTCTGATGACAAAATTTAGGGGACGGTTAACGTCACTTAAGAGTTGACGTGATGGCATTGCCGCGTGAACATTGCGTATTGTTATAAAGCGATGGACTCAATTATTATAGTTAAATAGCAGTAGTAACAAGCAGGGCTGAATAGTTAGCATGAGCAGTGCTACTTAGTATTCCAAAGTACAAGAGCTAAGTCGCAGTGTTACTGACCGGTGAATATTGATGGTATTAGTTCCATTTTAGAGTTGCTGTATTATGACGTGTACTTCCTGTCCCTTGTATCAGAACTATGATGCTTCTAAATTACCGCATCGAACGAACGCTTGTCAGCGGTGTACAGCTAGCGAGCCCGGCTTGCAATCGTAGGGGCGTCGGTTCGAGTCAGCTATTCCACGTTTATGGCAAAAGCATTACTTGCTCAATACTGGCGTGAGCATGAACTCTAAGCAAGAAGCCACACCAAGACTATTCCGTGATTTTATACCAAAACTGTGAAGCAACCGTTCATTCTGCAGCGTTCTACGCTTCAACTTTCGCACCAGCCGGATAGTTAAGCTGGAAGCTGGTTTGTGATACAGATTCATACTAAGACATATGTATCACCAACTGTAAGCCGTTAATCACAAGAGATGTGTACCGAAAACTGAGAGACCATTGCCGTCTTTCTTTTCCTTTTTTTAATTCCGTTTTAATGCAGTGATCACAAATTTCGCCAAACTGTCATTTTCACGATGCTAGGCCGCCAAGGAATGCGTTTGCAAAAGCAAAAAACCACGCCGTACAGTGCTTTCGTGCGTGTTATTAGATTCAAGCGGTGTTAACTCCCGTCAATTGTTTTTTTTTTTTTTTTCGCCAGGGTGTTTTTTTTTTATAAAACACTTCTATATGCCTTTTTAATTGCATCACTTTAAACATGATCATCGTGTTGACCAGTCACACAGAGTTTCTTTTTTTTTCACAACCCTGGGATTTTCGACGGATATGTACCGGGACGCTACCATATTATTATTCGGCGTCACTATGAGGAAGCAGTATGAATAAAGAAGGGCCCGCGAATGCAAAACTTCCAGCCGATGCCGAAAAATCTCTGGTTTCTAGTTGTCTAACAACCTTTTCAGGAGAGACTGCAATTATTCTGAGCATAAAAGCACGTGTGTAAAAGAACTCGGTGTTCTGTTTGGGCTCAGACCTTTGATCTGATGCTTTCCGCGACTAGCGCTAGCCTCAGAAATGTATCAAATAATAACTGCTGGTAATTGGCGGCACCTCAGTATATCAAGTTTTGTCAGCGCAAACAAGATTTTCATTTTTAGATTTCGCATAAGCGAATACATTAACATGCGCCATGCGATGGTAATGTTCGTTTGTACGATTCCTTCATATTGTTACGCCGAGTAGCGGCGCAATGAGAAGCAGCAGAAGAAGAAAAAGAAGCAGAGGAAGCGAGGCGCGGGCAGACTGATCCGGGTTTCTGAGCCGTGTGCGTCCGTCCATCATACGACGTTCACCTGTATTAAAACCCTTTCATCCGTTACATTTGGTGGAGGTGCTGGGTGCAAACGTTCTGGATCAGCCAGTACCTCGTCGCAGTCGTCGTGTAGCAGGTTTACCCCCTTTATCTCCTCAACAGTACCTTTCAATGGCTACCACCCGCGCGACGCAGACTCATGAACAGCGACCTGAAGAGACGACGACCTTTCCCCACCAGCGAGAGCCGCGTACGTTCCACGGTGAGCTCCAAGATGAAGTTGAGGAACGGCTCCGACATTACGAAAGGTGCAGCAAGTACAACTGATGGAACTCAATCGCACGTCTGTACAATCTTGTTTTCTTCCTCGTTGGCACGGCTCTGACGTGGTTTGATAACCACGAAGAAATCCTGACGACCTAGGACCGATTTGTTGAAGAAATTACGAAGTCCTTTGGGGATACCCTTGCGAAGAAGGAACCCACTGAGCATCAGCTTTCCCAAAGAACCCAGCTGCCCAGTGAGACTTGCACACGTTGCATCGAGGAAATATTGAAACTTTGTCGCATTGTAAACCGGCAGCTAGATATCAGAAGAAGACAAGGTAGGGCACCTTCTCAAGGGGATTGCTGAGGATGTGTACAACTTCCTTATTTCGCGGGACACCCTTGCCACAGTAGCAGATGTCATCAAGCAGTGCAGGGCATTTGAGGTGTTAAAGGCACGTCGGATAGCGCCGAAATTTGGCCGTCTTTCTAGTGTGACAACTGTTGCCGGTATCGACATTCCGGAGGCTGAAGACATCGATTCTATGGTCAGGAGGATTATACGCGAGGAGCTGGATATTCAGCGGCAACGTATAAATTTCGATGTACCTTACCACCCGACATCGAGGTCCGTATCATCATGGAAACAGCACACGCCATGGGCTGGGCTGCACAAAATAACAGCGAACCATCTTACAACAACGCCGTGGAGCGGACCCTGCAACAAACATCGCACCCTTATTTCCAGCAGCATCCAGCCCATCCGGATGAAATGCCTCTTGGTGCTCCTCGTCGCGCTTCTGTCGCCCCATCTCGGCCTGCTGCAAGGGATCCTGAAGTGAACTACCAGATCCGCCAGCCACCCGTATGTTACGGCTGTGGGGGCAGCGGACATATCTTCCGCTTTTGCCCGCGTTGTCAAATTACCCGACCTCCTGTCCAACGAGCACCGCGCTTCACGAATAGGGCCCAGTGGGGGCAGCAGCCACCCGCTACCTTCTATCGGCCCTCTTCGCCTCAACGGTATGCACGGAATGACTCACCTGTGTCCGATCGCAGCATCACTCCACCCGCCGCAGCTACAACCCCGTTCGCCACACCCACGTCGCCGCTTTGTTTCTCCACCGCTGGAAAACTAGGTGGGTCGCCGGACGGTCAATTTCACGCATACCTCTACCTATCGTCATGCTAAAGAACAAAGTGTCAGTGTGTGTAGACAATGTTAAAACGGATGCTTTGATTGACACTGGATCCGCTGTGTCAGTAATAATATAAGTAATAAAAGGGCTGAGGGGACGGGCCTGAACGAACCGCCTCCATGAACGCGATATTCATGGCAGAGCCACATTGTCCCCGTTTGTTCTGATGAAGAGTTCAAAGAACAAAGTCAAGAAACGCTGCGCTGCCACCGTGGGGACCGCTGCTCTATCTTGGGAGCAGCTTCACTGGGCGAAATTATGCCATTCATGCAACACCACTGAAAACTTAGCTCTAAAGGCGCCGGCCTCGGACGAAGGATTGCGAGCTGGGTTTTAGTCACCACATACCGATTGCTCGCAACAGATTTCCGCCGTCACCAGAGCTGGCATCGCAAAAGAAAACAGAACCTGCGCAGCTAGTGTGCACACGTGAGACGTCATTCGGGCCATTCGAGCAACAAGGCTGATGGAGCGGTTCTTCAGGAATGTGTTCAATCTGATCTGGATGTAAAGCAATGAAATTATTGACAAACCACGGAAGAACAATCCAACCAAAATATGGGCCGATATGCAGGGGCAAATCTCAAAATAGAAAAAGAAGGAGCAAAAGTGTTTTAAAGATTATATTTACTGTGGATCGCGAACTTGTAGCGAAAGAGGCAGTATTAATAGCGCAGTTATTCACTAGGGCGGAACAAGTTCAGCATGTTGACATTCTCATACACATCAGCAAAAATCTCAGATTAGTGCACTGGCATCAGCTGAAAAAAAAAAAGAGCACCATCTTAAAAGCTACTTTCTCACGGCGCTAACCTACAATAAACAACCACAGCTATATTAAGGCTGTCCCACGACTTGGAAGCTTCCGTAAAATGACAGGTTATTACGTTGAGCCAAGCCCCTTTATGCTCGTTGCTTTCTCGTCATTAGTCAAGCCGACCTATGCCAATATATCTATAGGCTTAATAGAAGCCCCAGCTACCTCAAGTTGCAAGCATCATGCGAGCGTAAACAATCATCGAAACAGCAGCTTTGCAAGCGTCATTGGCCGGACATTGAAAGGATACAAGAGCCAAACATCCTCAGACACCCAAAGAAAACAAAGAAAAGCTTCTGACCAGTTATCGTGTCTTGGACGCTGCTATGTGAATATAACGCCGAGAGTCGCGCAAAAATTACCTTCCGCGTAAGCAGGCCGCAAAGGTGAGCTGCGTATGTGGTAAGCAACTAATTTTGGCTCACTGTAATACCAAGCGTTACAAAGCATAGCCAGTTTTCGATGACTGCTTGATATCTGGCATCAGCCACGTTCAGTTTGTTGAGCATACTGTGCACATGCTGGCTGCACGGCGTTGATTCGCGTGCGGTCTATTGTCCTGCCAGGCGCTTTTCGGCTCATTCATGAGTGGTGCGTTCCCCCCCCCGAAAAACATCAGCAATGTACTGCTTGCAGTGCTCCATCAAACCATCCTTTGATCTTATAGTAATCGGCAACACAGCGCCTTTTCCCTTGTGGTTTCTTTGCAAAACTTAAGTGAGCATGTCGCCTCAACCACTGTTTGTGAATGCGTGAATTATGCGTAATATATTACTTGCCTGCGAATCTTGGCAGCCCGGCGAGGGGGAGGAAACTCCCATAGATACCCATTGCCCCCCATTCAAGACGTTAGCGCTATTTAATTTCATAGTGGCCAGAAAAGCTTGAAGAGTTGCAAAAAAAAAAAACAAAAAAACACTACGTTATTTTGCGTGATTGTAACCACCACCGGAAAAAAAAAAGCGCTTGCTGATGCCGACGTCTTTTACCAAACTCGGCCACCACTACATTTCGCCGCCTGCGTGCACAGGGAGTCATTTCATTATAAACGCCAATTTCCTTCAGTCCCCAAGTACGCTGCTGTAATTTAAACTGAAACTAGCAAGAGTTTCCTACCCCTGACGAAGTGGCCTCGTCATCAGATTTTCTTGTTTTTGGCTACTGTTGTGTACATCATGTTTTTATTTTATATTTCAGCTAGCAATGGCTTTTCCATTCCCGCACATTACAAGCGGTAATTCGAGCGACGCAAGTTCTTCGATAAGGCCTATGGACGTAACAGCCCACAAGCTACCACTACTAATAGCATATACCGGTATGGTTTAGAGTATGCTCCCCACAGATGGTGCAACAATATCAGCAGTTATGGAATTATCATGCCCTCCTGTGCAGCCTGGGTCGGCATTGCCCATCGTATTTCTTTATTTATATTTTTAAGCATGCTGTAAGCCTTGTTATGCCCTTTAGGAATGGGCAAACTAGTGCGACCATTATACAAAATGCAAAAAAGCAGAAACACACAAAAAATGAAAAACATGCGCACTGCAACACTGTAATACACATTCAAAAAGAATCACGAAGCGGCCATATAAAACAAATAGGCTGGTCGATAGGTACTAATAAGACAAAATCTTAAACTGGACACTCACAGTGAATAAATACAATTTAGGAACTATTTTTTTTTTTGTTATGCCATTTGCTTCTCGAAAAATGGCTCGACTTTTTAGAGAAAATTACCAAGGCAGATATTCTAGCAGCCTATTTCATTTTTCGATGGCTGAAGAAAAAAAATTTAAATTTATATGCATCGCATCGGGCTAGGATGGGCCTGATGGACTTTTCATGACTTGGTCTTTTTGAACAATGACAGGTGCCTTAATGTACTTATCTGCATAAATTTTGATTCCACCGTTATAAAGAACGAATAAAAATTTCATGGAAGCTACGCGGCCGACAAGAATGTGTAGGAATACCCGCTTTAGTTCGCTTGGATGATACACTATCGTGACGTGAGTAGCAGTAAAAAATAAAACAAAGTACCTTATTTTGAATTTTTTCTAGTGTTTGGCTGAGGTATGAGTGACGATGACTCCAAATGATACTTCCGTAAGGAGGATAAGGTTACTCAGGCATCGTCGACAACATCGAGGCTGAAAGGATACACCTATACAGCTTTACTAAAAACGGCAGAGTCACTAAGCCATGAAACATTTCTTCAGCATAACTCTGAGCACAGGCTCAACTCTTTTACAAACTCGTGTCGCGCATATGAACAGTGTACACGAGAGCGAGCACCAGAACATACCCAACCACAGTGGGTGATTTATCTGCTACATCTAAGGAACTGAATCCCGAAATCAGCATTAGTGCAAAGAGTTCCAGAGTGCCTGTACACGTAGACATTTAATGCAATGAAAGGGCCAACAGCGAGGCGGAAACAGCAGCGTATCAGAAAACAAATGCTTCGAACGCACATCTCACCTCTGCGGGTTCTCACAACTGCCTTATGGATCTCTCATCTTCTAAAAAAATTAAAATGAAATAACGCGGCGAGTTCTGCCGAGAGGAAAACTTCGGGGAACAAGCGCCTCTTATTCTAAATTTCCCGGAGTATGTACCGACCTATGGGCACACACGCTGTACACTATACATTCCGCTACCGACCAACTAGAATTCCGCTAACCCCGATTTTAAGAAACAAGGCTTTCAATAATGACCCCGATGAAGGGAAGTACCGCTGCTGCAAAAATACCCTCAAGCAACCACACACATTATATGAGACGCCCAAGAGTATTCCAACCTACGCGGAAGGAAGCTCGTAGAAGCTCCATCGCGATCCTGCTGGCCTTGTGCAGCGATTGTCTTGTCCCAACAGAGCACAACGGCCTGGACGTCACTATCCTCTGGTCAAAGCACGGAGAATCCGTGGCACTAGGTCCTAGAAGCATTGCATACAGTAGTCTAGAAGGATATAAAAAAACAACTGGAGTGGAAGTCGCCTATATTTACCAATGGGCCGGCTGTAAGCAGGTAGCGGCCTTCTTGTGGAGGGCCAAAAGCGGTTAGCACAGCACACAGCATTTTGGTACCGCGGCCGTCGATGCAGCCTTCCAGCACTTTTTCTACTAATTCTAGTTCATATTCATAAATTGTATCATGGTATTTTATGGTTCTATTGATTGATTTTGATTAGTGGCTGATAGGCAATGAGTAGTTAATGAAAACATTGTAATGAATTAGTTGAAGTGAATAATTATAAATGAAAAAAATGTAGAAAGGGGGTTTTAAGGTGTCAAAATGCTCAGAAAGAAAAATCACTATCTGATGATGTCAACTAAAAAATTTAGTGTTTATAATTGATAAGTTTACTGCTTGAAATAGCTGAAAAAAGAGTCAAAATAGTAAAAGAAACTTCAAAGGTGTCAAATTGCTCGGAATGAAAAGGCAATGCTTGGTGATGCCAATTAAGGATATTTAGATGTTTTTGTTCATAAAATAATTAATTCAAGTAATTTAAAAAAATTAAAAACTCGAAAAGTGAGCTCAAAGGCATCAAATGCTCAGAATGAAAAGCAAGTGCTTTAAAATGTTAACACAATTGACAGTATGCAAGGTTGGTTGATTTGTGGGGCTTGACATTCGACTCACGCTATGAGAGACACCAGGGCTCTGAAAATTCCTTACCACCTGGGGTTCTTTACCGTGCACTGACATCACACAGCACACGGGCTCTGCTTTTCGCCTACGTTGAAAAGCGGCCGCCGCGGCCGGGGTTCAATCCCGCATCCTTTCGAACAGAAGTCAAGCACCCTAACCACTGTACACCGCGGCGGGTCTAGTATGTAATTGATCAACTGAGATAACTGCAAACGAAGCACTAAAAAAAGGAGGGTACAAAGATGTCAAACTGCTCAGAATGAAACCCCAATACTTGGTGATGCTAAATAACAAATTAAGAGTGTGTAATTGATCAATAATTAGAAATAAGTTTTAAAATGAAAAATTTTAAGAAGGGGTCAAAAGATGTCAAATTACTCACGGTGGAAAGCCAGTGTTTGCTTATGCTAAGAACTGGAGCATAAAAAGGAAAAAAAAAATACAATATTCAAAAAATCATACGTGTGCGTTATACGCTATTGCCTGTCGTGTGCGTCGTACGCTATATCTTTAACTGCAATGTGCAGGCGTCCACTTATCAACATTTAATTGTGTTTTTGGAGAAAAATGTGTGTTTTTGGAGAAAAATGAGAAAAAATAAGGTGTTTTCGAAGGCTATTATTTCTTTTTTTTTCATTGTTGAGCTTGCCAGCTCGTCTTTTTACCGGTTTTTCAAAAATAATCAAGCATTTCTCAGATTTTTTTTTTCAAATATTTCAATTATTATTTGGCCTGTTACACATTCTTAATTTTCTTAATCAGCATTATTAAGCACAAGTTTTTCAGACACCATTCTGACACATTTTAACCTCCTTCTAATTTTTGAATTATATTCAGTTTAATTGATCTGTTACGCCCTCCAAATTTTTTAATTACCATCATGTATTGCCTTTTCATTCTGACCATTTTGCCACTTTTAATCCCCTTTTCTAATTTTTGTGTTCATTTTTTCATTTCCTTATTTATTAAAATAATCACATAAAACAGTGATTTCAATAATTCATCGTCTGTTCTACAACTTTCAATCATCAGTCACTAGAACCGCAAATCACCATGATACAATTTTTTACGCAGGCTCCGATTATTTCCGACATGCAGTCTCGACTTCTACTACTACGTACTACTCCTGCTGCTACTGCTGCTGCTGCTGCTACTACTACTACTGCTACTACTACTACTACTACTACTAATACTGCTACTACTATTACTACTGCTACTACTACTACCACAACCACTGCTACTACTACTACTACTACTACTACTACTACTACTACTACTACTACTACTACTACTACTACTACTACTACTACTACTACTGCTGCTACTGCTGCTGCTGCTGCTACTACTACTGCTACTACTACTACTACCACAACCACTACTACTACTAATACTACTACTGCTACTACTATATTACTGCTAATAATACTGCTACTACTACTACTACTACTAATCCTACTACTACTACTACTACTACTACTACTACTACTACTACTACTACTACTACTACTACTACTGCTACTGCTACTGCTACTGCTACTGCTACCACCACCACCACCACCCCCACCGCCCCCCTAATACTACTAATGCGCCGATTGCTTGTCGACCGAACGAACTGTATAAGCAATCGCTTAAAACAGACACCACGTAAACTTCCAAGAGCAGCCCTCTCATACTCACCGTTGATGCAACAAGCATGGTTGCATCACCGTTTGGAAGAGCTTGAGTTCACAAAGTGTTTTTTTTTTTTTTTTTTTTTTTTGCGGGAAAAATCCCGGCACTGCGCATCAAACAGCGTGCAACCTCCTTGCATGCGGTGGCCCAGACCTTTTTTTGCCCACCACGAGGTGCAGGAATGTGGCTTCACATCCACCGCACTGTCTCCACTCAAGCAGTATTTTTGTATCCTCCCAGACAGTAACTGCAGGAAGACGAATGAGCACCCTCGGCCTCCGTGACAATGGTGAAGTCACACGCCAGCACAGATGCCTTGAGCAATGAGCAAATAAAGAGTCATTAAAAATGTTTCAATCCATCGTTGAAAGGCTTTCCAATAGATGGCCAAATACAAAGGTGAATGGAGTGATATCGGCATCATCTTATGATGACATGCTAAGCTAATATTTTAGTACTACTAGGTACAGGACATTAACTTGCCTCCCAGGCTAGGTAACCGCTGTTTGTCCCTACGAGAATGTTTAGTTGCTTTTAATGTAACTTGTACATTATGTAATGCGACAAACTCGCCGCAGGGGCTCGACGTATATCGCCAAGTAAACTCTTGCTTAACCGCGCCTATTCGAGTTGTTCGATTGGAAGGATGGCGCGAAATGCCTGATTTGCAGCAATCCAGACCTCTTATGCCCACATTCTTTTCAATAAATCGGAATTTATCTTTTTGCCAGCCTTAGGAGGGAGACTTTCTAAACTTCGCAAGAAAGCTATTAATGCGGAGCAATCCTGGCAATCCATCCCACAGTAATTGCTCTGTCAGTCCTGATTACCGACAGGTGTCCGTTTCTATGGTTCGCACCCGTTGGGTTATCCGGGCCCGGTACTGTGAAGGGACTAGACATGCGCTGAAGGGTTCCGCACCAGCCACAGTGCAGTGCATAGACGTTTCTCCGAGATTGTCTGCGTTTCACCTTGGAACTGCCCTGCCGAGTAGTCCAAAGTATTTCGAGCCAGCAAGCAATTTTTACAGCGACAGCTGCCACAGCTTAACTGCGTGATATTAACAGAAAGCTGGCAGGGTGCCACCCGTGTTGTTGCTGGCATAAGCCGCGTGGACCTAGAAAGGAGCTCTTGGAGCCAGGGAATACAAGCTAGCCCCCCCCCCCTCCCTACCCCCCTGCAAAAATAAAAGCCCGACTAAAAATTGAAAGCACAGGTTCGTCGCATCAAACTCGGTAATTAAGCGACCGCTGCAAAACAAATGCCCCGACTTCAAAGCGTTCGCCTGATATGCAAGTAGTAACATACGTTTACCGCATGAGCGCTTTCTAACGTAATGGCGAGCTTACAGTTAGCGCAATTAACTACACCAGTCTTGCTGGACATTAATGCGGAATGTCTACGCAGAGAAGCAAAAAGCCGAGAGCAAGACATTATAATGACAACATCGTGCGAGACCAGAATTCCAAACCTTAAGAATCCGCAAATTCCCTCGCGATCACCGAAATAAAAAAGACTCCTTGAAAATGCTCCACCATTCAAAGCACTTGGCAGCGTGCTACGACCGCGCGTGCCAACCGACAGCAAAGAAATGGGTAGCAGAAAAAGGCAGAAACTGCTCTCACCGACGGTCCTGTCATCGAAAAAAACTACTACGCGCCTTGCAAGCGATTCCAACGCGTGATTGGCAGATGAGCGTGTTTCATAAAATGCTCACTATCATGTTATACTCACCCAGCGTCTCTATCCCTCTAACCTACGAAATATGGACAGCCGCCTTATGTTCGCAGCGCGCCGAAAACTTCTACACGAATTGTTATATCAACTTTATAATGAAGATTTCAAACAATCCCGATTAATTTTTCTTCGCGAACCATTCGGACATCTTGTCCGTACTCACCACACTAAAATACGATATAGGAAGGCTCACATTATAATATAGAAAATGTACTTTCGTTCCTATGTGCAATCGCCCTTTAAATTAATTTGTCTCGCATGGCTTTGAGCTGTGATTCGGTAGATGCTTTTCCAGTATATAAAATACTTGGAGATTTAACGCGATTTCTTGAGTGTTCTTGGTGTTGATTTGTTTCATTCTATTTTCCAACCATTGGGATTGTTCTACATTGCCTGTATACTTTCTGCGCTCCTGTTTTCGAAGCGGCCTGGATTTTTTTTGTACAGTTCTGTAGCCACCCTTACTTGGGTCCGAAAAGCGACTCCAGCATTTATACGTAAGCCATCCTTTAATATAATTTTCGACAACAACCGATGCCGACAATTCAGGAACATTGCGACCAATGCACTCGGACAGTACCCGAATATGAACAACGCATTCGGGCAGTGCCCGCATATGCTGTTGAGGCGGAGCGCCGTTGTCAGAACGGGCCCACCAGCAGGTAGCCGGAGCCACCGACCTGTGCCGCGTGGTCACGCAGTGAAATAAATTGCTAAAAGAAATGAAATAACAAGTAACAACAAGAACACATCAACAAGTCCGGAGACGCGGACAACCGACGTGGATATTAAGTAGAGTTGTGAGCAAAAGTGGTATACAACACTCAGCCAGTGACAGAGGTCGGGAAAACTGCATCGAAATACCGTCTAGCGACAGCGTAAGGGACGGCGACCTTGGCACATGCATGTGGATAAACTGATTTACCGCCACTATTGTCTCGATCTTAGATGGCTGTTGATAGATAAAGTTAGCATGTAGTTTTCTCGAGCTCCGCCACCGGCTGAGTGCTGTGTACCACTTTTGCTCATTAATGTGTATTACAATTTGGATTTTTGCTCTAATTTGAGAAATTTCGCGAACCAAAGGTTTATTTTGGTTCGTAAGCAATATAGGCTCCGTTTTTGCCTTTATGTCGCTAACAAAAGCTGTTTAAGGAAAATAATGGTATATGGCAATAAACAAAAGTTGGCAATATTTATTGGTGAAAGCTTTTTATGCACATCACACCTAAACTGCCTGCTTTCTACCGGTTAAAAAGAATTAATAAGTTGACAAACAAACCAGCAGGCGTTTGTACATACTGGATGAACAAGAGGAAGAGAAACCATATGTACAGGTATATACACACACAAAAAGCCTATCGTTAACCGTGAATACATAACTTTCAGATTCAAAGTGAAGGGGACTTCATTGCCGGTAGTGCCAGCTGTGTTTTGAAAGAGGCGAAGTGTGAAGACGCCGATATAATCAGGTTTCGGTGTTCTTTAAAAACCGAGCACTGGTAAATGTGATCTCATGCTATCATGGCATGCCACAAGTTTGGCTTTGGCACGTCCTGTAATGGAAAAGAGTTTACCCTGTGTGCATTCACGGACAAAATATTTCTGCATTGCCTGGCTGGTTAATGAGAAGACACTGTTTTCTATTTGTGTCCTTTTTTTCTCTATGTGTCTACATGTGTCCTATTCATCTCCCAATAAGGTTTAGATCATTTACTGTCCTGATTTATTCAACTAAACAGAAGGTTTTTCTGCGAATCTCCATCTCGCGGACTTTTGCGGGTGTTGCTCAATTTAAAAACACATATTCAACTAACGTATTTATAAGCATTTAACTCAGGTGCCTTAGAATTAGATCGTATCGTGCTGCGATCTCAGTGCTGATTTAAGAACAGCATTTGACGCCAATTAATCGCGACACAACCCTTACGGCATGTGTCCTACTCCTCGTGCGGCTTGGAGACTTCGAATCCCGCCCACCACAGTATTCATAGCCCGCTGCTCAGGCCACAACTTTTATATCAGGTCCTTTAGCGAACTCTCTACGATATTGCATTGGTTACGGAATGCCAATTTTATATTCACGAACTCTTAGGGTACTTCCTTTGCTACTGTCACTTTCTTGACCCTAGGGGTATTAGGTACGCCTCAGATTGCCTTGAGCCCTTGCCACTTTTCTCGAAATATAGGCATCACCAAAGTCGAGTCATGTTGGCGACCGTCAGAAAGACTCCGTCTGCGGCCTGCCTAAGCACAATAACAACTTCCTTGGTCGCACAGTTGAATCGCATGGTTAATAGAATGCGAGTGCCTATAGTTTTACCTAAACGCTTTGTCTTAGTCGGTGAACAACAAAGAACCGTTCAGAAACGGGAGGGCACCGGCCTGCGTCTGCGAACGTCCACCATGCAAGAGGAACCACGCACGATCAACGCTTCTCTCTTAGCGTTTTATTGATCTCAAAGTCGCCAGCGGTGAGTGTTCCTCTATATCCTGAAATTCGGAATAATGTGAGCAGGCCTCTGGCTTAACGCTGCATTGTTTCAGGTAAGCAAGGCTTGGCGAATTCATGTTATGACTCTTGTGGCTTTCCCTACCTTGAGGCTGCAGCGGACTCGAATCCAACTAGTATTTATGGTGGGAACCCAGTCCGGAGCTTCATAGCCATCGCCGCAGTTAATCATCTCACGCGTTAAAAATTCCAGTCTGCCCCGCATGTCGTCGCCTTCATCGTCTCCAATCCATGCGCACTGGATTCAAGCGCACCGCTATTGCACTGCCCTCTTGAGTTGTTTTAAGCGGTTCCAGAATTCTGTAGCCCGCTGCCGCTACTTCTAGTCACCGATTTGGCACATTTTTGCCTGCAGCCGATTCTTTACACCATAGCGTCGAACCGCAAACGGCATCAAACGTGAGGTGCTGTGGCACATACCTCGCATTTAGCCAACTTTGCTAAATATACTCCAAATTGTTTTTTTATCGTCGTCAATTTGGGTATCTATTGAGAGAGAGACCCTATTGGGGCCACACTCAGGCATGGTAATTACTTAAGTCGAGCAAAAAAAAATCCTTGTCGCTGGAGCGGTTTGCTATGCAACAATTCGTAGCGCCCTACTAAAGTGTTAAGTACGATTTATTGTTCCTTGCTTTTATTGATATGGCGGTTCGTTTCAGAAAAATATATGCTGCTGAAACCCAATGTCTGCTGCAAAATATTTGCTTGGTTTGCTTTGCAGAAGACCACTCGAACACTTACAGGCAAGCCTACTGACGTGTGCTCTCACGTCTACTCCCGTGGCATGCCCTTACCGGTTGGATGGCACGAGTAGCAGACGCGGTCGTCTGTTCACTGCTTTCACTTCTAAGTAATAAGTGGGGCCTTTAATACTTTTCTGATCACGCCACTCCGCCGTAACTCTATGAGAGAGCTTTTCGGAAGCCCTCCCGCACACGTAACAAAACTTGACGCTATTATGTCGGCAACTATGAGCACAGAGTAAATATTTGTTGCTGCACTACGCAGCCTAATTTCTGGTGTTCCCTATATATGGCTGACAGGGAGGATGAAGAGTGCACTGAAAGTGGAATTATATATGATCCGCACATATAAGGACAATGGTTATAATTGCTTAAGAACATTTCTCAGCTGTGGAGTGTCAAAATGGCAGCATTAGCCCGACTGCGTGCTGAACGCCAACACCATTATCGTGAATGTCACCTTGAATAACAAAACACTTCCATAATAACTATCCTAGCGCAAACGTACTTCCTGTGACACAGCCTTGTGGTGAAAATATGTCTGACATTATTTTATAGCGCCGTAATGCTACCAAATGGTGGCTACCTACAGGCGCACCCGCGGAGATAACGCAGTCCCTCCCCCGCCTCCCTTCCCACCTAAGGAAACGGCCGCAAGGCGGTGCGCCAATCGGACAGAAATAACCGAGCGCAATAACGAGCAAAAAATCTTGCCTATGTAATGGTAGCCGAGTAACTGTCCCTGAAGCCACAGGACCTGCGCACGCATTCAGGTTTTCGGGGAGAAGAGGTAATTCCTTTGCCCTCCACTGTCGATAGCGGTTATAAATCTAGCTCCAGGTAAGCACAGTGTTCATTCGCCTGTAACGATTTTGGCATGTTTTATCGGCGTCCCAGTTGCCGACACGTAAGGGGCGCCATCCATCGGCATGGCATATTACCGCAGGACGGCGGGACAAGAAAAGAACGCCGCGAGACAATAAGACCGCGATGTTAAATGTGCTAAGCTAAGTGTGCTAAATGTGCTAAGATAATGAACACGTTTCATGCTTACATTTACTGTCGCGATTGTACGGAAGAGACAGTTCTATTTTACACGAAGCGTACGCAGCTCATTCGGTCGAAAAGCCGACGGCGTCGCAGTAATATGGCTGTCGGCACCAGCGTGTTGAAAATAGTCGTACGGAAAAACATCTACTTGCAGATGAAGGTATGTGATGTTAGGAAGATAGTGAGAGACCGGAAAGCGTGGCGTGATATGGTCCATAGGGTCACGAAGAGTCGGACACGACTGAACGACTGAACTGAACTGAAAAATTCTACTGTTGGTCGACTGGGTTAGAACGTTACAACCATATAACCTCCTGCTGGAATTTCAAACACTCCATATTCAAAATAAAGGCATGAAATATATGCTATGAAATAAATCGGTCCCCATTGCGTTTCGAACCCAGGCAGTCTGCATGCCAGATGGGCACGCAGCGCATAGGCCACCAAGGTCTGCTAGTTGGGACCCAGTGTGTGTTTGAGGGGCTCCCAGTGAACGCGTTGGGCTGCGTATGATAAGTGTATTTGGGGTGTATACTGCTGCTACAGTAATGATAAATTTAAAGTTAGTAATAATTTAAGAAATAAAAATTTCAAAGAAAATTGCTCAATGAAAGGGCAGTGTCACAAAGCGTCACACAAATTTTCTTGTTTTTTTCTTGCGCATCCGCTTCTGCTTTATCAAATGCCTTCGTTTCTCACTGCTATGAGCTTTCCACAATAATTCAGAGAACTTTCAAAAAACGAGTGTTTAGAACAAACAAGCACCAATTTTAGAGTATCAAGCGAAATGAGAAAAAAATGAAATGCCGGCGCATTAATTGCAGACCTAATTTTGTGAGTGTCATGGTTGCTTCGCGGCCGCAGCATTCATTCCCAGCCACAATCAGCACCGAAATAGTTGTTACAAGTGCAAAAGGATATAGCGTCACCATGGATTGCAAGACTGAATAAACATGTTTGAATTGCAAGAAAAATCATCTCAATAGGTATGTGTTTTGAAAGAATACTGTTATCTTGCGTTTGTTCGTACATCGATCAGACCGGCCGTTGTTTTAATGACAGGCTCAGGAGCATAACACTTACGTTAAAAGTGCTGCCCGTAACATAGGTATTGATTTCCGCGACTGCTGTTGTTTTCGGCGGTTGAAAAAACAAAGATAAACTGAATATAGAGGTAATCGAGGCATCAGAAGTCATCAAGCTCGGTGCGAAATATGTCAGCACACCGTCTGTTACCATATCATAGAAAGAGGAAAATTACCTACTTTCTTGCAACCGTCAGAGTTAAGAAAAGTCTACATGTCCAACTGCTATGGGTTTACCTTCCCGCTACACGTCTGCGTTTTCTGTTTTTCTGCTGTGCCAGAATATATATAGCGATGGCATCCTGAATAAACTTATGCTTTTATGGCAGTTCAGCGCTGTGTTTGTCCCCTTCCCTCGTCTGGCCTCGTGCCGTTGCGCTGCACCACCTGAAGATTTGATTCGATAGCAGAAAAATACTGTCTCCTAGAAAATTCCCCTAACACATGTCCATCGACGCTGTGACTGGCGTTCCAATCCGCATTTTTCATATCCAAACTTGTCTTCCCTTCGGGAGGTGAGAGAGCAAATGAGTGATACCTCCCGGCTTTTCCACCTCATTGACGTACAAAAAAGCACGCAATTGTGCCGCCGACCTTTCGTTTTTTTTTTTTTTTTTTATCTCCTGGCGCTCCAGGGACAACATCCGAAAGTACTTGCTACGCAGCCCTTGCAGAGCGAAACGCGGATCTGCCGATTAAGTTCTCCGTAGACAGGATCGCTGCACAGCCATAGTGTGGCGTCGACTTCGGGACAGTTGCCCATAGCCTTGTACTTACAAAAGAGTGCTTTAGGATGCGTTGTTATCACTGAGCGAGTTATGGAATCTAGCCTGCATTCGTGTGCCTCTATAGCAGCCATCAATAATCTAGCATTGTTAGATAACACAGAAGGCGACAATTATTACCTTTAGCTAATTGTACCGTGCAAAGCCGAAGAAGACATATATATGTTCAGCTGCAGAAAACGCACGTGCGCAAAATAATTTGTGGTGGTTCAGCTTGCGGCATGACACAAAATATGTGAGAGAGAGGTTGATGTGGGTGCTCGGTCATAGGAAGAAGCTTACTCTGTTGACCGCTAACACTATCAACTTAAGTTAGGCTTCAGTTTTCACTACTTCTGTGCACTATGCCACTGGAAAACTCGGGTTTAAAACGAAGGAGTTTCCGCGTGTTCAGCTCTAGTGTTTTTTCTATAACGACCACGCAGCTGGAGAAAATGAGCTTTTGAAATTGTTTTTGTAGATGGGCTGCAGATCAGTTATCGCAATTGACGTTACAGCCATAAAATTCGAGCCAACATTAGTAAGGAATACAACTTTCATTATAGTGTCAAATTTCATTATCAATTTGTCTAGATTCGTGTGGTTTTTGTTTTTAATTCTTTCGCATATTCATTTTTTAAATACACTGCATGCAGAATCTTACAGAATAATAGATGACACTAGGACCACTTATATAACTCAAACGTGACTATAATCATGCGCACTAGGAATTTCTTGTCCTTCTTTCTCGGTTCTATAAAGCTGCCACCCACGAAGGTTTGCAATCATAAAGAAGAAACTAACTTCAGTGACTCTAGTCGTGGGCATGCTAAATGCACTTAATAATGTCTGTGGAAATGTTTGTTTGCTTACACGTTATAATTACGCCTATTATTACGTGAAAATCTGAAAATGCTCTTTTGAGAAAAGTGAAGGTAAAATCTTCTGAAAAAGTTTGATTTTCGCTTGGCGTGACCAAGAAAAAGAATAAAAAAAGCTCTTTTGATGTGGTGATAATCTAAATGAAACATGTATTTCCTGAGAACTAAAGGACAGAACCGCAAATTCTGAAAATCTCCTTTTTTTACAAAACATAAAATGCTTGTAAAGCCGTTTTAAACTCTATTTTTAAAGCTGAAAGGACATCCACACACAGAAGGTAGCAAAATAAAGAAAATTATTTTAAGAAACACTCTGATTCCGGCTTAAGTCCTTGCATTATTACGTTTTCCCTCGTTTATTTTACTGCTCCCTTCGAGAGAAGGTGCACGTTCACTATCCTTGGATGGTCGGCCGATGGCCAAATTGACGAAGGCATCGGGAAACGCGGCTGCTGTGTTCGCTCCGGCAGTGGTTTAAATAGCTCTCGAGGATGAAATTTTCTAGGGCTGGACACTTTTTTTGTCTTCACGCCGAGAAACCAGAGGCTTCTGCGGTTCATTTGGCGAACAGCTCTATAACAGCTTCGCGTTATAAAATTCTGGCAGTCTTTACTCCGCTGAGACCTACGAGCGCAGAAATAAAATGTTTAGACTTCTTGCCCAGGATTATCGACAAATGCTTACTTAGTAGTTGATCTGTGTAAGGTGTAAAACTCGGCTCTGAGCAGGCGGGAGTATAAACACTGTCTGTTTTGCTTTCAAATGTATGGAATTGGTGAGGGCCACATACTCATACGACTCATACGAGTGCCAGACACGAGTACCGCTCTTGCTTGCACCTGAATCCCGACTGGCCACAGATCGCGACGTTACAGCCCACGTGTCCTGGCGCGAGTAATTCAAACAAAGCTTTTGCACGGTATCGTCGGTCTAACCAGGTTAAACATTCGGATAAAGCTTAGCAAAGTTGTCTAGCGCTTGTATGTGTGCATGTAAGGCTTTAAAAAAAAAAGAAAACAGAGCGTAGCAGATCCCAGTTCGGGAATTTCTCGCACGAAACAAGAACGGAACGTTGTAACTATATATTGCCGCCGCCCTATTGCACTGCGTTGTGCTGTCACACTCTCACGCTGTGCATTGTGCGTCGTCCTCTCCATCAACTACTACCTCTGCGCACAAATGCTCTCACGTCCTAAACGAGTTAAGTAAGTTAAAACTCTACCATTTTTGCTTCAAACACTACACATGCAGAACCGACCTTTCTAAATGGGCGTGGCTCAGCAAAAAATACCGGGCCATCATACCGCAGTCGCCACGATGATGACACCATTGAGACTGCAGACGTAAGTCGCGCCCACAACCTGACGAAGACTGAGTGCGCGGTCATCGCCTAAGCACTAATATACGTTACTCCAGCTCCCAACATAGCGAAATTCCCCCCCACCTCCCATTCTACGCACTGCCAATGCCAGCATAGTGCCGTCACCTCAACTATCCGACATATTATCACAAGGGGCATACATTTGTCCTACATATAACCCTCACGAGAGTTCCTAAGGATATCTTGATCTCCAGCAAGACCGGTTTCATGCTGTAGCCTGAGAACCTTCCTTCGAATTCGAAAGATCGGACACCCAGCTCCACATAGGAAATCTCGTGGGCTCTACTCATATACCTAAAAATCCTACCCAACCACCCCAAAGAGAGCTATACTTCGTCACAGAAGCTGTTTGCAGCTCTGCGAAAGGCAGGGGCGACCTGGCTTAACCAGGATAATGCACATTATAACAGATAATGGCGTTCTCAGGCACGTACTTGCCGGCGCACTAAAAAGGATATGTGTACACTTATTGTGGTTCCTTTCAATTCGGAGCAGAGAGATGCGCATAGAAACAGAATGATCTCTCACTGTGCGAAGGAGCTTATTTGTGCCGTCGCTTCTGCCTTGCGCAGCTCTGCAAACAGCTTCTGAGGTAGAGTACAGATAAAATTTACAGTGCAGTCTGGCTGTATGCTGCAGACAAACTGCCACAGCTCATCCTGCATCCGGTATTACTACCTCCACCCCGTCTTTATCCTCCCACTCGGCCCCCCACTCGGCCCCCCATGTGGGGCATCTAGGGACATCATTGCATACGAACTGGGGAGTTCCGCTAGACCTGCTGCAGTACCCCTCATACTAACCGTTTTCTCGGTTCCTATGGGATGCTGCTTTGCAGCTTTCTCAACCGGCTGGCCAAAAATATATATAGGCGGCACAGCTCTCCGTGAAACCCAGGCCAGCGGATTACTCGAAAAGCAGAAGCCTGACCTTGAGGACATTGCTTGCTTTTTTTTTTTTACAAATTTATGTCATTACCAGCACCCCCGCTGAAGACGTGGCGCATACACACGCGAGCACAGTGTTGAAGAGGCGTTTCGAAGCGCTCGCCGGCGTTTTACAACTACGTGCTCGAACTTATGACAGTGACTGTGACATAAAAATGAAAACCTGACCGCCTTCTGCGCGCTCTGATTGTTGGGGTGAAGGCTAAGAATATATTTTTGCCCCGTCTGGGCACACACCGTCAGAGTGCACTCAGTCCTGCCCACACCGAATGACCCCGAGCCGATCTCGCGCGTCAGCGCGGCCAGGCAAGAAAGGCTGGGTGCCCTCGAAGCGCAGACTACTATTATTCCCAACCCGTAGATACCCGGGCTTCCCCGTTGTGCCGTCGTCATCCCCGCACTAGCTACGCGGTCAAAGCAGGTTTGATCACCAACTAGCTGTCGAATGAGAAGGCCAGGCTTCATGACCTTCTCACAACTGAGCCAGACGATCTACAGAGCAACGCTGAACGCGCGCAGGAATACGACGACGATTATGGAGCCAGAGTTGCATGCAGAAAACGCAGCGTACACGAGCGCCAAAGGGTGCTAAACATGCTGTGACACTGCCCTCGTTACCCCGACATCAGAAGAAAATACGTTGCAAGCCATGTCGCAACATTCGGTATTGGACTACACTGAGCAACGACGACGCTAGGTACCGACCTATGCTGCTATCCAACTGGGAGTTGGCACGTGAGGCAGGCATTAACGTCTGAAGGCGGTATGCCTACCTAATCCCCCCTCTCCCGTGAATAGGTCTTCTTGTCAGCTCCATTTAAAAAGATTACTCACATTTTCACATCAGAAATTAGCAATTTTCAGATTCAGTGTAATGGAATAACTTACCATATCAGACATCTGTGAAAACGGTCGATTGTTAAGCAGCTGCGCTGCTAACCAGAACCAGTAAAAGTCTGCAGGAAATGGATTTGTGACTTCAGCGGCACTATGCGACACGGTTTCTGTCTCCGATAGCAAAATATGTTTCCTAAATAAGTGTTTAGGAAGAATCAAATCATTCAGTACTGTTTCCAGGAATCAAAACCATAATCAGAACCTCATTTCAGATCCCAGCTTACAAGTGACGTTTTCAAGGATGCTTCGTAGCAGCAATTAGCCACGTGCTCACAACCAGGATACAAAAGCGAAAATTGCGCGGTGGAGTCAAATAATGCCTCTCTGGATCGAAAATCAGCTGAGCGTTCTGTCAACGCGTGCGTTTCATCGCAGTATTCCTCAGCCATTATGATTCGCACATCTGTTTTGAAATTACGTCAAACTGCATCTAAAAACTGCATAAGTTCAGGCGAGCTCCAAACATAGGGGCGTCGCGCTTGCTTCCCATATACTTGTGCAAGTAAACATATGCACGAGTACATATATCCCCGAATAGCCAGTATAAGACGGTTTGTCAGCACAACCCAAACAATTTTAGACAAAGCATGCTTATTTATTTTGTTTCTAGTCACGTGATGGCGCAGCATCGAAACGTTTGATAAATGGAATGAAGGAAAACGACTAGCGTATGTATTGGAAAAGGAGGGGAGAGTCAGGCTAATGTGAGCTATGTCGAAAGTTTGTTTATGAGGCGTTCTTTACCTTTTCTGAACTAAGGCGTATGCGTACAGTGAACTAGGCAAGCTGTCTGACGAGCATATCGCTTTGCTGAGCGCATGTGGGCCAATTTGCTTCACAATATGGCGGCTGTTTGCGTGCCCTCTTTGTTTTCATTTATGTTCTTTTTCCCTATATCACTTCATGGTTTCTAAACGCTACCTTTTTTCATACGTTTAATTAGCACGTGGATAATATAGGGACGCGATGCGTCCACCAATGAGCCTAATTACATTATTATGAGGGCTGACCGACATTAACAGCATGAATACAGTTCAAAATAACTACAGCTCTTTCCGCAGTGTTTCAGAACATTGCCTGGACGATGTGTTGTGTGGTGCACTTTGCCAGACTCAGAAGGAAGACGAAAGCGATGCCGATGACTTCTTTCTCGTCAATAAGGTTCACAAGGTGAGCCGAAGGAGATGACCTGGAACAAGTCCCGCTTTCACAACTTCATTCAAAGAGAACGATGAGAGTACCGATGCTAGTGGGAGCGCGAACCAGTTCACCTCGCCCTTTATTTTCTGCCGCGGTTCGGTGGCGACAACTCGTTCCAGTAGCCGGTCGTTGCGCCGGGTATTCCCGGTGACCTTCGTACGGCCTATGCACATCAGTGCGGTTTTCTTACCTGCCTAAGTGTTCTATGAGGGAACAGTGGAAACCCTCTACGACCCCTGTCTGTGTTTTTGGGTTGTTTGTCTTGCATCGCCTTGGCAATATTTGATCAAAACGACGTAACTACTCCCTCGTCATCGAGCGAAAAGAATCGTCACGGGAATTAAAAACACATTTTCGCCCCACTGTCATAGTGATGATTGCGGGAGTGTGCTTTAACAACGTTTTTCACAGGTGTTTTGACGTACAGCACATTCATTTGCACTGCTACGTCAACTGGTGAGGCATAAATTGGTAGGTGTAGCTACACCTTCTTAGCTGCTTCAAGGTTAACTGCACTGCTTAAATGCAGAAGATCATTGCTGTCAGGCGGCAAATAACAGAGAGAATCAATGCTATTCGTGCTGCAGTGCATAATTAGGTGATAGTTATTAGTATCTGGTGTTTTGTGCTGGAGAAATAAACTTTTATATTTCTTATATTATGATCACAATGTTTCAGTGCGAAAATTTTTAATTTTCGATAGAAAAAAATGTGGTGCCTGAAAGGGCCAATGTTCTAGGCATGAGTGCCCATCGGCAAGCGGTAAGATATTTTCTTTTTCTCGTAGCACACCAACACAGAGAATACTGCCTGGAAGGTTCCTAACATTTGTTTCCTTTCGACTAAAGGTGCGACACGATAGATGTAGGATGATGGCTGCTTTTTAAGGCTACTTTACAAGCGCACTGCATACATGTTTCGACATTCATATTAACCTACCCTCTGCGCATTACTAACTGCTTGACTGAAAAGCTTGCACCAGAACTTCGCACTCCTCCACATTCGTCGGATGTTTATCAAAGGCTTTGCAGTTAAATCACATCTTGCCGGTTTTATTTCCTCTTACGAAGATTCAGAGAGCGAACTGAAGTTCATGCCAAAGAAGATTTAATTTAGTTATGCTGTTATGAAAGTTCACATTTAACACAGCTTCATGTGATTTACTCCATGTTCGTCTGATGGCGCTACGTTGCGCCATTTTGAAGGGTCCAGTTGCCTGCTCGTCCTTGCGTTTGGAAACAGAGCTTTTTGATCATACCAGTTGGAAAACTCCGCTTTAAAATGTTACTATAGCTGCAGTATGCATTTTGGGGTGCTTATAGAGTGTGGCGCAATCTATAAGCGGCCAATAAAAGCTGTCTGTTATTGATGTCATTGCCTTCTCAAAATCGCTTCGTTTATTTTTGCTTATCCCTTTTACTTACCTCTGCGACTCTTCGCTCAGAAATTTCTACTAATACACCACTTCAGCTGATTTTATTTGTCAAGTGGTTGTGCATTTGTTTTAAATTTGAAAATTTACAACTTAGACATAGTTTACTTTAATGATCGCGGCCGCCACCACTATTCGTATACATCCAAATTTCGACCACTGAAAACCGCCCTTTTTGCTACATAGGTCATATGGGAAATTTCGTTCTGAAAAGGGTACATAAAACAAGCCACGCATTTTTCAACCTGGTCTCGCACGTGCGAATGGTCGTGTGCCCTAGCGTTTCGAATGACTGCAAAAATGATTAATGTTGGCGTAGACGACGATTCCCGAAGCACAGTAATGATAACAAAAGCACGGCGATGGTATAGTGGCCAAAAGCCGCGGAAAACTAAGCTCATCTGATCGCGTTTTTTGTGGTGGGCATATAGTAGGTACGATGTCATTTTGCAGCCAAATTGTTTACAACTTCGCTGGCGAGTTAAGCTAATTAGCGTAGTATAAGCATCACTAGCAGCTGCATTAGTCCCAGGGAAAGAAAGAGAACATCGCTTAGCGGAGAGGAGCGCTTGTCAGGAAGGGCGTGTAGCAGCGGCTTCCACCACGACGCATAAATTTGAAATTAGCGCTAGCGTAATTGGGCAGCCAATTGACGGTGGTTTCGAAACACTCAGTGGGTTTGTTAGTGATGCGTTCTGCCTTGCATTCGAACAAAGCACTAACATCTTCGATCACCGTACCTCTTGAAGCCCGACGATCATTTTTACGTCCAGACTTCGATGAGCGTCGTGGAATACTTATCGATTACTTGTAAGAGTGCCAGTTCGGCCATTTCCACGGAGATCGAGAATGACAGGTATGAACAGCGCGAAATCGACGATAAAATCAGGAAAAGAACAAAGAGACACAAGAGCGCTGATTTAAAACAGGTTATTTATAACCTCGGCCCGGAATATATATGATAAACACGGTCAACATCACGCATGTGCGGCAAGCGGAGCATTCAGCGCGCTCGTGTGTCTCATCGTTCTTTTGCTTTGTTTTCGTCAATTGCACGCTGCTTATACCTGTCACGCTACACTAAGATATGTCCGAACGGTCACTTTAGGTAGATTGAGAACATTTTATTTTTATTTTGTACCCCAACAGAGTTCGTTAGAAACTGTAGGTGATCATCGAGAGCTGAGGTGTGGTTTCTTTCTAAAACAGTTCGAGCCTGCTTGTAGGTACAATTTCTAGAATTTAAGCTCCTTACCTATCATCCACTGTCGTGATGAACATAGACCGTAGGTGTTTAAAAAACCGCGGTCTTCGTATTGGCTCTAGTGTGGCTCCGGTATTGTGCCACATAATATGCTTGACAGGATTATTCACTCCCGGGTATCAAAGCTTATTAGGTACGAGGAAGAATTTCAACTTTTTTAACGCTAACTTCCCGCGACAGGATCGAATCGGCCGAAGATGACATTTTTTCCGTTTCCCCACAACTTGCTCAGAATTGAGCTTCATTCATGAGGTACCACCTGGAGACGCAATCATATTTACACCTGCTTCTGACCTTTTCGGACGAGAGCCACGTCTGCCGGAGCTATGCTAATCGCACCAAGCTTAGGCGAATGTCTGTACTGCAATAGAGAATGAATACGCTTTGTCGCCGGAGTAGCCCGTGGGTGATCAACTTAAGAAATGGTTCCCCCACTTAAAGCAAAGAGCGTGCCTTTTATTTTCCTGAAATGAAGGTCTTCGAATGGTGTGTGCAACGTACTGCTTTTCTTAATTTTACTTGGACCGTCTGACAATGCCACCGTGACTGCTAAATCTGCCGAGAAAAGCTGTTCTTTCCAAAATTAGAATTTTCTTCCCTGAAGTGTTTTATATTCCTGATGCTCCGTATCGTTTCAATTGGTTTTCATGAACTCCGCTGAACGTTAGAAAAAGCTGCAATTACTTCTGTGGTAGCCGAATGTTTTGAAATTTTAAATCAACGTGATTCTGTGCTTATTTTATTTTCCTAAATTTTAGCCTTAAAAATTATACACAAACAAATGTATATAAAGTAACAATGTATTTTATCCAAGTGAAAAATCTCGTAATAAAAATTAATCTTCACGAACGTTTTATAACCATTGTGTCTTGATATAACTCCGCAAATAAAATGGCTTCTACAATGAGAACAAACCTTTCTGTTTTCTGAAAGTCATCTTGGGTATTGTCTAGTACGGTAACATTATGTAGCATGACTTTTTAAGAAGTAATGTGTGGTGGAGCACAATATGTGGGCCAGATCACATAGAATGAGCTATGTGTTTTGATTTTCCTTCCTATCTATGGCCCAAAACAAAGTGTTGACCTTGGGGCCTGTTTTTACAACACTCTTACATTTTTCTACATTTGTACGCTCAATAGTTATAGATTAATCACCCGGAATGCTCGTTGTCAGCTTACCCCCATTCGAACTTTTTGAACAGTCTGCTCCGCGGTGACAGTCTGCCACGGTGTGACATGGGATGACAAAGCTACGTATTCACAAACGACTGGCCAGGTAGTCGGAAGTCTTAATGCGAAGGCATTTCTTGCTTCGTGAGGGGCATCTCCAGAGCGTGTCCGCAAAACGGGTCGTCAAGGGCTGACATTTAAAGACAAGAAATCGTATTCACCCAGGAATCGAACCATTATCCTCCCGTGTCTCAACCAAACGCGCTAACCACTAACCTGCTCCGACTTCACGTGAACGTGTTCATACAATAATAATTATAATTCGTATTATTAGCGTGAGGGCGCTGAAGGGCGTTGAGGTAATAAACAAATAACATTCAAAAGAAACAGTAAAAAAAATAAAAATAGAAAGCGCACACAATTTTAGGTTATACAAACAGATAAAAATAGAGATAAGAAAACATTAATGATGACACACGCGACTATTGCCGCAACAGCAGCAGCAACAACGCTCACGCTTTCGCGTTTCTCCAGAGCAGGTTTTGAACGGTGTCATGAAATCTGCGCACTTGTTTAAGGCAGTGCGGCGGGAAGGAAGCGCGTGTGCAACGTCGCGTAGACTCTGCTAGAAGATTACAGAAATACATGGTGGAAGGAAACCTTTTCTTTCCTTCATGGAGAACTTTCTTCTTTTCACGCGTTAAAAGCGCTTAGCATTTCCCGCTTAGAGTGTCAGCCTCTCCACATCATCTGGAGTACGGCGGAGAAGCCGCTTGTATTCTCCATAAAATTTTGCCGTGTCTGACCAATATGGGATGCGTCTCGACGGGACGGAGTGAATACACTTGTGCTGCTAAAGTTACGTGTCTTTTTGCGCCTGCCTTGGCGCCGAGTAACAGACAGACGCGACGCGCCCTACAAATTGAAGTCGCGTTGCTTCGGTATGCCATCGAGTGTTGCAGCTAGTGTTGCAGTGCTACTGCTCGTCTCGCGGGGTCAACCCTCTGTTTGGAAGCCCACTGATCTGCGATGGAGCTTCGTTAGTCTGCGGTACAGCGACATCGTGACTCTGCAGACGTCTGCCTGTGACAGTGCACGGTGAACAACTTGGCGTGTATTTGTTATGCCTTTTTTCGTGTACTGTATATACTGTTCTGAAGACATCGTGTTGTTGAAAGCCTGTTTATCTTGCATGTTTCGCATCGCCCTTTTGTGAACCATGTCTGCGTCCGAAGTGTTACTCTTATGTCTTCTGTGTCATCTCTTGCTTCATAAATGTTTGTTTTGCCTGTTAACTCTAACTCCGACCCTTTCTCTGGCTTAAACGGGCGAAAGCTGGCCACCAAACGGCTACTCTTCTCTGTTGTTACAGGTATCGGAGTTCCGGCTGAGCCTGTCACGAAAGTCGAAGACATCTCCTATGAGACCGGTAGGGACGCCCCCAAGCATTTTATGGGTATCTGGGAGTGTGCGCAGAAATGAGTGGCGCATCGTTGATATATATAATTAATAACCGGTGACACACTACTCTCAAAATTATAATTTTAGAGTTGCGTGATAGAAATTATTTGAAGAAGACAGTACGAAAACGCACGTGTGCGCGACATGTCCTCCGGCATGCAATGTCAGATTACAGTACCTTATATGTCTCCGAAGAATAGCGATAAGAATGACAACTATTCTGTTGGCATTTTGCTGGAGGATGGCGTAGGTCATCAGAAAGCCGCTGAAAGAGAATGAGCAGAAATGTAGTGTTTTTGCTATGTAAGACAAGACGGTCAACAGCGCATTCATTCAAAGAGCTTGTTTATCATAGCATCTTGTTGGAATGTAATTATAATCATTCTTATGCGCATTTTTCGTAGCACTCAGCGTTTTCCACTAATCATGAATTGTTTAATTCTGTTACGCCACTAATATCGCTACAGTGGAGAATAAGCATGATTGAAATCTGAAGGGAGCGGATAATAAAGCTTATACTTTTATGCTAGTATTACTTTTATAATAATTGACAAGTTTTTCTAAAAAATACCGCTTTAACTATAAGAAAAAGTGCGCTTCGCGCATTAGTTTTCTCACTCACCCTCGCTTTACTATGTGTCTCGCTTGATAAAGTTGATACTGTGTTTTTGCGACTGCAATCATCACCACGCGGTTCATGCTTTGTGCTAGAGAGTCTGACAAACTTAGAGATAATAAAGCACATGTTTTCTAAAGCCTATATTAAAGCTTTAGTTTGCCGTTACTTACACACCGAAGTAAAATTTATATACACGCTTCCAAAAGCAGGATTCTCTAAACGATTCGACTACAGTCAAGAAAGAAACATCGGTTAAAAGTAGAAAGAAGTACACATTGTGAGCAAATAGGTCGCGCTGCAAACTCAATGGACATATTAAGGCACCATGCAGATGTATTGTGTACTGTATTTCCAGCAATTTAGTAATTAATAATAATAAATATTAAAAATTTATTAGCACAACAATGTACTGCCAATTTTTAAAAATAATGATAATAATAATAATAATCTATTTTGATAGAATCAAGTTGGCAGCCGCTAAAAAGTTGCTTCGAAGAGCAGCTTGACGGCGCGGCTGCCTCACATAGTTCAAAAGTTAAATATGTTTAAATGTTCAATCATTATGCACTGCGGAACTCAAGAGCGGAAAAGCATTTTTCTTCTGAAATTCTCTCTGTGTGACTGTACAGCGACTTGCGCAATGCTGCCACGAACTGTAGTACGCTCATATGGTTGCTATCCTCTGTCGCCATCACGTGATGTTCTGCCTCATTCCTACAATTAAAGCAAATCACGTGCACATGTCTGGAAATAGCAGTATGTTCCCATTAGCAGATGTGTATGCAGCCCTGCTGGCATGAAGAACACGCACCGCAAAGCGTTCCTTGGTACTTTAACCCACAGGCAGCGAGATAGTGAAGACAATGCACAAGAAACAAGACCGCGATGCCCTTCGTAAACAAAGAACGTCCACCATGTGGCGCCCTGCTTTGAACTAACGCAGTAATAAGTTCCTTTGAGATCGTTTCAGCGGGCTGTAGTCTTTCATCATGGCAACGAAGCTTATGCACATTAAAAAAAGATAACGTCTACCTGCATTCTAATTTTAATCATTCTCTCACGGAGGATTGTATACACCTTGATTAAAGCGCGCTCGCGCCGTGCGTCTTATACTCATTCTGGAGACGCCTATGGGATGCATACTGCCTTATGATGCATTATTAGGCATGTGTATGGTGACAAGAAAAGTTATATTTCTTCAGAGTTTCAAACGACACTTGCTGCTTAATTACCTGAGAAAGAAGAAGGTATCCACGCTCATGAACGCTGCAGTGATGGCACAGTTTTCGATCTTCTCGTGATAGTGGAGCACGTTCACTCTTCTCCCTAGAAGGCAGAGTGCACCGAATTCATGGCGCCATTTGTGTACCGAAATGACCGTCGTTTATTTGGTTTACTCTTTACTACCGGGCTAAACCACCAACGTATGCACCCTGCAACGCAAAATACATTAGTCAATTTTGGCCAATTTATATGGGACGGTGCAACAGTTCTTGCAGTGAGGTCCCCCATGGTTGGAAGTTACCGCTGATCACTTTGGGTCGCCCAGACCGATTATTCTCCGGCATTCGTTAAAACGCTAGGCATACCTTGTGTTTTAACGAATGTCTGACAAGACCTGTATACAATTCGTGTACACAGTCGTATATACAGTGTATACTGTCGTATACAGACGTGAGCAAAAGAGGTATACAACACGCAGCCAATGGCGGAGTTTGGAAAAACTGCATCTAAAAGCCAAAAGCCATCTAGCGACACGGACAGCGACACAAGGATATCGATAAAATGGAGCACTACCACGATTGTCTCGATCCCAGGTAGCTTTTGCTATAGATGGCGTTGAAATGCGATTTTCCCGAGCAACGCCACCGGCTGCACGTTGCATACAACTTTTGCTCACGACTATATATAATCCGCATTTACCGCGAAAATTTAAACAAAGACGTTCCGTGCATTGATAAAGCTTTTTTTTAATTATCGAGCGAGTAGTGGGACATTATGAAACCAAGGTAAATAAAATTCATGCGGGCCCTTTCCTTCCATAAGGACTGCTATATTTCGTGACCCGACTCAAACCAGTAGAGAAATGGGCTCAATATAATGTGTGTTCAGGATGTCTTGTTCAGACAAAACCATTGACAGGATCGAAGGTCTGATACCATCATCATAGAAGACTGTTCAATGAAAATGCGCGAGGTGCCTTATGCTCTGGCCATTTCACTTCAAAGAGTACTGTAAATCATACATGAGGACTAGAGCAAAACCTAGTCGGCGGGAATGGTACCGCAATTGTTGACCGCTAGCCAAAAGCACTCTGAAGAGAATGTTCATTGCTACCTGTCAAAATGCGAAAAATTGTGGTCCACCGATACACAACTTAGTGACCGATAATTACTTGAAGTAGTTACTAAAATTAGCGCGAAAGCACAGACCTTTTTCTTTCGCTTCTTTATCTCATTGTGATTGCAGTTTTGTGACGATGCTTAGCTTATAAAATCTTTGTACCAATGACCCTGGTGCGATGGAGCTTCAGCTGTGCATTCAGTGCCATCTCGAAGCTGCCGTGCAAATTGCAGATGTTCAGCCCTACTTCAACCTCGTCATAATGAGCGGAAGCACCTGCCGTGGTCTCTCAGCGGTTATTACGCTCGCTACTGAATCGGAGTACCCGGTTTCAAACTCGACCGGTTCAAATACGCTGCGATTGTTTTTTTTTTTATGTGTAACGACTACAACAAGCCAAAAGTAAACAGAGATGTGAAGTGTGCAATTAAAAGGTTTGCCATTTTTTTGCTGCCATGCTTAAACGTGCCAACCACATCGAACACCCCAGATTCCCTTGGAACCTCATTTATACTTAGCCCTATATGTCAGTCGTATACTCCATCATTCACTCATTTGGCCTACTAACCTGAAAAACCCGTCGAGGAGACTACTTCATTGCAGCAACTATATAAGAATCAGACTGAATAACCTGGGTGAGGCTACGTGGTTGTGACCTCACAACACAGATTAGCCAATCAAAGCGCACGCACAAACAAAACAGGGCAAGGCTCTCGCTCGGCGCCAGTGAGCGTATCAACTAAAAGTACATCTCTATGCATTGTTTGACGAAGCTTAATCGTAAACCTCAAAGCTTTCTTAGTCCATCATTTACAGCTGAGTAAACATTTATCCACCACTACATCCTTGAGTCAGAACAGCAGCCAAAGAAAGGAAGAGCATATCACTAAACCGCTCGAGTCGAAGAAAAAAAAAACTATTTAAGATTAGTTTGTGTATGGGCAATGTCCTAGTGAAGCTGCATCCGTACTATTGGATGAAAGCTCCGTATTAATTTAGACCATGTGAGGCTGCTTACCTTTCACAGACATCGCAAAAAAACAATTGCCACTAAGCCACCTCGGCGTGGTTTGCAGACTGGGAATGGTAACGACCCCTCGACAGCCGCGAAATAATCCCAACGGTCTGCCATGTAGACGCATACTTCCGGGATTTACCTCTGGGGTTGAGAAGGGGAGGGCTGTAGACAAAGGCGGCATTGATTCTCGCTTCAATACTACAGCCCACGCGGGGCTGTCTATAGACACGTCTGCGTACAGCCAAGCTTAGCTGCCCAAGTTATGTCACATGGTCTCACGAAGTCACACATCCCTCGGCCAATCAGCGAAGTTTGTTTCAGGCAGTACCGGATGTTGGGCGGCACATTTTGTGCCCTCGATTAGGCTCTCGGTACTGTCGCAATAGAAACCATGCAGCGAAAACAGTTATTTTATACACGAAAGGAAGAACTTGGACAGGCGACAGCAAGCGAAGGCAGGTCGCGCTGACCTCCGGGCACAAAAGCAGTATAAAATGGTCTCACCAGCGTTGTTGCCGAAGGTTACGGAACTGTGGCCCACGATGATCCATAAGGCACTTGCTAAGCGTAGTCCGTGGATGAAGCGGTAACGGTGGGAGTCTGAGGACTTGTCGCCGTTCACGGTCAAAAATAGTTGCACGTTAAATATCAGAGAGAAGGCTGTGAAGTACGCCGCCAGTCCTAGGGCAGCCGGTGACATGGACAAAAGACAAGGCTCAAGCGGTAGGAAAAACAACCAAAGGCTGTGACTGCAGTAAGAAGCTGACGTAAGTCAAGGGAATTTGAGAACTCGCAGTCTTCTAATACAGTCTTCCCATCACCCCCTTCAAGCAGGGACGTGAAATGTGGCATGGGAAAGAAAAGATACGGTAGTTGTATCACAGTCACACTGTGAAAGAATGCTAGTCGTCTTATTACCTGTAAATAATCAGTCTTCATTCGCCCTGATAATTCGCTGAAAGCGAAAAGCAAGGCTCCCGTGCACTGTGCAGTGCCAGTGCATGGTGTAGCATCCCAGGCGGTCGAACTATCCAGAGTATCTTTCATAAGCATCTCTCATAGTCTTAGTCGTTTTGGGATGTTATATTATTTGAAAAAAAAACATCAGTCTGTTTAAAATATGTACAAAAATCAGCGTAAAATTGCCAATTTTTGCGCTGTAAAGCTTTAATCGGAAGACAGTTGCCGCTTTGTGAAGGAAGGTGGTGACAACCAGCAGGAGTGCGTTGTTTGACGCTCCCCTGGCGGTTGTCTGTCATATACCGCTATCATGGCGCGCCGCATGTGTACACACTCGCTCTCGCTTAGTGGCAGGGGCAAAACCGTTTATTTTTTGCATCTCTCTTCCGCCTGTACACTAAACGTCCAGAATAAACAGAATAAAACTATAGTAGCAAGCATTGCAGCATATCCCGTTGTACAAGCACCCACTAAGATTAATGAATTTCACTGGCATCGCCTGTATTCTGCGGAGCAAAGTGGAGCCTGTCCGAAGTTTACAGGTAACCACTCATGTTCATGATTGCGATCATCAAGGGCATGATCAAGAGCGAGGTCGAAAGCTGTGCTAGAAACCTCTTACGCTACCTTTGGCCTCAAGACTGCCAGTTGCCGCTTTGTACGGCAACTGGCAGTCTCACGTTCTACGTGACGCTGGCGGTAACACAGGACGTTCAACGTCCACCGCTATGGTTGAGGGTGGCGCTGGTGAACACTCTCAAGGTTCGTATACAGACAACATTAATACCCGAGAAAGTAGCAGGGGGGACAGCGGCCGATGTAGCTCAGTTGGAAGAGCACCGGACGCGATATTCGGAGGTCGTGGGTTCGGTCCCCACCATCGGCACGTTGTTTTTTCTTCTGCTTTGTGTTTAATTATCTTTCCCCTAAGTAGATTACATTACCCATTTCTGTGATTATCCAAGTAAAAATTAAAAAAAAAAGACATAAAACATAATCCCCAATGCTTTCCTTGGCCTCGCCGACTGTTGGCTTCTTTCCTTCATGTATTATAACGAGCACCCTCATTTCCCCTTCATTTTATCTGCTCTCTCTCTCTCTCTCTCTCTCTCTATATATATATATATATATTGTAGGGGTGTGTTTATTCGGTGAACCCAGATGATTCCAGCCGCTCAGGGGAGACTCGCAGCGAAGCGTCAGGCGTGGCGAAAGAGCGAGGCAGCGAACAACTTCTTCGTCCTTGAGAGCGGCAGCACGCGACGCATGTCAGTGGTTATATCGATGAAGATTACCACACTACAGTTTCCCCCCGGGCAGAGAAGGAGCCATCCTGGCGACTCATGGTGCCGAAAGGACAGACGGATCGTAGTAGGGCTTGATTCGGTCCACATGAACTATTTCGCGTCCACGGCGACGCAAGTCCGCAGATGGCGTAACGGGCTCAACTACGTAGTTCACAGGAGATGTTTTTTTGAAGAACTCGGTATGGACCGTGATACCGAGCAAGAAGCTTCTTTGACAGGCCGGCGGTTGTGGCAGGAACCCAGAGCCACACCAGGGAGTTGGGCGCATATGAAGGCGCCTCACCAGTGTCACGATGGTGTTTTTGTTGCCACTGATTTTCCTTTGTGAGCGAACGAGCGAGCTGACGGCATTCTTCTGCATACTGGGCGGCGTCCGAGAGTGGCGTCGATTCAGAAACATCAGGGCGGTAGGGAAAAAGCGCGTCCATTGTGCAGGTTGGCTCGCGCCCGTAAAGAAGAAAAAAGGGAGAGAATCCAGTGGTGGTCTGTATCGCAGTGTTGTACGCGTAGGTTACGAAGGGAAGAACGTGGTCCCAGTTGGAATGAGCGTCGTTGACGTACATGGCCAGCATGTCACTCAGAGTACGGTTGAAGCGTTCTGTCAGGCCATTCGTCTGAGGGTGGTAAGAAGTAGCGGTGCGATGAATGATGCGACATTCTTTCAGTAGGGCCTCGAGAGCGTCGCACAAGAAAACGCGTCCGCGGTCACTGAGCAGTTCCTTCGGAGTCCCGTGGCGAAGAATCAAGTTGTTGAGAATGAACAAAGCAACGTCTCTTGCAGAGGCAGAGGGTAACGGTGATGTTTCAGTGTAGCGAGTCAGATGGTCTACTGCCACAATAATCCACCGGTTTCCAGCAGGAGTAGTCGGAAGAGGGCCATAGAGATCTATGCCAACGCGGTCAAACGGACGAGCAGGGCAGGGTAACGGCTGCAACGAAACAGAGGACTTCTGAGGAGTTTTTCGGCGTTGACAAGATTCGCAAGCGCGCACGAAATGTCTTACGAAGCGGTACATTCCACGCCAGTAAAATCGCAGACGTAGGCGTGTGTAGGTTTTCAATACGCCACCGTGAGCACATTGTGGGTCACCATGGTACGCAGCACAAATGTCGGCGCGGAGATGACGCGGGATGACTAGAAGCCACTTCCGTCCATCAAGCAAATAATTGCGGCGATAGAGAAGACCGTCACGAATGGAGAAGTGGTGTGCTTGGCGGACGAGCGCTTTGGAGGAATGACCGGGAGTAGGACTTGAGAGAAAATTCAAAAGTGCATTGATCCAGGGGTCATTCCGCTGCTCGGTAGCCATGTCGATAGTTGTAAGAGTCGACATATCGTAGGCACAGACGTGGTCAGACGAATTATCTCTAGGCAATGGCGAGCGGGAAAGAGCATCCGCGTCCGTATGCTTCAGGCCTGATCGATAAATGACATGAATGTCAAACTCCTGGAGACGAAGAGCCCAGCGAGCAAGGCGACCGGATGGGTCTTTCAGAGAGGCAAGCCAGCACAAAGCGTGGTGATCGGTCACAACGTAAAACGGTCGACCATACACATAAGGACGAAATTTTCCGATAGCCCAAATAATGGCCAAACATTCCCTTTCTGTGACTGAATAATTAGATTCTGCCTTTGTCAATGTTCGGCTGGCGTATGCCACAACATACTCGCTGTAACCAGGCTTACGTTGGGTAAGGACGGCACCAAGCCCAATACCGCTGGCATCAGTGTGGATCTCCGTAGGCGCAGCCGGATCAAAGTGGCGTAGAATGGGCGGCGAAACCAAAAGGCGGCGTAAAGTGTCGAAGGCTTTATCGCAGGCTGGAGTCCAGGCGGAAAGGTCGGAGCTGCCGGCAAGGAGCTGGGTCAGAGGAGCGATGATAGAGGCGAAGTTCAAGATGAAACGTCGAAAGTAGGAGCAGAGGCCGATAAAGCTCCGAAGCTGCTTCAGGGAGGTTGGCTTCGGGAACTCTGCAACTGCGCGAAGTTTGGTGGGGTCGGGAAGAATGCCGTCCTTAGAAACTACGTGGCCTAAAATTGTGAGTTTTCGAGCGGCAAAGTGGCACTTCTTCAAATTCAACTGAAGCCCAGCGCCGGCGAGACACGTGAGGACATCCTTTAGGCGGAGAAGGTGAGAAGAAAAGTCGGCAGAAAAAACTACGATGTCGTCCAGATAACAAAGACAGGTCTGCCACTTGAGTCCACGAAGAACAGTGTCCATCAGGCGCTCGAAAGTAGCCGGGGCATTGCAGAGGCCAAAGGGCATAACGTTGAACTCGTATAATCCATCCGGTGTTATAAAGGCAGTTTTCGAGCGGTCATTATCAGCCATCGGTACCTGCCAGTAGCCGGAGCGCAAATCCAAAGAGGAGAAATACTCGGCTCCCTGTAAACAGTCCAAGGCGTCGTCGATTCGCGGCAAAGGATAGACATCTTTGCGCGTGATTTTGTTAAGCCTACGGTAATCGACGCAAAACCGGATGGAACCATCTTTCTTGGTGACCAAAACAACCGGAGAAGCCCATGGACTGTTAGATGGCTGTATGACGCCCCGGCGAAGCATGTCGTCCACGTTGTCAGCAATGACTTGGCGCTCAGAGGCCGACACGCGATAAGGACGCTGTCGTAAAGGTGCGTTTGTACCAGTGTCGATTGCGTGCGTAACGACAGACGTGCGACCCAGAGCAGTGTGAGGAAGGTCGAAGGCAGAAGTGAAGTTCTGTAGAAGAGCAGCGAGTTGATCGCGTTGTGCGGGTGGGAGATCTGCGTCAATAGCTTGTTGAAGAACATCGGGTGGTGTCGAAGCGGTCGCTGTATCGCAAGAGCTGAGCACATTAACGTCTAATGAAGTAGGCGTTGCAGGAAGAGTATTTACAAGCGCGGGATCAAGTTCTTCAATACGACCGAGACACTCGCCGCGTAGCAGGACGGACGGGCACGAAAATGGATTTGAGACGTACATTGCACTAAGGCCATCTTCGAACTTGAGGACCGCAAATGGAAGCAGGAGGCAGGGATGGCGTGAAGCGGCGTCGGAAGGTGTGAAGAAGACAGTCGAACTAATAACGCTTTCACAGGAGAGTGGAACGAGGGCAGCAGAAAATGGAGGAATGTCTGTGTCACTGGCGACGAGGAGTTTTGCAGGCCGGGTAGGGACGTCACACAAGACGGTATCACAAAGAGGTAAAAAGGAAACCTCCGCGCGGGCGCAGTCAATAACGGCATGATGAGTGGAAAGGAAATCGTAGCCCAGGATGATGTCGTGTGAGCAGCGAGACAGTACAATAAACTCGATGGTGTATAAGACGTCTTCGATGAGAACACGGGCCGTGCACGCCGCTGAGGGATGAATGCGCTGTGATGAGGCGGTGCGAAGCGAAAAGTCGGAAAGTGCGGTGGTCACCTTACGAAGACGACGGCAAAGAGCTTCACTGATGACTGATACGGCAGCGCCCGTGTCGACTAGAGCGAGTACTGCGACGCCGTCGACAAACACTTGAATTACGTTAGTGGGAGAACACCGAGGACTTGAAGAGTTCGAACCAAGCGCAGTTCTTGCCCCGGGAACTGCGACTGTTAGTTTCCCTCAACGGTGCCGGTAGAACGTCGGAGTGGGGACGGGGAACGGCGACGAGGGGAAGGTGATCGGCGAGCTGTGTACGTTTGATTGTCACGAGATACAAATTCGGAACTGGGCGGATTTTTCGGCGAGGGCTGGTCTGTATTGTAGGAGTAGTTCCATAGTTCAGGTCGAGAAGGTGGAAGGCGTTGGCGGCAAAGGCGTGCGACATGGCCCGGCAGCCCGCAAGAGTAGCAGATTGGTCGGTTGTCCGCGGTACGCCAAGGGTTCGTAGGGCGTTGGCGTACCCTTGGAATAGGGACATGGAATGCAGACCCAGGCAAAGGCGAAGGAAGGTTGGAAGGAGCGGCCTGGTAGGAAAGAGATGCTGATGGCATGAGCGGCCTGGCCGCAACTTGGGCGTAAGTCAGTGGTGCCGTTACTTGCGCTGGCACGGGGCTGGGCGGCAGCACAGGGCTGGGCGGGAGCATGGAGCTGGGAGGAAGAACGTCAGCGATGTGATCTTGAACTGCACGCCGTATGGTAGGGGCCAAAGACGGAGCCATGTCAGGAACAAGGCGGCCACTATCCTGTAACTGAGGGACCAGCGATAGCTGGCGGGCGACCTCTTCTCGAACGAAGGCTTTGATTTGCTGAAGTAAAGGGCTGTCCTCTGATGGGGTAGAACCGCCCAGCGCAAGTGTAGAGATGGCGTCGTCTCTAACACCGGACCGCCGGGTAGAAGCGCGCTTCTTACGAAGCACGTCGTAGCTCTGGCAAAGCTTGATCACGTCACTCACCGTGGCAGGATTTTTTACCCAGAGCATTTGGCACGCGTCGTCAGAGATGCCTTTCATGATGTTCTCGATCTTATCCGCTTCAGTCATTAGCGGATCGACACGCTTGCATAGGTCCACGATGTCCTCTATATAACTAGTGAACGACTCATCGACTTGCTGAGTGCGCTCACGCAAGCGTTGTTCTGCCCGGAGCTTGCGAACTGCAGGGCGGCCGAACACTTCTGCAAAATTCTTTTTAAATGCAGACCAAGATGGCAGGTCTGCCTCATGGTTGCGAAACCAGAGGTTCGCCACGTCAGTCAGATAAAAGATTACATTGCTTAGCTTGATAGCGTCGTCCCATCTGTTGTAGCTACTGACGCGCTCATATGCCGCCAACCAATCGTCGACGTCCTGGTCGGCTGTGCCACTGAAGAAGCACGGATCACGCTGCCGTAGAGCTCCAGAACACAGCACGGTGGTTGGGAGGGGCGACGATGTCGTGGCAGTGTCGTCCGGCATGCTGGAAGCAGAGGGTAACGTGCGGCTTCTTAGTTCCAGGGTGGACGGGAACGTACCCAGCAGCACCTGCACCAATTGTAGGGGTGTGTTTATTCGGTGAACCCAGATGATTCCAGCCGCTCAGGGGAGACTCGCAGCGAAGCGTCAGGCGTGGCGAAAGAGCGAGGCAGCGAACAACTTCTTCGTCCTTGAGAGCGGCAGCACGCGACGCATGTCAGTGGTTATATCGATGAAGATTACCACACTACAATATATATATATATATATATAGAGAGAGAGAGAGAGAGCAGATGTGTGTGTACCTGCGTGCGTGCGTGTGTGTAAGTGCATGTGCGTGTGTACGACAAGATTTAACCGGCGCTGACATGGCGCAACTAATCGCTGTGGCTTAAATTTCGCTTTATTTTATACGGGGCCGTCGTGGGAAAGAGCCTATACATTCCTGTGCTTTTGCAGTATAATATTCTTTTAACCAGTCAATCAGGCTACTGGGAAGCAAAGGCTTGCTTGCTTCCCGTCTATGAATACTATATAAACTTCGCTCACGAAGCTATAGACTGTACTTTGTAAAAATTATTTTTCCCGAGTGAACGTAAACGCTTCGCCAAGAAAACAACCGAGCCTGGATAAAAAAAGTATAGGGACAAAATAATAGCACTCAGCGGACGGAGCAAGAGGGTGCACCGAGGCATAGATAAGCAGAGCAGCGGATGGCCCGAAGTGCGCGCGCGATCTGCACGGAAGGAATAATCGTTTCGATTGCTGAAACTAAAGAAAGCCAGATGTTGTAGACGCCTGGCTCCAAGGACCATCATTTCACGTAAACACATCGAAAATGCAAAGCAATTTGGGAGTATTTGTCGCAAATCTTAACATCACTTGAGTGGTGTGATTGCTTATATGTGTTTACTTTCGTTTTTTTTTTTTTTTTTTGCTAAACGCCGTTATGAAGAAAGTACACCTCTTGATTTCTCACAATTGTTTTGGACATGAAGTGGCTATTGTCTTCTCTCTTTTATTTGGCACGTTTCTGGTGGTAAACTCCGTGTTTATTACTGCGGTTGGCGGACGACCTTTTTGTGCTATCACTCATGGTGCAACCACCATGAGAAAATGCATACAAGGAATTGAAAAATGAACAGTTGGAAGGCTAATGACACATGCTATTTTTATCCCTGGCTTATTCTAGCTTGATTCTGACGTGTCTTTTGAAGAAAATGTTCCCTTTATGCAGTGTATCACGAAGACAAGTTCGTGCTCTTGTGGAAATGATCACGGTCATTACGGCGTCAGTGACACACGAAGCGTAGTTTATGGTCAGATGCAAAATAAAACTTTTTCTGCAGTTCATTTTACTAGTCCCGCATATTATCACCATAATAATATTTCTGATAATTAAGCAAAGTAAACGCTGGTTTGAGCAAGCCTAAGAGGAAGAATCAGATGGTATAATGTTTTCAAGAGTCCATTATTGTTTCGGTGGAAATTTTCGCATTGTGCTCATATGTAGCTTAGACCGTCTGAAACTATTATAATTCTTTGAAGTGGCATTCCCAAAGGACAAAAGCGAAGGAGGAGTGTTTTTTTTTTTTTTTTTTGCTGCTTTTTATCGTCCTACGTATTTCAATTTCCGGACTGACGTTACATTAATTTCGAAATGTGGCGTTAAATATTTATGTTCTATACATGCAGATAGTAAAATACTTAATGCTAATTCCCCTTGCGAGAAGTGTAACTAGTGTCAAATTTCACGCAACATGCGCGAAATGTTTTACGAACAATCATTTTCTTTACATCAGTCTTTTTCTCTTAAGACGCATGACTGGAGTCTGTATACCTGTTGGCTTACCTGTTCCACCTCTTCTTCTTCTAATGTAGTCGTACAGTGTGCTGCAGAGAATAGTGAATCCGAGAACGGCGAGGTACGTGCTGCGAATGAAATGTGAATTGCAATTAGTGTATGCATCGGATTTTTTTCGGGAAGTTCTGATTAAAGTCCTACAGTCGTCACAGGCAAACGTTTTGAGGCTTTCCGACTCATCCGAAGCGCACCAAATATAAGAATTTACAAGAGTAAACGCAGTGCTGAACAGCTTTACCAATGCTCTTTCTCCCCATGTTTTATTTCGCTTAGCGGAATTCGTAGTTTTAAAGCAGTGCCTCATGCTTCTTCCCCGGTCGCACATCTTGGCACCATGAGAGAGACAGCTGGTAGCGAGGATCACCATAAATACCTGCCTCCATTGATCAAGCCAAATCTGCTCATTCCGACGTTGTTATTTCCTAAGCGACTTGTGGTCTAGGTTCTCACGTAACCCCGACGTTCCGCGAAAATGTTTATCGAGAATAGTGTGTATTTCACGCCGTGCGGTATTGCGGTTGCGATTCGCTGCAAGCAAAACGAATGCTAAACATACCTGATCTTTTTCTTCGCCAAGCATGTTTATCTGTGCTTCGGGCCGGACATATGCAGAATGTTTTCAATCCCAAGGTTAGGGCGCCACCCTAACACGGTTTTTTTCATATGGTAAGATGTAGCATTTCTTAAATACATAAGCAGCATGGTCATACTGATAAATATTTCGCTCTAGGTAAGTTGGCACAATTATTTTTAAATTTTAATTTGAAATAAAATTCGAAAGCCTCATTCGCTGCCGCGTTATGGCTACCAGAGGTGCTCAATACAGATTTGAAACTCGTGGAGTTACGCTGAGCATCCATGTAAGCACTGAGTATTTTGTAAGCTGAGCTTCTTATTTGCTCAAATGTAATAAAGCAAAAGCTGCCAGAGTGTCCAGTGATCATGTTGGCATTCGAAATAGGCGTAAGCACTTTTCTTATTTTGTAAGAGCGCGCTTTTGCAGAAGGTTTAGTATTGGCAGGTGTCTAACCGCATGTAAGATATCTACTTCGAAAACGTCACCGTTTCACCGCACGGCTCCGTACTTGGCAAGGTAACGCATTGCCGTAGCTCTCTCTTCCATGCAGCCTTTAGCTTGCCATTTAGTTCCTCGAAGAGCGCTAAAAGGCTGCCTCTTTCGCTGCCCTGTATCTTCGCAGCCGCTCACGTTGCATACATCATGAATGAGAGCCTCTCTTCTGGTGACTCCAACGGGCCGAGCTCAAGCAACATCGCTCAAGACATCCTACTCGGCCCACAAATCATGCGCTGCCAATAAACTTGCCCCGTCTTTCTCTCTCGCCATCGACTTGCCCTCAAAGAACCAAATATCAAGTCACATATGGGTTGTATGCAAAACTGAAGCGATACTCTCATAGGCACCGTTAAAAATATTTTCTGGTATTCAGTATATGCACTGCCTGAAAGGAAATGGAAAAGTCCGTGCTATATTTATCACTGAAGTCTCATACGCTTCATGGTGATAGCTGCAAGCCTATATTTCTAGTCATCCGTCTCACAAAGCATATTTTTGCTTACCTGCGGCACCATTAAAACAGAAAAAGAAAATATTTCTGTACTCACATGCACGCAATTTCGGTCTTGCTCATTGGACGGCGCCGGCCAGTGACGCAGTTTTGTACTTTTATTTCGATAGCACCCCCGGAGACTGCACACGGAAATAGGAAAAAGGATATTTAATACAAGTAAAAGCAGGCAAAATGAAATAGAGAAAAAGGACTGATGGCTATAGTATGTGATGCGATCGACGCTACCAGCAATGATTGCATTACTATTTCACTTTTGCATTTACCAGACCCCCATTTGTGATTGAATTTGAATGCACCACTATTCCTAATGCGTTTGAATGACAACCCCCATGTCGGTATAATGTGTCTGCGCATCCTCTGATACCTTTGGCTGAAGGTTGTAAAAAATAGAGAGAAGGAAATCACGCCACCCGATCGCATGGTCTGATAGATAGATAGATGGATTTATTGATAGTAAAAGGCAGAGAGGTTGGCCCGAATAATTCAAATCTGGCCTGCTACTCTGCACTGGGGAAGGGGAAGGAGAGAAGAAAGAAGGTCATGATGGGTGACGATGTGGGAGAAGGCATATGAAATATATATACAGACGCAGCATCTTGCTTTACAAACGTGAATCAAGTCCACTGGCGCTCAAATAACGGCAAAGAGCGCGCACTGCCTGGATGCCCTTCCCCTTGTCCTGCCAAGCGCCCAGCAGCAGTTCCTCCGACAGAGGCCTCTTGTCTAAACGCTTCAAGGAAGCAGCTAGCACATTTCTTTCGTTCGCATACTCTGGGCACACCAATAATACATGGTCCACAGTCTCTGGGATGCCACAAGTTAAACATTCCGGTGAGTCCATCTGTCCAATTAAATGTAAGTACTTGCGCGTGAAAGCCACGTTTAAACGAAGTCGATGTATCAAGCATGTCTGATGACGCGGAATATCACGCGGAACAGTAAATTTAAATGTTCGATCAAGCTTTCTTAGACGCATGTGTCGGGCGTCTGGTTGAGCCCAGTAAGTCGCTATAGCAATATTCATACAACTCTTTAGAAGACACGTCGTATCCGCTCTTGAAAAAGGCACAGCTGTTTGGAAGCCATTGATGAGAGCGCTTTTCGCTTCAACATCGGCCTGCTCATTCCCATGGAGGCCGCAGTGGGCAGGGATCCACTGAAACATTATCATGTGGCCTTGCAGCTGGGCAGATGTGATGAGCTCCGTAATGTTTAGTGCCAGGGACTGATAGGCAGTGTGGCGTAAGAAGTTTTCCAAAATTTGTAATGCAGTCTTCGAGTCCGTGAATATACACCATTTTTGAGGTGGTTCCCCACATATATAGCGAATAGATTCCCGAATGGCTACAAGTTCGGCAGCGGTTGATGTAGAGTTATGTCCCAAAAGGAAATGCAGAGTCGTTTTCTGAGCTGGTATGACCACAGCTGCAGCGGATGCCTGTGCTGACACAGATCCATCGGTGTATACGTGAATATAACTGGGATATTCTGACCAGATGTGTGCCAGAGTAAGTTGTTTGAGTCCACTAATTGGTACCATAGATTTTTTTAGTATTCCGGGAACACGAAGGTGCACCAAAGGTTTATCCATCGTCCATGGTGGTTGGGTGGGACGATATGGGAGGGCATATCCTGTCGGTACTTGCGACTGATGGCAGCGGAGTGCAGTTGTAAAACTGCAGTCCGGCCTCTCATCCAGAATCTTGCTGAGTGGGTGAAAACGGTGTCTTGTAAGTGCTCGTAAATATACACGAAGTGGTTCGTGTGACAAGTATATGGACATTGGGCGAGCGTGTGCCTCTTCAATTGTGCCTTTGTTAGAGGTGCATCTGGGCAGTCCAAGACATATTTTCAGCGCCTGCGCTTGCACGCTCTCTAAAGTCCGCAAGCAGGAAATGCTCATACTAGAAAGTACTGGGAGACTGTACCGGATGTAGCCAACAAACAGAGCCTCGTAAAGCCGTATTAAGGAGCGCTCAGTTGGACCCCATTTGATGCCAGCTATGTAACGAAGTACATGGCAAAAATTAATTAGCCTCTTCTTCACCATAGCAATATGTTTCGACCAAGATAGTCGGTGGTCAATAATTACTCCCAGGAATCTGTGCCTGGAGACGTATGGTATTATGACTCCATGAAGGGTAATCGGGTAGCGGCTGACACATTTTCCCGTAAACGCTATCACTGCACACTTTTCTGCCGCTAAAAATAAACCTTGACGCCGTAAGTACATCGATGTTGATGACACAGCTCGTTGCAGTCTCGCACGTAGTTGTGGGCGCGTCGAACCAGAGGCCCAGATGCAGATGTCGTCAGCATATGCACTAATGTGGATGTTAGTTGGCAGTTCACTCACCAGGCCAATTAGCGCAACGTTAAATAAAGTTGGGCTGCGAACTCCTCCCTGTGGAACTCCACGACCGACCTGAAAGTGGGTAGTATCTCCTTCAGGTGTAGTCATGTAAACAGAGCGGCCGCTGAGATAGCTTACAATCCACAAGTACAGTCGGCCACCAACTCCCACGTTGTCAAGTCCATCAAGAATAGCTTCATGGAGGACGTTGTCGTAAGCTCCCTTTATATCTAAAAATGCAGCAGCTACTAGTCGACGGTGACGCTTTTCGTGTTCTACTGTCGCCACAAGGTCGATGACGCTGTCAATGGAAGAGCGTCCGCGGCGAAATCCAGTTATCATATTCGGATAAAGATCATTACTCTCTAGATACCACTCAAGTCTTGCCAGCACCATGCGCTCCATAACTTTTCCAACACAGCTTGCTAGGGCAACTGGCCGGTATGAGGTAAGTTCGAGAGGAGGCTTTCCAGGCTTCAAAAGAGCAACCAGGCGGCTAATTTTCCAGTGTTCAGGAACAGTACTAGAAGCCCATATATCATTGAAGTAATTAAGTAGTGCAGTTCTACCATCCTTGCCTAGGTTCGATAAGGTTGAATATGTAATCCCGTCAGGACCAGGTGCAGATGAATGCCGACAAGAAGCAAGAGCGGCGTCTAATTCAGCTATTGTAAAGGGCACGTCGTATTGATCATTCGGCGAAGGTGGTGCAAAAACCTCTGAAATTGGTAACTGTGCCTGGTTTGTGCCCACAACCATTTTACAAAAATCTTCAGCTACGTCAACTTCATTGCGGCGTTGGTAAAGGGCCAGGGCACGAAAAGGGTGCCTTTCTTGCGGAGGTGTGCGCAAGCTTCTCGCAACATGCCAGATACGCGACAGGGGCTTACGGGGATCCAGTGATGAGCAGAACTGTCTCCAACGTTGTCGTCCTAACCTTTCCAGGTGACGCAAAACTTGTCGTCTAGCTCGGCGAGAAAGTGCGAGATCTTGCGCGGATTTCGTTCTTCTGTACTTCCTTTCAGCCCGCCGACGGATCGCGCGAAGCCGCTCGAATTCCACGTCGATGCTGGACACTGACACCGGCACACTAACATAGCGAGTGTTCTCACTGAGAGAGGAAGTAATGAGTCCTTCTATTTGAGATGGTGACTGGAGGTCCACGCTGGAAGTCTCCACCGCTGCCCTAAAGGCGGGCCAGTCTGTGTATTGCACACGAGGTGAAGTGGCAGGTGCAAACCACTTGATGCATATGTACGTTGGTATGTGATCACTGCCATGTGTTTCCACATCACTACACCAAGAAACGGAGGGATGGAGGTTTCTGGAAACAAACGCCACATCCAAGCAGCTGCTGTAGGTTGTTCCGCGTAGAAACGTCGGTGAGCCGTCGTTTATATTGACGAGATCTTGCGTATGCATAAAGTCTGCCAGGTCTCTTCCTCTATTGCTCATTATTGCACTACCCCACTGAGGGTGGTGAGCATTAAAGTCCCCCACAATAATACGAGGAGCTGCACAACACTGGATTATTGAAAATAGATATGATTTGTCCAAGCCATTTCTCGGTGGAATATAAGCGCCAATTACAGAACATACTCGTCCTTTCAGGGTTAACGTCAAACAAATGTAGTGGTTCGTGTTGTGGGGCTGCAGAGCATGGCGGACGTGCGCAATGTCTTGGCGTACACATACCAGCACTTTGCTTGTTTCGTTAGCTTCTCTAGACCATAGCAGAACATATCCAGAAAGGCGGAAAGCAGCCGGCATGTTGGGCTCACAGATCACAATCACAGGAAAGCGGTACTTCTGTATCCGCTGTCGGAAGTCACTCAGCCGACCACGCAGGCCTCGAGCATTCCATTGCATCACAACACTGTGGCGCAAGTGCATCGTCACAGAGGTGGGGTTAGTTTGTTGCGCCATTGTGAATTATTGCAATGCCGCCAAGAGCGGCTCAAATGCGTCCAAAAACTGAACAGCAAACTTTGCTGTTTGTGTGTTGATGCTGGAGAGCAGCACCCGCATTGAACGAACCAGCTGTTTCAGCATTTCTTTTACCTGCTGGCTGTCGGGGTTGTCGGAATTTTCAGTACGTGTGTCAACCAAACTGGGATTATGCCTGGCGTTGGCCTTTGATGGTAGAGCTGGCCACTCAGCATCAGAGGCGGTAGGTAATACAACAGCCTCTGTCGGATCCTTGGCCTGTGACACTGTCTGCGACATTACAGCAAGAGTACTCTTAGCGGGATTAGACTCAATCTGTTGTGGCACCTGAGCTGACGTTAACTCTGAAGTTGACTTATCCAGGCTAGGCTTGCCTTCCGATTCCTTGTGTCGGCGTCGGGAACGGTGCTTGCGACGACGAATAGACGCGGCCGCTTCTTGATGAGTCGAGTTATCTCTCACCATCTTTTTTAGTATACGTTTTTCATCCCGAATTTTAGGGCAGTCCTTAGCCGTCGATTCATGGGCACCCGAGCAGTTCGCACACTTGACAGTCTCCGTCTCGCATGCTTCATGAGGATGCGTACCGCCGCATCGACGGCAGGAGACCTCGTTTCGACAAACGGCGCTCACATGTCCGATCTTGTGGCATTTGTGGCACTGAACAGGTCTTGGAACATACATCCGAACTGGGTGTCTCACATAGCCCACTTTAACGTGTGATGGGAGGGATTCAGTTTCAAAGACTAATTTAATGCACTTTGAGCGGCCGAATCGATGAACATCCACAATGCGCGCCGTAGATTTGATCAGCGTGCAGAGATCGCTTTCACTTATCTCGGGGTCAACGTCGCTGATTACACCTGCAGTAGTCTTTTTCCCATGTGCAAGAAAGGAACGGACCGGCATGTTGCCTAGCGCACCAATGGTCTGAACCTGTCAGCGGCTGAGTTGTCCGAGGGTACCACATATAGTGACGTATACTTTGCCATATTACTCGTTGCATTGGTCGTCAATATTTTTACACGATAGAGCGAAGACCTCATTAGAGCGAAAAGCTTGAGTGGACAAGGTCAAAGCCATTAGGTTAGTAACAAGATCCAGCTGTCATCGGCCAAGGTTAATTTTTACACGGAAAAGCCAGCTAAGACTTACCACCATAGTATGTGCGAAGGGGGGAGGGAAGGGGGGGCTGTCCCAGCCAATGCTCTAGAGGGGGAGGGGTACCAATTGTGCCTAATATCTTAACTCTGTCGAGCCCATGACGCCAGTTTTAGAGGTGCAGGTTTTGAATATGCAGGTATTTTGACAATACTGGCGGCCGACGACCCGTGATGATGTGTTTCAACGACTGCTTGCCACTTTTACCTCCGACAGCCCCGGAGATTCAAGGAAAATTTGTGACAAGAGCGGGTTTTTCAAGTCTGCATCCATAAGGAAGCTTGTTTTGTTTTTTAAGCGCGCAATATTTAGTACGTGTTGCAATTCCACCACATAAAAATAAATGTTTTATAACCATTTCTCATCTTTGTGCTCGATTTTGGCCGCGTGGACCTAGGTAGGAGTAGGTTGGGGTCGTGGGCGCTGCTGTGAAAATCTGCTACCCGTAATGTAAAACCCTGCGCACGTCTATTCTTGCCAGCTGTTGTGGCTGGCAGATGGCAAAGTATGCAAACTGCCTTTTTTAAGCATAGTGGCTTGTTGGGCGAGGTGGTGGGATAATATCTTAAAACAGCGCTAGAAACATAGACAGATAGAAAGAGAAACACCAAGCGCATAGTGTGTTTTTCTTTCTATCTGTTCGTGTTTCTAGCGCTGTTTTAACATAAGGGCATTTTTTTTTTCTCATCTTCTAGAGGAGAAGCAGAAAGGTGGCTGCCACGGGAAGATGGATGATTCTAATAACTTCAAAATATGTGTGGTGCTGCATTCTGACTGGCATCGTTCACTATGTGTATGGAAATACAATGGTATGGAATGAGTAATACGTATAGTAAGATGTGTGATTGTACACGGCAGTTACCAGCGAGGTTCCTTGCTATTACAGTGTCCCAAATAATTTTATTTATATTGGTTTGTTGTATACAGGTTTCTTCGTTCAGATGCTGCGTAGCCTTCGGTGTCTGAACGGTTTACATGAATGCAACATCTAGCGCATCGCATCGCATTGCATCCTGTTTCTTACGCATCGCATTCACGTATCAAAAGGTAATGCGCTAGGAAAGCACATCACATTATTGCGCCAGGCAGGGCTGGATTGAGAGGAGTAAGTTGATTTTCGCACCGCATGTCAACACGCTCGCATCATCTTAAAGGCCATTGTAGTGTTTGACTGATAAGAAAACAGCCAGCTCATGAACGTGTCGGCGTTGGGGTGCCGCCCTCTTGTCACAGCTTTGCATCTTCATAAAAGCCCACTGCACTGTGTATGCGGCGGGCAGTCGATGGCCAGCACGCTCGGCAGGATTGCAATAAACCTCTCTCGGTTACTGCTTGGCTGTCGTGGCATGCTTCTTTCAAGACACAGCAGCCATTAGCGCATGTGATGTGCCCTTCCCTATGACCGAAAGACGCAACCTTCGCTTGACGTCGATGCGCTACTTTCGCTTTATATAAACAAGGGTTGTGTAGGATTCTGAAGGGGGGGGGGGGGGGGGGGAGGGTGTATGGGTGTTGAGTTCAAGTGGATATTGATAGGGCTAGTAGGTGCGAGATGCATTTCTGCCGATAGATGCCCCTATGTACTCCCAAAATAATGCGCTCCTATGCACTCTGATCCGCCTGGAGCGCCAGGGGAAAAAAAGGACAGGTTTCGGATTCACGTACAGACCACGACCCTTTCGCTGAAAGATTATTCTACGTCGTCTAACGCACTAAAAGAAAGCATTGCGAGACTCATACAGGCTCTGAATATTCCTGTTAGAAATTTTCGGAGGCGTTATGCGAAATAAAAGTGTGCGAAAGCCTCATTCGTTAACAGTACCCGAAATGGGTTTTCTTGGACTCCTCAACTAAAGTTAAATCAGCCGCTGGGCTTGAGTGATAGTTGCATCGGTATGTCTTCAAGCAGTTTAATCTAGCACCTATAAATATTTTTCTAGCTGCAATAGCTATAAAAATGCCGTGTACTTTCGAGCCTTTATTTTTCAGAAATTCAGTGGGTGTTTTTTGGGGTTTATACAGTTTCCTGAAATCGGTGTTTTTCAGCTAGTTGCGTGCAACAATCTAAAATGTGCCGATTATCGCTGTTAAAAATTTCTGAAAGTACACAGGATTGTAGAAGCAGAAAGACAAATTTTGATGACCTTCGAGAGAAGGCTATTCCAAGTAGGTTGTAATAGATACAAGCATACTTAAACAGACCTTCATCATGCCTTCATCACGCATGCCAGTGCAGTCCTAGGTGTTGAAGATTTTGGGAATACTCGCTTACCATTAAGCGTATGACACAGGACACCTAACATATCTAAAGACGCTGGGGCTAATACTGACCAGTCACATGCATACATGCAGTTCCCGAAACAAATGAGGTTGGACACCACGCTCCCCTGTACAGCCGGTATCTATGGAACTCTCCCTTGAACTTGTCCATATTGCAGTCGTCTCCGCACTCAGCATGAAGACAGGTTCATATTCCCTGAATTCTTCTAGCAGCTATCCTAACAGGTATCCTACTACTAACTCCATGAAGAATGCTGGAGTATCCTCTGCCAACGAAGTACTTTAGTTGAATAATAAGTCTTCGGGAAAAGCTCACATACACACATGTACAAAAGGGCTGATACTACAGCAATTGAGTTGCTAGTGGGCGCGTTTCAGCGGTCGGCGTTGCACAACCCCGAGTGTCTGCCCCTTCCCCCTCCCCTTGGGCTCCTTCTCTGAGCGCTTCCTGGCCCGTTTCTCTCATCTAAAAGAAAGAAAATGGGAAGTTCTTAGTCGAGTACAGGCCCCAAAAGCTGACGTTTTTTTTGTTTTTAATTTAACCGATTCTGTAACTTTTGTTTCTTTGAAGTGGAACCCTCACTATACAGCAGCCAGCTCGAGCCTTCAGCCTCAGTGTCGGTGGGTGCCTGAAAGAGCGCCAACTCGGGTCTCACCATTTATGTGGGAGGATGACATTAGAATCAGTCTGTCATGATATTGGAATTCACGTTACCCCTATGCCACCGGCAGGAGCTGCCACTCGGGTCACTCCTTTCATATGGGAGGGTGATATCAGGGTCAGCCTCCAAGAACACTTTGCATTCACGTTACCCTATAGGACACGCAGGCACGTCCATACGGCTTGGTTAAAGCAAAACTTTATATGTGGGCTGGTAGCTTACGCTCTCGCGTCATACCCTTGAATGCTGAGCTTATGTTTATTGGTGTTTTTCGGTTAAAACCGGACAGTACATTCTAGCTACAAATCCGAGTGCGGTCTGACGATGGGACAGAAAGGTCATGTTATGTTTACGGTGGTGAAACCTGGTTGTAAGGAATGAGAATAACGCTCAGCTGCACATACCAGTAGCAGCACAAGGACATTGGTAGGTTGTACGCGTTTGATTGGAATTAACTGCTCTGGGAAGTGACAACGGTTTTGATGCATGATGCGTAGAAAGTGGTAGAAAATATATGCTCTGTCGATGGACAAAAAGTATGTCTCCACGCCGCTATTTCATAAGGCTTTGGCTTTTGGAGCGTTCCTTATTGTATGAAATTGTGTCACCTAATTACATCTGAATTCTTGAATTTTATGGGGCTAACACTCTAAAATATCAAGCTGACTGTTTGAGCTGCTTTGCACTACGGCGAGTAGCTGGCATATATTGAGCACAACTGTTTGGGGTACATCTGCTTGTCACCGTAGTTGTTAAAATTTATCGGGCGCACCAACGGACACATACGCATCAAGGGTATGTATCCCAGGATACTGCTTAGGATAATAAAGAACGAGAAAACACGGCTTTGTGCGGGATAAGCATCACATTTAGACCTTTCCTCGAGAGTTATTGTTAGATTCTAGTCCTATTTAATGATATTTACTAGGTATGAAGGTAGCTAATGTAAATAGATCGAGGCAGCTTGGTAGATTAGACCGCGTTTATTAACCAGAATACTAACAAACTTGCTGCCGGGTTCCCGATTGTTTAGTGGAGCATTCGCTTGCCATACGTTAATAAGTAGCATGACCTTTACTTTTGACAGCGCACCGAAGGTTAGATATAACCGTGCCGTCCAGCTTCACAAACATGCGAGTAAATATAGTGAACAAATTATTAATTATAGAGGTCCCACAATAACAACAAGACGAGAACGGCTGGCCTCACGAGCAGCGGCAATCTTCTGAAGGTCATCCCTGCTGCAGTCATCGGTGATGCACAGGCCAAAATTTATTCCAGCAATGCGTTGGTCATTAGAAAACTTGAGAAATCGCTCCACCTGGAAAAATAAAATCGTCAAGACCTTGTTTTAACACTGCATAATTGGGGCAAACAAATTAGAAGGACGCCCAAGGTTCGCTTTAAGAGTAGATGCAGTGCCCCTTTAAGATCGCGTCTTCATTGCGAGAAATGTGTGTTTTTTTCTGTTAAGACTGGTAAACTGGCATACAGGAAATCAAAGGCGCAACCTGTATGCCACATTTCTGGGTGGACACACCTGACCGCCCCTCAAGGAAAGGGAGGAAGGTGGGACTGAAAGAAGCAAGGGCGAAAGAGGGCCGTAGTGGAGTGGTGCGGAGTAATTGCGAACACCTGGTAATCTTCAACGTGCGCTGACATAACACAGCACAAAGACGCCTCGTGTTTCAAATCCGTCGAAACGCTGACGCTATCCCAATCTGGTTCGAACTGGGAACTCCTGTTCAGTAGCCGGCTGAGCATCTTAAACACTGAGTTACCATGGCTTTTTTTTTTTCTTTTTGGAGGGGAGGGGGGTTTGCTGAGGTGCAGTTGCTGTCTCACCTTTCGGTGAGAACCTGCGCATACATTTAATGGCACAGAAATGCAGCTACAGGCCGGGTCGTCCTAAACAGGGGCGAACACCGCGAAGCGTGGCCGCGCTCTGCGGAGCGTCAGCGCACCCGGCGCGGCCTCACAGAGAAGCATAGTGGCGCATAGGGGCCTGCAGGCGGTGCTTCGTGTCGTCTGCTACAGCGCGGAATCGCACCGTGTTTCTTTAGAAGCGCACCTAACTGTGTACCGGCAGCGGCCAAACGCGCCGAGATGGCGTTATCGCGGTTCACTCACTGCAGCGTTTGCTCAGTCCTATGGAAGGCTATCAATTGGCCTATCATACTAGCTTATAATGCCGAAAGTTCGGCTAGTCGGTTAACATTCATGATGGAAAATAGCGCGAAAAAATGCACGAAGGACGGAAGGAAGACACGGACAAGCGCTAACTCGCAACTGCACCTCAGCAAATTCCCTCCCCTCCAAAAAAGAAAAAAAAAACGTCATCGTAGCTCAGTGTTTAAGACGCTCAGCCGGCTACTGAACAGGAGTTCCCAGTTCGAACCAGACTGGGATAGCGTCACCGTTTCGACGGATGTGAAACACGAGGCGTCTGTGTGCTGTGTTATGTCAGCGCACGTTGTTTCGCCCTTGCTTCTTTTAGTCCCGCCTTCCTCCCTTCCGTCCTTAGTGTATTTTTTCGCGCTATTTTCCATCATGCATACTAGCTTGAGCATGGCAATATCTTATCCGCCGGGAAGACTGATAAGCTCCTGCAAATGAGTGCCAAGCTAAGCCGCTGGTCTGCCGTAGTGAGTGGTGCTCGGATAATATAACAAAGCTCGTTCTATGATACATTCTTTGTGTTCGTCGTTTCACAATCGACACGCTATAAATTTTAAAAGTACAAAAAGCACATTATGCTTTCCCAGTGATAAAAAAAAGTAGCAGTGAAGGACAGCGCACTTTGGCGCTGCAGCAGACGACACGAAGCACCGCCTCCGGGTCCTGCACCACTTTGCGGCGATGCGCGGCCGCCCCGAATGCGCTGACGCTCCGCGGAGCGTGGTTACGCTTCGCGTTGTTCGCACATATTTAGGACGACCCTGTACATATGTTGTAGGTTCCAACTCCCATCGCAGAACTAGCTTTACTAGCAGATGGATGCTAAATTTTGTGACCCCCCCCCCCCCTTCTTACTTGCACGCGGCGCATGCAAAGAATGTTGCATCACAATTTTGATACGAAATCACGTGCGTGTAACCAAGCTGATCTGCGCGTTACAGCCACGAAAAAGCCAGTGCCGTCTTTTCTGGAACACCGGACCCTACCCAGTATCGCGCAATAATACAGGCCAGCAAAACTACGCCTCAGCATAGCGACAACCACTCTCCTTTATGAACAACATTCAATCTGTGGCTGGTGGAAAGAAATCTCAGCACATGCTTCGAAATAGCATCACTGCGTCCGTTGTAGACACCTTCAGATGCTTTTGGGAAAACGTCCGACCACCAGCTAGTTGATCCGACTGAATGCGTCGTCCTGATTCCGAGGCATCAAATCTTGTAATCCTACCGCTAAACATTTACTGTAATTAGGTGACCCTGCGAATTTTATTAGCACGCAATTTCGACCGAGTTCCTAATGATGGTTTTAACCTTTTAACTGCCTCATAAATGTAGCCTGCTAATGAAAAAAAGAAACGACAAATGCTTTTGAAAAATATAACCTTTTTATACTGCTTAGTAAAACTTCGAAGGATTGTCGTCAATTCAACTCCGTTGGCCCAACAACCTAGGCACTCACGCGTCTCTTCAGATTGGCCTTAGAATTAGATAAGAAAATTCGAGCTCTCTGATCACACCAGTTGGGCAAGTAAGCTCCCAAACTTGGCTAGCACCAGTAGAAATTTTGTGATGTTTACTTGGCTGCTGATAGGCTCAGATTTCAGCTATCGGGGGTGACCTGCGAAGTCTTCAACCAAGCTGCTGCTTTGAGCAACGCGTAACAGTTCGTCTGAAGGACGCAGGTTACCCGACGCTCTGTAAACCTCCCAGTTTTTGATCGGTCAGCAATTCACGGACTAAATAAAAGGATTCGGAGCTTCTCGTGAGATTATCTTCGTAAAGCGATGGAGAGAACGTCATTGTGCTGCCGTCGCTGGAGGGCACGCCGCTGGAGAGCAAGGTCGTAATCGAAAAACGCCGCCCACTAAATGTCCGTGAGTGACTGCGCGTCATAGAGGCCTATAAAATGTTCGACAGAGGTGATCAAACACAAACGCGCGAGAAAAGCAAGCCTTTTGAATCTCTGCCCATACACATAGAATTTTACGTAATAGAGAAAGTTAAATTATCCGCGGATATCGAACGCCTGCGAAATCGACACTAGAATCGCAACGAAATGTTTGAGCAATGAGATCAGGGAAAGGCTGCATACACCAGTAGCAAAAAGATAAGCTAAGGCAAGCATCCAGTTCCTCTGTGTTGATGAAGCGTACATAATCAATGAAAACCGAAAAACGCTATATAAATCCGCCTTGCATCTACAGATCTTCGACTGAACTCTTTTCACGAGAGCGCTTCGTCAAAACTTCATTCAGTATATCTTTTTTGAAAAATAGCTTTTCTCGGAAAATTCCCAGTTGCTTTATTATCTCGACAAACTAAATTATCTCAGGCTTAATCTCCGTGGTACTTTCAAGCTCAGAGGAATTTAGGGAAAATGGCGAGCGAAAATGCAAAATCAAAAGATACACATTCCAAGAATATATTAGGAGCAAACCAATCATGAGCCAAGGATCCTGAAAGTACACAGATGTTATTTTAGGAATGAACACGATGACGCCATATATTTCATATTTGCAATAATGATCAAGCATAGGCAGAATGGAGAGTTGCCATGACTCTGGCGTCTTTTACACGGTCAAAATAACGTCGACACAGTTATCGCGCTACGCTCTGAGGAGTTCTGTAACATCATTCTGCGCTCCTATGTTCACTTGAATTGCGGGGCGGTTCCCTCTGTATTCGCGCATGTAGGGACAGATATGTGTAAGATTGTTTCACGTAGTAATACCAAAACATATTTTTTTTAAACATAGCGTCCTACACACGTAAACTGCATAACATTCGCATCCGCATTGGGCAAAACATTACACTTCATATCACCCTAATCAATAAACTCTGCAAATATATTTATCGAGACTGACATTTCAGAGTGGTATATGGGCTTGAAAAGCTGTAGAGTGCGTTCGAAGGTTATTGCTTTCGAAAGCTTTGTGTTGGTGCTCGGAAGGTTGGTGTGGGTTTGCGCTTCTCAGCGCAAACCTCTCAGTGCGCCATGAGCCGTTTCTCAAGCATTTCAAACCAGAAGAGCCGAGCACCAGGCCGGAGGAAAGCTTGCATCCATTGAAAACCGGTGGGTGCCCGGCGGCACCAGGGATCGAACCTGGTACCTCCCGAACACGAGGCGGATGCTCTACCACAAGGCCACCGCTCCGGTACACTGTCCTTTAAGTTGATTCAACAACCATATAGTTTAAATGCATAAAACTTGCAATCCTAAAAGAGTGGTGCAAGGGGAATACATTTAACGCTTTTTATTAGGCCCGAGAACGTTCTGTGTGGTGGCTTCTTTTGTTTCATTTTCTATAGTGGCATTCTTGTTAACGGCTAGAAAGCCAGCTTTTTCTATGCTGAGACTAGTTTAGCAATATAAGTTTGAGCTTTTAAAACAGTCGCGAACCCATCGCACGCAATGACACAGAGAGATAGAGAGACACTCTTTAATGGAAAAACAGAGAATTTTGGCGGCGTTTAGATTTCGCTGGCATGCTACTCTGTGTAGGAAGGGGAATTCGGGAGGGAAAAGTTGAAAAAAGAATGGAGAGGGAAATAATAGAATTGAAGGGGGAGATAAAACACGGCCGTTAAATACGTGTTAAGGTGCTTCGTGGAGTAACGATATAAAATCAAATAATGAAATGCATTATCCGGCAAACGTGCTTATAGAGTTCACAGCTTACAAAATGCTTGAGGGAAACATGCGAGGTGAATTTAGAGTTTGTCAAGGAGTCCAATGTCTTTCAAATATGTAAATAAAAACTTCATCGCGAGTCTCTGTTGCCTAGGGCAGGCTAAGGGACCTAAAACACTGTTCATTGTTAAAGGCACTGGAGAGAGCTTCTCCATGCTGTGTACGCTGCACTGGGTACACAGCACTGCGTCAGCGTACGCAGTGCACTAAAGCAGGATATGTTCCTCAGTTTCAATTGACCCACAGTTGTCACAATACGGGCTGCTCATTTCACCGAAATGACACAGAAATTAAAGCAAAGTAAGTTCAATGTGTAACTATTTTTCGAAGCAGCCGTGCTTTTCCTTCATTAGCGCTACAAGGCAATAGTGCAGTTGCTACTTATATGGTGGCCTGAAATTACTTAAGAGAAAACCAGGCAAATAGCAGAGAACCCCGCCGGGTGGTGCAGTGGTTACGGCGCTCGACTACTGTGCCCAAGGACGCGGGATCGAATCCCGGCCTCGGCGGCTTGTTTTCGGTGGAGGCGAAAAGCAAGGTGCCCGAGTGCTGTGCGATGTCAGTGCACGTTAAAGAAGCCCAGGTGGTCAAACTTCCGGAGTCCTCCACTACGGCGTCTCTCGTAGTCTGAGTCGCTTTGGGACGTTAAACCCCACAAACCAACTAACCAGCAAATAGCAGGGAGTTTAGGCAGCCCCTAAAACTAATAGCGCACCTTGGGATGGGACATGCCCATTGCTGGCAGAAGCGCACTGATGAGCGAGGTGTCGTTGGGAGGGAAGAAGTAGACACTGCAGTACTGCCCGCGGACCCACTCGTTGCCGTAGTCGTCATGGGCAACTGTTTCCAAGCATTCGTCGAAGGCGCCCAGATCAGCTTGAGTACCTTGCAGGAGGCCAGTCGGGTATTTCGCAGTTGCATCCAGCACTGCGCAAAATGAGTACAGGAGCTTGGCATATAGGTTAGGCTGGCATCAATGCGTATTCTCTCAAAGAGGGACATCTCCACTAAGCTTGAATGCATTACCAGTTTGTAACTCATATACCGCACAGTTAGAGCTAGTGCTTATCATCAATCAGCTGCGTAATACGGAAGAAAGAGCAGGATTAACTGGAATTAATCGTCATCATAGAGAAACTCAGTCAATCTTATATGTTATTGCAGAATACTTCCTGAATCCAAAGGTTGCACCTGATCAATAAATAATTAATAGCGAGGCGATAGAGCGATCATGCAGGAGTGAATAATAATAGCATCCGCATGTAGCGAACCGGCAGCTCAGCTATTGACAGTAGAGTCCGAGAGGGAAATCGTAAACTGTGATGTTTACCTTCTTGGAGCGACCCAAAAGTTTAGAGGGGGGCCATATGAGAAGGTTTTCAATTAGCTTAGTGCCTTGGAGCTCTCTAACATGCACTAACATCGCCAGTAGACGGGCGTTTTGTATCTCGTCGATATAGCAAAGACGAAGCCGGTATCGAATCTGCGAGTTTGGGATTTGCAGCCGCGCTGCCAAGCATGCAGACTTGTTGTGGCTAACATTAACAAATTGTGACTGTGCTTGGAAACAGGGGGATATATTTACTGACGCAAAATATTTCAGACGTTATTGTGTATTAAAAACTCGACAACTATAAGAGCCTAAACAAAGCAGTCTTTGAGACAATAAAGACGCAACACTAGGCGCAGATGGCATGCAAACACACTCTTCCCTCACCTCTTACCCTATGCCACTACCCTCCTTCCAAAATCTTGCCTGTACCCTATGCCCAGAACCCTTAATTATCGCTTCCCTCCACATCCTCACCCTCATCCCGGTGATAAATCCCCCTTGAGGCCTAGAGTACTTCAAGACATGGGGGGACTTGGAGACCATGCTGCGCTTGGAGGACCCGACTGTGCAGATCATCGCCACCGACCGGGCTGCCAGTGTTATGAGCCTTAGGGAAAAAAACACTTGAGTTGCAGTAGGATCGTGCAGTGACCCGAAGGCCTGCCAGCGCTGAATATCTACGTCTTATTGAAGCTTCTTCTTGTTCTCTTCTCGCTTTAGTGCATATCTGTCTGTCTGCTGGGGCATTGTTTTTTCGTCCTCTACTCCCTTCTAAACTGCACCTACAAGCAGCTTACAGAGGCACTCTTATTGAGCATTCCAGCTCTTTGTGAAGGCTACATCCATGCTATTTACAATGCCCTAAATAACTGTAAGCCGCAATTTCGTAATTCTCGATCGCAATGTTGACGATTGAAGGTCTACGCCACAAATCATTCGCACTGTCATTCAGACGTAGCTTTAGGAACAGAAGTGTTTCTTCGAGTCTCGTATTATTAATTCGAAGAAGGGATGTCTGTGTCCAGCTCAAAAATGTTGCTCCAGGTCGAGGCGCAAATATGCGCTTAACATCAGCGTCAAAATAGGTTGGCGCACGCGACAGGCGGCATAGATCAAGCAAGACTGCATCGCCACGCCGCCTGACGTTGCATTTTTGGTGTCGAGACGCAGCCGTGTCATAATCGTCATTTCTTTGTCGAAGCCCTGTGTTTTTCCTGATTTTTAGCGTATGGCCTGATATACGTGCAGCACTCAGCACCAAGGCTCATTTTCTGTATTCATTACACCACATGCGCAGTTATAGGCAGCTCATGGCGAGGATGGTGCATGCGCTGCTCGCTTTTTCTTGTTTAGACAGATATATCTTAAATGTCTCGATGACACAATGGTGCTGCACGCACAATTTCTTTCCTTCTATAATACCGTTTTGGTTCTATTATATCGTGTGATGTTTAAAAGTACGAACGAGCACCCAGAAAAGAAAAAGGGATTAAGCCGAAAAATGATCGGCTTTGTTACCATTTGTAAGGTTAGGTACGGAAGACCCCTTGCACATGAAATTAAATAACCTACCGGAAGAGTAGATTGCAGTAAGCAGAAACGTACAAATACGAGGTGATGACGGAAAAGACCGCGAGGTTCCTAAACTCTTTGGTGAGGAAGATAAGATATAAAATAAAGAACTCTTCAGCAGTACTACCTGCCATTGCTGTGAGCATGCTCAATTATTCAAGAGAATAATCGCCGTTTTGTTGTCATTTACCCTACCTTTTATTTGTCATTTCTCTTATTTTGTGCTCATAGTGACGCGCCTTGATCCAATATAGGGGAAATTCTACGCCACCCGTTGTTACATGGTGCCAACATCGCTCTCTTATAGGTATATTCCATCGACGGCCGAATTCCCAATACTTTATTATGATGTCCATAAGGATCCCGTGTCGCCGAAAATATGACGTCGTCGTCGTTGTCGTTGGCCGTGAGCGAAAAATCTTGGTGGCAAATTTTGGAGCAGTTGGAAATTTTAACGTTGGCGCAAATTTCTCAACAAAGTTCCGTAACTAAAGGAAGATAACTGAGCAGAAATGAAAACGGAGTCAACTTTGAGTGTGAGTGGAAATAGAACTCGAGACTTTCTGCATCGCAAGAAAGACACACGTTTATAGATCCCCAAGGCTCACTGGTTCAAACTGAATAAAGGTAGTCAGCACATTTGGACAACCCTACAGTGGCCACAGGATTGGACGAGGTCAGTTTAGATCCCTATTCCAAAGAAAGGCGGTGCCAAAGATTGTTCCAACTACCGCATGAACGCGATTATTTCCCATGCAAGTAAGGTGATGTTGAAAATCCTCCAAGGTAGACTGCAGCAGTATGTGGATCGGGAGCTTTCGGACGTGCAAGCTGGGTTTCGCAAGGGAAGAGGAACTTGAGACCAGATTGCCAACCTTCGCTGGATCATGGAAAAAGCAAGAGAGTTCCAGAAGCCGATCTACTTCTGCTTTTTTGGTTATGCGAAAGCGTTTGACTGAGTAGATAGCAACAGATTGTGCCAAACTCTCCAAGAGATGGGAGTTCTAATTCACCTCATCTGTCTCCTAAGGAACCTGTATGAAGGACTAGAGGCCACGAACAGAACTCTGATTGGTTCCCGATTGAGAAAGGAGTGAGGCAAGACTGCATACTGTCGCTCTGCCTATTTAACCTATATGCTGAGTGCATCATGAGGAAGGCCGGTCTGGACGAGTCTTCAACTGGAGTGAAGCTTGCTGGAAAACGTATCAACAGTCTTAGATATGCGGATGATACCAGTTTAATGGCAAAAAGTGAAGTCGAACTCGAGACTTCTGATGCGCGTACAAGAAGAGAGTGAGAAGATTGGGCTTAAAGTGAACATTAAAAAGACAAAGATCATGGCGTCTTGCCCTATCAAGTCCTGGAGCATCAAGGGACAAGAAGTGGAAGCCGTGACACATTTTCTCTTCTTGGGTTCCAAGATTACCCAGGAAGGTGACTGCAGTCATGAGATTAGGAGACGCCTGCTTCTGGGGAAGAGAGCCATGGTTAGCCTTGACCACCTAGTGAAGAGCAGAGACATCAGACTGCCAACTAAGGTCCGTATAACTTGTGCTATGGGGTTTCCAGCTGTGATGTATGGATGCGAGAGTAGGACTGTGAAAAAGGCTGACCGTCGAAGAATTGACGCGTTTGAATTGTGGTGCTGGCGGAAACTCTTGAGAGTTCCTTGGAGTGCCAGAAGGTCAAATCAGTTTATATTGTCGACCATAAACCCTGACTGCTCATTGGAGGGTCAAATCCTAAAGTTAAAGCTTAGCTACTTTGGTCATATGATGAGAAGAGAGGAGTCGCTGGAGAAAGCTTTGATGTTGGAAAAGGTTGAGGGTTGCTGAAGAAGGGGTAGACAGAGAACGCGATGGTTAGATGGTATCCTCGAGGCGCTGCAGATGACGTTATGTGATGTTTGGAAGATAGTGAGAGACTGGAATGCGTGGCGTGATATGGTCCATAGGGTCACGAAGAGTCGGACACGACTGAACGACTGAACTGAACTTACAGACCTACTGAATTTGCGATGCGAACGGGTTCCGACAAGGCAGTCACGTTCTGATCTTAATAGGCGATGCTTAAATAAGTACCTCCCACGTCACGAGCCGAGTCGGTAATGGGTGAAGCGCGATAACGCGATCGATGCGCTTGCACTGCTTATAGGCCATTAAACGCATGTACTACCATGTGCTTGGAGCATTGTGTTTAATTTAATAAATTTCCTTCCTGGCGCTCCTCATATCCCCTGTATTTCGTACTCATGGCCTTAAAAAAATGAAGCACCACAAACATATGCAGTACTGCCCTAAGTAAATGAACTATTACAGTTTAACGTAGTAACCAACATAATTTGTTCCTTGTACTCAAACGCGAATAGTAGCGATCGTCAGAAAAATCACAATGATGCGCTGAAGTTGTTTGAAGTGCTTTCATATCAAAACATAAAAAAAGGAATCACAAGCGACTTGCTAACGCGAATTAAGTGAACTCGAATAGCACGCTCTCGGTTGTAGTGCTTACTAAGCTGGGAGAATTAAATGCTATTTCCAGCGTGGTTAATAGCTTTCGAACATTAACCGAAAGAAACCCTAATGATGGAGATGCCTCGTAGTTTGTGTCACAATGCACTGACAGCGCATGCGGCTCGTATACCGATGCAAACGCCGCGGGAAAACGAATTCATGATGCCACGACTGCATAGAATCACACGGCTAGCTGACGACGGGGCCGGCTTCGCTCCCGGATTTATTTGCGCCTCCGCCGCCAGCTGCGCGGCAGCGGGGCACTACGAGGGTGAAACGTGCGCCGCTCCACTTTGTTTAAAATAGAATCCAATTAGGGACGAGATTCCCCCCCCCCCCCTTGTGTTAAAGCGAAAGGAAAAGCTTTACTACGCCCTCTCATAGCTTGGTCAACGTGTTTCATATGGGCTTGAACGCGCCTAGCGGTGGTGGTGGCGAAAAACTTTATATTGCGCCTAGCGGCGCGCTGCCTTCGCGCGGCCTGCGTCTTCGAGGAGCGTCATCAAGCAGCAGCGGACACGGTGGCCCGGTACGCCAGGGAGAGAGGCCTCCAGTGTGCGCCGGAAAAGTCCGAGTTGCTAATTCTGAAGAACCCAAGGACACCCCTAGCACAGAACATCTCGGTGTATATAGAGAGCCACCCAGTACAGAAACCCACGGAGATCAAGATCCTAGGGCAGTATATCCCGCAGGGGCGACAGAACACCACCACAATGAAGAAGCTTACAACATCCACCGAGCAAATCCTCCGGATGATACATCGTATCCGAAATAAACACCATGGCATGAAGGAAAGGGACACCATCCGCTTAGTGCAAGCTTTCGTGATCTCGCGGATAATGTACGGGACGGCATTCCTTAACCTCTCCAGGTCGGAAATTGAAAAGTTGGAGACACTCATCAGGAAAGCTTACAAGACGGCCCTGGGGCTACCGAACTCCACACCAACGGCCAAGCTCATGGCTCTAGGAGTACATAATACCCTCGAAGAGATGTGGGAAGCACAATGGCTCTCACAACTCAATAGGCTCGCACTTACAACACCCGGCAGAGAACTGCTCGGGAAGATCCATGTTAATCAGCCCTATACAATTGACCAAAGGGAAGAGGTCCCACGCGATGTGAGAAGACGCATCAACGTGTACCCCATTCCTCGGAATATGCATCCCGCATATAACATCGAGAGGAGGATAGCAAGAGGGGAAGCCCTGCAGAAGAAATGGGACAAGCAGACTAACACCCTTTACGTGGACGCAGCAGGACCACAGAATGCAGTCATGACTATTGTAGTCTCAACGCCTGCGAGGTCGATGGTGAACTGCGCCTCGGTGAAAACATCTAACCCCACTCACGCAGAGGAGGCAGCTATTGCATTAGCTGTAGCATCTAACCCCAACGCCGTTGTGCTCACTGATTCCCAGAACGCCTGTCGCAACTTCAATTACGGATTAATTCATAAGTCAGGGTTGTCATTGCTAACTAAGCACCCACCCAACCAAGCATCAATCATCTGGTTTCCCGGTCACCTGGAACTACCAGGAGGAAACGAAGCCGCTCACAGGCATGCCCGAGCTCTTCTATACCGGGCGTCTCCCCCTGATGACCATGAAGGGTGCCGTGACCTGATAGGTTTAGCAGTGTATGCTGACAATCTCGCGCCATACAGAACAGCCAGAAAGGAGTACCCAACACCACACAAATCCCTCAATAAGTTAGAAGAGAACATCCTTAGGAGACTACAAACCAACACATACCCAACACCAGCTAAATTACACCTGTGGTACCCTACACTATACTCTCCGCAGTGCCCACACTGTGGAGAGGTAGCTAACCTCTACCATATGGTGTGGGCATGCCAATTTAATCCCTTAGTTGACCCCATTCCCAACCCCTCGGAGGAGCAGTGGGAGGCTATTCTGCTCAGCGATGATCCTGACCGTCAGCACTGGCTGGTGGGGAGGGCCAGCGCAGCAGCAGCAGCCAATGGACTACCGGACTAGGCGGCCCACCCACATGTTCTGAGAATACTGAATAAGTAAAGATGTTTTCAATCAATCAATCAATCACGTGTATGGCACGCGAAACCGAAAGCACTCGCTTCTTTCTCTGCTACTTCGCTCCTTCTACATCGCACACCTGCTTCTTCTTCACACACGTCGCAAACATCATTCGTACCTGTATATATCGCCCCACAAATATACATCGCCTGACAGAACGCCTCACTGCTTTCCACTTACCTGCCTACCATTTCCCTCCCCCGCCACTGCTGCCATTTGGCTCGCCTCGTGGGACCTTTCCTTTTATAATGGCCCCGATGCCTTCGTCTCATCTAGACCCAGCTGTATTGTCTTGTTACTTTATGTAACCACGGGCGACACGTCGTAATTTTCAATCTCGCTCAACGCTATCATGTTGCTCGAGAGGAGCGTAATAATACGTGACGGGTTAAGTCCGCTTATTGAAGCTTAGAGTAAAATCACGCGAAGGAGACGAGACGGAAAGGCACACGCAGACACAGACAGTACGCTTTGTCTTTATTGTTACCTTTTCCTTTTCATCCCATCTGCTTCGCGTAGTTTTATTTTAAATTATAGGCTTCCCATCCAAAATATTGCCCATAAAGTTTTTTTGAATGGGACTACACGAATTAACGGTTTATATGCGTTCAACGACAGTTATCATAAATTTTTTCGCTTCTATACAACGGCCAACCTTAATTTTGTGCTTCAGGCCACGGTAGAAAAAACCAACAGGAGCTGAAAAAAAAGACATTGCGCCGCGAGGATCCTCGAAGCGACGCATGAGCAGCGGCAAGTCGTATCCTAAAAGGACTTTCGAAAACGTCCGTTATTCGACAACCAGCTGCGCACAGGGCGTATAACTGCGCGTGGCATACTGAATAAAGAAAGCAAACCATGGTGCCAAGCGCTCTATGTTATCAGCTCTTAAGCTGAAAGCCAGCAAAAAGACGGTTGGGAAAACGAAAGGAGCCGCATGCGCAGTACTATGTCTAGACAGGAAAAGTGCAGTTGCAGGTGGTGCAGCGATGCAGTTTTATCAGATGTTTGCGCCCTGTCGTGCGACCTGACTTGCTCTGCCGCCGGTTGTACAGTGACCAAAAGGCTTCTCTAGAACGGCCCAACTGCACGCCCTGGACCGCTCTGGGAGACGCACGCGACATCTAGTGATAACCGCCCGCTTCCGGGCCCGCTCACTATAAGTAAGCATATGCGGCCAAACTGACAGCATTGCCCGTCTTTTCGGGGCTTGCTCGCCGCTGCCACGCGGCTTCGCATTCCGCTTTCCTGGTTAGAGCGTTGTCCACGCTAGCTGAATCTACAAGAAAGCGAAAAAAAAACATCAGCGTGGTCCCAGTAGCTAACTTTCGGTTTCTCTGCGGATCGCAGCCAGCGCCCTGACGATGAAAGCAGGCGGCGAATCGGCGACGGTGATCGAACCCCAAAAAGACTGGCACTGCTATGGGTTTAGCGACGCACGCTTAGGCATAGTTCGTATCGAACCACGCGGTTATCTTTAGATGTCGTTTGCGCAGCCCATATCAGTCTGTAGCATGCAGTTCGGTCATTCTAGACAAGCGATTTGCCCTGGGTATATATACATAGAAAATGTATGTTTTGAAAATAAAAAATGCAAATGCAGGCTTGAAACAAGAACTTAGCCCTGACAGGGTGGAAATTTGGACTGGTTGGTGCATGATCGGGGGCTAAAATCAGCGCTTGCACGAGATGAAGCAGAGAGCTGACAGCGACGTGTCCCCTCTCTCTGCTTCGTCTCGTGTTAGCGCTGTTTTTAGCCACAGACTTAGCTTTGCTTGAGAAAATCATATCGCGCAATTCGACAAGTGCCCGTTATGTCGCATGCTTAACGTTGCTCTTAGAGGGATATCGAGGAAAAGTTTAGTTTGATTTGGTTTGGTGTACGGGGTTTAGCGTCTCAAAGCGACTCAGGCTATGAGAGGCGTCATATTGGAAGTCTCCGAAAAGTTTGGCGACCTGGGGTTCTTTAACGTGCACTGACATCGCACAATTCACGGGCGCCATGCTTTCCTGCTTTATGGAAAAGCTGCCGCCACGGCCGGAATTTGATCCCGCGTCTATTGGTTCAGCAGGTGAGCGCCGTAATCACTGAACCACGAATGCGGCGGATGTCTCAGAACAAGTTGAAGTTGACCTATGCTGATAGGGTACAACATCATAAAGACAAAGAGACAAATCTCGTAGGAAATGCATATATTATTAGGCACACGTAGAAACGAGAAAACGGCATACCCAGAAAATTTAGCACATTCTCTGTGAGACAGTCTTATAACGTAATTTGTTCATACACGGTGTAGCATCACCATAACAAAAAATATCGGTAGGATGATAGTTCTATTATTTAAAATATAACACGTCCTATTGTTTTCAATGGGAATCGAATTTGTTTTTAGAGCTTAAGATAAAAATACTTAACAATCAAAATATTGGGACACATGCGCAGATTAGACATTTTTTATTTATATTCTCACAAAGTTATTTTGTGATATTCCAACTTGCCTCACATTGATTAATAAAATCTTAAACCATTGATATCCTATGACACAGGGGACGCTGAAGACTTGAAAATTATAGACCAATCAGCTTACTATGTGTTAGTATCAGGTGTTCGCTAAAGTAATCGCTAACAGGATCAAAACAATCTTAGACTTCAATCAAGCAAAAGATAAAGCTATCAACCATCAACCAGGTGGCAGAAAAATGCTCGGAATAAAACCAGCCCTTATAATAGCATTCATTGGCTACGAAAAAGCATTTGATTCAGCAGAGACTTCGGCAGTAATGCAGGTATTGGGAAATCAGGGTGTAGACGAGCCGTATGTGAAAGTACTGGAAGATACCTATAGTGCCTGCACAGCAACCATAGCTGAGCATAAAAAAAGTAACAAAGTTTCAATTAAAAAGGTGTTAGGGAAGGAGACACGATCTCCTCAGTACTATTCACAGGTTCTTTATAGGAAGTATTCGGAGATATGAAATGGGAACAGTTAGGTTTAATGGTAGATGGAGAATACCTCAGAAATCTGGGAGTCGCTGGTGGCATTGCCTTGCTAAGTAACTCAGGGAATGAACTGCAAATAATAATTGATGACCTAGAAAGGTAAAGTAGATAGGTAGGCTTTAAAATCAATATGTAGAAGACTAAAGTAATGTTCAGCAACCTCGGGAAAGAACAGCAGTTTACATTAGGTAGCCAATTATTGGAAGTAGTAAGCGAATATGTCTACTTAGGAGAGGTAGTAACCGCAGATCCAAACTATGAAACGAAAATAACAAGGAGAATAAGATTGGGATGGAGCGCATTTAGCAAGCATTCGCCGGTTATGACCAGCATCTTACCGGTGTCGCTCAAGAGGGAAGTATAAAACAGTTGCATCTTACCTTTATTCATTTATGGGGCTGAAACGTGGAGGCTAACGAAGAGGATTCAACATAAGCTGACGACAAAGCAGAGGGCTATGAAACGAAAAATGGTAGATGTTACGTTAAGAGATATGTAGCGTGCAGAGTGAATCATAGAAATAACTCGACTTGATGACATTCTAGTGGAAATCAAGAAGAAATGGTCATGGGCATGGCATGTAGTGCGAAAAGAGGACAACCGAGGGTTGCTTAGGGTAACAAATTGGATTCCAAGGGAAGAAAAGCGTAGCAGGGGACGGCAGAAAGTTAGGTGGGCGGATGAGTTTAAAAAGTTCGCAGGGGTCAAATCGGTGCTGCTAGCACAGGACCGGGTAAACTGGAGGCATATGGTAGAGGACTTCGCCCTGGAGTGGGTATAGGGCGACTGATGATGATGATGATAATAATAATGATTTACCTACTCGCTGCAAGCTCAGGAAAGACCTTAAAAGTAAAATTTTGTGGAATGTGTAGCTGAGGTAATTCCCATCAATGTGAGCATACCAGTATCTTATGATAACCCTCGGTTCCCCGCAGTTAAAGATGACCAAGAATCGTGGGACTGGATAAAAGTTTTGCCGTATATAAAAGCAAACTTATTACGTCAACACCGAGTTTTGAGCGCGGATTCCACGGACAACATTCACCTCCATCTACTTGTGAATTGTGGCACCTTGTCCTTATCGACGAGTGGTAGTAGTAAAATTCTGTTCATTTTAATTAAAAAAAAACACTAAGGAAAAGATGTATGCCAGCCCCGGTATCTGCTATCTAATATCTGAAGCACGTGAACTGGGGCAGCGGAATTGCAGGGATAGTAAGAAGCGGCAGAGGAAATCAAAAATTTGTGAGCGACAAGAAGAAAGGGTAGGGTAGATTAAAATAACATAGTGTTTTACATCCGATAAATGTACCTTTTTATTCTAGACAATTCGCACTTCTTATTCCTGTATTTCGCCTACTCTTCATTGTGCATATTTTGTAACCAAATTCTTCCTGACTCTCTTGAGTTTTTTGAAATTTTAGTTTGTTAAATTATTGTGGTAATAGAATATATGTTTAAAGATTTTGTTTGGAACTGCCTGCCTATTCATGTGAGTTTTCTATTTCACTTGCAATTTGATGTGTGATTTTGCAAACGTGTACAGTTAGAGTAATAGTGTTGGTTGTGTATCATAATGAATTTTTTCCTCTGTTGATCCTCTGTGGCTGAATTTGAGAGTAATATTTGTGGCTCGATCAGCCACTAGCATTCTGAGTTATCGGTCAAAGAGTGTTTGTACACATAACTCCGTGTTAGCAGTAATTTTTCTTGATAACGATGTGATAGCACGGCAGCTTGCTTTAAAAAGCGCTAGACTTGAGGTTTAGACTGTTTTGGCTACAGTTGGGGCTATGCTACTGGCTCAACTGTAATCTATGGTTGTTGAACGGATTGGAAATTAATTTGTCGCAGCTGAGAATTAGGTAATGAACAAAGCCTGAGAAGGGGGGGGGGGGGGCACAGTTGTAAAACCTAGACAGTCAAACAAGTAGAAGCTAATGTCTTTCACCATAAGAAATCTACTTACGTGTCCTCAAAGTATTGTAGAAGAGAAAGGAAATCCTCCCTCTGGCGTGTCCACTTACCATGCTGTTAGACAATGTCCTGCACATATCCAAGTGGCGTCTCTACCTTGTTGAGACGAGCAGGGTCCACCACTTCGAATAATGATCGGCGCAGCACATGTGATCATGCTCTGTATCCCCGCGAACAACACGAGGTGAACAAAGAGGAGCAATGTCGGTCCTATCTTATACACACCGCAAAAGTATCGGCAAAATTCGTGCTGGCGCAGTGAAACACAGTGGCTGCAGCCAACTTCACCCATGTCGTCACGAAAGGTTCGTCGGGTGTGTGGGCACCGCAAGGACATGTAATAGCTGATCGCTTTCTCTTTGGAAATTCCCTTGAAAGGCTGAGAAACAATTGTTCCCGGTTGCCCAGACAGCGCTTCATCGCCAAGGATGTTCGTACCTCTTATCGCAGAAAGCTTATACGCGAAAGTACCATCTATAGAATGTGCACAGAATCTTTTGCTGTGTAGGTGGACAAAACACAGCAAGGTGGAGCAGAACGTTTTAGAAGGGGGGGGGGGGGGGGGACTATACTCGAACTTGTTAACTGATTATTTCGAGTCGCCTAAAATGTACGCAGGTTTTACCTAGCCTCAGTGCTGCCGAAGAAAGAGCCAACAACGTGAGGTTTTAGGGAGGCAAAGTTTCGTATATGACAGCAGAAATGAAAAACTAGAGGAAAACCTGAGCTCCGCCTTTAAGAGTATGATGGTTGGTTGGTTGGATTGTGGGGTTTAACGTCCCAATACGACTGAGGCTTTAAGAGACGCCGCAGTGGAGGTCTCCATAAACTTCAACCACCCGGGGTTCTTTAAAGTGCACTGACATCGCACAGCATATTGGCACCGTCCTGCTTGCCTCCATCGAAAAGCTGCCGCTGCGGTCGGGATTCGATACCGCATCCTTTGGCACAGACGAGATGTGGACCTCCCTAACTATTGCACCACCACGGCTCGGCTTTAAGGGTATGACGTGTCAGTTCTAGTGGCTTTCATCTACTGACTGTCATTGCAGACTCTCGTTCATGTAACGCACTCCGTTACTTCATTATTCACAAGCCCGTTAATGTGTGCTTCCATGAAGTTGCATCTCTATGGCGCCTGTTCCTGGATTGCTTGTCGTAGTCGTCGCCAGCATAGTAGGTGTGACGCTCCACCTGTCTGGAGTGGCAGGTAGTAGCCGAGGGAAAGTCCACCAACCACAACAAGCAAACAATACGAAGAGATAGAAAATACCTTATTTATTGAGTGAAGCGTTAGGGCATCCTGTGGTGTCTTCAGACAGCCAGAGACACGCGACTTCGGCGCGAGATTGAGTTAGCCACTTCGGTTTCGTCGTCTTTGGCGCCTGATGCCGCTTGTGCTACGCGGGACCCGTGCAACGGCTACAGGAGCCGCCCCTCCCACACCCTCCCCTCGAATTGAGAGGGAAGAGGGTGATAGGCAACGGGGGCTTAGCGGCTCGGTCTTTTGGAATTGGTCGTAATCCTGTTTGAACCTCAACGAAACAGCCAACAGCACGAATGTGCCTGCGTGGCCTAGCAGTAGCTCGTTTGACCCGGGACCCACAGGTGCCGGTGTGCTCGATTTCTATCACCCTACCATTTGAAACGACAAGCCTGAGTTGGCATCGCTTCCCGTTTCGGCCATGTCATTTGGCATGTCACGCAATTCGTCGACCATCCAGCGCCCGACCATGTCGCCCTAGGCATGCTCGTGACGGAGCCTAAAACGCTTCCAACGCCGACGTCATATTTTCTTGAGGATGGGGCGTTTAACGCTATCGCATTAAGCTATCCGCCTATATCGAGTAGGGGCTTGTACTTCGCTGCAAATAACGTTTTTGCTACTGTCAAGAATGCTTATTGGTTTTTTATGAGCAGACTCGATGCGAGCGAAGGACAACCTTATAGCTTTACAGCGTTTCTTTGTAGCCGTATGGGAGCGCTTGGGTGGACATCAATAAGTAATTACTCCCTTATCGTAATCGTTGGCATGTGACTGATCGGAAAATTAATTGTGGCTCATATATGATGCTGTTCACGAGCAGTGCTTGGTGTAGTCTCACTGTTGGGCAAGAAGAACTTCCCCCACGGAGCATGCGATTCGACGTGTCACATTTATCGCTGCAGTGAAGATTAGGCCAATGAGTCTACAGCTCGTCGCCATGGGAGACGGGGGTGAAAAATGACACCAAGGAAGGGCATGTGTATTGGGCGCGAACGCCATCACTTGAGCGATTGGCGCTAGCGCCGACCTAGGGGAGCAAGTGAGATCACGTGAATTCTTCATACTGCTGCTTAAGCAGAAGCTTGATTGAATTTGTGCGTTTTAAAAGCCAATAGTCGCATTTATCTCCGTAGTTTTATTTGATCACGAGTGCCAGGATTGCACTTTTTGATCTTGCATTGTTGCTGAGGTTGCTGAAGTTCATTTAAGCTGCTGCCACGCTCTGTTATTGCTCTTTACCCGGACATACGCGACGGAACCCGGCGTAAGCGCTCATTACTAGTCGAAAAATAGGCTCAAGGAGTCTTCCTCATTCAAAATTTGAATGGGCAAAGGAGCAAGTGATCATTCTCATGTAGGCATTTGAGCGAGCACGATTTCGTCCATATATGGGTTGGCGCTGAACTGTTCAGTGAGTGAGGGAACAGCGCGCGCGTTGTAATTTGCGCTTGTCACTTGTGAAGCTAGTGGATACCTATTGCTAGCCGTATATAAAAGAGGCTGGCTTCACGGAGCAGCAAAGAAGTATCGTTCAAAGGTCAGGTCTCATTATTCTGAATGAAGGCGTTGAAACGGAAGTTTTACAGAAGTGAACTAGAAAATTTTGCCGCCATGGGCAGCGGTATGCACGATGCGTTATCTGAGGCAGCGCGTGAAGTGCTGTACTTATTTCAAATGACGAAGTCCGTGAATACACTAGAGATAGTTTATTACATGTTATGATGTGCTGACGTATGCGTTAACAAAGCTACTTTGCGCAGGGAAACCAAATGTTCGCTCGAACCAAGAGTCTCAATTGCGGCAGTCAGTGCGCAAGAATTCGCTCTGTGAAACGCATTTCTTCACACTTGCTATAAAAAACTAATACACTTCTTCCCCATTGTCCAACTTGTCTACACTATACAAAAGAAACAGGTGAACGGGGCCACCTCTGCCGGCGCTATTAGAAGGCGCTCAGCATGTGTCAGTCCCTGATAGCTCCGCTTCTTTTGCAGAGAAATCTGACTACCAGTATTCAGTGACCGCCTACCTCTGACTGGTTTTGGGGCAGCTCCAGAATGTATTTTTTTTTCATAACAGCAATGCTGCAGTGGGTACGCATCGTCTACGTAGTAGCTAGAACTCGCCAACTTCGACCACCCGCTGGTTCGGTGAATTGCTTTTTTACCAAATGAGTGGGTCCAATACCTTGAGTGAAGCTTATCAAAACTACAGCGAGAACTATATTATAAAAAATAAATAACCGTAATAATTAAGCGCAACTAAACTGCCTAGGAAAACATCCTACAGCACCAGCTCAACATGGATTATCCCACTTACTCCATCACAAAGCCCTGCCAAGAGGTGGCGCCATGGTATGTCCTCGTACCCAATAAATTGTTTAGACTGGCTCATCGGCAAATGGCCGAGCTCCAGCATCCGCAACTCATAGCTTCTCCCCATGCCTCGAAGCAAAACAAAGCCATGCATATTTGTCCATTTAAAGAATCCCGCAGTAAAATGATAATATTCTACTGCAAATATGGACTGCCAAATTATAAGTGCCTGTCGTTTGTGCGAGCAGTAGGAAAACCAAATTCATATGTCATCTGTGTATACTGACACATGTACTGGTGTCTACTTCTTTTCGAGGCCTCAGCAAAACCAGCCATCTCCACGTTAAAAAAAAAAAAAGACATGATGGGTTCGGGGAAACCTCGCTAAGGCAGGCCTTGCGAATGACTCTTCTCATGGTACACGAATATAGGTATCAAAGGCAGATAAATAAAGAGGTCACAAAAATGGCTCCTATATAATGTGTGGCAAACCATTCTTTATAGATTTTTTAAAGACGCTATCGTAACCTTTGACAATGTGAAGTAAAATGGCTAGAGTTGAATAGCTGAAAGCACAGCGATATTCCCTATGGTTATTTGAGTATGTACAAGACGCTGTAATGGGCATCAAACGTGGACGGAAAACTTGGAATGATTTGGCTTTGACTTCGCTTTCTCCGGTCATAATGTTAAGCGCACTTGCCAACTTTTTCTTTTACTTATCTGCCCGAGATGTACTTTATACAGGGCGATAAGAAGCTATCTCCGAAATTTTTTGTGCTCTCCAGGATGATGGCATTTATTTTATATTATGTCGTTATCTAGATTAAATCTCTTCCTTCACGTGCATTGTCATTTTCATGCGCATGAATTTCAGCCACATCTCTTTATTGGGGCTCATTTGCGCCCGCACAAGAACTAAGCAACTCGGCGGCGGCGATAGCAACAAACGTGCTCGTCGGAAGTCGGACAAAGAATGCTCGTCACACTCATCAACGCTCAATTTAGAGGCTGCACAGAACAATCTAGATAACGTCCCAAACAGCTACCAGCACGGGCTGGAACATTGTGGAAAGACACCCGAGTGGCCGGAACCTTCGAGACAGATATCGGTGCATCTTGCCTTACAACAAAACTGATAAAAGTGTGACTCGCGACATCGAGCATTAACAAACAAAGATTACGGAACTGATACGCGGTCCAGAATCAGAGTGATAAGGCCGCATGCCGGCGGGTGTTAAAAAATAACAAATACTGTTTTGAAGGTTTCGCGGCATTACTCCCCCCTTAAAAAAAAACATCGCCTCGATGTTCCAAAACAAAGAAACTTAAACATAAACACTGCAAAGTTTAAACACCACAGATTCTTTAACGCGCGTAATATGGCTTCAGTCGTACAACATGTACAATTTCTGGGCGTGCGCGTCGCCGTTGTGATGCGGACGTTCCGTCGGGAATGACTTCATAGTCCAGTGGTCCGACGCGGCGAATGATTTTGTATGGCCCACAGTATCGACGCAACAACTTTTCACTTAATCCGCGACGGCGAATTGGTGTCCAAACACACACGTGGTCTCCTGGATTGTACTCTGCGTGGCGTCGTCGTAAATTGTATCGTCGGCTGTTGGTGCGCTGTTGGTCTTTAATACGCAGCCGTGCGAGTCGTCGGGCTTCCTCTGCACGCTGCAGGTAGGCGGCGACGTCGAGGTTGTCCTCGTTGGTTACGTGCGGTAGCATTGCGTCGAGCGTCGTCGTGGGCTCCCTACCGTACACAAGCTTAAACGGGGTCGCTCTGGTCGTCTCCTGGACTGCCGTGTTATACGCGAAGATCACGTACGGCGAGATGGCGTCCCAGGTCTTGTGTTCAGCGTCGACGTACATAGCGATCATGTCCGCGATCGTTTTGTTCAGGCGCTCCGTAAGACCACTGGTCTGGGGATGGTATGCAGTTGCTCGTCGATGGTTTGTGTGGCTGTATTCCAGGATGGCTAGCGTCAACTCTGCCGTAAACGTCGTTCCCCTGTCCGTGATGAGCACTTCTGGGGCGCCGTGTCGCAAGAGAATTTGTTCGACAAAAAATTTGGCGACCTCTGCCGCGGTACCATATGGTAGTGCTCTTGCTTCGGCGTAACGGGTAAGGTAGTCAGTGGCCACGATGATCCACTTGTTACCCATAGACGAAGATGGAAAGGGGCCGAGGAGATCCATCCCAATTTCTTGAAATGGCAGGATTGGGGGCGGAATCGGGTTTAGTAGTCCTGCTGGTCTGATCGGCGGCGTCTTGCGTCGTTGGCACTCACGACATGTCTTCACGCAGTGGGCAACTTCGGCAGGCAGTCGCGGCCAGTAATACTTCTCCTGGATTCGGCGCAACGTGCGCGCAAGTCCGAGGTGGCCTGCTGTGGGCTTATCGTGCAACGCCTGCAGAATTTCTTGCCGAAGGGTTTTAGGCACTACGAGAAGCTGCGCGGTCTTGTTGGGTGCGAAGTTCTTCTTCACGAGGAGGCCATTGCTTAACGTGAAGGATGATAAATGTCGCCTGAACACACCAGGAGGGGAAGCGGTCTTTCCTTCCAAGTAATCGGCAAGCGCTTTCAGCTCAGGGTCTGATCGCTGTTGTTCTGCGAAACTGCTGGCGCATACCGGTCCCAAAAAGGCGTCGTCGTCAACGTCCTTCGGGGGAGCATCGATGGGAGCGCGGGATAAGCAGACTGCGTCGGAATGCTTCCGACCCGACTTATAGACTACAGTGATGTCAAATTCTTGAAGTCGTAAGCTCCATCTCGCAAGGCGGCCGGAAGGATCTTTCATATTAGCCGGCCAGCAGAGCGCGTGATGGTCGCTTACCACCTTGAATGGTCGGCCGTATAGCTATGGACAAAACTTAAAAGTGGCCCAGATGATTGCAAGGCACTCCTTCTCGGTCGTCGAGTAATTGATTTCGGCTTTTGTGAGGGACCTACCAGCGTAGGCGAGCTCGCGTCGGTGTGAATTTCGGTCTCGGCGTTTTCATCAAAGTGGCCAAGTACAGGAGGGCATTGCAGGCGGCGCTTAAGTTCGTCGAAGGCTTCTCCTTGCGGCGCTTCCCATTTAAAAGGTACGTCAGCCTTTGTAAGCTGCGTCAACGGTTCGGCGATCCGCGAAAAGTGTCTGACAAACCGTCGATAATAAGCGCACAGCCCAAGGAATCGGCGCACAGCTTTCTTGTCGGCAGGCGGGGGGAATTGTGCGATTACAGCTGTTTTCTTGCCGGCACGACAAGAAGCATGCGTGCTCTCCCAGAGGCGAAACAAAGAGATTAATGTCTGGTCTTCGCGCTGCTGAGTTCGGAAAAATCGAAGATCGGGTAAGGCTTGTGAAAGTGAGGCTAAGTATCCAACGAATTTGCCTGTGTCGTCATCAGTCGTTTGAAGCGGCAAATGCGAAAGACAACCAGCATCTGGGTGTTTATGGCTTCTTTTTTCCACAAATTAAGCTCATGTAGGCGCAAAGCCCCTCGAGTAAGGTGTCCACAGGGTGTACGAAGATCAGGAGCCAGCAAAGTAAATTATGGTTGGTCACAACGGGGTAAGCATTCCCGTACAGGTAGAGAGGAAGCGCTCTATAGTCAGAACAACGGCGATACATTCTTGCTACATAACCGTGAAATTTTTCGCATTTACTCAACGACCAGCTGGCATACACTATCGCATGCTGATTGCGGTGATGGCGTTGTATAAGTACAGCGCCGATACCGATACCACTTGCGTCAGTGTGCACTTCAATTGGTGCTGATGGGCAGAAGTGGCGTAGGATGAGGCTCGACGTTAAAATAAATTTCTGGTCACATTCGCTGGTCTAAATGAATGGTTCATCTTTCTGCAGTAGACACGTGAGTGGCTAAACGATGTCTGCAACTTTGGTAAAAAGCGTAGAAGTACGAGCATATACCTATAAACCTTTGCAGCTCTTTTGCTGATTGGGGCACTGTAAAACAATTGGCAATTTCAATTTTCTTGGGACCTGATCGAACACCTTCATTATTAACTAAGTGACCGAGAACAATTGTTTCACGATCCTCAAAATATTTCTTGGAATTCAGTAAAAAGGAGCTCATTCCATACAATCGAGCACGATATCCAGAAGCCTGTTGTGCTCACTGAATGTTTTGCCAAAAATTACATCGTCCAAATAACAAACAAATTTGTCCTGTGAAGAGGAAGAAGTGCACAAGGAACATGCAAGTCAGTGGCATCGTGATCGCTGCGCGTGCTGGATCTGACTGTGTTCGCTGCCACTGTGTTCGCCGTTGATCTGCTCAGTCCTGCTGATCAAGTCCTGTTGATCTGCTGAATAAACCCCCATTCTTACATTTGGTGGAGCTGCCGGTCAAGATCTATCCTCTCGCCCTGGAACTCCGCAGCCGTACCTTACCACCTCCTGCGATGCCTGAGGACGTCAACCACCAAGCCGTACAAGTTGGCTCTGCCATCATCTGTCCCGGCTCCCTCCGCCAGCGAGACCCCGCCATCTTCAGCGGCACTGACGACCACGATGTCGAGGACTGGCTCACATCCTATGAACGAGTGAGCGTTTACAACAAATGGGACGCGGAAACAAAGTTAAGCAACGTCATTTTCTATCTCACCGGCGTAGCAAACCTATGGTTTCGAAACCATGAAGCGGATATTCCATCATGGTCCGCGTTTAAAGCCAGCTTCTCTGAAGTTTTCGGCCGACCAGCTGTGAGAAACTCCGCGCTGAACAGCGCTTGCGTACGCGGTCTCAGCAAGTTGGTGAAAATTTCACGAGCTATATCGAGGACGTCGTCGACTTGTGCAAGCGCGTTAACCCACACATGTCAGAGGCCAAGAAGATCAAGCACATTCTGCAAGGCATCGATGACGATGCCTTTCAGATGCTGTAGGCTCGAGATATCCGCACCGTCGCGGAAGTGGTCACACTGTGCCAAAGTTTTGATGAACTGCGGAAACAAAGGGCCATAACGCGCGCGAACACCATGCCCTCTGAGGCCCTTGCTGGCCTGACAGATGCAGGAGAACATTCTGCGCTCCTGCCACAAATTAAGAGCTTCATTCGGGAAGAAGTTGCTCGACAGCTCTCCCTTACATCCTGCAGTCAAGAACCTTCCTCATACCTAACTCTCAGTTTACGCCACATTATTCAAGAACAGGTAGCTGAATCTCTTCCTCCAGCCCCTCAACCCATGCCTGTTACAGCGCCGTTAACATATGCGGCTGTTGCGGCCCGACCGCCACCTACATATGCTCCACCGCCACCTGCCTACGTTCAGCCGCCTCCTGCGCCTGCGCGAGAACCTGCGCAGTTTATGCGACCGGCTCCAAGACCACGTAATCCCTGGCGCACGACGGATAACCGGCCAATTTGTTACACTTGCGGGCTTGCTGGACACATTTCTCGTTATTGCCGCAACCGTCTCCCGGTGTCGGCACCACCTACTCATGGTTCTGCATACTGGTCTCCGACGCCTCAGTATTCCGCGCCTACTGAGCCTCCAGCCCGCCCTCATTTCTCCCCAGACCGCTCAGCCATGTCCGACCACCGTTCACCGTCGCCGCGACGCCGCTCTATCTCTCCGATGCGACGTCGACAGAACGCTTCACATGAGGAAAACTAGAGGCCGCAGTTCCTGAGGCGAGAACTGCGACCCAGTCGAACTTCCCAAGTCCTCATCTGTCGCCGACAAACCTAATTGAAGTTTTCGTCGAGGGCGTTGCTGTCATGGCTCTAATTTACACTGGTGCTGCGATTTCGGTAATGGACTCAAAACTATGTCGCACTTTAAAGAAAGTGAAGACGCCAATTGCGGGACTTTCGTTGCGAACGGCCAGCGCTCAGCATATCAAGCCTTTAGCAGCGTGCACCGCTCGAGTAGTTATCCAAAATTCCCTTTATACGATTGAGTTCGTCGTGCTGCCAAGTTGCTCGCACGCTGTAATTTTAGGCTGGGATTTCCTGTCGCGTCATGCTGCTATTATCGATTGTGCTCGAGCTGAAGTTGGGTTCTCGACTGTGCCCGATGCCTTACCAGACGCTAATCAATCAAATTCCGGTGCTAAAGCCCTCGTCGCCGAAGATATCGACCTTCCTCCCTGCTCTTCAGTGCTTGTTCGTGTCGCTTGTGCATCTATCAGCGATGACACCGTTCTCTTCTCACCAGCCCATACTTTCCTGCGCCGCAAGTGCCTTCCATTGCCCTACGCAGTGCTCGCTATTTCCGCTGGCCTTTCCATGTTATGGGTCTCTAACCCATTTAACTCCCCTACTGCTTTGCGCCATGGTGAATGCCTCGGAAGTATCCAGCCAATCGCATCTCTTCTGATCTCTGAGGAACCTGACGACGCGCCGCACTGTGCCGTGACTGCGCTCAGCCCCCCTTCACCTGCGCCCACTCCCCCCTCTACAGACTTGTTCCTCCGTTCCATCGATGCCGATCTTCCTCCAAAGCAGCGCACTCAGCTTTTGAACCTACTACATCACTTTCGCTCCTCCTTCGACTCTCATCAAAGTTCTTTGGGTCAAACTTCTACAGTCACTCATCGCATCGACACCGGCACCCACGCACCACTACGACAGCGCCCCTATCGTGTGTCTGCAACCGAACGCCAGGCTATTGAAGAGCAAGTCGACCTAATGATCCAGAATGGCGTGATTCAGCCCTCAAGCAGCCCTTGGGCCTCACCTGTTGTCCTTGTAAAAAAGAAAGATGGTTCTATCCGCTTCTGTGTCGATTATCGCCGCCTTAATAAGATTACGCGAAAGGACGTCTATCCTCTCCCACGCATCGACGACGCTCTCGGTTGTTTGCAAGGCGCCGAACTCTTTTCTTCCCTAGATTTACGTTCCGGGTACTGGCAAGTCCCCTTGGAAGCGGCTGATCGCCCCAAAACTGCCTTTGTAACTCCCGACGGCTTGTACGAATTTACAGTTATGCCGTTTGGCCTTTGTAATGCTCCGGCAACATTTGAGCGGATGATGGACACCATTTTGCGTGGCCTAAAGTGGAAGACATGCCTTTGCTACCTCGATGACATTGTCGTCTTTTCTCGTGACTTTGACACACACCTCTACCGTCTGAAGCACGTTTTGACCTGTCTATCTGATGCCGGACTGCAGCTGAATTTGAAAAAATGTCGTTTTGCCGCCCGCCAGCTCACCATTCTCGGCCACGTTGTTGACAACGAAGGTGTATCTCCAGACCCTGCCAAACTTCGTGCCGTAACAGCCTTTCCCAAACCGACTTCCATCAAAGATCTACGTAGCTTCCTCGGGCTGTGCTCTTACTTTCGCCGCTTTATTAGGAATTTTGCTTCCATTGCTGCTCCCTTGACAGAACTTCTGTCCGGCAGTTCCGACCTTTCGTCGTGGTCACCAGCGTGCGACGATGCCTTCAATGCTTTACGACACATCCTCACGGCACCGCCTGTCCTACGTCACTTCGACGCCACAGCGCCTACTGAGGTCCACACAGACGCCAGTGGTATTGGTCTCGGCGCTGTGCTCGCTCAGCGCAAATCAGGTTGTACTGAATACGTGGTCGCCTATGCTAGCCGTACACTCACGAAGGCTGAATCCAATTACTCTGTTACTGAAAAAGAATGCCTAGCGATTATTTGGGCTCTTACTAAATTCCGCCCTTACCTCTATGGTCGCCCTTTTGACGTAGTGACGGACCACCATGCGCTTTGCTGGCTTTCCTCACTGAAAGACCCGTCCGGCAGACTGGCAAGATGGGCTCTTCGCCTTCAGGAATATGATGTCCGCGTTGTTTACCGCTCTGGCCACAAACATCACGACGCCGATGCACTTTCCCGCTGCCCCCTTACAGCTGAGGTCGCGAGCCTTTCCCCTTCCGACGATTCCCCGCCATCGCTTCACATCAATGACATGCCGTCAGCGCAGCGGCAAGATCCTTGGATAAAATCTATCCTCGATTTTATCTCCAATCCTACAGCTGCTTCTCCATCGCGTGCTCTCCGCCGCCATGCTTCCCACTTCGCCATTCGTGATAACCTCCTCTACCGCCGCAACTACTGCGCAGATGGCCGCAAGTGGTTGCTAGTTATTCCCCGGCAGCTACGTTCGCAAATTTGTGACTATTTCCACGCTGACCCGCAATCCGGTCACGCGGGCGTCTTCAAGCCATACACTCGTCTCCGGCTGCGTTACTACTGGCGGGGTATGTACACCTTTGTACTCAAGTACGTTCGCTCATGCCTCACCTGTCAACGTCGCAAGCCATCTCCTCAACGTTCTGCTGGAGAGTTGCTGCCGTTACCCAGCCCACCACGTCCTTTCGACCGCGTCAGCATTGATTTGTACGGGCCGCTTCCCTACACTGCGGCCGGCAACCGCTGGGCTATCGTAGCCGTTGATCATCTGACGAGGTATGCAGAAACCGCCGCACTTCCATCTGCCACAGCGTCAGAAGTAGCTTCCTTCATTTTGCAGCGATTTGTTCTTCGCCATGGCGCACCTCGAGAGCTGCTCAGCGACAGAGGACGCGTTTTCCTGAGTGGCGTTGTGAAAGCCTTGCTCACCAAGTGCAACATTATTCATAGAACCACCTCCGCCTATCATCCCCAGACTAATGGCCTCACTGAGCGTTTCAATCGTACCTTTGGCGACATGCTCTCTATGTACGTCTCCTCCAACCACTCAAACTGGGACCTCGTCCTTCCGTATGTCACGTACGCATACAATACCGCAACGCAGTCTACTACTGGCTTCTCTCCTTTTTTTCTCCTCTACGGCCGTAACCCCTCTGCTACAATCGACACCATACTCCCGTATCAGCCAGACATATCAGAGTATACACCTGCGTCTCAAGCAGCCCAGCATGCGGAAGACTGTCGACAAATCGCCCGCGCATTCACGGCTAACACCCAGTACCACCATAAATCTAACCATGACAGCCAACACTCGACACCGCACTTCTCGTCTGGCGCTCTTGTGTGGCTATGGATACCTTCCAATGCCCCTGGACTGTCTTCAAAATTTCTTGCTAAATACCATGGCCCATACCGTGTTCTGGAGCGCACCTCTCCGGTTAATTATGTGGTGGAACCTGTTACGCCGTCCCATGATCTACGCCGGCGTGGACGCGAGGTTGTTCACGTCCAGTGCCTCAAACCCTATTACGACCCTGCCGTCTTGCTCACGCCGTAAGTCGCCAGGATGTCTCCTCTTCGTCCCACGGGCAACTGTGAAGAGGAAGAAGTGCACAAGGAACATGCCAGTCAGTGGCATCGTGATCGCTGCGCGTGCTGGATCTGACTGTGTTCGCTGCCACTGTATTCGCCGTTGATCTGCTCAGTCCTGCTGATCAAGTCCTGTTGGTCTGCTGAATAAACCCCCATTCTTACAGTCCCTTTAGTCCCGCGGGATTGTATCCATGAACCGCTCAAATGTGGCAGGGGCATTACATATTCCAAAAGGCATGACGTTAAATTGATGAAGTCTGTCTGGTGTTACGAATGACATTTTTTCATCTGCAGTGTACATGACTATTTGCCAGTAGTGTGATCTCAAGTCAATCCTCCGGTTCTACCGAGGCAACCATATCAATCCCGCTCACAACTTATGCGGACATTACAAATTATTTACGCCTCTGCAGGAGGGCACTCCCGGGACCCGCCAAAGGTCTCGACACATCTGAGGAGTGCCATCTTAAACGGCTCCAAACCGGGTGTTTTCTAAATCCCGCATTACTAAACACGTGGACCCGACATTCACGGGTAGGTGGAAATTGTGAGGGCAGTATGCTGATCTATACCACATGGTGTTGGCCTGCCAGCAAAATACAAAAATAAAAGTTATAAAACCGCCAACTAGGGAGGGATGGGAGGCGGCCCTGTCCAGCTCAGACCTGGAGGCCCAGCGTGTCCTGGTCCAGAGAGTTCGGGCAGCGGCGGCGGCCAATGGCGTCCCAAAATAGGGTCTGCGACTCAGCTTCACAACCATACGCACATCCCTTCCCAAATCAATTCATTGTAAATAAATGTTTTCTCCTCCTCCTCCTCTGCGTGGACGCGGGTAGACATCTTTCTTCATGACTATTTAAGCGATGGTAGTCAACACAAAACCTTCCTGTGCCATCTTTCTAACAAGGATATCTGGAGCTGCCCAACAACTAGAAGATTCTCGAATAATGCCGCGTTATAGGATCTCTTGGACTTGCTCATCTATTACCTTACTTTCAGTTGCTGAGACTCGATAGGGCTTCTGACGTATCGGATGTGCGGACCCAGTTTTGATCGTGTGATGAATGCGACTGGTAGGCAGTGGTGCTGAGTCGTCCTTGGCAAAGTAAAACACTCTCAATGGCTTCAGAAGCAGTTCCACTAGAATGCGACGCTCGGTCGTGGAAAGAGACTTATTAATGCTAACCTGAACTTGGGTTTCCATACCTTGTTCATGTGTTGCTCAGTGGCAGAGCTGTTTAACGCCGCGACGGAACCTGACACGCTTTCCTTGAAATGGGCGAGTGTTAGGCCCAGAGGCAGCACAGCTGGCTTTTCAGAGTGATTGATTGTCCACAGCTCGGTGCGGCCTCTGGTCACGGGAACGACGCCACGAGGCACAAGGAATCATTTTAGAGAAGGTGAATGTCGTAGGTTCTACTACAGCTTCAAAAAATGTGCACTGATTGCCAATAGAGAAAATCTGTACGAATGCTGCAAATAAAGCTGGCACAATTGTAGTCTTCAACCGCAAACCCTCCAAAATTATGGGTCGAGTCATCTACAAGAGCCGAAAGCAGTTTAGAATTCAGAACAATCTTTCCCGTACGACAGTCTAAAGTTGCACCATACTCTTACAGAAACTCAATCCCAAGAATCACATCATGCGTTGGCCGAGGAAGCACTGTGAATTCTGTTCTAAACTTGAGGCCACCAATGACATCTGAAGCACACACACCAAGTGAATCTGAAGGTTCAACACCGACAGCACGGAGTAATATTGGACGGTCATAACTAAATATCACTTTATTACTTAAACGGTTCATAAAACTCAAACTCATAACACGTACTATAGCATCAGTGGCCACAAGAGCCATTATTTTCATACCATCAATAAACACTTCCCAATCTTCCTTTAACATAAACACGGGTAACGGTATGGACGTCATCGACTCGCCGGTGGCCTCACCTCTATCGGCTACGCCTCCTAGTCTCCCTGAGGTGAAGAGGAATGACACACTATGAGCAGATGCAGGTGATGAAATCACAAATATGTCGAATGGTAGGTATCTCAAGCGGACATAGTTCACTGGGAGTCGGTAGTCTTCAACACTAAACAACGGCGGCGGCAATATCTAGCGATATGCCCCGCAATGCCACACCTGTAACGCAGGCTGAGGGCGCCAGCGATCACCATAAGAGTCCTGACTAACAAAGTCGCGACGTTGGTTGTAGCCAGGCTCTCAATGCTGACGAACCACGTCTCGAGAGTATGCGGTCCTCCTTCCCGTCGGCTGGTGGGCGTAACGTTGAGAAGTGTTGCTACGATCGGCCATACGCCAAGCGCCGCTAGGTTGAACCCACGAAGTGCACAGGGCGGCGACAACTGCCTGCGGTGCACAACTGTGCCGCCGTATACTTCACCGCAGACGGTGATCCTGGACCCTGACAATTCCTCGCGCACAATCTCTCTTATCATGTCAGCCATAGAAACGGAACGACAGGCTCCAACACTGGCTACAGAGGTGGCATTCGCCAGTCTTTGGAATTTAGGGTTGATTCGACGCAGCTTGAGAGCTTCAAATGTTCTACAATGTTTTATAACTGTGGCGGTGGTGTTCAGGCTCTCTTTCCAAATCAGAAAGTTGTAAGTATCTTCCGTAATTCCTTTTGGAGGTGGCCGACTTTGTCTTCCTGACGCATGCAGGGATTCACGAGCTTGCATAACTTTAGGATAGCTTCGATCTATGCAGTGAAAGTTTCTCCTGCTACTTGCGCCCGGTGAAGCAATGTCTATTCTGCACGCTTCTTCTTTGCAACTTCGTCCCCAAAATATTTCTTGATCTCGCTTTGAAAGGTAGCCCATGTACTTAGTAAATCCTCGTGATTGTCGAACCAGTCGAAAGCAGTGGCGTCAAGGAAAAACACCACGTTAGCCAGATTAGTTGCAGCGTTCCAGCGATTATATTCGCTCATTGTTTCGTAGTGTTGCAACCACTCGTCAATGTCCTCCTCAGGATTTTTCAGAGAATGTCTGGGCTCTCGATAATGTGGCCAGTTTATAGCCGTGGATGGCCCGGGTTGCTCGATATTGACGTCTTCAGTCATGTCCTACGGCATTGGTGGCAAGCCAGTAATTATACGGCTTCTTGGGTAGATAGAACGCTCCCTGTTCACTACCAAAGTTGTTGCCTGCTTAATACGCGTCGGGGGTTTATTTGCAGGGATAGGTCGAAGCAGGACCGCAGCGAAGCCTACAAACGTCCATCTGTCTTTGTGTTTTATTTCCTTCACCGATCCTCCCAACCATTCTTCTTCCGTCGATGATCGTCGAAGGCACATGACAATATGCAAATCAAATTACATAGTTGCACGCACAAAATGGAGACGATCTTTGAGAAACTGAGTCCCCCTCCCTCTCATGTAATTCCACTGCTGCCTACAGCCGAAGGAAAATACCGGCTCAACGCCACCAGTTTCGCTTGTCGCTCTACTCCGCTGGCAGACAAAGCCCCATGGGCACCAACTGGGTCATATGAAGAAACTTCCTGACAGTTAATTGCCACAGTCTTGTATGCATGCAGTAACGCTATTTCAGTTCAAAATTTGGACATGGAGATATGTTATGACAGAGGTGGGCTCGAAGAATTTTACTAAAACTAGTAGTATGGAAAAAATCGCTTGTAGGTTTTTAGCAAAACGAGCACGCTCACTGCAACAGCTAAACTCCACTAATTGATCATGGTTTACTTGCAGACCGGCGTCGACAATTCCATGTTCACTTTGCATCCACCAAAATAGTGTATCACTCATTGGGTAGCAGAAATGGCCCACGAGTACTCTCAATGGTTCGTCTTAGAAGAGCATGAAAGCCTTCTTTTGAACACCGCATATTATAACAGTGCCTGTACATTTTGCATAAATAATGGCATCACTAATTACGTCTCACATTTAACATACCAATACATTGTAACTGTTTAGTGTGCAATATCGTAATATGTAAGCAATAACGAGGTACAACCAGCATCTCTGAATATTGTCTATAGCTTTATCTAATTCGTAAAGTAAAACGAGCACGCAGGACAATCCATGAGATTATGTTTTAAATAAAATGTTTAGATGTTACTTTCACTAATGATCTAGCATCCATTCAACGCATGAAAAGGGTAATAAATAAAACAAGTGGAATTCTTAACTTAGTAAACCGGGCACTTCATAATGCTCCTCAAAAACTAAAACTTACAGCCCATGAGATGCTGGCAAGGCCGCACTTAGAGTACGCTGGCGTCGTATAGGATCCCCATCAACACTACCTAATCCAGAAATTGGGACGGATACAAATCCTGGCAGCCAGGTTCATATCTAGGCAGCATTCAAGAGACGCTATGACACTGACATGAAAAATGCAATGGGACTTGAACTGTTGGAAGAAAGGCGAAAAAAATGTATGTTGAAGCTGGTGCATTCTATATATTATAATCTGGGAAAAAGATGAAAGACAAAAATATATTCAACCCCCCTCCCCCCCCCCCCGCCTTACCTGTCAGCTAAAAGAAAAACCGAAAATAAGTTTCGAGAAATTAGGTGCAAGACGAACTGCATGAAATTCTCTATTTTTCCAAAAACAATCTTGGAGCGCTTCCTTAGCATGTGTCGGGCGCTAGCAGCAGCAAATTTGTTTCCTTACTGAATGAGACCTAATTCCAGTGTACTTGTTGTTTCCGTTTCTGTTCACAAGATATGTTTGCACTTTTTATTTTGCATAACCTCATTATATTTGTAAAACCAACTCCCTTGTTCGAATGCCTTAACGCTGCCCCCCAGGGTACATCATAAATAGAAATAAATATAAGTATCCCGTTTTCAGCCTTCTTTAAGCTTAATCTCTTATGTGTGGCGTTAAATACAACCAAGGTTAAGAGAAAGTTACTCTCCAGTACCAGCAATTATCAGATTATACAGGGTGTTTCATCTAAGATTTTACCTTTTTTTTTAAATAGGAAAATTAAGTTTTATTGTCGATTCTTTTTTTAGCTGTTGTATTAAGAGTAGAGAAAAATCAGGAGCCTTAAAGGGTACTAATTAGCTTAAAAATTAACTAAGATTAACTAATTAACTTTTTCTTTATACCAGCTAGAAGCTACTTTTAAATTGCAACAGTGAGCTACCGGTCTGAGAATGCCAAATGGTATTTTAAACGACAAGAAACGTGCATTTCTTAAGGACTGCAGCACTGGCAATTCTGGCCACTTTCGACGCAAGAGAACGAAATCTAGCAGACGAGGGGGGGGGGGATTGATGTTCTGGTTTGGGATGGTAGGAAGGGGGGTAACGTGGTGCTTTCAACTGTCTCCTCTGTTGAGGGAATCACCGCCGTTGCACCACGCGGGGAATGGGTATTAAAGAAAGGAAGGGGTGGTAGTGGCAAAGAGGGCAAAGACAAGGAGAAGAGCAGAGCCGCTCCAGGAGCGCACGCACGAAGTGCGGAAGCGCGGAATTGTACGCGCCCACGAGTGACGCAGTCGTGACGTCGCCGGGCGAATCAAGCCGTCTGAAGGCGGCTGCTGCCGCTCATGAAATACTCGTCTGGCGCTGCGTCATCACATCCAGTGGTGCGATATCTGTGCATGTACTGCTTTTCTTTTTATTTCACCCTTTGGGAGCCAAAGCTTGTAGCCAAGAGGGAGGCTGATTTGCCCATACCATCAGCGCTACGCCCGCACCATGACAAGCTTCGCCCGAAATGCGTTGGTGATATCTCAAGATCCTACCAGACCATGACGCTGCTCCAGGCGCGTATTTCGGGGGCGGCAGCGGCCGCCTCCAGACGGCTGGTTTCTCTCGGTGACGTCACGGCTGCGTCACTCATGGGCGTGCATAAGTGCGCGCCTCGACTGCTAGGTTTCGTTTTCGTGCGTCGAAAGCGGCCAGAATTGCCAGCGCTGCAGTCCTTAAGAAATGCGCGTTTCTTGTCGTTTAAAATACTATTTGGCGTTCTCACACCGGTAGCTCACTGTTGCAATTTGAAAGCAGCTCCTAGCTGGTATAAATAAAAAGTTAATTAGGTAATCTTAGTTCATTAATAAGCTAATTAGTACCCTTTATGGTTCCTGATTTTTCTCTACTCTTAATACAACAGCTGAAAGAAGAATCGACAATAAAACTTAATTTTCCTATTTTTAAAAAATAGGCAAAATCTTAGATGAAACACCCTATATGTATTGCCGCAACAAGCGCTACAAATTCCTCGTCATCAAACGATGTGTGTTTACTTACAGCGAACTGCCCACGGGTCGAGGTTGCGTATGCCCTTCCTGAGCTTCAGAAGTCCGAGACTGCAGCTGCTTGACAAATCGGCGTACAGGAGCTTCTTCGTCATTTCTGGTGAGCCGTTCTGCATAGCTTTCCCCAAAGTCGTCTTAATCGTGTCCAGCATTGTTGGCTCTTGGTTCGGTGCCTCTGCCGCCTTAGCCTGACAGTAACTAATGAAAAGGGTGCAGAAAACAAACCTGGCGCTCATTATTCGCAACGTGTTCATATTACAGCTGGTATAAAATTTTGGGCCTCACCTTGTTCGAATTTATGCATTAAATGTCCGATTTCAAAATACAACTATAGGTGACACTTCGTACCGCATGCTATTTCGTCAGAGGAGAGTGGTGTTAAGGCTGAAGGCATCGCAGAGCTTGCTCTTAAATATTCCTTTAGGCACCATCTTCACTGAAGCTCTCGCACGAAAAACTGTCGTCACATCCTTGTCCGGTGGCGTCAAGTCTCAGTATCAGAGTAAGGCTTTCAAATAGTTCCGCAGCTTTAAGCTCGCATCAGGCTGCCTGCTCTTTTCGTGCTCATGATTTTATGGTTGATACAGACCAATATTTATTGGTGTCAAAAGATTGAGACGGGCACTTTCTGTGAACTGTGCTTCCTTTTATATTCCAGCGGGGTCCCTACCCCCTTTCACAGATCACGCGGAGATTAGGAGAGTGTCAAATTATTACTCTTAAAAAGCGTTTTACCGCAGCCTTTCAGCGGTGCGCAGTCACTTAAAACTGCCTAAAGAAGGTCACACGCTACGCCAAAGACGTCAGAAAGAAGTCTGGAACGTGTCGGGAAGTCAATTCTTTATCAATGTTTTGGTAGTTACTATGCGCTATTTAGGTGCGAACGGTCAACGTTCGTGCCATGCATATCTAAATACCGACGGGTAGGAAATAGGTCGGCGTTAAAAAGGCATCCCGTAACCGTTTCGCAGTTTCGAGACATGTGTAGACTGCCAAGATGTGTTCCTCCACCGCTTCTTCCTTTACTTATCTTGATTTTCTGGCGCTCAGTGCAAGCGATTAAGGAACAAATTAAGCGGAAAATTTACGGCGACTTCAATGTTAAGCTGCGAAAGAAGACGAAGCCAAATAGCACTTGGTTAAGGTGCATACTGTTTACTTTCTAGGCTAAGTTGCGCCCTTTAGAAAATGTAAAAGCATCTAATGCTTAAAGACAGCCGGAAAGCGGGTTATTCTTCCAAAAAAATAAAGGGGGCCGTTTCTTCCTCGGCTGCTTTTCTGTAATCCTGACGACCAAGAACTATAGCGTTCAGGCAAAACCACGTCAATGCCTGGAAGGAAAAAAATAAGGAATATTACTAGTTGCCAACCAAATGGCAATGAACTGCATGTGGGGCGTTTTCGCACAATATTCTAGTTAACAAGATCAACGATTTAAAACGAACATTACCACTTGTTCCCAAAGTAAAATAAAAACAGTTCCACACAAAGCGCAACAAGGTATTTTGTTCAGCCCCGCCGGGGTGGTGCAGTGGTAAGACGCCCGACTACTGTGCCGGAGTCCCCGGGTTCGAACCCGACCACGGTGGCTGCGTTTCTATGGAGGCGAAACAAAATGGCGTCCGTGTGCTGTGCGATGTCAGCGTACGTTAAAGATCCCCAGGTGGTCGAAATTACTCCGTAGCCCTCCACTACGGCACCCCTTTCTCTCTTTCCACTTTCACTCCCACCTTCGTCCCTTCCCTTACGGCGCGGTTCAGTTGTCCACAGAGCAAGTGTGACAGATACTGCGCCTTTCCCTTCCTGTGAACCAATTTAAAAATTTAATTTAATTTTGCTCAACACTGCGCTAGGTATGGGCGATTTCGCGGAGTCCCGGAAAGCGCTAACGGCGAGAGTGAGGAGCGAGTGACGTCACAAGGATCACAGCTGGAGAGTCGCGTCGGAACCGCCGCCGACTCATCCGCTGCGCGGGTGACTAAGGTGCCGGCGCCGCCGCGCCAGGTGCGCATGCGCCAAGGAGTGACGTCACATGGAGCACAGCTGGCGCGCCGAGGCCATCGCCGGCTCCTTCGCTGTGTCCCTTAAGAGGAGAATGGCGAGTCCACCCATCCTTTCCTATCATTTGCTTCTCATCGTTTGCCCATCATCGGCGTTTGTTACAATGCTACATATACGCGTAATTGCTTTACAGGAAAGGAAAGGCGCAGTATCTGTCACTTTCTCCGGGAAGTGTGTTTGGACGGTATACCAACGTTCCTGTCGCGTGGCGTTTCACGGACGCGTTCAAGTCTCGTCCGGAATGCTGACGGCGGCCCAGATTGCAGCGCTCCGTTTGTCCCCAGCGGCTGTCACGCTCAAATGGCTACCCCTTTCTATGGAAAGCGCGCAGCGTTCATTACACTAATCACACCTCTCCTTCTAGTCACCCTACCATAGTGGAGGAGGAGGAGGATGAAGAACTTTTATTTTATGTTTTCTTATCTTATTGAGTGGAGCCCTCAGTCCAGGGCTCCATGCGCCGCCTCGATCCTGCAGACCCGCCAGAGCAGCTGTATCTTGCGGGTTGGTGCTAATGAAACGGTCTCAGGAAGGAATAAATGCGTGTCAGTCCATAATTTTTTGGGTTCTGCAATCCTCTCGTCCCGCTCGATTAGCCGACGTTGTTCAGTAGGCTCCGTGCGGGACAAGGCATCTTCCCAAGAGGAGAGGGTGGCGGGAATTATAAGTGAAATGTCGCCGGATGGTTTTGGGCAGGCCCAAACAGAATGATATTGTGTAAGCCGATGTTTTTGGCAGGTGGGGCATTTTTCTTGGTATCTGGTGGGAAGAACAGATGTTTGTGGTACAGATTCGTATACGTGTGAGTCTGCAGTTGTCGCTATGCCACAGCTTCGGCCTTGGCGAGTGTTGGGTGCGGCAGTGGCAGTGTTCTCTTAGTGTACGGTAATATAGTGTAATGTGGGTGTAAGACTGTAGAATTGCGCTGGCGTCCTCTGTGACTAAATCCCTCCCTGCTTCCGTCGACAGCGCCCGGAAGGTTGCTGCTCGGGCGAGCGCGTGCGCACGGTCGTTGCCGGGAAGGGAGACGTGAGCAGGGGTTCAAACGATTTTAACGAAGGGCAATGTATCAGAGTGTATAGGTGAGAGCCCGCGTGAAACCTCCACAGATATTGTATTCTTCGCGAAGGCGCAACACGAGCTTGTGAATCTGTGATTATTGTATTGTCCGTCTGGTGTGATGTTCGTCACGTGTGGCCATGTGGTGTATGAAAGCGAGTGCTACCGCTATGGCGGTCTCCTTAGCCTTCGTGCTCGAGTTCCTACCCCGAACAGAGCCCATAATCGTAATTGAGCCGTTGACGTCCGTAGCAGCTAGTCCTATAGCATATGTGCCCGATGGCTATTTCGCCGTGCCGACATGTAGAACAATTTGGACACCTCTGTACTGGCGCAGAAGTGTCTTGACTCAGGCAGTCCTATGACCAGCGTGAAGTTCGGGGTGCAACCCCGGGACTGGTGCAACCCGACCTGAACTGTCAGTTTGGGCGGGATGGCGTGGTACTTTCGTTGCAGCGGTGTTGTCGGCTCCGGGTAGCCTAGTCGACTCAGAACAGTCCCGCCAACTCTAGTGTCTCACAGGCGCGTCAGCTGGCCGGTCCTTTGGGCTTCTATCAGCACTTCTGCTGGAAGCCAAGCTGAAGCAGGCGATGCGTCGAGGTGTACGGGGGAAGTCTGAAGGCTGTCTTGACCGCGGATTGCAAAACGATGCTGAGATGATTCAGTTCAGTTAGATTTAACTTGTGATAAGAAGCCTGAAACGTCACATGGCTGATTAACAATGCCGGCATGATTCGCATGGTCTCACTTTCCTTGAGCCCCCCTCGTTTAGTAGAAATGCGGCAGATCAAGCGTGCCACCTGCGCGAATTGCTTCTTGAGCTGCTGTATAGTGTACGTCACTATGCCTTTGCACAGCAGGTACACGCCCAGCACCCTTAGTCGATCCACTCTAGGGATGGGAATATCTTCGAAATGCCAGTCGATTTCACGGTCGACTACTTAGGTCCTCGCTTGCGCACAAATCACAGTTCTGCTTTCTCAGGCGCGTATGCAAGCCTGCTCTTAAATGCGTAGTGTTGCGTCATCTCAATTGCTTCTTAAAGGCTGTCTTGGATGTGGCCATCTGAGGTGATCCATAACGTGATGTTGGCTGCATAGAGCGCATGATGCAGATCAGGAATTCTTGACAGCACTGGCGTAATTCCTACCATTACCACGTTGAACAGCATGGATGACAACACCAAACCCGATGGGGTGCCCCGACCAATGAGACGTATCGGCTCAGAGCGTACGTCTCCGATACCCAGGGTAGCAGTTCAATCGATGACTAAAACCCTCACGTAATCATAAGTTCCTTGACCACAATATGACCTCGCTAGGCCAGCCAAAATGGCATCGTACAAATTGTCAAAGTCCCTCTTCAGATCTAAGGCCAGGACATCACGGGCCTGGGTCCTACCGGGATGATCTATCAGTTCCTCTTTACGCTGAGGGTGAACATCTTAAGTAGATGGTTGCGGCCGGAAACCGAACATGGTGTCAGGGAATATGTTGGTTTCTAAGTGTGGGTGGAGCCGGTTGAGCACCACGTACTCCATCAGTTTCCCAACACATGACGTCGGGGATATAGATCGATGACTCTGGAGGGAGAGTTGCTTGCCTGGTTTCGGAATTAAATTTATGTCAGCATGATCCCATTCTTGCGGAAGTGTACCGCTCCTCCATACATCATTATAATAGTGATCAAAGCAGATATTGATTCATCATCAAATGTTGGAGCATCTTATATGTAATACCGTCTGGCCCAGGGGCAGTGCTCCTACTCAGGCTCGCGAGCACTGCTCGAACCTCTTATTCCGTGATGTCGGTGTCCAGGGGTGAACACTCATTATAATGGGGGTAGTTCCTATACTGCTGTCTGGGACCCGTCAGCGAGTCTGCAGGACATACAGCAGTGCCATGCTATCTTTCACATCCTTATGAAGGAGCTTGTCAAACGCTTTAAAGATTTCCTCTTTGGTCTTGAATGGGTAGAGAAGGCCTCAGAGGAGCGACCACGTTTTGGCTGTGCCGAGTGTTCCCTGCAGCCTTGTGCAGAGTCTGCGCCATTTGGAGCTCGTTAGCTCTTCCGCGTAGCACTCTGCCGCAATAGAAGGTTCAACTATACGTTTCCGTAGCTTGCGATTTAGTTGCTGTTTCCGCCATCTTCAGACAAGTCCTCTTCGAGCTTCCCACAGATGAAGGAGGTGTGGGTCGATCTCAGGTGCCTGTTTTGTACCATTCACTACGGAGGTGACTTTCTTTAAATCCATCTGGAACTGTCTCACCCATTCAGCCAAAGAGAGTCGCTCGCCTTCTTTTGAAGCAAGTTTGTTTTCGGAAAGCGCTCCAGTCCGTGAGGCGCACCTGACGACCAGACACGCAGCCCACTCTCGCTTTCATTGACATCTCAAGGATAAAATGGTCGCTTCCCAGAGACTTTTCTAGGTTTGTCCATGTGTACGAATGTTGCGTCCGAACTAGCGTCAGGTCCTGGCTAGTGTCCCGGTTCACGCTGTTGCCCATACGGGTGAGACTGGAATCAGTGGGGCGCGGGCAATAGCGAGGGCCAACATACGGTCCTTGTGAGTTTCGGTTATGTAGCCCCACGAAGGATGGGACGCGTTGAAATCACCCATAATTAGTGAAGAGTTCTGACGTGGCTTCACAAGTTTGAGGGCGCCATGGAAGAGCTCTTCAATTACGTTTTGGGAGGACTGTAAACATTCTACACAATACACTGCCATGGCCTCTTCCCCGAGGCAGGAGCTTGAGCAAAACGCGAAATGTTTATGTTTTGTCATTGAGCAATAAATCCCGATCATATCATTGGTAGCCAAAGTGGCTACGCATTATTTCGTAGGGATTCAATGTTTGTTGCGGGAATGTTGTATATAATGTGAATGTTGGCGTGAAGTTTGTTTCTTGGAGGGCGATAACATCTGATTGCGTCCGCGAGACTCTAATAATTGCTGCAGAGCTACCGTTTTCTAATGAAAGCCTCTATAATTCTGTTGCCACGGAACCATGGTAGAAGCCGGCAGTGCACATTGTGACTGTCATTTGTAGTTGGAGCATCCTGCCATAATTATTTCTGGCTCAAACACGGGCTACTTTAAAACGAAGCACGTTCCGTGGCTCACAGGATGGTTCGAAATTTGCCCGGCTTGATGGAATGTGGCGCAACAAACGGCGCAGTCCCGCACACACACGCTGCGAATTGTCCATCATAACGTGTACAGATGGCTTTTGAGAGGTCGTGGCTTTTGAGAGGGCAGCGGATCAACCCATGATCATACTTTGAGCAGCGCGTACAAAGGGGAACGTGCAAATCCTCAAAGGCTCCTATTAACGTCCAGCCTACATGACACTTCTGGCTGCCATCAGGCAGCGAAACGCAGCAGGGTCCACTTCAATAATGTGTGCACAATTTCAGCATTTTTCTTTATAAGTGGCAGGGTCCAACTGCAGCGATGAGTTGCGGCGGTTTAGAGCAGCAATCAGTTCTTCCGTGCTAACATCCGCGTCCACTCCGTCAAGATTCACATGAGGATTTCTCTGCTGCGGCACTCGAACAATTATCGAAGTGCGGGTCACCTCAAAACGGCTGATTGTCTCCTTAATGCGGTCCAGGTATGAGATTGTTGGAATCGACTGTGAGCCCGCACCGAGTGTGTTGCAGAGTGACAACGTTGAGGCCTTCAGCCTCAGGATCGATGCTAGCCTTGGGCACGGCGTCCAAATCAAGGCCTGCAGAGTTAGAGGGCTGGACGGGTGACAAAATGACGTGATCAGGGCTGGAGAACCGATAGGGCAAGGTGTCTAAATAGTTAGTAGGACCAGCAAGCGGAGTCACACGGACGCCGCACGCAGCATTGCGAAATATCCTGAGTAGGCTGCCCGCGCACCATGGTCGCAAAGGATCGAGGAGCAGCTGTTCTACTCTAGTGCCCACAAGTCTTCCACAGCCTCCTTGAGCCGCACTCGTTGCTACGCAACCAATGATTTGAGGGCCTCTACTTCGCGGTTTCTTTCACGTAAAGTGGCGAAAAGGACATCTGAACGTCCAAGCTCACCAACCGCAACAGCGAAGAACCTTGAGGATTCTCGGTACTGCTCGCTTATGGCTGTGATAAGCTCTGCACGAAAAATGGCCTGTACTTTGTGCAGTTGGTTCAGGATCGTTGCAATTATACCCTCGTGGAGGGCCATGGCCTTCGCAGAACCGCTGAGTTGAATACGGTCCGGGGGCACAGCCACCGAGCTCAGAGTTCAGGCAAGAAGGAGTGTCTTGATGATGCGCCGGTAGCTGTCCAGGTGGTAAAGGTCTATCAGGAGAGCCATAGTTCCCTGCCGGGGCTAGGCCAAGAGAGGCTTCTGCAGGGGTTGGTGACCGTCCATGGATTTCATTCGAGGCGGCCATGCTAGGCCTCGGTGGTAAGAGCCCCAGTGGCCTAGCGGCCACCATGGCAAAATACACTAGCTGGCCTACAGCGAAGCTATGGCCGTGCCAAGGTAAGCCTCATAAAGGTCCTTGTTCAGCGACAAAAGTCGCCAAAGACGAATAATAAGTTAAACACAGAGAATACATCCAGTCACTGCAGGAACAGAGCGGGCTACTTGTTTGTTCTTCCTTCTAGTGGAGGGCTACAGAGTAATTTGGACCACCTGAGTATCTGTAACATGCCCACACATCGCAGAACACACGGCCGCTTCTCCGTTTTGCCTCCATCGAAACACAGCCGCCGACGGTCGGGTTGAAGCCCGGGTAACCTGCTTAGAACACCGGTGAACTTTGATGCGTTCAACGGAATGCTAGTTGAGTTCTATTCAACTCTCGGTCGCCTGCAGCCCAAGGTTTCGCTCCACATTCGGTTCTGCAACTTTGAAACCCTCATTTTTTTTTTACAAACGATTCTCATTAACGTTGAAAAAAAATTATCTAGTGAACCGCTATAGGTTCCACCATGATATATTAAAACGTGTGGTATGGCATTCAATAGAACAACCTGTTGGGCTAGTTGGGGCTGATTCATTGTGGGCGATAGCGTGTTGGTGGCTTAAATACCACTTGCCTATTTTTTTCTCACCTTGTTCTGGTTTTATCTCCCCCTGCTCTATCTTTTTGATTTTTTAATTATTTTGCATTTTGCACTTGTCATGTTATTTTTTGTGGCCACGAGCTTGAAAAATAGGCGCATTCGGCGCCTTTTTTAGGGTATATAAACAGTGTTTCAGCGGTTCTGGAATAAAGTTCAAGTTCAACGCCTGTGTTGTCGTCATTTCTGTTTTCTGTGTTCTGTTCGTGTGGCTAAGACCTGTCAATCACAATGGGTGAGGCATTGCACAGTAAAAGCAAAGGAATACTTGTTATTGCAGTAACTTACCTTCAAGATGTATAAACCATGGTATAAAATCATTTGCAATGTCGAAACTCCTGACCGCAGCAGTGCATGCTTCTTTCGTCTTCTTCGCCTCTAGACCACAGACAAGGTCCACCTAAGTTCACTGTTTCACATATGTTCCTCTGGAAATTTTCATCATGGGAATACACATGCACAACTTAGTGTTACAGAATCAAATCGGTGCTGTATGGTTGTCCAGTAAATTGTATTTTCGTTTAGTTTTATATGGTGCGAGGCGTAACGGGTGCGACCTAACACAGCATAGAAAATGTGACGCGAAGCACAGGAGCGGCGCTAGCTAACACTTAGAGCTTGGTTCGAAATTCACACACAATTTTCGAAGCGTGCCTGTGGTGGGCTGAGGGAAGTCGCGTTTTCAAAATTCTAAAAACTAACATGTATTTACCTTATGGTCGTCTAAAAATCTCCGTTTACATTGAAACACCTAGATGAAACATTAAAAAACTAAACTATTACAAATTAAATAATCGGTTTACTAGTTACACGATTCACTAGTATTCTGATGTCAGCCGCCACTGAAGAAGCCACCGCGATATCTCTAGGAACATATTTATCAAAATTCTAATTTGCCTTCACTGAAACGCCCTTATGGGACGAACAACCATCGGAGTAGCTCATGCTGATGAGCAGCCACTGAACTCTCCATGAGAGTGATAAATTTAGTTCACAGATTGTTCCCGCCATAGTGGTGCAGGTTTAGGCCGCACTTCTGTGCACAGGAACCTGGATCGAATCCAGGCCGCAGTGGCTGCTTTTCGCTGGAGGCGAGAAACAAGGGGCACTTCTGCTGTGCGATATCAGTGTGCGTTAATGAACCCCAGCTGGTCTACGTTTTCGGAACCCTTCACTACGGCATCTCTCATAGCTTGAGACGCTTTTGGACATGCCAACCAACCAAGTTCACCAATATAATGAGCGAGCATCTGACCTTGTTGTCAGCGAATAGTTTATTAAAGACACCAGTCTTTTCTTCAGAAGTGATGATTAGGAAGCAAATATTTACTATTGATAGGAAATCGAGAGAAAACTGAGGATGGCGTATATCGATTGATCTAAAGGAAATCTGTTCTCTCCAATTTTTACTCTCGTGTTTTTATACGCTACCCCCTTGCTTCTTACATTACAAGTGAAATGATTGATAGTAGTAAAGCTGCTACTTTACTGAAAACAGAGATTTCAAAAGATTCACAAGAGCAGGTTGTGAAATTCGAGCATCAACTCAGCCGGCTGCTCTCGCAAGCATACTATGGTGCGTGAACAGAGATAATTGTTGCGGATCTCTGAGGCCGAGCTATCCCATTATTTACTTTGAAACGGCTATGCCAGTGTCTCTATTTTATTTCCCCGAAGTTACAGTCGAATTGCGAGATACGTTTTGACTTCATTTGTTCAGTAAGGAATGTTCCTGTTGACCCGGGTGTTTTTAGTGGCAATGCAGTTTTCAACACATCCAAAAACAGGTAAAAGAAATTGCCGGAAAGAACTGGTCGATGTTGCCGGCCTAAGTATCTTAGTTTTATAGCAGCAAAATGAGCCCTGCGGTTACCTTCGTGCTCGCTGTCTACTTTAACGACAACCAGAATATCCGCTAAGAAAGATTTATCGTTTTTTGGCGTGGTTTTTCTAACGCTACGCGATGCGGCTAAATAAAGTTTAGTGCGTAACTGTACTCTTGGCACAACTCCCACAGTTATTCATTTGCGCGTTACACCACAGGCCGCAGGAGGGGAGTAGCGAGAACTCCCTGCCCATGTCACTGCTGGAAGTTTTGTATTTCTCGCCCACAGCACCACCAGGGGCCACAGAGCGATTTTTCGTGTCCATAGCAGTATCCGTCCGTGTAAACGTATAATTTCCCACAGAAACTGGAATACTTTCAGCGCTATTTGCGAAACATTTCATACTAATGGCAACCTTCAAAGAAGGACATAAAATACTCAAGATGCCCAGCAACAAGCCACAAAGGAGAGTTCCACATCAACCCCCTCAGGCAACTCGGACCCTTACCTCGTCCGCATCTGGAAAAAACGAATAAACTCCTGCGTAATCTTCGAACTCGGCACAACGATATTTGCCTCTCTGGAGGCGTCATCTGAATGACACCACGGGTCGAAAAACGCTGCGTTACACTTGCCATGAATGAGTGTAAGAGAAGTTTTACAGTATCAACAGCACGCTAAAAAAAAAAAATAACCTGCTATCTGCTTAATAACTCTTGCGCCCCAACCAGCTCCTGTTTCCACTCTGGAGAAGCACCATTTGCTCCATATTCCCACCAGCGATCTCCATATTCGTTCTTCCTTACCTAGTTTTTTCTCCCTACACTGGCGCATCTAGTGCAGAACACGATGAGCCGTTTACCCTCTGCGATGTGTAGTGGGTGATAGAAGCTCTAAAGCGGAAGTAAGCCCATGGCGGGAACGAGATTACATATTCACTCATACGGAATATCCCCAACAATGACAAAGCGCATTTTCTGAGCGTTATAATCACCCAATGGGAGGAAGCCATCGTCGCGACATCTTGGCAACAATCCTTTATCACCCAACCACCAAAGCAAGGCAAAACCTTGAAAACTTCCATCCTGTCTCTCTAACCTCTTGCCTAAGAGAGACCATAGAATGGACGGCGCTGAATTGGCTTGTGGTGCATCTTAAGCTTATGGATTTCTTCCCCTCTCAACAAATTGTTTTCCGAAAGGTGTGCCTATCCAGCACCTCTTTTTCCTCTTCACACTGTAATTTGACACTGTTGCCTCTTTCCATGTCCTACTCATAGTCACCCTTGATGCACGTAAGGTTTTTGATCGCCTTTCCCATGATGTTATCTTGAACATACTTGCCTCTACCGGCTGCATTCCAAGATGTGCGGCTACATCGCTGCTTTTCTGCACGAGCGCGCGGCCAAGTTCCGGCTCCCTGATTCTGTCTCTGATTCTTACCCCTAACGTGTGGTATGCCATAGGTGTCTCTACTATCATCCACCCTTTCCAACCTCGGAATGGCTCTCTTGTCTCTGAGTACTTGGAATCCGCCTAGTGCCAGCCCAGACAGGCTCCATTGCGCTCGTCGTTCTTCTGGACGGGCATATCGCTTGTACATCCATAGAGTTTGCGCCTGCTTGGATCTCCGTTTGGGTGTGTTCAAGACGAGGTGATTGCTCTATATGGCTTTAAAATTTTTAAATGCTTTATTGCGCTTGAGCTGGTCTAAACAGGATGCCTGCCGTCCTTTGGCGACTTAGCTTGCATCTCAGTGTTTTGTCAGAAGAATTTGGTAGTTCGCCTAAGACATGCGCACAGCCGGCAAATCAGCTGACAGTTTTTCTCTCGACCAGCTCAGGAAACTTCAGAATAGGAGATGCATTCTGCGGATATGAGAGTACTCCACCGTTGCCTAAGATACGTCCTATAGAAAGAAGCGGTGGCCAGGTGGTGTTTCTCTTGCTTCACGAATAGTCCTGACGATTTGATTGCATCGTGCACTCTGCTACTCTGCCGGCTGTACTCAAAAGGTTTTCCATGCTAATACAAGCCTGGCTACGGCAGCAGTTAGCTAGACGAGATTAATTTGTGGTTTCGTTACATTAGCCATGGAAGTCGCTTTTATGAAACAAGCTACCTTTGCGTTACTATGAATTCGAAAATGCTGCCCTGTTAGTGGGGGTGCTTTATCTCGAATTTTTTCATTGACTTCACTATCAGGTTTTGATATCAGAGATGGGAAGTACCCTGCGTGACAGAGCTGTTCAAAGGTGTCGCTAATCTTCAGTAAGAGGTTTACTTTGGTTTAGTCTGTAGGGTTAACGTCCCCAAGCGGCTCAGGCTATGAGAGGAACTGTAGTGGAAGGCTACAAAACTTTTGACCACATTGGGATCTTTCCTGTGCACTGACATCGCTCAGCACACGGGTGCCTTGAGTCTCACCTGCATCGGAAAGCGGACGCCGAGGCCGGGATTCTATCCCGCATCCTTGGGTACAGCAGTCAAGCGCCGTTACCCCTGAGACACTGCGGCGGGTTAGTAAGAAGTGTACATTTTTCCTATTAGGCTGCGCAACTTACGACAATCAACAAAAGGCCGTAAGGCCCCGTTTTTGTTTTCAGCAGAAATGAAAATGCTTTCAGTCTTTATATCTCTTCCCGCGGTATTCTTTAAACTTTGTTCCTGACGTTCTCGACGGTACCGGAACCATGGAAGAATGCAAACATTATCCTTACTCACAAGAAAGGGGACTCTAAGGACCTTAAAAATTGCAGACAATCAGCTTACTGTCTGTTACGTATAGGGTATTTACTACGGTAATCGCTAATAGAATCAGGACAACCTTAGACTGCAATCAAGCAAAGGATCAAGCAGGGTTTCGGAAACGGTACTCTACTATCGATCATATTCCTACCATCAATCAGGTGATAGAAAAATGCTCAGAATATAATTAGCCCTTATACATAGCATTCATTGATTACGAAAAGCATTTGACTCAGTTGAAACCTCGGCGGTGATGTAGGCATTGCGAAATCAGGGGGTAGACGAGCCATACGTGAAAGTGCTGGAAGATATATATAGTGGCTGCACAGCAACAATAGTTCTGCATAAAGAAAGTAACAAAATTCCCATAAAGAAAGGTGTTAGGCAAGGAGACACAATCTCCCCAGTACTATTCACAGCTTGTTTAGAGGAAGTATTCAGAGACTTGGAATGGGAGCAGTTAGGGATAAGGGTAGATGGAGAATACCTCAGTAATCTGCGATTTGCTGATGACATTGCCTTGCTAAGCAACTCGGGGGATGAACTGCAAATAATAATTGATGACTTAGACAGGAAAAGTAGAAAGGTAGGCTTGAAAATCAATATGCAGAAGACTAAGGTAATGTTCAACAGCCTCGGGAAGGAACAGCAGTTTACATTAGGTAGCGAAATACTGGAAGTTGTAGGCGAATATGTCTACTTAGGACAGGTAGTAACCGCAGATGCGGACCATGAAAAGGAAATAACAAGAAGAATAAGATTGGGATGGAGCGCATTTAGCAAGTCCTCGCAGATTATGACTAGCAGCTTACCGGTATCGCTCAAGAGGAAAATATACAACAGTTGCATCTTGCCTGTACTCACCTATGGGGATGAAACGTGGAGGCTAACCAAGAGAGTTCTACTTAAGTTGAGGACAACCCAGAGGGCTATGGAACGAAAAATGGCAGGGGTAACATTAAGAGATAGAAAGCGTGCAGAGTGGGTCAGAGAAATAACTCACGTTACCGACATTCTAGTAGAAATTAAGAAGAAATGGACATGGGCAGGACATGTAGTGCGAAGAGAGGATAACCGATGGTCGCTGAGGGTAACAAACTGGATTCCAAGGGTAGGAAAGCGTAGCATGGGGCGGCAGAAAGTTAGGTGGGCGGATGAGATTAAGAAGTTCGCAGGGGTCAAGTGGATGCAGCTAGCACAGAACCGGGTTAAGTGGAGAAATATGGGAGAGGCCTTCGCCCTGCAGTGGGTATAATCAGGCTGATGATGATGATGATGAAGTCTCCATGTGTAGCACCAGGTTTTAATAGGAAGATCGACATTTTCTATTTAGTTGATTTTGTCATATGGAATAAAAAACCTATACAACGTCTAGGAGCATTTTTATATAGCCTTATCTCTTTACTAGGCCGAAATGGATTGACGTCGAAAATAGAGACTTAAACAAGCCTGGTAGTATGATGTGTCAGTCAAGCTGAACGCATTGCTCACATCTGAAATTCCTTTCAAGAAGATAATGGGGTTGCCTTTGTATTCTTGATTGAATTTGGCCGCCACATCATCTGTCTGTTTCAAAAGCATCATATACATCTAGCAATTCGATCTCTATGGTTGAGAAGTTACAGCGCGTAGCCGTGAACGAAACTTTAAGTTATTTCTGTTGCCTTACGCCTACGAGACTCTGTCATCAAGCACCCTAAGGGCCACATAAATTCCTAGACCGCATTAAGTGGTACAGCTTTGGCCATACAAGGTGTGCAGTCTTAGATTTAAGAATATATGTTGCTTCATGCCAAGATGTTAGTCCATGCTTAGAATGACGTCGCGCTAGCAATCTTGTACTGAAAGCAAACGGTGTTCATCAAAAGATCAGTTTTTTCTTTCTCCAGTCTAGGTCAACTTTTCACAAAAAGGTGAACATATGTATATATATATATATATATATATATATATATATATATATATATATATATATATATATATATATATATATATATATATATATATATATATACAAGTGAAAAATAGCTTCATACTGTTTCCAAGTTTGTTTGTAGTCGACGTTTCGGCAGGAGCCCTGCCTTTCTCAAGACTGAGGGTACATGATTCTCGTTCGTCTTCTTATAGCGTTATAAGAAAACTTACAAGAATCATGTACCCTCAGTCTTGAGAAAGGCAGGGCTCCTGCCGAAACGTCGACTACAAATAAACTTGGAAACAGTATGAAGCAATTTTTCACTTGTATGTAACCTCTAGCAACCAAATGCGTCTATTTACTTATGCTATATATATATATATATATAATATTCCTTATTCTTGAAAATCATCACAAGACTAATTCTTGTCAATGGCAGCAACAAAACACAAAAAATATCCTCTAACATTTGCCTTAGTCTCGTAGATATATGTATATATATATATATATATATATATATATATATATATATATATATATATATATATATATATATATATATATATATATATATATATATATATATATATATAGTGGTGAAAAATGAAGACCAACGTGTGAAACAATTTATTGACGTTTCGGCTGTGGAACAAATGTCCAATAGTTGAGAAGGCTGTTCCACAGCCGAAACGTCAATAAATTGTTTCACACGTTGGTCTTCATTTTTCACTACTAATGACCGTGGCCAAGATTTCATTTTGGTATATATATATATATATATATATATATATATATATATATATATATATATATATATATATATATATATATGCGCGCAAACCCACTGACACTATCATAGCTGGAATGCGATTATGCTAATACTATGGCTGTTTTCCAAATGGACATATTTCAGACATACTGAGCAGTTTTCGAGATCTTATGCGAAATGTCATGGCTGGAAAAGTAAGCCCGAGGTGGGTTCACTAATACCAAGAATACATTCCTTAGGTCATGGGCGAAGAGTCCACTTGGCAGCCATTTATATCTCAATTGGCATCGCTCTTGGCCGAAGTACACTTAATATTAGGTTGTAACACACAATATAGTGCACCTATTTCTCCATGAGGGGTCTTCAAAGTCACGGACCCTGTTATGCGTAGCCCCGACCCTTACCGAACGATCTAGTGTCTATAGTGAGCGTAGGAGTGGCAGCTTGTGCGGCGTGGTAAACAAGAATGCAATGCTCCGTACCTTACGTTTTATACAAATATACTAATAACAAGCTTTCGAGGCACTGATGTGCCAATTTCTCAACTATTAGTTCACTCTTTAAATAATGTTTTCTGTGCTTTTGTAGCTTTCGGCGGTGAATCGGCATGTGTGCGTAGTTCGGCTTCCGAACCAATCTTTAGAGTGAACGATGAAAGTAACGAGGGAACTTTAATGAAGGCCATCAATATCGCGGCCTACGTTTTTCAACCTTCCCACATATCCTCGCTTATAACATTTAAAAAATTTGTTGTGGTTTAGCTCTGGTTAACTCTAAATGAATGCGAAAGCAACGGCGGAATCTTCTTTGGCCTGCTACGTCATTACCCTACGTGCCTGCGTGTTGTAGGTGTAACGAGAATGCAAACGTTTCTGGCAGGCTGATTAAGATATCACCCCCCCCCCCCCCCGTATGAAAGGAGCGACACGATTTGGCAGCTTCTGCCCGTGGTGTATCGGTAACGTGTATTCAAATGTCATTGCAGGCTGATATGAGGGACCACGGACACGGACACGAACGCGTACACAGGTACGTACACGGACACGTACACGGACACGGACATGGCAGACAGGGACGACCGGTTAGACCTGGTATAGTATTGCTTTCGCAATAAAAGATAGTATTTTTATGAAAAGAACTCTATTGCATCCTCGAGCGCATCCAGCTTCCAATTATCAGTTGGGATCTCTGTAGCTTAGCCGCTATGTACACGTCTAAAACGTGTCAACGTCTGCCGCCTCTCGTTTCACTATAACACAACTGACAAACTGAGTCTTTATGTCGTAACTTTCAGATGCTTTAGGAAAACTGCCTCAGAGTTCAAATTTGAAGGCTAACAGGGAAGCAATCGCCTAACAAAGGGCAGAGGTTGGGAACACTTGAAGCGCGAGGCAGTCAGCAGTTGGCATTGAATATGGAGAAATGGCTACATCCGGAGCCACACACACGTGCAAACATCTGAAGAACCATTCAGTACATGCGTGTGATTTACCATTGATTTCAGTGACGCCTGACTGTCTTTAGCAAACGGTCAAGTGAAGAGTTGCAGAAAATACTAAGGGAATAGAAAGTCTTGTAAAAGTCTTGTAATTGAAAAAAAAAATCCAGTAAGAGTGGCGGATGTTAGTGCGTGGACAACGGGCAGCAGTGCTTGAGCTAGGAGTGCAGGTCTCCAAGTCGCATCAAAGTTAAATTTCTTACGCCCATACAGCTCTTAACAGCGTGTGTTTACGCATTTGTCCACGCGTGCACTCTTATGTATTTTTGTTTAAAATTACTGCTGCAAAGAATTTCCATTACCTCTGGAAAGCCTTCATTTTGCGTTCGAGATCTTCTTGAAAAGAAAGACGCTGAGTCTGCTGCAATAGCTGCGCTATTTTTCCTTCTAACTAAAATGTGAAGACTGAATTAAAATTGTCAAGTGAAAAGTGCACTTGCACTTCAAACGCGTGGAAGGCAATGACTGGGGCTCCTGTTTTCTTTTTCATCCTGCTTTTTTTTTTCGCACTTTTTCTAGATCGTATGTGAACGCACGCGTATTTGTCATGGAGGTAACGTTTAACGCTAAGTGAATAGCAAATTATCGTATCAGCTAGCATCGTACGAAAATACGTTATGGCGGAACGTGGCAGAACATGCAGTGACTACCTGAGGCGTAGTGCTTTGAAGTGCTAGCCCTAAAATAGGAACACGGAGGAAGCTAACCATCGATGGTATCTCGTGGCCCTCTCCTGTCTACAGGGCTCAGAGACCACAATGTACGCTGCGCTACGGTATGCAAGAGCAACCACTCTTGAAGGTCATGTGCTACGCCTGTAGGAAAAGACAAGGCGCTGCTGCGCTCACGCGAATCTTAGGAAGCACATCATAGCGTAGGGGCATGGTAGTGTGCGTGAGTAGGAAAACTAGATAAGCAATAACGCCACAAAGTTAAAGGCACCTCCTCCAGAAGCTCCGCCACTGCTGGCGCTGGGAGAAAACAATCCCCAACCTGCCCCTACCAGATGGTATTTGCAAGGTGACGGGTTGTTTCGGCGGGTTGTGGGACGTCACAAGACCACATGACATGGCTTAGGGTGGAGAAACTGCCAACTTGTGTTGCTGCTTTGCATTGGAAGACGAACCCTCCGGGACCCCTGGATTCCTAGTCAAACGCGCTACTCCTAAGCCACGAAGGCTCTTACGTGCAACTTGGTCATAGCGCAGAATTACAGATATCTGCGTGTGATAGTCCCACGCAGAAAATGGTATCCTACGCCTGCATGATGATGTGTATGTAACACATAATAGAGACACAAATGAAAAGTTTATTGATTAGTCGAGTAGCAAAGTACATGTACACGAACGAAGATCCACAATCGGAACCGCTGTTAACGCTGCCCCCGCATGCGTTTTAGGGAGGAGTTGATGTGAATTCCATTCATTTCCTGCGTGTGAGCCCACTGAGATGATGCAGAAAAATGGTCAGGATTACACGAAAAGAGACCGGAACAACATTTACCTGCTTTTAGATTGTCACGTAAAGCAGCATGCCCACACAGATGCCCAAGGAAAAGTGCGTATAAAACGAGGTGTTAGAAAAACGTTTGACAAGTCAATAGATTCGAAGGGATCAACTTCATGAAGAGAAGGTACGTGTGCAACGTTCAAGGGTAACATCAAATCCTACATGAAGATGCCAATCGGCACTGCATACGAACGTTTTCCGTTTTAAACACGAGTGAAGGAAACGAAAAACAATGTGGCAGAGTTTGCGCAGCTTAAGCACAGTAAATGTGCATTTATGCTCACATTCAACCAGTCGCATGGAGCCATTAAAACCTCAACTACGGTAGTAACTGAACTGCATATTGTTTCTGGCCCTGCAGCACGGACTTGGCTTTCTTACGCTTGCCTATTTTTACCGCAGTTTTGACACCTTATGTTTGCAGGAGCAGAACATGCGTTCTTATGGCGGTGGTGTAGCACTTTTAGAAACCTTGTTTTTACATTTTAAACATTTACCGACATTTAGCCTCAACGCAAACTTTTCTTGCCCTGCCCAGACTGCTCTCTATATTGCCAGCTGACAGAAATATAAAGCCGTGCTTTAACTCCGCCCTACGAACTTGTCTGCCGTCCTAAAGGCATGGTATCTAATAAGGGATCCAAGGGTCCTGGAAGACTAGATGCTGATCTAACCCGAATGGATTGATGAGTCGGTCAAGCCTCTTTTGAGGTTGTACGACCTAGTTTAAAAACAGCAGACAAAGGTTCAGTCAGTAGCCTACGCTATAAAGATATTGTCATCATCATCATCAGCCGAACAGAACTAAGGCCTCTCCCATATTACTTCAATTAACCGGATCCTGTCTAGCTGCATCCACTTCACCCTTCCGAGCTTTTTAACCTCGCCACCCACATGGCTTTCCGCCGCTTCCTGTTATGCTTTCCTTCCCTTGGAATACAGTTTGTTACCCTTTTCGACCATTGATTATCCTCTCTTCGCACTAGATGCCCTGCCCATGCCCATTTATTCTTATCGATTTTCATGCAAATGTCATGAAGTCGAGTTATTTCTCTGACCCACTCTGCACACTTCTTATCTCTTGACGTTACACCAGCCATAACTCTCAACAAAAATACTTGCAATGGCCCCAACTGCCACCTGTGTAATGTATCGTCGCTAACCAAAACTACAGAGGAAGCACTGCGTGCAATTTCGCGTTCTCCAGGCACTCATTACCCTTCGAAAAAGCCGAACAAAAATCGCATTTTCAACTGAGCCTTCGCCACTCTTGGATGAATTGAGTCACTCTCACCGGAATATCAGCGGAAGTTGCCTGCGTGACACGTTATCGTAGACTAGGCACGTTCACAACATAAGCAATATTCACACTTTCAAGCTTCCCTATCGCCATGCCACCACGCACCCAGCTTGTCCGGCATTCAACGGAAAAAATTAAAAAGTAAATGCTTTTTGCCATTGGAGGTAAAACCTGCACATTGCCTCTCAAATCTTAAGACCACCCTTAATGCGGATAGTATGTCAGACAAGACTGATAGCGTTGAGTCACGTGCTATGAAAAATGTCATTTTTTCGTACAGAATGCTCTTATAAGCCACAAAACAGCGTAAACACTAAGTAGCCATGGGGTTGCCATTTCATGACTCGTACAGCTCCCCCGGCTTAAGTATTTGTAGATTTATCCATTCGCCGTCTCAAACAGTAATTATCATCCAAACTCGAGGAAAGCAGCACGGCGAGCGTAGACAAGAATACGCAGTCTCAATTAAAAGAGACAGAAAAAGGGATGACAGAAAACCTAGGCGCAAACACAAGATTTTTCTTTTTTTTTTTTGCATGTGTGCGTTGCACGCAATAAGCTCGAAACCGTAAGCTCTCAAGGGCAACCGCGCTATATTGGGTTGGTTATAGGCCGCCGGTCAAGAATTTTCGTTCTCACTTCAGCCATAGAATTGGCTACTTTACGCAGGTTGCGGGCGTGATGATATTGCAAATTGCTCGCGTCTTTCTTTCAGCGCGCGCTCACGCAGGCGCCTGCATCCATACACTCCGTCGAAATGTGAGACGTGATGCGATAGCGCGGTGTTCCATGTTATTGCAAGATGGAATTGAATTGGATTGGTAAAACGTTTATTCGGGGCCTGCAGTAGAACGCGCGCTCGCGCGCGTGCGCTCCGGACGGGGCCTACGTCGTCCTCTGGGCACCGGCCGCGAGGCCTGGGTCCCCGCTCGCCGTGGCCGGCTCGCTGGTTCCCTGCCGGGCCAGCGCCTTGATGACCTGCTGGGCGGCCCAGAGTTGCTCCTCTTGATTGTCGCTCCCTGCGGCTGCTTCCAGTCGCGGCGGGATCCTCCCAGACTTAGCTTCTTCCTGGTACTGGGTACAATTCCACAGCATGTGTGCGAAGCCGGCAGTCTCCGTTCGGCAGACTCTGCATTTGTCTGTCGGGTGCGTCTCGGGATACATTCTATGCATCAGCAACGGACTGGGGAGTGAGCCCGTCTGTAGCTGTCTGAATAAAACGGCTTGCTCTCGACTGAGCCCCGAGCAAGGGGGTGGAAGAGTTCTGCGAGCTAGGCGGAACACCTTGGTTATTTCGTTGTAGTCCGTCATTCGGTCTTTGGTGCTGAACCACAGCGGCCAGTCGACCGAGGCGCGGTCCGTTAGCGCGCGCGCCTCGGCGTGTGCCGTCTCGTTGTGGTTGGCGTTGCGGTCTGACGCCTCGCCCGCGTGCGCCGGGAACCACTTGATTCTTACTTGTCTGCTGCCATTGTCGTTTTTGGTTGTCTGCAGTATGCGCACAGCTTCTTTCGCTATCCTGCCTTTGGCGTAATTTCTCACCGCCTGCCTCGAGTCGCATAGCATTGTGTGGCAGTCGCGGTCGGCGATGGCCAGGGCGATGGCCACCTCCTCCGCTTGCTCTGCCTTGGTGCATCTAAAAGCGTATGCAACGTGATAGACTAAAGAAAAATCCTAAAATGACCACATGCGTGCTCCGCCCAGTTCTTATTTCACTATTTAAAGAAAAATGTTTCCCAGCGGAGACCATCACGAATGAAGCGCTTGAGGCACGGATACATGGCAGGTTTGTCCGCGATAAAAGTATCCAACCAGCTGACGCGTTTTCGTCGGGAATTTAAGTGCATTCTCGGCCGACATCTATGCCCGGCAGGTGCAAGAACAGGTGCCCGGCAGGTGCACACTAATTCCTTTATGCTTATATAACGCGGATAGCAATTCACGAACGCAGAAATCATAACGACTACAGCAGCAAGTGACAACAAAGGTCACCTGCGATGACAAGCCAGAGTTAACGAAGAAACACGTGACAACCGACACCAAAGAGCTCAGTTTGATAAACAAGGTCTCTCCAATTATTAACTCAAACGTTGCATTGAAAACAATAACGTAGGGCAGTTTCGCAGCTGAATTTATTTCATCTTTAAAAGTAATTTTGCAACCTCTGCAGTCACTGACACCAAAGAAAGCCTACATTATTTCTTTGGGCGTTTTGAACGCTTTGAACCGCTGCAAACTATCGACAGGGACACGACCGGGAAGGAATCAGGCAATGAGCAACCCGCCACTCGAGCCGAAAAAAAAATCAAGCTGCCGCCGCCGATGATGTGTGGGCCATCTATAAGGAACTTCAGGAAGAGGCAAAAACCAGAACGTGGATAGGAGTGAACAGCAGGAAAACACAAAAACGTAACAATCATAGAACTGAAAAATTAAACTGATGCCATGATTAACAAATGTTTCTTAGCCACAGTAATCTACAACTTGTGAGCAAAAACAATCAATTTCGCTCAGTGAACACTGATTGCAACCACGGAACCTCATTCTTGCGAAGGCTAATCGACGGTTTTGCCACACATGCCTCGCGGTCTAGCCAGATAAAAAATGCTTCAGCGACTTTGCGCGATACTTGATTAGAATTTCGGTACAAAATGCGCGTGCTATTAAACTCTGGTTTGCACAATCTGCAGTTTTGACAGTGAAGAACCAAGTTGAAACTGGGTACTTCGCTCAGGGAATCACGGTGCTCTATGAAGGGTGTATTCAAACATTGCCCAGTCCGCCCAATGTCGGTCTTGCCACAGAACAACGAAATTTTGTAGACTACCCCCGCCCTGCATGCCGAAAACATCTGATCGGTGGAGAAACACCGTTTTTTTGGGCTGTTAGACCGTGTTTCATATATATGACCACAAGGTTTCCCTCGAACCGGTAAACCTATATTTAAGAACGGTCACGGAAAAAGTTTTTGTATGCTCTTCTTAGCGCCAGCGGCATAGAAGTGAAAGAATTAACTGTGCAAATTAACATGAACACGAATTCGACCATCGCGAGCCCTCCGGACGCCGGTCAAGCCAACATATGGAAGATGCGAACGATCATCATCGCAGGAAGTCAGCAAGAAATGGCGACATGCAACACTACTTCAGCACACATCAAAAAGGGGTCTTTCACGGCATCGACCTCGGAACTATAGCTCTGAACAGCTTTTGAAAAGAAAAAGGATCGTTGAGTGAGGCATCCAGCTAGTCTGCTCGCGTAATGGGTAGCTCAAGGTCAGTCTTCATCGGCGTCAAGGAAGGGAAACCGCCTAGATCAGTCTACTATGACGAATTAGAGTATCAAGTGTACCTCTGCCACAGAACAAGGCTTCTGTGCAAAACGTGCAACATGGAAACACACAGAAGAGACGTATGCCCAAACTCAAATATAAAACCATGCGAATACTCTGTGAAAATCAGTACAACGAAGCACACACCCAAGAAAGGAGTGCAGTTGCTGTGGACAAAGTCCCCCGACTGCAGCCAACCTGCACACACAAATACCAGCGACCTTCAATAAGGAGAAGGAAGTTAAGGGAGTGGGCTTTGACAATAAAACCCCAGCATCGGAAAACAACGACAGGAACCACCCGAGGTTCGACAAAGAATGTGACAAACTCAATCCCAGGAGCGGGAAGGCAGCAGAACAAGGTCCAGTTCAAGGGGACGAGCCAAAAAGAACGCCGGAAACCAGGAGCAGGAAATCCACGAGAGCAGACCAAGGAAGAAGCGCCACAATGCTTGGGTAAGAAGGTCAAACTTTCCTCCCACCTCTCTGAATGATAGCACGGCTGAACTAGAAAGTAGGCTCAAGGCAAAACTTGAAGCGCTTAATAAAAAGTGTAATGAGATGGCCCGAGACAGGGAAGCGTGGAAAAGCCGGTATGAGTCGCTCACGGCACAAATAAGCACGAGCAAACAAAACACAGCGTGTGCTGAAGAAAACGATACCGAAAACTCCCACATCAGGGAGAATGACCTCATGACCTTATTTAACTCCTGGTCCATGGACGACGCTTAGGATACGGCGCTTGAGCCACATATCCACATCAATGAACCAGCTAGAGACCAGGGCCCGCTTGCACGATGAATTCCGAGCTAAGTCCGGACTTAAACGGAGTCTTTATTCTGACCGGACTTGTTTGAGGCAGAACTTGTTCAAGGCAGTCTTAACATACACATAGAGGCAGTGGATGCCTAACATGAGGAGAGCGGATACCTTATAAAATTTTGGCCTCTGCCTAGAGAATGCGCCGTGACACCTGACTGCTCGTTCAGTCTGTCACGGCTTGCTGGGGGGTAGAAACGTTTATTGAAGAAAATGAGAGTGCAGGTGCAAAATGGTTCTTTAGATAAGTCTTTAAATGAGTAGAGTTCCTAGTCCGGGAGCCCCCTGGACAAAACTGCCTCTCGAATATTTGTGTGTGTGTGTGTGTGTGCGTGTGCGTGTGCGTGTGCGTGTGCGTGCGTGTGTGTGTGTGTGTGTGTGTGTGTGTGTGTGTGTGTGTGTGTGTGTGTGTGTGTGTGTGTGTGTGTGTGTGTGTGTGTGTGTGTGTGTGTGTGTGTGTGTGTGTGTGTGTGTGTGTGTGTGTGTGTGTGTGTGTGTGTGTGTGTGTGTGTGTGTGTGTGTGTGTGTGTGTGTGTGTGTGTGTGTGTGTGTGTGTGTGTGTGTGTGTGTGTGTGTGTGTGTGTGTGTGTGTGTGTGTGTGTGTGTGTGTGTGTGTGTGTGTGTGTGTGTGTGTGTGTGTGTGTGTGTGTGTGTGTGTGTGTGTGTGTGTGTGTGTGTGTGTGTGTGTGTGTGTGTGTGTGTGTGTGTGTGTGTGTGTGTGTGTGTGTGTGTGTGTGTAGGGACAGGCGGCTGGCATAAGGTAGTGTACGTAACAGCGCTGTTATGGAATGATAGTTAACCCCCAGTATTGAGCCGACTCGCTACTGAGGGCATTTTATAGGAATCGACCAATTACATTTTAACACTGTCCCATTAAAGTGGGACAGCTATAAAAAGTTTAATTATCTTCTACACTTTTAAAACAGTCTTCGCACTGCAACTACCATTAAGGTCATATGACGCGCGAAATGTGACCTATAATTTTATCTTGAGCCGAAAGACGTTGTAGGGGAGGACACTGGAAATTTTTGAAGCTGCTGGGGTCCCTTAACATGCATTGACTACAAAACCAGGCCGGGAGCTTAACAGATGCTTCGCCGGCACTTGACTATGCTGTTTCGCCGTGGATGAGGTGCGTGCAAGGCCGCGTTGTCCAACGCTTCGGCGCACTGTGTAGTCATTTATTAAACCTTATGCTCGGATAACTCTAGACTGTACCCCCCCCCCACAGTGCGTTGGAAGAATGAAGCGTACCAGAACTATCCCATTCGGTAACAGACTAAGCCACCGCTGTGTACAGGGCGGTCCCGTCAAGAGCTTTCATGAGCTCACTCGGCCCATAAAAACAAAGAAGCTACAGCCAAGCGCGCGTGCTTATAAGCGCTATACAACACCATACCTTGTTTTTTGAAAACATCTGACTTCATGCCATGCTCGCACTGTCTCTGTTATGGGAGCCGTGACTAAATCCTTTCCTCGACATGGCTTCCTTATCCACTGCTAGCAATGGGTCCCTCACTCGGATCGCTGCCTGTAAACGTATTTACCAGTCAAGTAGTACAAATCAGACAGTAATAGCACTAAAAGAAAAAGTTGCGCTCAGCAGCAGCACAAGCTATAACACATGCCTGCAACACTCCTGCAGTGAAAGGATTGACCTACTGCCATATATGCGGTTTTCATTTTAAATAGAGTTGTGCGAAAAATCGTGTACTAATGAAATGTTTTTCCACTCAGATAGCACTTGTTCATAAAAAAGAGCACATCTTAGATAGTTTTGAAAAGGAGCATGTCGTACTAGGAATTTTCATATATTTTGGAACAGGATTGGACTCGCTAAACCACGAATTGCTGATTAGAAAGTTGGAAATGTATGAACTTAGAGGCCTTCCACTGCAACTTTTATTATCTTATCCTTCGAACCGTGCACAATATACTAGCATTTGGGCTTGAATCTAGCTTAAATAATAATAAATATGGAGTTTCACAAGGCAGCATTTAGGGCCTTTACTTTTCAACTTGAATATTAATGACATAGTAAACGTCCCTGACAGGCATCGTTTTTTATCTATGCAGAGCACACTAGTATTTTACTCTCTTCGAATGACTGTGATGCCTGATAGTCAAAAGAAACTTCATCCCAGCTAAACACCTACACAGAACAAAATGGGTTAAAATAAATGCAAATAAAAGCAAAGCTGTTATCTTCTGACCAAAGAACAAACTTCTGCATAATAATAAACTACTATGAAATTCAGAAGAGATTGAAATAGCAGACAAATCTAAAACTCTCGGAGTCATCTTTCACGAAAATCTGTCAGGGGCTCCCCATATAGACACTATAATGCCCAAACTCGCTCGAGTCGTGAGACTATTATATCGCCTCAAAACAATGCTTCCAGCGAAGATCAGAGAACTCATATATAAATCATTATTTTTGTCTCAACTGAAATATTGTCACTTTGTTTGGGGTACGACCACCCGAAACAATCTGCAAAAGATTTACCTACTTCAAAAGTAAGTGGTAAGATATATGATTATGCTTAATTTCAACCAAAGTACAAGACAGTACTTTGCAGACGTGCGTATAGTGAGAATTTTTATATCTATTGCTTTAAATTGCTTTCGAGGTATCAAAAGGAGCAACTTCGTCATACTGATTACTTAGGGACCCCTAGCCTGTCTAATGCCGAACGAGAAACTGTATCTTACGAGACAACACGCCCCATAGCAGATAATAACTCCAATAACAAACTACGGGTTACAAATGATTGCTTTCCAGCTACTGGAACACCTAAACACGTTACGCCATAAAAACAGTGTTATAATTAGTACACCAATCCGTTATCTTCGTGAGCATTTCGTTCGTTTTAAGGAATAGACTGGTTATATATTCTTCTTTTTTCCCTTTTGTTTCAATGTGTACATCCTAAAGTTTTGCAAATATCTATGTTAATTTTACATCGTTGATTATTTTGTGTTTAATGTTATCGTGATGTCTTTGTACATGTAGGGGCAGCACCTCAAGCTTTCTTCCTCGGCCCTTCTCATCGTTTTGATGCATAAATCTATGTTACTATAATAATCAGTTCGTGCTCAAGCAAACTGATGAATGGAGTTTGTGAATATTCTACAAATACCAACTATGCCGGCAATTTAACCAATCATCTTAGTTTCACCGCTAGCCGCTTCACTGTGAGCGCGTGGAACATGCTGTGGAGTATTCTCAAAACGCAACGGGGCCGTTTTGTAAAAAGGGACTTTCCGACAGTGTGGGAAAAGTGAAGCGCTTCGAGAAAGCGGATATTAACGTTGTTCTCACTACGCTTTAATTTCAAATGAAGAAAACATCGGTCGTCAGACACAATTACTGTGATTAAAAACTGTTTCAATTTCTTCAGGCCCATTAATAAGCAGAACTTTCTTTGATATCGCAGATTTTTCTTAATTCTTAAAGGCTTATTAAATGGGAGTTTACTGAATTCTGCGACGATATGAAAGCTTCCCCTAGTTTCACGCAGGGCCTTTATGTACAACGGAGTGTAACATCTATAGTGCACTCTTTGTTCTGGTGTACGCCTCTGCAGAATTTCAGTTATATAAAAATTTGAAGCAAAGATGACACAGAAAGCTTTAATTCATTTTTGTTGTTTTTTACCCAGATTGTAGGATATATATATTCTAATGCATTTTCCCTCAGAAAGCACTGGATTTCTCTTCAACGTGTCAATACTCGCACATCCCAATTTCTGAAACAGAAAGAACTCAAATTTGTTTAGTGGTGTTGACAAATACGCCTGATTATATTGTCACGAAGACAGGGATTTATGGGAATCGGCAACAGGGGTGATACACACAGTCAAGACAGAGTTTCACGGGCAACGGCAAAAAAAGACACAGGCTCAAGAGTCCACAGTCCTAGCTAGCCGAAGCGCGCGAGAGTATTCAACTTCTTCGTCTTTCAAGCGCTACCTCAAACCTTCAGGTGGCATTATTCCCCCCCCCCCCTTGAAAAAAAAAACCGCAAGCTGACAGAAAAAACTCATCCGGATGGCAAATACGACTATCAGCGGGTGAAATGCGGCTTCATGCGAAGCACATGCACTAGGTCAGATGAGTACTCACGACTTGAACTCGGTACAGTTCCGTCTGGAATAACCCCGTCAGTAACTTCTGAGAGGCGACGCAACACTCTGTAGGGTCCGAAGTAACGATTGAGAAGTTTTTCTGACAGGCCTGTGCGTCGGACAGGTGTCCACACCCAGACTTTGTCAGCAGGCTGGAACACGACATAGCGATGGCGGTCGTTATATCGGCGTGCATCTGTTGCTTGCTGTTTTGTAATGTGATTACGGAAGAGTTGGCGAGCTTCCTCAGCGTAGTTGGTGAATTCTTCTGCGTCAGCGGTAAGCAGCTGGTCGTCAGCCGCACATGTCAGCATAGCGTCGAGCATGCATGGCCTGTACATTGCGTCCGTATACTAGGCGAAACGGAGTGAATCGAGTTGTTTCTTGGACGGCCGTGTAATATGCAAATGTGGCATAAGGCAATATCTCGTCCCATGTTTTATGCCGCACATCCACATACATGGCGAGCATGTCCGCTATTGTTTTGTTTAGCCGCTCAGTAAGGCCATTAGACTGAGGATGGTAAGCAGTAGTCTTTCGGTGATGTGTCTGGCTTAGTTGGAAACTTCCTCAAGAAGACGCGCTGTAAATGCCTTGCCACGATCAGTTATGACGTTTGAAGGGGCGCCATGGCGGAGGACAATCTGCGTCATGAAAAATTGTGCCACTTCGGAGGATGTTGCACGTGGCACCGCCATAGTTTCCGCGTAACGTGTCAGATAATCTGCAGCCACGATAATCCACTTATTGCCAGCGGGCGATAGAGTAAAAGGGCCAAGAAAGTCCATACCAATTTGGTCGAATGGTACTAGCGGTGGGGGAATAGGCTGCAGGAAACCCGCTGGCTTCAATGGCGGTGTCTTGCGTCGCTGGCACTAGCGGCAACCTATAACGTATCGATGAACGGTGGCGGTAAGTTTGGGCCAGTAGTAGGCCTTGCGCACTCTGGTAAGAGTGCGCGCAATGCCCAAGTGTCCAGCGGTGGGTTGATCATGGCAAGCATGAAGGATTTCATCGCGGAGATCTGCAGGGATGACTAGAAGATAGGCTCGGTCACTGTTGCTGGCGCATTTCTTGTTGAGGATTCCGTCGCGCGTACAGAAGGATGACAAGTTCTTAGCAAACAGTCGAGAGTCGAGATACTGTAGAATCGAAACCCTCCACACGATCTATCACAGTTTTGAGGTCTGGATCAACCCGTTGCCGGGCCTTTAAATCAGAGGAACTGATAATGTGAAGAAAATGGGCGTCTTCATCCGTACTGTCATCGGCCAACTCTACGGGTGATCGAGACAGTGTGTCAGCATCTTCATGTTTACGCCCAGATTTACAAACGATAGAGTAATCAAATTCCTGCATACGAAGACTCCACCGTGCAAGATATCCTGATGGATCTTGAAGACTAGACAGCCAACACAAAGCATGATGGTCTGTCACAACTTTAAATTTACGCCCATAGAGGTAAGGTCGGGATTTCATTGTCGCCCAAACGACGGCGTGACACTCCAGAAGTTGAATAGCTTGATTCTGCCCGAGAAAGGGTGTGGCTGGCATAAGCGATCACGTTTTCCTCGCCTTGCTGGTGCTGGACCAGAACAGCACCCAGACCGACGTTGCTGGCATCGGTGTGAATTTCGGTGACAGCGTCTTCATCGCAGTGTGCAAGAACGGGAGGGTTGTGCAGCCGTTGGCGCAGCTCGGCGTATGCCTACTGCTGCTCGGAAGACCAGACATACGGGACGTCATCACGTGTCAGGCGCGTCAAAGGTTCTGCAATCTTGGCAAAATCGGCAATGAAACGGCGATAGTACGGGCACAGGCCCAAGAAACGTCGGACTGCTTTCTTCGTGGTAGGGATGGGAAAATTGGCTACAGCGGCTGTTTTGTCAGGATCAGGCCGGACACCGTCAGCCCTAACCACATTACCGAGAAATTTCAGCTGCTGATATCCAAAGTGACATTTTTCCGGTTTGAGTGTCAAATCGGCCGAGTGAAGAGCGTCCAATACCGTTCGCAGCCGCTTAAGATATGGATCAAACGTTTCTGAAAACACGATGACGTCGTCCAAATAACCCAAACAGGTTTGCCATTTAAGACCAGCAAGTACGGTGTTCATCATTCTCTGGAACGTCGCTGGCGCTGAACACAGACCGAAAGGCAATACTTTAAATTCATATAAGCCATCGGGTGTCACAAAGGCAGTCTTTTCCCGATCGCGCTCATCCACTTCTATCGGCCAGTAACCACTTTTTAAATCAATGCAGGAAAAGAACTTGGCGTTGCGAAGTTGATCGAGCGAATCGTCGATATGGGGCAATGGATATACATCTTTTTTTTGTGATGTCACTCAGTTTCCTGTAATCAACGCAAAAACGCAGCGTGCCATCCTTTCTCTTAACCAACACGACTGGCGACGACCACGGACTTTTAGACGGCTGAATAACATCATCATTAAGTATTTCCTGGACTTGTGTTCGAATTGCCTCGCGTTCCTTGGCCTAAATACGGTACGGCTGCTGTCGAATAGGTCGGGCATCGTCAGACGTTAAGATGCGATGCTTGGTGATAGAAGTTTGCCAGACTTTCGATGATGAGGCAAAGCACGGGGCGTACTCCAGCAGTAAGGCACGCAGGTCGCGTTGATGACAGACAGAAAGGTCACTGCTAACATCGATGTGGTCTAGAACACTGGGAGTATCAATAATGTCAGACGCAAAACATTCAGAAACTTCGTTTAACAGTTCGCCGAAAGCGATGCAGTAGAGCGATAGAGATGGCGAGATTCATTCGTGAAGTTCGTGACGAGAAGCTCAGAGTGACCATTGCTGAGAATAATTAAGCTTCGAGCTGCACAGATGCCATGAGAAAACAAAAGCGAACGGTTTGCCTTCAGCTATTAACGGCCCGTCACGAAGCCCGTCGCACACAACACTCACAAACACGCTGGAGCGAGGAGGCACTGAAACACACTCGGCTGAAACTCGCAGGGCGCACGTACATTGGCCATCGGTGAGGCTGGCAGCCGCTTTCTCCATTGATAACGAGACCATTCGCTGTCAGAGATCGATGATGGCGCCATATACCCGCAGGAAATCCACACCGAGAATCAAATCACGAGAACTTTCCCGGAGAACGACGCAGCTGACAACGAACGTTGACGTACGAATCTGGATTCTTGCCGTGCACTTTCCAATAGGAGTAATTACATGCCCCCCAGCCGTGCGTATCTGCGTGCTACACCATGGTGTCATAACCTTCCTAAGATGCACTGCTAGTTTCCCACTCAAAATCGAAAAGTCTGCTTCGGTATCCACTAAAGCGCTGACGTAATGACCATCGATGCACACAGGGATGTCCAGCGATAGCCGGTCTCGTGAACCAAATGCTGTCGTTTCTGCTCCAAAATCCATATCTGTTCTCATTGGGGGGACTTCTTTGTGCTGACATTTAGCGGCCCCGCCCCCGGAGGTCACTCTGCTCTGTTTTCCCGGTGGGGGCTTGGCGAGCGACCAGGCGGTGCTCGCGGAAAGTCACCAGTTGTTGAAGTGGATTGCCGACGTGGGGATGGAGACCTAGATTGTCGGCGCGCCATCCGGAGGCTCTCTTGTGCGAGGTTGTCTCCAATGTCATGAGGTAGTTGACCGTACGTGCGTCTAGGTGCGTTGGTGTAAAAACCCTCCGGTCCGAGTTCCCGATAAGGGCACCACCGGAAAATGTGGCCAGGTTCCCCACAGTGGTAGCAAAGCGGCGGCTCCGAAGGGCCCGCCAGACGTCCGTTCGTCGAATGTTTGGCCGCGGTGGCCGCACGTACCGCGTTGGCTGCTGTACAGGAATGCACTGGGTTGGTGGTAACATAGACAACGGAGCTTGGACGGGAACTGGGCTTCGGAGAATGTGAGCGTAAGTCGGACGAGAATAATCAGGAACATGGGTACTTTGAGCTTCAGCAACATGCAGAGATGGCTGCGTGAGTTGCTGAATCATTCGCGGATTATATGTGCGAGAGAATCACCCCTGGGTTGGAACGTGCCACAGACCTTCTGCAGTTCCTCGCGTACAATTGCACGAATAAGATCTCGGAGGTGATCAGTATTGCTTACAGCAGCTGGAAGAGGCTCGGCAGCAGTCGTAGCGAAGATTGGGCTGTTGTAGACCGCCCAGCGCTCGTGTAGGATATTTTCCATGGTGACCGCCTCTGTTAAAAATGAGGTAACTGTAGTTGATGGGCTACGTACAAGACCAGCAAAAAGCTGTTCTTTAACCCCACGCATCAGGTGGCGCAGCTTTCTGTCTTCAGACATGTTGGGATCCGCACGTCGTAAATAGTTTCGTCATGTCCTCAACATACATCATGACGGACTCGTTTGCCATCTGTTTTCGAGATTGTAGAGCACTTTCTGCTCGTTCGCGCCTATCCAGGCTGGCATACGCCTCTATGATAAGACGGTGGAACTGAGGCCATGGTGTTAATGTGCCTTCTCGGTTCTCATACCATGTCAAAGCATGGTCTTCCAAGCAGAAAATGGCGTTCCGTAGCTTTAAGTTGTCGTCCCACTGATTAAAGGATGCGACTCGTTCGAACTGAGTTAGCCAATCCTCAACGTCTTCATGCGCAGTGCCATGAAACGATTTCGGCACTCGGGGGTTTTGAAGTAAACAGGAGTACATTGCATGACCGACGTAGTGCTTTGCGTGGCTGGCCGGGGGCTCGTTGTTGAAGTGGACTCCAAGGGCCCGTGTTCGGGAGGAAGGCCCAGGTTCCTCAGGCTGACGCGATGAACTGGCGTATCCACAGGCAAAAGCTCGGTGTCGTTGGTTCGCGGAGGGGTGTGTGACATTGAGAGGACAAATACCCAGCGGCTCCACCAAAACTGTCACAAAGACAGGGATTTATGGGAATCGGCAACAGGGGCAGATACACACAGTCTTTAGACGGCATTCTTAGCGCAAAAAAAAAACACACACGCACACGAGAGAAAAGGAGGGACACGGGACAAGCGCTAAGAATGCCGTCTGAAGCTGAAAACCATCTAGCCCGTCTAAAAGTTCTTTTAAATACACACAGTCAAGACAGAGGTTCACGGGAAACGGTAACAAAAAGACACCGGCTCAAGAGTCCACAGTCCTAGCTAGCCGAAGCGCGCGAGAGTCTCCAACTTCTTCGTCTTTCAAGCGCTACCTCAAATCGTCAGGTGGCAATATGACTAAAAAGTCATCAGCATAACAGTAATGAAGTTTACTTGTGCAGCCACAAAATTCGCCTTCAAAAGTTTTTTTGTGCAGGCAAAAAACAGACAGTTACTTTTATCTCGCAATAATGTAATTCGTGCCTGTTCTAAGTGCTGAATGTGCACAGATTTTGAGTACTATTGCAACCACATGCACATACGTGAGTTGAGTAGCTTTTGAAGTGTTTTAATGTAAGCATGCCACCAGCAACAGCACGATATTGAGCGAAATAATTTGCTCCTACATTTCTCTCAGCATACAATGGAGGAAAATGTGGTGCACATTGGCAGGAAACACTATCATAAAAGAAAAAGTAAAATAACCCAGACTTGAAAAAACTGCATAATGGTAGTTGTGGATGCCGTAAAAACACCCACACGTACACACGCACACGCACAACACACATACACCAGCCATGCCGGCATTTTCCTCCGCAGATTACACTACAGCAGTAAGTGGCAGAAAATGCATAACAAACAATGACTTGTAAGGGTGACAGGTATTAGTTTGAAAGTGTGGAATGACTAATTTCGAATCAGTTGCACGAGTATAATGCGCAAAAGCTTAGTTGACACAAAAACTGTAGATAACAAAACATGCACATTATTTGAATCGCAGTGGCTGAAGACTGTGGCAAAATGATATATGCATTTAATGCACGGCTAACCAAATGTTCCTCGATACTGGACCTGCAAAAAATATGACAGTTTTCAATGCCAATATGTATATTGTGCATTTGTCGCAACTGTGATTGAAATGTAAGCACTATTAATAATTGAGGTATGTGCGCTGAAAGGTAATTACAAAATTACTCGTGACACTCGTAGCAGGTAGCTGGCAATCTATTTTTATGACACAAGGAGAACATTTACACAAACCACAAGAATATTTATTCAAACCCTGAGGTTTTGAACATTTAGTGCACTATGATAGTCCTGGCTTCCACTTTTGCATGCATGCACCAAGTCTCAAAAACATTATTATCGTGCACTTGTTTGACTGAATGACTAATGGAAAAGAAAATATTGCATGTTCCACAATTTGTTGCCCAGACTGTAACAAAATATATCCTGCAGGTATTAAATAACCAATTCAGGTCTTAAATCATATCTCTTCACTGTCACGTACCAGACTTTACCACATCGAACCACCTCTTGGTGTGGACGTTAAAGGGGCTATAGCAGACTCGTTCGAGGTATTCCCGTTTTATGCGTCTGTGAATATTGTACAAGTCTGTGATTCTACTCGAAAAGTTTTAGTTCCTAGCGCGCGGCGCGTGTTACAAGAAACGCGATCGAAATCGGAATTGGGAAACTCTTCCCACCGAGAGCGACCGCCATTTTAAAATACTCGCGTGACTAATCAGGAAAATGGGCGGCAGAGCGTCGGATGGAATACAGGCTTCAATATCAAAACACACGTCTCTTTCTCTTTTGTGCACGATTGACACACAGTGGTCGTCCGTCAAGCAGTTCTTGATGAAGATGTTACTGTACAAAAGCGATGTAAGGTAACGTATGCTTTCTTCAGCATTAACGCACGGTCAGTCAGTGGGCTGCGTGGTTAGGTTCCTTCGCACATCACACGCACTGATCTGTCACATTACACCGATGACGAAGCCAGCACGACCAGCGATCGCCTATCGCAGTAGTGTCAGGGATCGCCGGCCGAGCGAGAACTTGATACCCGATGAGTTAAGTCTGAACAGCTGCGACTCCTGCGGCGCCGTTGCCTCCTTGAAATCTCGCCTCTGACACGGCGAGAACACAGCTCCCCGCAGAGTTGCCGCCACATGTGTCCATCTCGCCAGGCATACCGCCGAAAGTGTCTGCCACGCAACCGCTCGTTTGTTACGCTTCCGCCATGCCAACGCGTCACTTTTTCTCGTCGCCATAGCACCCACAGCCCCCTGTAACGATGCCTGAATTTAGCTCAACACCACAGTGGAAATTTGAAGTGCAATTTTTCCAATGCCGCTACCGCGGTATTATGTTCCCTACTTGCCGCAGACTCATGTGAAAACCATGCTTTACATATCGTCCATCATGCCTTTGTTCGGGGACTGCCACAAGCTAAGTGCGTGTTTGTGGATGGAAGAAATTCAACGAACGCAAGAGCTAGCACCATGGTCTCCGGAAACAACTCGACTCATAGCTGCAAGTAGGGCAACCGCAGAAGACTGGCATTTGACCCTGGGCACCGAGTTTCCGACGGGGGATCAGTGGCGCAAAGCTTTCATGGACGCATTCGCCGACAAGTTGACTTTAATACAATGGCAACAGCAAGTCATGTCTCTGGTGTAATCTACATCTCAGTTGCTCCGTGACTATGCCTATGCGAAGATTTGCATCATCGAAAAATGCCCAGCGCCGCTGACAGAGCCTCAGAAAATTGAGTATCTTTTTAAAAATATAATGTTTACATTCACCGCGACAAGCAAAGCCGCTCAACTCCCATCGTCGGTATCCAGCTTTGTTGAAATCTGCCCCCAGCTCGACCGGGCAATCCAACATGCAGGGCGCAGCCCATCGCCCAGAGCAGACTTCTCGCATTACAACAAAAGAAGTCCCCGTTCTGGACATGTCCTTTCAAAGCCGATAATATCAAAAGTGGCATCAACTGCATGCAACTCAAGGCCAAGCCATGCGCTCACAACCCACCCTCGCATAGCGGACCTCCAGCCTTATGAAAAGGAAGCTCGCTATTCCGCTCTATCGCAACGTTATCGCGCCCCTACCTTTTGTCCGGGTTAGTCACTAAGTGAACTCTCTCCTTCAAGTGTCGTGAAATGGGCCATCTTGCTTCGAAATGTCCAGCGGGCCTACAGACTGATGACAAACAGCAGTTAGCCATAGTAGCCACACCACTTCTCGCAGCAGCCCCTGCACTGCCGGCCAACCCTCAGCGAGATGCTTGGATCTCAGCTAGAGTGTTCTTTCTTCGCTTCCGACATTGGAGCCCTCAGCGCCTACGAAGTCTTTCCGGACAGAGGGTTCAAAATAACTATAGTGATGAAACCTGCAGTCAAAGATATTCCCCTTATCCCCTGGACACAGCCGCTTTTAGCCATTGAAGACGGATTAGGCATCCTTCCAGAAGCATATTCCAGTGAAAGCAGAAGCATTCTTCTAGAAGCAGATCCTCGATGAAGACTGTTTTTCCGCCAGTGGCCCAAAGCTTCTGTTTTAGCTACCAATTAAACTGAACTCCACCATTCTGCCTGTGGAAGTGACATACGGGCACAACAGAAAGTATCCGCGAGCATCTTGCGCAGTATTTCTCCGCTAGTCCTTCCTGGTTAAATGCACGTAGGTTCCGTCGTCTTTGGCTCTACAGCCTCTTTCTACTAGGTCCTAGAAAAATACTCATGGTCACAGCACAAAACCATTCGGCAGTTTCTAATGTGGAAGAAATCATCAGTTTGCCTGAGAAGTTGCCTGGCAGCTTTTTGCCAAGCCCTGGACCAGCCTCTGTGCAGCAGCAGGCAGCCTCTGCTGATGAAACTCTTAGGGCCGCTGTAGAACGTGCACAATCAGTGTCCTCCGAAAGGGCCACTGATATGGCTGCCGCCTGCCCTTGCCCCCTCTCTGCAGAGTACTGAACATTCTAGTGGAGAAGCTGAGCTGAGTTTGCATGGCCGTAGCGATTGGCACTCTGCAGTTGCAGAAGGGAATGATGAAGCCAGTGCTGTCTATTACCTGTGGCAAGCGAAGGTGCTGGAAGCTCTGTGGATGTGCCCTATGGCAGTGTGACACAGCACACAGGAGTTCCAGACAGCGGTAAAGAGGAGCTCGACGAGCTAGCTGCTGGCACAAGCAATGGCAACCTGTCAGGGAGTTCAAAGGAAACGAAATCAAGGTCAAGGAGCAGTGGTGTGTAGAGAACCTGGTGAACGCCTCACAGAAGTTTAATCTAGATCTTGCTAAGAAGCTTCTGTTCAGCCGGGGTACACTTGTGGCGCTGCTTATCTCGTCCCACATAGCCCACTTTGCGGAGTTCAAGGCTCTGAAGCAGATTCTGACATTGCACAACGAAGGCGGGCAGCAAGTGCCTTGCTCACGCGCCGATGGGCTCAGTTCCAAAAACGTGAATGTCGTGAACAAGCGTATGCTCACGAGGTTCCTCGCATGTAATCCCTTGCATTTTCCAGCCCTTTGCTAGTTTTGTATTGCTAGTGTCTTACATTTTTACTCTGAACGCCTGTTTCATTACTGCTGACCAAGGAGGACATTGACAGAAAGGAGGAGTCGGATGCGAGGTGGCAGCACCTCCTGGCCGCTTCAACTCTGCTTGCCAAGCTACTCGACAGATGGCCATAGCGGTTCCTCCGCCGAACGCTTTTAGCCCTGCGCTCGAGTCGATCCTCTGCCAGCCAGCCACTCAGCGAGACGCCAGCCGTCACGCCAAGCATTCGCGTGTGGTAGCTACGCTCTGCTCGCCTTTGTACAGTCTTTTATTCAACATGTGAACTCCTTCTATTCTACGTTTGTGCCCTGCCTCATTCTCGAATCTTTTGACTAGCCCTCACATTATATCATTCAAACGAGCAGCGTACATCCAGTCATATGCAAAAGCTACTGTAAGCAAACATGCTGGGGGCGCAGTCATAGTCTTCGAATCAGCGCATTCCTGCGGGTGTTTGGGCTCACACACTAAATACTAATTGGGGTATATTTATGTTGAATTACGAACAACGAGTAATTTGCTGGACAAGCCCTAGAAAAACGCAAGGTTATGCTCTGCAGTCGGTCGCAGTGGGGCGCGCGCGTGTGGCTGCGGGGGAGGCGACCGGAGACGGCGGCAGCTGGGAGACTCTTGTTCGAATCACGTTGGGCTTAGCGATGACTGCACTTAAGAAATGGCGTATGCTTTCGTGTGCTGGCCGTGTCTAGAGAGAACATAGTTTTGTGAAAATGCTTTTGCAAGCCGAAAATAATTTAGTTTGACTAACACGCACATAAACAACAAGTCAAGAGGTGAATAAAGGAGGAAGGTGGCAGTGAAAATTCAAGGGTCTCATAGATGTCTCTTAAGGGGAGAATGGTGAAAGCCTACCTTTCCTCTCCTATCATTTGCTGCTCATTGTTGGCCTCTTATGGGCGTTCGTTGTAGATCTACATATAAGTATAATTGGTTTGCACGAAAGGAAAGGCGCAGTATCTTTTCGGCCCCTAATAAGCTCAATAAAATTTGTTCAGTGGTAGAAAATAAGTCCCGTAATCCTAATAAATCTGTAGCGTCTTGTGCTGTTAAACACGATAAAAGATTTGTGCCGTGCTCCAAAGGGGTAGTTTATAAAATTCCCTTGTCCTGTGGTCAGATATACATTGGGCAAACGGGACGATGTATTAACACACGTCTCAGAGAACATCTCAACTCATTAGAATCTAATCGCTCCACTAATCTAGTTGATCATTGCCGTGAGTGTCAATCCTGTTTTCCGTCTTTACATTATACTGACATTTTGTACAAACACCCCGACCAGTTGACCAGGGAAATCATCGAGGCGTATAATATGGCCAAGAAAGAAAGATTGTGTGTCAGCAAACCTTCCCTGCTCCTGCGTGACTGCGAAGTTGCATATCTGGACATCACATAGTAACACATGCGGTCTGGTTTTGGTGTTTTATTGTTTTCTGTACCTTATATAAATGTGTTTTCTGCGATTAAATTTTTAGTTGAGAGTCAGCGCCTGTTCCTGTTGTTTCTTCCTGTCGTCCCCGTTTGTTTGCGCTGTTTTTTTGGATGCAGTATCTTTCACACTCTATTCGTCAAGCGTGTTTGAACGGTACATCCTCGCTCCTGCCACGTGGCGTTCCTTTGCGCGCGTTCATGTGTGGCTTTGCAGGTGGCAGGAACGCTAGATAAACACATGTCTCACGGAATATGACAGATCTCGCACAGTAATCTCGCGCACAACACTCGGGAACAGGATTTAGTTCAATGAACGAAGAAAGGCTTTCTGCTTAAAAGTTCAGAATTTTTGTCAGATCCACTCATGTCGCAGGGTGTGCTCTCGCGTCAACGTATGCTTGCTTGGATTTTCACCTTAGTTTCGGACCGAAACAGCGATAGCGATAGCTTAAAAATCGGCAACAAAGCGCTAACCTCTCCCTCCTTTAGCGGCGCAAACGGTGGAAGGAAACGTTGGGCATGTACCTTTTTATATGCGGAAGCGTTTGTTGCTAAAACAAGCTAACTCTCATAACGTACAAATAATATGCTTATGGTTGTATGCTTAATAATTCAACATGAGCCCATCGATTTCGGCATCCTCGACCATCTCTAGACAGAAGCCCAAACCAAATCCCAGGATCACTAATGTGGCATATTATAGTGAAGGCTTATCACAGAAAAAAGAGAATATGCAAAATCATTTTGGAGAACAAAAACCTAGGGCGCACCACAGTCGATGGCGTGCATGCAAGAGTGCAGCCACGAATAGCAGACGACATAGGAATATATCGTTGTGACGTCAGCGTTCAATGGTCGAAATGCAGTAATCAGTTCATGCTCAAATGTTAGCTGTTACGACCCCTTTAGGATTATGTTTGATTTGGTTTATGGCCCTTTACATCTCAAAGTGCCTCATGCTATGAGAGACACTGTAGTGGAAGACTATAGAAAGTTCGACCACCTGGGAGTCTTTGACATGCACTGATATTGCACAGCACAGGGAGCCTAGGTTTACAGCTCCAACGAATTGTGACCACCTTGGACAGGATTCAATCCCACATCTTCGAGTACAGCCGTCGAGCACCCTAGCTCCTGCAACCCACGGCAGGTAGATATTAAGCTTAGTCCTCAAAATAAGTTACATATCCTAAATAGTATGTTGCAACCAAAACCAAGTAAAAAGCAGATGTTTATGCACAATCTGCTATTATGTTCTTATATTCTATATGTACTACAGCGTTAAACAGCTTGACAGCAAATATTTCAATGTACACTCTTGCATAGGCTTCAGAAGGTTAACACAAGACTGACGTAGTGCATAATAAAATAAACACATTTGCATGGTCATCCGGGCATGAGAGGTCACCGTGAAAACATTAAACTCGATTACTAGTACAGGTATGGTTTAGTTCACCTAATTGTACTTATATTGGGAGAAATCGTACTCAACCAGGTCATTGTGCAGCGAAAATTCACCATCCCTGTAAGGATATGCACTTACGTGTACTCGCCCATAGTGCACGTGTACTTCTGGGGCATTTTGCAGGGTTCGCAGCACGCGATGACTCTGGTTCACACACGGTCCGATGACATGTCCTGCTGAGCATGGAGGGAATGGAAGCGGCGTTTCAACTGCCCCATTCTGCTACAAAAAAGCAAGGTGAATGTGCTCTTCGCTGCCGCTATAGTGTTAGTGACACGCACAACGCACATTACTGCAGTCAAAGGGAATGCATATAATGCGGAATAATAAAACTTGTCACTCCATCACGATGTATTTCAAATAAAGCCGCATTTACTGTAAGCAAACCTGTGGTTTATGGAACTGACAGCTTCGTCATCTGATGTAGGTACCGTCTGTTGCAGAAGTTTGCAGCCCAACGCGCCGGGCGGAGGAGCAGTATCGCTCCCGAGAGGCGGCGCTGCGCCCGCCGGCGCTGCTTGGTGATCCAGCTATAAACAGTGAGGAGGCTTGTTCTCTCCCCCCATCGCGCGGCTGAGAGCAAAGATGCGCGATATCATCCGCGGGATGAGGGGAATAGAACAAGCCTCCTCACTCTTTATAGCTGCGTCACCAGGCCGCGCCGGCGGGCGCAGCGCCGCCTCTCGGAAGCGATACTGCTCCTCCGCCTGGCGCGTTGGGCTGCAAACTTCTGCAACAGACGGTACATAGAATGTATGCTGTGAACATTTGTCCTTCCAAGCCATCACACAGCACGTAAATGTGTCCGGTGCAATGTAATGCAGTAAATACCCTCACCCAGTTAATAAATGAACACGTTTTTCAATACCTTCATTTACGAAAAAATATATGCATGGACCTCCAGCTGCAGCAGCGCGGCTGCTACGGCTGGAGATCTATGCTGGATTTCTTGGAGCGCGTAAAACATGCAACTAAGTTTTTTACCTCTTTTTGTTGATGTAGAGGCCAAAGGGGATTTCTCGGAGCTATTTAATGGGAAGTTCTGTCGACGTTGCTGTTTGAACTGCCATGCGAGGAGTCGCGGTGGTTTCGTCAGCTTTAGATGACCTTCATCATTTTCGCCATTATTTTTTCGCGAGTGCTTTTGCTATAAGTCGTATCACTCGTGTATTGAACGGCAAATGCAGAAAAAAAAACTTGGGATGCAGTGATGGTCTTTGTCACCGTTTTTTTGTGCTATAAAAGCGGACGATACAGAATAATTGAGATTGTGTGTTTTAGAAGCAATCGCTTGGTTGCCGTCATAGTAATTGTCGTTGTAGTTCTTGCGACGCACATATATTTTTTAAGTCTTTCCTGGGCTCTTTGTACTGGCGCTGTACATCTCATGGTTGTCTTTAGGAATGTGCCAACAGTTAAACGCGGCATAGGCTGTCATTTTCATATCTCGCATGTCCAGTCTCACCTGCTAATCGCCCTAATTGTTTCATTCTGCACAGTGCGTAAAATGGGCATACTGCTCAAACATACGGTCGTACCACCATATGTATGTTCTCAATAGAAGCAATTTAAATGTTGGTCTCAAGTGAAACACCTATATCTTCTTTCCAGCTTGTGCGCCTCCGGAGCGCAGGCCTGGGTGAACACATCAAAGCTTTGGGAAGCTTCCACGGCGTCGTGGGCGCCATCCAAAGCATTCCCTTCAAAATTCTAGTGCTAGGCAGCACTTAGGAACGTGCGGAAGGCTAACTTATTGTCTTCGCGTCAGTGCGCCAATTATGTGTTGTTCAAACAGCGCTTGTTTTGCCATTTCAAGTAGCAACTCGCACGTAGGCCGTGGCTGATTGAATGTTTAGGCTTCCCCGCTGAGTTTGCGTGTCAGCGCTGAGTGCTTATTTTATGGTGCTTGGACATTCACGTTGTCATCAGAAGTGAGACCCGCTGCCCCCCCCATGGCTTTGATTCCTCCTGTGTGCTTGGTGTCAGCACTATGTGTTCAGTGTGTGCACTTTGGATGTTCACAATGCCACTAGAGAAGTGAGATCCGTTGCTGATTGTTTTCATTACACCTGTTATCTTGGTGTCAGCCTTGTCACATGTGAGTTGGGCCGAAACGTTCAGTGTCGGCACGTGTGAGGCCGCAGCTGCCAACGTAAGACTTTTCACATATCTAGCAAAGCTTGTGGGTTGCCCTATTATGCAGCAGCATGTTTATGCATGCATTTTCATGAAGCCAAGTAATGTAGTCATCAAGAGGCTGCTTTAAGGTGTCATTCGCAAGAATGCGGATGTTTGCGAAGTGGTTATGCAGGTAAAAAGGCATAGTATGTTCATACATTTATATCTAATTGCCTACACACTGTTCAAAATGCATAGCTGTAATTGCACTTGTTACAGCACCTTTATTAGCCCGCAGAGTTCACATGCTCATATTCATATATTCATTGTAAGCAATGTGTTTTCAGCACTGATACTGCATGTAGCAGCAAGTAGACACGTCGTGTGTTTGCCAGGAGGTATTTCTATTGTCTTTGAATACGGTATCCGTAGCCTCGAAGACCTTTTTCTCAGGCATCATAACGAGGATAAACACGCGCTGTAGCAAAATCCAGCTGTGAGCCACGACTTCTCTTTTATGTATTATGTTGTCGTAGTGTTGACCAAACAACTGTAGCAAAATGAGGAGCTCTAATAACACACATACCATTGGTTTGCTTTGAATAGCAACTCAGGCTATGAGAGACAATGTAGTAGAAGCCTCCCCAAATTTAGGTCACTTGAAGTTCAATAATGTGCGCTGACATCGCACAGCACACGGATGACAAACACATGAATCAAATAACGAGTCACCAAAAGCTTTGAATATTGCGATGTTTTGACTACATATATGCATAAAAATTGCGTTCATCACTGATATATGGACAGCAAATTCATGTGACGATTGAAATGTAAATTATTACACAGCTTAAAAAGCACACTGCTTGGGCATTCAAACTACTACCTATATATGTGGCATACAAAACAATACCAGCTGTGTGGCAGTGCAATCTTATACTTTTATGGGTAATAATTACTCTTGAACTGTAAATTACAACCGCGCCTGGGTGGCGCCGTGGTTTAGGCGCTCGACTACTGTTCCCAAAGACGCGGGATCGAATCCCATCCTCTGCGGCCGCTTTTCGGTGGAGGCTAAAAGCAAGGCGCCCGTGTGCTGTGCGATGTCAGGGCATGTTAAAGAGCCCCAGGCGGTCTAAATTTCCGGCGTCCTTCACTACGGCGTCTCTCATAGCCTGAGTCGCTTTGGGACGTTAAACCTCAGAAACCAGCCAGCTGTAAATTACAGAAATGAAAAATGCACTTTATCAGAAATGTAATTGATTACAGTGATCATTTCAAAAGAATTTATCTACGCAATTAATCTGAAATTGTTCACTTAATTCCTTCGCCTGTTAAAGACCGATGCTTTCAGTACAATTTCAGGCCACATTATGTAGAGTTAATTAGATTTACACTGTAATTGATTATTAATAATCATTTACTTGAAGTTTATGTACAAGTGAACCTTTTCTGTTCGTGTAAGCACCTTTACTTTGACACTACTGCATGTGGTACTCTCTTCCATTGGGGCACACGCAGGAAAATTACCTAGTGGAATGTGAATGCAGTGTGAGGGTGGAATATTACAAGAACCATTTATAATCGAAGACAAGTAGCATAAGCAGGGTAGCTGAATCACTTTTAGAATTCCATAATGGTCATATGTCGCAGGATAGCTAATATAGTACGATTGCAGTGCACGAATCGGCGGTTTTCGTTAATATCCGTTGATTATTTAATACCGTTTAACACTTGAACTTTAGGCTACAAAAGACAAGCTATATAACATGAGATGACATGTGCCAAGTACGACTCCAGTACACTAATGCAGCCTTCGTTAATAGCCCTTAATTAGTTAGTTGTGATTAAAGGGGTAGTCAAACGAAAATGTAGCTCCCCAGTTACAATTTTCCTTGCTTCAGTAAACATTACGCATGCCGATTCAAACCTATCTCGTCGAAATATTGCTTCTGCATTTAATAATACCATTCTGAAATCACAGCATTTTTGCGTTCTTGAAGCGACCATGCGACCCTGTAGGCCGGAATTAGAAGTACTCGCCTACGTCATGTTTAGCCCTTTGGAAACGCAGATATTAATCATTATTTCCCATAAAATAATAGGTTCCTGTTAATGTTAGCAAATAAAAAATTAGTATATCAATTATTCGCTCAGGCAAACGCATTTCTTCAACAATCTGTACCAGGGCAGTCCCTTGCTACTGTCACGTGATGCGCGGTTGGCGGCGGCAGAGGAGGACGGGTGGTGTCTGCTTCTCTCTGCGCGCTGGAACAGAGCGAGAGGTGACGCTCAAGTTAAAGACGAATAACCTCGCTCTGCCGGGTACTTCAAATGACAATGGTTCCAATCTTATTTGTTGTTGTTGTTTTCTTTTTTTGTGTGTGTGTGAACATTTGTGATGGAGCACAACAATGTCTTGAGCAGTCTCATACCACCGGTACAACTTGGCTGTGCGGCCGCCGCTGTAATTTTTTTTTTATTCTTGGCGTCATTAAAGATACGATGTAAATACGGTTTCAGGTCGAAGAAATCGACAAGTGTATTCAATCCGAGTGGTGGGTGAAGTGTTTCAGAAGCGGGAGGATTATTGTGGAACTAAATGAGAATGGTATCATTAGCAGCAAAGCTTGCACAGAATGTACAGTGATCCACACTTAGCGTAAGCATGCAAGTATGCGACCGGATTTTTCTAAGTACACATGCATGTGTCCTGACTGTGCATGAAAGTTAATTGGCAGGTTACGCAAAGCACCCACTCCAGATGATCCTTCACGTATGCCACTTTGCTTTAATGTGCGGCGATGTCAAAAGCATGAGCGCTCTAAAGAGTGCGGCTGCCCACTCGCATGTTACCCTTAGAGTGAATCACCCTGCGTACAAAATAACAGGTTACAGCTGGGATGTGATGGAGTGTTTTGGTTCAGTTAAGTCTCATTATACGAAAAAATAACAAATATATTTGGATGCGTGCACGCTGTCGTGATATTTGGAGACATGAAGGAAGATTGTCTCAGTGATATTCACGCGGTGTTGTGATCCATGCTTTTTGTAGTGTCTTCGGATGGCTGTATCTTATGGCGAATTCCAATCGCAGAACTGGAGCAGCGCGCACGCTCCATCACAGAACGCCTCAATCCGGCGGAGAGCACGCTCCCATACTCTGCGTTTCGAATACTCTTGCTCTGGCCGGAGCAAGTAGGTGGCGCTCGCAAGCAAAGGAGACGGAGAAAGTACCCATCATTCCTTGCACTTGCCCGCGCTTTTCGTGCGCTCGCGTCGTCTGCTTTGCAAGCCTGCAGCCTTTCTTCCCTTTGATATGGAGGTTACACCAGCCGTTTACGCAATTATATCCTCCTTGCTCGAAGAGCCGAGCGCGGACACACACGGTAAGACTCCTTCAGCATTTTCTTTAATATGGAAGAAAACTTCGGTTCACGTACCGAATGTTTGCATTCTTCCAGAGCCGAGCTGTAACGTGCGCGGCTTTGAGTTTACACGGACGATGGACATATAAATAGTTGATTCTTCGACAAATGAGTCGGAACTGCTGCTCTCCGACTCGCTGTCCTCAAGCAAAGCGAGCGCAAGAGCGCGACGCGAATCACCATCCATGGCGGCGGCAAATACTGATCGTCTGCTATGGAGCGGCGCGTTGTCTCTGAAGCCAACGCGGCGAGCCACCGGAAATAGATGCGCTAGCTAGCGCATGCGCAATCGTCGCTCGGAAAGTCACGTCACGCAAACTTCCGGTCGGTTCCCCCGATTTCGGCGGAGCAGTTTTGACTGCTCCGCGGAGCGACCCTTGCTCGGCAATTGCTCCCGTTCTGCGTTTTGAAGACGCGATCCGTGTTCCGGATCTGCGTTTGGAAGACAATTGCTCCGAAAGGAGCAGAAAACGTTGCTCTGGAAGTGCTCCTGCTCTGCGATTGGAATTCACCATTACATTCGTTTTTAAAAGTGTGCAACTAGGAATCCAGGCAGCACAAGACAGTGGTCCAATGTTGGTAGTGTATTGGCAAACGGTGGTTTTACAGAGACCGAACTTTGTTTCTGTTTGCCCAACCTCGGTTATGACAATCCAAAACACATCAAATGATGGCCCAAGTTTCACATATTCTTCCAATGTTGGCACTTTAGTTCTAGAATGTTGGTGATATTGGATCAGTTTATCCCATGTTTTCGCGATATTGCTAAAACTGCCTACAGAAACTGGCTACATTGGGTCAAATTGTCTTCAGTACATCCAATATCGGACGTACCACCTCTAGTTGGGACATTGGAACAATTTATGCTGCTGATTATCATTATTGGCCGTGCCGCTTTTAAAAACTGTGTATATTGTACCAGTTTCTCCGTTCTCATTAAAATATCTGCCAAGCCGTTCAAAAAAAACCATCAACAATGGACCACGTGTTCCTGTATGTCCCAATACGGCTTGCACCAGGCTGAGGCATGGCTATATTGGATTTCCAAAGAAATATTTCGGGTTAATATTCAACTCAAAACAAGGGTCGATATTCGCATATTTTATTACACGCATACTAGAAGCAATTCAATAAAAATTATGAGAATAGCATTTTCATTATTTTTAAGCTGCGGTTATCTCTGTAGCCTTTTTATTCTATTATGAACCGCAGATCACAGCACACGGCGGAACATATATATTATCTGAGTGTTAGGAGCTGTTATGGAAAAACATTTGGCTGATCAACGCGCTTTTCGCTGGAAAGTAACATCAGCAAGAGGTTAGATATAATTAAAACTGAAATCAGGGATCCATATTTCTATATTTTATTGCACGCATGCTAGAAGCCATTCATGAAATTTCTGGAATAAGCAATTCAGTCTAATTGCAATTAAACGCATTCATAGCATGGCTATAGAAGTCGGATTTCGCTTTTGCCGTCAACTCATTTGCTCTGCAACTCGTACTCACATGCCACATCAGTTATGGACAATTGGGTTCCCGAGCACAGCGCATGAGTCGTCGTTACATCGAATAATTACGGAAGAATGTTAGAAAAACGTGGTACAATAAAGGTCGGCTTTTTTATAATGGTGGCCAGTGAGTTTGGAATGACAATTTTTGCATATACATACCACTTCCTCTGGACTTCATGAAATATAAAATGGGCTACAAGTCAACGCGCCTAGTAGCTTATATGCATCAGTATTGCGTATCACGAATAAACAAATAGACTTCTGCAACATTTTTATTTATTTATTATTTTTATATACTCTAAAAACACAAGTGGGCATTAAATGGGGGGGAGCGGCATAAAAACAGCACAATACGTATCCTTCACGCACATTAATTAACAAAACATGCACTTAAGAATTATACATAACATACAGACAGCACTACATTTACTAATGGATACATAGTTGTGCAGCACGTAACGCTTAAGAAGACAATAGTGGAAACAATACAACGGTGATTACAGACAACCAAGGTGCCCTGAAAGTTTTATTTGAAATTGTGATAAAGAAGTTTCAGTAGCTATATCACTCGGTATTGAGTTTCAGTTTTCTATAGATAACAGTAAGGGTGAAGTTTGGTATTTTATCCTTCTTGCGAATATTGGCTGTACTTTGTAGAGATGATCAGTCCGGGATGAAATATGATGGGCAGGAGCGATGCGATTAGCTGCAACATTGTACTGTTCAAGCAACGCATATCCACACTCAGTGGGTTGAAAGCTACTGAAAATAGCGCTCTATTTTGCCAACATTGCACAAGGGGTTTCACTCCAGCCATTTATAGAACACGCATATCATTCACTTGAAGGGCAATGTGAATCTCCTCTTGTTGTGGCACCACAGGGACGAGGACAGATACGTAGAAAGACAGACCAAGTGCTGTGGTGCCACAAGATGAATACTTACCAATTTGCCCAGTTTTTTACTCTCGTTCAATGTGAATCTCCCGTGCATGCGATAAAATTCCACATGTCGCACCATGTAAGAACGAATATTCCTGCGTTATTTGACGAGGTATGTCGTCCTTCCGTGCCGATGATAACGTAGTCAACATATGTTCACTGCGTAATTAATTACACTCTTGAGGAGTGTTTATCGATTGGTACTGTCACAGGGTTTTGCATCTTTGCATTGTGTTCTGCTAGTAAACGTGGTATTTATTCAATAAATGCATCAGCAGCAGTTAACACTTGTAACTCTGATTAGTTTTGCTCGTTTTAGTTGTTTCTTGCTTGACGCTGTAATATATTTGAGATCAGTGCCTCGTACAGCGCGCCACTCTATTTAGATGTAGATTAGTGACGCGTGGACGGGCAACATAGTAATAAGATTCGGCCGATGTCCCAAACATCTCACATAAAAAATACTGGATTCTCGGATCTGCGATAATATGAATGGATTGCCGATAGGAGGTGGTGGCAAGTGTGACATCTTAGCTTAACAAAAATCCCGCATCTGTGTACATTATTATGTTAATAAGTGTTTAGATATTGTTTTCGCTGAGTAGTCTTTTTTTTTGCGCAAGCAACACTAGGCTAGTCGATGAGCCATTTCGCGGAGCCCCCAATGAGCTAAGCTGCGCATGCGTGAGGAGCGATTGACTTCACACGAAGCACAGCTGGAGAGCCGCGCCGGAGCAACACCACCTAGAAGACTGAAGGCCCCCCACACGGCGGCGTGACGTCACGCAAGTCAAATCGTCCTGGAAGTGGACTTCACTACGCCCGCTCTCTCCCCATAAGCTGCATGTTGGCGTGAAATAAATTAGATTCGCTCGCTCGTGTTACCAGTAGGAACTAATATGCTGCGTCTACAGTTATTTACGAAGCTTGGCCGGGAAAACTAGCCTCGCGCCTTAAGGAGGCGTTTTGCATACTTACACTTATAAGAACTGTTTGCTGACTGATTGGAAGCGAAATTTGTAAACTTTTATGATCACTGTGCGGACTGTGGTGCATCAACTCTATTTGATCTAGTAATAAGCTATTCATGTTTCAAGCTACCGCCATGATTATATTACATATATTTAACACTTCGTGGCTTTTGTTTTAGTTTCAAAAGCCCTATCAGGTACGTTACAAAAATTGCAAAAATTGACATTACATGAAAGTAAAATGTCAATAGTTCAAAGTGGAATAAATCAACACTCATAAAATGCACGAACTCAACTCTGCTCAGCAGCAATACAGGATCATTCATTATACAATGCTTGACAGTATCTTCTTTGTACAAAAACACATTCTTGGTAAAAGTGCACATAAATGCGATGCATGTCAGTGTCAGGAAAAAAAAGTTGGTAGAGTAAATTTTCTGCTAATACACTTTATTGCTTTGGCACACAGTATTGCTTCAAGTAAGGAAATCCAGGCGTGCACGATTTTCCGTGACACAGAACAGAAAGAGATTAGAACATCAGAAGTCTTCTTGAGAATGAAGGTAGGATGAAGGGCATTTTATTTGACATTGATGAGAGAAAAAGTTATTTTTTTACACATACTGTGGAAGCAAAACTGCACAAATGACACCTCAGCTTTTAACAGCTTCAAGTTTTCGCTTTGCCTTTGTGGCAGACAACTTGTCGCTTGCTAACGTATTTTCTGCTTTGCACAAGTTGTTCAAAAGAGTGTTTGCTGCTGCACTCAAAATGTAATGCATGACTTGTTTAGGAGTATGGCCATTCACACAAACATCCAGGTCATCATTATCATTGATGATGCCATACACAAGGGCCACTAGCACTTCTTTCTGCTTAGGAAATGCAAAGAACTGTTTTGCGAAGCATGGACTCCTAAGCTTGTCCAGCGCTATTTCTGGGGTAAGGACAGCATTCACAAGGTCGCATGGGAACTTCAGCCCACCTCAGGCCATGCTGGTAATAAGGCCATTTCTAGCAATGTCTATCTCTGTATCATCCAATATCAGATTTTATTTGCATGGCTGGCACAACAGGTTCTTTACAGCTGCATCAACGCAGTAACCGTCAACATATGTCACAGCTGGTAGCCTTGCCACTTTCTTCTCCATATCACTATCCCAAACTGTGACATCAAACTGGCTCAGCAATGAGTTGGAGATAATTACAGGAACATCGCACACAATATCAATGACTGGTAATTCGAGCACTTTCTGTAGCTGCAGCTTTGTCTCGGACTCATACATTTGCCTAATTGACACATCATGATAGCACCAGACAACTGACGGTACCGACCAAAGCGATCCTCGAGGGAATCTGTTTGAAATTTGCCTAGCAAAACATAGTGCATACGAAGTTCTTCAAGGCAGTAGATAGCGACCTCATAGAGCGCATGAGTTGTGGGACATAACGCTGAGCGCGTTTCTTTTGTCAAATGTCCTGCAGCGTTCCTCAAACTTTCCCAGTAGTCGAGCCACTGCATCATTTTCCCCAAAAACTCTGACTGGGGACAAGATGTCGATGTTATGGGTTTTTGCAAATCGTCTGAAAGCCGCTGGCCCTTTCGGGGAGTTTTAACGTTAACAACATTCCACCATGTTAGCACCATGCTGATATACTGAGCCGTGCCAACGGCATGCTGAATGTTGGTATTATGAAGTGCTGCCACAGTTGATGAATTGAATATTCTCAGGGCTAACTTTACATTTTGTCTCTCCATGTTTGAAGGATTCAATGCCTTCAATGACAATGTCGGAGCAATCTTCAAAACTTCATTCTGTTCGGATTCATGCAGCTCACATAAAGTGTTAAATGATGCTGCCAAGATTTTGGGTTGGGGGTCTGTACTTTTTGGATCTGGAGTGCATGCACCTTCCTGCATTGCGTTGATTTAACCAGGTATTTCTGACACATTTCAACACGTGGACAGGGTCTATGACAAAAACAAAGGTCGTGATTTGTCAGCTGGATGCTGATAAACTATCTTTAGTCTCGGAGGGTCTGAAACCAATGACATTGTCTTTCTGTTGATGGAAATATTGTCAGAGATGATGGCAATAACTTTAAATCCTGTATCTTCAAGCTTCATGGCTAGCATTCGCAGAAAATCATGCAAACATTTTGCATCAATTGTAGCCACTGGCAAAATATGCAAAACATCTTTGTTATTTGAAAGCAGACTCTGAGTCATAAAGACAAACGCTGTTTTTGCCGGACTTGCAGTGTTGACTGCTGCACCGGCAACTGACCCAGCTTAAAAATCAAAGTATGACTGAATGTGCATTTCGTCCATCATTAAAGTTACTATCTTCATGCTCTTTCAATATGGTAGCAACTTTCTTAGCATATGACAGGAAACAGGAGCCTTGCTGTTCTATGGCTGGGCTTGCTTGCTGAGCAGAGCAGACGTCTTATTGTCTCTGGATGAGGCAACTTTACCTTCAGTGAACATTTGAGGAATTTGTACGCATGCGGTGAAATGGTGTAAAGGAGGCTTGCCAATACGAGAAGGTCCGACGAGTAGCGTGCAGCGTTGTTGAGGATTAGGTCTACTTAGGATTTTATAAACTTCACGACTTCGAGGTGCCATTCGTGTAACTGGGGCTGATGATTGCGTATTAACTCTTCCAACAGCTCCTCCACAGTTGCAAGCAGATGGGGAGTCCGCTGGTCATTGCTGGGAGAATGAGCACTACGCAGAGACTCAATATATTGAAGGATGTCAGTTAGTTGTCTAAATTCTTGCAACACTGCAGGCACACTGACACCATGAAGTTCCACGATGCGTGTTTCCCCGTAATACACTTCTACACACAAGTTGTCACAAACTACCACCGATGAACGTACAGAGGCGCCCTGATCAACAGTCAAATCCAGGAATTTGTTTTGGTTTGGTAAAACTTTATTTCCCACAGTAGGGGTCCTGGAGGACACTCGGCTAGGCGCCAGGTGTAGAGGGCAGTTCCCACGTCGGCACAGAGAGCCCGAAGCTCTCCGCAGCCGCGCGGGCCTCCTGGACAGCCTAAAGCTGATCACGTAGTGAAGCACTTTTTAACACTTTGCCCCAACGTTCCTTGTTCTTGGCGTAGGCGTCGCTCGATGCACAACCACACAACATATGGTTTAAGTCTACACGGTCACTGCACCGTTCACACACATGTTGTCCGTCGTAGTCTGGGTCGATGTGCTTCATGTGCCAGGGGTTGCGGTATGAGTTCGTTTGGAGCAAGCGTAACGTGACTGATTGGCTGCGGGTTAATTCCTTATCCGGGAGGGGAAATGCTCGTCTGCCTAGATAAAAGTGCTTGGTGAGCTCGTTGTACGTGAATAGTTGATCTCTGTACTCGATATGTGGAGTAGCAGGGGAAACCGGAGGGACGCGGTCGATGAGTCCTCGCGCCGCCTCGTGTGCGATCTCATTGAGATTCCGCAGGCCGCCCCCTAAGCTGCCCATGTGTGCCGGGAACCATACGATGGAGTGATCGGTGATGTTACTTCCGCCTAAGATCCGTAGCGTAGTCTTGTCTATCCCGCCCTTGGCGAAAGCTCGAGTGGCTGCTCTAGAGTCGCTGTATACAGTTGTGAAGTTCGAGTCTTTTAGAGCTAGTGCTATCGCTGCTTGTTCAGCTACCTCTGGCTTCTTGGTGTAAAGTGTGAGTGAGTTGCGCGTACGCCCGTGTCCGTCGACTACTGCTACCGAGTAGGCATGCTTTTCCGGTATGTACGCTGCATCCACGAAATCTGTCTGGTCGGGAAACTGTGCCGCGTCCGCAGCGAGGGCTTTGGCGCGGGCGAGCCTTCTTCCTTGATTATGGATCGGGTGTACCTTTCTTGGGAAGCGGGACACATTGATTGCTTCTCGCAAGACTTTAGGTAACTGCAGGACGTTATCCCTTTCTACTATGGTGTTCAGGCCGAGCTTAACGAGAGTCTCTCTGCCCGCTTTGGTGCTTGATAGGCGGGCAATCTGTGCCGTGTGCTGTGCCTCGATGATTTCGGCAAGGGTATTGTGCACTCCTGGCTGTAAGAGTAGTTCAGTGGAGGCATTATCGGGGAGCCCCAACGCTGTCTTGAAAGCTCGGCGTATGTGTACTTCAAGCCTTCTCTGATGTTCCTTTTTCCAGTTGAGCATTGCAGCCACGTATGTGATGTGACAGAGTACAAAAGCATGGACCATTTGAATAGCGTTGTCCTCGCTCAGTCCCGTGTGCCTATTCATGATGCGCCGAAACATCCGGATCGCGTTTGCAATCTTGATCCTGATGCTGTCAAGCATCGCCCAGTTGGACCCGTTGCTTTGGATGATTAATCCTAGAATTCGTATTTTATCGACCGTAGGTATGCGATTTCCATCCCTGTCGTGTAACTCTATGCATGGTGTGTGGTGTCGGCGCCAGTCGTTGGACGGGCACCCTGGTCTTGAGGGGTGGTAGATAGTAGCTCGGAATAGAACCTTGGACTCCATTGTGATCATAGAACAAAACGGCGAGGTGTTAAAGTTTGGCAGAGAATGAAGAAATTCAGAAAAGCTTGTTACTTTGTTATTTATTTATTTATTTATTTATTTATTTATTTATTTATTTATTTATTTATTTATTTATTTATTTATTTATTTATTTATTTATTTATTTATTTATTTATTTATTTATTTATTTATTTATTTATTTATTTATATTACCCCTCAGGGCCAGAGGCATTACAGAGGAGGAGTGGTAAATACACAAAAATGAAGAGAGTACAGTATGTACATGAATGTGAAATAGCACCTGAGTATACAATGTTAGCTAGAGCTACGCGGAACTGCTCATAGTAATGGCAACAATTTCTGCGGGAAGGTGGTTCCAGTCTCGTGAGGTTCGCGGCAGGAAAGATTGCGCGAAGCATTTCGTGTTACATGATAAAATTCCAACTTTGTGTTGATGGTCAATGCGATGGGATACATAAATTGGACGGGGAATGAGGCGATCACGAAGAGCGGGATGATGGTACAACTTGTGGAACAGGGTTATGCGGAAAACTTTTCTGCGCGATGTCAGTAGAGGGAGGCACAAATTAGTCTTCATGGCTGTTATACTGGCTGTTCGGTTGTAGTTAGCAAGAATAAAACGTACAGAGTTATTTTGGACCTTCTCGAGATCAGTAATTAAGTTCACATGAGTAGGGTCCCATACCGGTGAAGCATACTCGAGTTTCGGTCTTATTAATGTTTTGTATAGTAACAGTTTCAGGTGAGAAGGAACATTATAAACGTTGCGACGTAAGTAGCCTAGCATAGGATTAGCATTTTTAATTATGTTCTCGGTATGGAGGGACCAGTCGAGGTTACTAGTAATGTGGATGCCGAGGTATTTGTATGACGGAACTGATTCCAAGGAAATGTTATCGAGGTAGTAGTGGGGTGGGGAGGAAGTTTTTCTAGATACGCGCATGAATTTGCATTTGTTAATATTTAGCTGCATTAGCCAATCTAAAACTCGACAGACTAAACACGCAGCTCCTATCTTGCTCAGCAGATTTCTTTTTTTTTTTTTCGGTAAGCTGCTTGATCAATTACTATTTTTCCTGGGTTGATAAGCTGTGGCCTAAGCAACTTTTCTATGATTATCTTCGTTGTTTCAGTGGCGTGGTCCTTTCTTGCTGCACAAAGCTAGAAGAGAGTACCTCTCGAAGTAAGTAACATAAGCTAGCGACATGTACGCTACACATGGAATGTAGCGATGTACGCTCCACGGGAATTTTTTATATTTAAAAGCAAGCGCAGAAGCCTTAGGATTAAAAATGGGGAGGAAAACAAATGTCTCATCAGTTCACCAAACTGCAACAAGACCTTGCAGCTGAGAAACATGCATTCCTTTGACCACTCGAGCATACGCTCGTAACGTTTATTGACTGCCGGCTTCACGAGTGACCGTTAGGCACTCAAAACCTACCACCTACACAAGGTAGTATTGACGAGTAACTGTCTCACAAGCAAAGAAAACTATCTACACGAGCACAATGCGCAAATTCTAAGTAGAACGGAACGCATTATGTGAACGCAGCAAGAACATCAACACTCCACTTCGGTAGTAAACACAACACTTAAATTGTGAAACATTTCGGACACACCTTGAGGTCAGTTTTTGCTGGAAAACCAGCTAAAAATGAAAGGCTACGTGACACGCTCGTAACAAATTTTTCGTCAATGTACACGCGCAAAAAACGAGAGAACCGCCAGCGGAGATACGCTGCGAGCGGGCTAGACGATGCATCGACCCATAGGCGCGCACTGCTGCCTTGTGGCGCCTGGAGGAACTGACAAACTTACAACATTTAGCTGCGGCGCGCGCCGATTGGAACGGCCGGAGAAAAACACTCGCGCGAGGGTGATCTTGGAGGCCATGCTCCGTTGCGCGAAACTATCGCCCCAGCCGACAGAGGACACCACGGTACCGCGCGCACTGGGCTTTGAATAGGCCGAACGCGAACAGCACAATGGCGCCATCCGCACGACGAAAGCCCGGCTGAGTATGTGGTGGACAATAGTTAGACGCTGATAGTGTTCATAGCAGCTCTACCCTATCCTCTCTCATTTCTCTTACTTTTTTTTGCTTTTCTCTTACCTTTTTAGTTTCTCTATTTCACCTGGCTAGGGCACATAACTGAGCCCACCCGATAGAAAAGGTGCAGCCACAAAGCATCATCATCATCATCATCATTCAGGTATTCTTGCCGGAAATAAACAAATTTGCCTAAGACATTTCCTCACAAAAAAAAGGCTTTTTGGCTACTTTTGCTCTACCTTAATTTTTTTCTTTCTGTACGTATGCGCTACGACGGAAATGAGTTTGACTAACATTGGTTGGGGTGACCTGGCAACCCTGCAGAGTTCTGAAACAGACGTTTGGCCCGTATAGCCTGTGGGCCCCGCCAGGGTGGTGCAGTGGTAAGACGTGCGACTACTTCCGGAGTTCCCGAGTTCGAACCCGACCACGGCGGCTGCGTTTCGATGGAGGCGAAATGAAGTGGCGTCCGTGTGCTGTGCGATGTCAGCGCACGTTAAAGATCCCCAGGTGATCGAAATTACTCCGCAGCCCTCCACTACGGCTTACCTTTCCCTCTTTCCACTTTCACTTCCACCTTCATCCCTTCCCTTACGGCGCGGTTCAGGTGTCCACAGATTAAGTGTGACAGACACTGGGCCTTTCCCTTCCTGTGAACCAATTATTATTATTAATATAGCCTGTGCCTCCTTGTTTGGCTAACCGTAAAGCTTACGGATATTATGCGAACTTGCTACACAAGGATAACTTTTTCCTTCCAATATGCCGACGCTAAGCACAATTGTGTATCGTTCAGTACACATTGCAATCAGATGCTGAGAAACATGCGCTCAATGCGCGGGTCTGTACGGATTACTCCCGCCAGCCGTCGAATGCCATTTTTTACAGACGTGGTCAGTTTACCTGCACTCGGTGTCTCGGGGTGATTACAGGTGCATAAATTGGATGAGCAATCGATGCCTGCGAGTTTCCGGATTCCCTCGAGACAACTAAAACGAGGTTGTCTTAATTATATTGCTCTGCGGTTATAATTAACCAATTGCATTATGGCTTTAAGCTTCTCTCGCCGCAATCTAGGCCTATTGCGCGCAACAAACTGCTTTTATTCTTAGACAGCCTAGGCTCATATTCTGTCGGATATGGAATCATTTTTTGCATTATTTGGTTTAATGTACACATGACTTGGTGAGCTCTAAACGAAGCAGCGAAGTTATGACAATGCCACTGTTTTGAACAAATGCAACAACATGTATGCTTTGTACAACTAGTACGATGTAACTTGAGCTACAGTGCCGTCTATCGTAAGGCCTACCTGAGGGCTAGCTTGCTATGAAATCAAAAGCTCCAGCCTCAGCTACGAAGTTCTCTATTATCTTAAGTATATACCAAGGGCATGCACACATGCGGGAATTACACTGCTTAATTATTACTAAAGCATGTATTGCATAATCTACCTTTTAGCATTTCTGTAAGCAAATTCTTTTAATTGGGGCACGTTGTCGCAAGCTGACGCGGATTAATTGTGCGCATCGACCTCTGCGAATGCGAGCATCTCTTGAAATTTAATCCAGCCCTGCTGTCGTCTTGCGAGTTATCAGCACCAATCATATGCATTTTGCTTTTGTTTTTCCAAGAAATAAAGAGTTAGTTTTTTTATGAAAGGGGCATCTGTGCGATGTGCAGCTTAATTGGTTCCAGTGAGAAGACTTATGGCGAAGTACCAGTTTTTATTGCCATGAAGGACACAATATATGGGAGCGCGCTCATTATGAGCTAAAATACCTGGCAAAAATTATCACTTGGAAGTGTTCTAATCTCGCACCCATTTATAGCTGTGCAAAATACAATCCAGGGCTTTCAGTTTTTTGTTTTGAATTAGCAACGCAGGTTTTTATTGTGGACTACTCTGGCGCAACACATCACTTAGTTTTTTGAGCTAGAATATTTGGTGTTTTGTAATTCCACACATAGCGAACGCATTTTCTCAAATTCTCTGCAGACTTGGGGAGTGCACTAATTACGAAGAATAATATCCTGGGAAAACATTGATTTTGTGGAGTTTTCGAGCTTCAAGCCAATTTGTTGACGAGTGCCACCTGCGCGCGGGTTTTGTATTTTTATAGTAGTAGTAAAAATGTTTAAACGATACCATAATAAATTTAGCGCATGATCAGTGACATCCTAGTCCCGGGACTCCATTGGAGAAAGCCTCTGCCCTTGTTTTCTCGGTGAGCGCTTTTTGGCCTTCGAAGTCCGAGAGGTACAGGGTGACATGGCGTCTCTCCGTGACTGGCCATGCATTGTGGGCGATTCCTCTGCCCGAGGGATGCGCACGACAAACACACAGTGGGCCGTATGATAAACATCTTTAATCTCACAGGGATCGGGGATCGTCGAAGTCGGTGTCGTCGTCCGGGTGGCTGTGGGTCGTTGAGAGCGCCGGAACGAAGAGAGCGTTGAGAGCGCCGGAACAGTAAGTTTTTCTCAGATGGCTCATACCGTGTGTTAGAGGTCTGCCTTCTCTCTACAAGATTTTACTTGTGCTGAAAATGTGCCAGACACATCGCACACAGCTTTCTTAAATTATACCTTGTGTTTTAGTCAGGCTTTTTGCAGGAGGGGGCACCTCATCTTCTCCTGGACACTGTCAAGCTGCGAAGGCAGCTTTTATCCGGGAAACCCTCCAGTTGAACCTGGAAATAAAATAAACTCTATTGTCGAATGCAAGTCAAGTCTTTCAGTCACCACTGCCCACAAGTTCTGTGAGGCAAAAAGCAGTCCGCTGCTAAATTTTTTCTCTTTACATAAATTGAAGGCTAAGCGTGAATCAAATTATGAGCACCAGAATATCGATATATTTGTCTTTAAAGTGAGGTGAAATTTTAAACATTGATTTATATGCTGCTGACTGGAATAAAGTAATGCCTATGCCATGTACCACGGCCAATATTTAGCAACTGGTGTGTCTGTAAAGGGTAGAGAGACCCAGAATTTTGACGTGTGCCTTTTTGCTTGTAATAGTGTGCAGGTAAATAGCGTACTAGTCATCACGCCCAATTCACATACACCAGCTAAAAAAATTATAATTGTGTTTTTTCTTGTGCAGTTTCGCTTCTGTTTCAGTTGCCGAGCAGCAGCTGCAATATCACACATGTGCTTTGGTCCCATCAGGGATAAGCACTGATATATCTCTGTTGCTTATGTAGTTTTGTCATTGAACTTTTGTTCAGCATTGCTTAACATTTGCAAAAATTAAAATGAACGAAAGCTGCTATAAATGCTGCAGTTTTTATACCTCATGAAATTTCTTTTCATTGTTTAAGTCTGCATTTTTCGGCAGCTGAAGCCAAAGTCAAAAAGGATAAAAACTAATAAATTTTAAATTATTTATTGTACCTTTATCAATCGATGTGGCTAGTCATGTTCCGTAATACGCGGGATGATTTTACAGGAAGAATATAATAAGAAAGTTTGGTTTTTTCATTCTTTTAAAGGGGGACACTACCCAAGAAACAAATCCTGAACTGGATTCTCGATTTCACCTAAAAGTGCAGGGCTAGTGTATATAACTGCTGGGACCATCCACTGTCAACTTTAATTCTTCTAGACTGAGCATGATGGGCATTGTGCGACCTATGGTTTCTTCATTACCACTAATTTTATAGCTTGTTTTTTAGTAAGAGCAGAAAAAGACACTGTGCACACATTTCTGATGATCACCTAATTTTCATCCAGGAAGTTTGTTACAGTACTAATATCATCAAGTAAATACAGTGGGGTTATTTTTCAAAGCTACCAATTTAATGGGAAAAAAACAAATTTAGAAAGATGAACTCAAAAGCTGTAAATCTACCAAATTTATTTATCAAGCTCCACTGCTCAATAAAACTTTGCAGCAATCTTTATTCTCCATATGTACACTGCTCAGCATCAATTGCTTCAAGTCTAAAATTGCTGCTTTTTTGTTTTCACCTTTGAGCACTGGAGCAATCTTGCTCATGTCGTGACCCACACAATTTCTTGCAGAATAAATTGGCAGAAGAGGGACGAATGCATTTCATGAGAGGCTGTGCACACAAATGTGAAAATTTAAATGCATAAGTTGTTGAGCGGCATGCTTTGAAACGATAATGGTTAGAGTAATTTGGTTCCTCTCGGAAACAATTTTTATGTAAACCACATTATTGTTCAACTACATATTATAACAAATAATGATGAAAAGAATATAGCGTCAAATGAACACAAACTACATTTAAGCCTTCTAAAATACCATCAACATTATGGATGGCTGATTCTGGTAAGCAATTGTTTGTTAAACATTGCAATGTTACCTATGTAATAGTAAAAATTCTAGATTCACATTTTAAAGATAGATATTGAAGAAAAGGATTTGCATGCATACATTTATAGCTGGTAAATGCGTTATCAAGACTATTCTCAGGTGAACAAGTTGCACGAAGGCTTGAATAATTATAATTGTGGCTGCCTGGTGTGTATTTCTACTTTTAGTTTCAGTCAATCTGCTTGACACCTTGCTTACATATTAATGCCCTCCTATTCCAAATTGCAGGTACAATTTTTTTGGACACCTTCCTTTGGGACAAAGAGCTTTTTGGTGAAGATGGAAAACAAAAATGAAGGCAGTGAGCTCAATCAAGAACAGGAGCAACCTACAGTGCCTTCTTTGCCACCCCCGGTCACTGGAGAGTCAACTAACAGTGGGACTTCGGAAGGCACATCCCGGCAAAAAGCACCACAACCTAGCCCCAAAGCTGAAACGAGTGTAACGCGACGAAATTTTTTATTACGGGGACAATTGGTTGCAGGCCCTCCTTCATGGCTGCCTTCTACACCAACATTATGTTCATTGAGTGATCCTGTAAGCTTATTGCGAACACATGATGGCAAAGTGTATATTGCCGCGGAACCTTCAAAACTGTATTTGTTGTTTTTTAACAGCTGCCGGCATACAGGCTTATCACTCTGATTCTGGACCGCGTATCAGTTCCGTAATCTTTGTTCGTTAATGCTCGATGTCGCGAGTCACACCTTTATCAGTTTCGCTGTAGCGCAGGATGCACCGAGATCTGTCTCGAAGGTTCCGGCCACTCGGGTGTCTTTCCACAATGTTCCAGCCCGTGCTGGTAGCTGTTTGCGACGTTATCTAGATTGTTCTGCGCAGCCTTTATATTGAGCGTTGACGAGTGTGATGGGCATTCTTTGTTCGACGATGATGAGCACGTTTGTTTCTATCGCCGACGAGTTGTTTAGTTCTTTTGCGGGCGCAAGTCAGCCCAAATAAAGAGTTTCTTTAGTGCAATCATGGACCTTTCATTTGGGTCGTCGACCTCGTCACCACTACGTGACATCTGATGGAGGTGCTGTCCTTGATCCTTCAAGCGAAGACCTCAGCCTTATTCCTGTCGCCCTGGAAAACCAGCCTACAGGTCACCGAGCCAGCCGCCGACTCCAAGGCCTATAACCCGAACACGGTCTGCTGCCTGACCACATTCGATCTCGGAAGGCATCGACGCTGACAATGGTCCAGCCTACAGCACCGGTTGTTTTCGTCCAACCCCGTGAGCCCCCCTGCTTCCATGGACGACCGGATGAAGATGCGGGAGATTGGATGGACTTTTTCGACCATGTGGCAGATTTCAACGGCTGGAACGACGCTGCGAAACTCTGGCAGGTCTACTTTGTTCTTCAAGGACATGCCCGAATTTGGTTTGAAATTCACGAGACTCCTTTCAAGGATTGGGAGATATTCAAAGCACAGTTCTTGATGGCTTTTACAAGTTCTGTCCGAAAAGAAAGAGCTCAGACCCTCCCCCAATCAAGAATTCAACTACCAAACGAGCCCGTCCTGGTCTACGTAGAGGAGATGAAACGCCTGTTTCGCCGCGCCGACCCTAATATGACCGAAGGTGAGAGAGTGACATTCCTAATGTGACGAGTTAGAGTCGCTTTTTGCGGGGCTTGTCCGGAACCCGCCGAAAACTGTGGAATAATTTGAAAGTGAAGCTTCGACCATCGAGAAGACGTTGGACACCCGGGTGCGCCACTACGAGCGACCACTTCAGCCAGACTGCTCAATCCACTACCCCAGCGTATCTACAAGCGGAGAGAACCTTCGGGACCTCATCCGGGAGATCGTGCGAGAGGAGCTCCGCCGACTGATGCCCTCATCGCAACAACCGCAGATGGCGACGCTCGCGGACGTCGTCCGTGAAGAAGTCCAGCAGGCGCTGGGCGTTCCTCACGCGACGGCTGCGACTGTTCCAGCACACGAGGCAACAGCGATGAACTACGCTGGTGCATTACGTCGCCCTCCGCCCCGACGTGATGACTTTCCGAGCCCTCGCCGCTACCATTCTGTTCCTGAAAACCGCCCCTTGGCCCCCGCCCGCCAAGCCTACCAACGACCAACAACCCCCAGGAAGTGCGATTCCTGGAGGACATCTAACAACCGACCGCTCTGTTTCCATTGTGGTGAGGCAGGACACATCCTCCGTCACTGCCCGTACAGGCGGATCGGCCTCCGTGGTTTCGCTGTCGACGCTCCACGACCCCGTCCTGGCGAGCGACCACAGGAAATCAATGACTTCCTGCGCAGCGGAGAGCACTCGTCGCCAAGGCGTCTGTCACGCTCCCCATCACCGTACAATGCCCGATGTGCGTCGCCTGGCCGCGGTTACGTGCAAGGAAGGTCTCCTAGCCCCCGTAGGGGAAACTAAAGGCAGCAACCTTTGGAGGTGAGGTTGCTCAACGGCGAAAAGACGAACATTTTCCGCCGCCGACGACCACTAACGACGACGCAACCATTTCACCGCCGCTCCACACGACAACATCGACGACAACACGACCACGGTGTGAGCCGACACCGCTGCCCAGCGAAGTAACAACGGTATCCCCGGCCACGACCGGAAGAAACGACGGAGCCGAGATCGGACACAAAGGCCCACGTGCAATGCGAGGACGCGAACAAGTGACCTTGAAGTTGATATCGACGGTCGCAGAGTCACTGCCGTAGTAGACACCGGAGCTGACTATTCAGTCACTAGTGGACTGTTGGTCTCTCAGCTCAGGAAAGTTACCACCGCTTGGGATGGCCCGCTGATTCGCACCGCAGGTGGCAACCTGATTACTCCATCGGGACGATGTACTGCAAGAATAACCGTAAATGGGCGTACTTACCTCACCACCTTTGTGGTCTTGCAGCAGTGCTCCCGCGACTTGATTTCAGGCATGACTTTCCTGAATGAACATAGGGCTATCATCGACCTGCGATCCAAGTTCATCAAGCTCTCTGCAGACAAAGCCATTCCTGCTACGACGACGTCGATGCAACACATCCCTCTAAACGTCCTCGATGAAGAATTGACTGTCCCGCCCCCATCAAGCATCGCAGTCTGCGTAGGTAGCGCAAACATTGAAACAGCTGAAGGTATCGTCGAAGGAAACATCCAATTGCTCTTAGAACGAGGTGTCGGCATCGCGAAATTCCGGAGAGGTCAAGCGCAGGTTCTGGTAACAAACTTCACCGAAGAATACCTGAATCTCAACAAGAGCACTACGATCGCTTTTCTCGACGAATTAGCGGACCTCAAAGATGTATTCGCCCTCCACGACCAAACGCTGGAAGACGCACCGGACCTATTCCGTCAGCCCACATTTGACATCAACCCGCCATTGACCCATAACAGCAAAGACCAGATTCTCAGTCTGCTTCGAAGCTACGGGGAGTGCTTCTCATCGTTATCGAAGGTACGACAAACACCACTGGCCAAGCACCGCATAATAACGGACGAACACGCCCGACCTCTGCGCCAAAGCCCTTATCGTGTATCGCCGCGAGAACGTCAGGCCATTCGCGATCAAGTTGAGGAAATGCTACGTCATGTAATCCAGCCATCGAACAGCCCCTGGGCGGCACCAGTCGTTTTGGTGAAGAAGAAAGACGGCACACTTCGCTTCTGCGTTGATTACCGCCGCTTGAATAGCCTAACGAAGTAGGATGTGTACCCGCTTCCCCGCATCGACGACACTATCGGCCGACTCTCCAATGCAAGGTACTTCTCATCGATGGACCTGAAGAGCGGGTATTGGCAAATTGAGGTCGACGAAAGAGATCGCGAGAAGACCGCATCCATCACACCGGACGGTTTTTTTGAGTTCAAGGTGAGGCCATTTGGCCTCTGCAACCGCACCAGCCACATTTCAACGAGTAATGGACACAGTCCTGGCAGGCTTGCAGTGGCAAATTTGTTTGGTATATTTGGATGACGTTGTTGTCTTCTTGTCAAACTTTGAAGACCACCTAAAACGACTACATACAGTGCTGGAAGCCATCAAGTCATCGGGACTAACGCTAAAAGCACAGAAGTGTCACTTCGCCTACGAAGAACTCCGGTTCCTAGGTCACATCGTTAGCAAGGACAGAATTCGCCCAGACCCACAGAAAACAGCTGCAATCACACAATTCCCACCGCCTGCCGACAAGAGAGCTGTGCGCCGATTCCTTGGGCTGTGCGCTTATTATCGACGATTTGTCAGAAACTTTTCGCGGATCGCCGAACCGTTGACGCAGCTTACAAAGGTTGACTTACCTTTTAAATGGGAAGCGCCGCAAGGAGAAGCCTTCGACGAACTTAAGCGCCGCCTGCAATGCCCTCCTGTACTTGGCCACTTTGATGAAAACGCCGAGACCGAAATTCACACCGACGCGAGCAGTGTGGGCCTAGGAGCTGTTCTCGTCCAGAAGAGTGCCGGACTGGAGAAAGTAGTCGCCTACGCTAGCAGGTCCCTCACAAAAGCCGAAGTCAATTACTCGACTACCGAGAAGGAGTGCCTTGCGATCATCTGGGCTACTTCTAAGTTTCGTCCATATTTATACCGCCGACCATTCAAGGTGGTAAGCGACCATCACGCGCTCTGTTGGCTGGCTAATTTGAAAGATCCCTCCGGCCGTCTTGCCAGATGGAGCCTACGACTTCAAGAATTTGACTTGACTGTAGTCTATAAGTCGGGCCGGAAGCATTCCGACGCAGACTGCTTATCACGCGCTCCCGTCGACGCTCCCCCGAAGGACGATGACGACAACGCCTTTTTGGGACCGGTAAGCGCGAGCAGTTTCGCAGAACAACAGCGATCAGACCCTGAGCTGAAAGCGCTAGCCGATTACATAGAAGGAAAGACCACTTCCCCTCCTGGTGTGTTCAGGCGACATTTATCATCGTTCGCGTTAAGCAATGGCCTCCTCGTGAAGAAGAACTTCCCAACCAGCAAGACCGCGCAGCTTCTTGTAGTGCCTAAAAACCTCCGGCAGGAAATTTCGCAGGCGTTGCACGATGAGCCCACAGCAGGCCACCTCAGATTTGCGTGCACGTTGCATCGAATCCAGGAGAAGTACTACTGGCCGCGACTGCCTGCCGAAGTTGCCCGCTACGTAAAGACGTGTCGTGAGTGCCAACGACGCAAGACGCCGCCGATCCGACCAGCAGAACTACTAAACCCGATTCCGCCCCCAATCATGCCCTTTCAACAAATTGGGATGGATCTCCTTGGCCCCTTTCAATCTTCGTCTATGGGTAACAACTGGATCATCGTGGCCACTGACTACCTTACCCATTACGCCGAAGCAAAAGCACTACCCAGTGGTACCGCTGCAGAAGCCGCCAAATTTTTTGTCGAACAAATTCTCTTACGACACGGCGCCCCAGAAGTGCTCATCACGGACAGGGAAACGGCGTTTACGGCAGAGTTGACGCAAGCCATACTGGAATAAAGTCACACAAGCCATCGACGAACAACTGCGTACCATCCCCAGACCAATGGCCTTACGGAGCGCCTGAACAAAACGATCGCGGACATGATCGCTATGTACGTCGACGCTGAACACAAAACCTGGGACGCCATCTTGCCGTACGTGATCTTCGCGTATAACACGGCAGTCCAGGAGACGACCAGAGCGACCCCGTTCAAGCTTGTGTACGGTAGGGAGCCCACGACGACGCTCGACGCAATGCTACCGCACGTAACCAACGAGGACAACCTCGACGTCGCCGCCTACCTGCAGCGTGCAGAGGAAGCCCGACGACTCGCACGGCTGCGTATTAATGACCAACAGCGCACCGATAGCCGACGATACAACTCACGACGGCGCCACGCGGAGTACAATCCAGGAGACCAAGTGTGGGTTTGGACACCAATTCGCCGTCGCGGACTTAGTGAAAAGTTGTTGCGTCGATACTTTGGGCCGTACAAAATCATTCGCCGCGTCGGACCACTGGACTATGAAGTCATTCCCGACGGAACGTCCGCATCACAACGGCGACGCGCACTCCCAGAAATTGTACATGTTGTACGACTGAAGCCTTATTACGCGCGTTACGGAGTCTGTGGTGTTTGAACTGCAGTGTTTATGTTTAACTTCCTTTGTTTTGGAACATCGAGGCGATGTTTTTTTAAGGGGGGAGTAATGCCGCGAAACCTTCAAAACTGTATTTGTTCTTTTTTAACAGCCGCCGGCATACAGGCTTATCACTCTGATTCTGGACCGCGTATCAGTTCCGTAATCTTTGTTTGTTAATGCTCGATGTCGCGAGTCACACCTTTATCAGTTTCGCTGTAGCGCAAGATGCACCGAGATCTGTCTCGAAGGTTCCGGCCACTCGGGTGTCTTTCCACAATGTTCCAGCCCGTGCTGGTAGCTGTTTGGGACGTTATCTAGATTGTTCTGTGCAGCCTCTAAATTGAGCGTTGATGAGTGTGACGAGCATTCTTTGTCCGACGACCGACGAGCACCTTTCTTTCTATCGCCGCCGAGTTGCTTAGTTCTTGTGCGGGCGCAAGTCAGCAAAAATAAAGAGTTTCTTTAGTGCAATCATGGACCTTTCATTTGGGTCGTCGACCTCGTCACCACTATGTGACAATATAATCGCATGGCCGACCGACATAGAGCTGCAGTCGTGCGTAGCGCACGCAAGGCTCCAATTTGAATAAAAAAAAAGTTGCAGTTTTTTCTCTTTTTGTATTTATTACTGCACTTCATGTTTTATGCTTTACTTGAAATTCCTTGCAAGGCGTTTGTTCTATTTTACTTCATTGCTTATGTTTAAGTGCCCTAGTAAAGTTGAAAGTTGGGTGAGTTGAATATGGTTCATTTGTTCATTTTTAAGGTAGCACAAAAAACAAGGACCAAGAGTGGAAGGACACCACCTCGAGCGCTTTTTCACAATTAAATTTTTTATTGGAAAACACGGAATGAGTGCCCATCTCACGAAACTAAAACAGAAGAAAATAAAGATAATAGCATCAATACAGTTCAAGTATAGGGAAAGATACAGTTGGTGGGGGTACTTATTAACTAAGATAAGATGCAAAAGCAAAGAGCCTCATACTGACGAAAGCAAACAAGAGTTACCAAAAAAGGTTGAAGAAGTGACGGGAGAGATTAGTTCCATGTGTGGTCTAGATATGCAGTTCTTTTAGTGCTAGAGCAATGGATGGTGCGCTTATGCATGTACTTCCTTGTCTTGATATGTAAAAAGCCCCTGTGATTTCACGCTGAAGTCGTTCCTTATGAGATGGCAATATTTCTGCGTCCTGATAAAGGGGCTTACATTTTTGTTTGTACACTGGCTTACACTCCGGCTCACAGCCAGGCTTACAATCTTGACATCCCTGGCAATGGTCAACCAAATGCGAGGACCTTGACCCTGATAGTGATTTTTCGTGTTCCTTTAGCCGAACATTTACACGTCCCGTCTGACCTATGTAGGTCTTTCCACAGGATACTGGCATACCACCCCGTATACCACACCCGTTTTGCAATAAATGAACCCTGAAGCATGGCATGCTTTAGATTTTTTCTTATTTATGTTCGGTCCCTTAATATTTGCCATCATTCTGCTTACTAAGCCGCATATTTTCCCGAGCTTGTTTGGAGCGGAAAAGATTACCTTAACACCATACCGCTTGGCCACGTTGCTAAGTTTGTGTGAAAGTCGATGCTTCTATGGCATCACTACCTTTTTCTTTTTTTCCTTATCGTCAGATGCCTTCTTTGGTGCGTTATCTTTTACCCAGCAGATAAGTTTATCACATGCAAACCTGATTGCGCTGTCCAGGCACCTTCCACATGTTTCTAAAACTTGATATGTTACTGAGTTAGTTTAAAAAGAGAAAACAAAATCTGTGATACAATCCTATTCTAAAGATAGCGTGCTAACAATAAAGTTGTTATCATAGATTGTATCTGTTAATAGTGGTCTGTTGCTCTTAGCCTTGTTGAAGTATGCCTCTTGCCTTAGAAGTACACTGGAAATGAACTAGCAGCTATTCCATTTTTCTTTCAAGTGGACACTGGATATTCACAAGCGTTCCTTCACTTTGTTGTTGCCAAACATTATGGCTCGACTTGGGCTAATCCTTGAACAAGTGATCAAATTATATAGTACTATTGTGAAAGTTATTGATAAAGTTGTCAGATTGTCTGTGCTGAGAGTGGCTTGTTGCTATTAGCCATGTCAAAGTGTGCCTCCTGCCTTAAGAAGTAGGCTGGAAATGAACCAACAGCAAGGGCATTTATGTTTCAAAAGGAGCCACTGTATATCTGCCAGAGTTCCTTCACTTTCTTGTTGGCATGCCAGGCATCACACACTTGTAACTTTAGAAATTATGGCCTGACTTGGGTCAATCAGTTTCTAAACAAGTGCTCACATGCTACAGTAATATTGAAAGTGTTATTGTCTTGATATTCTGTGTTCAGAGTGGCTTGCTGCTATAAGCCACATCAAAGTGTGCCTCTTGACTTAGAAGTAGGCTGGAAATGAGCCGACAGCAAGGGCATCTTTCTTTCAAGCAGCCACTGGATGTCGACAAGAGTTCCATTATTTTGTTGTTGGCATACCGCGCATCACATACTTGAAACTAGATATTATGGCTTATTCAATTTTCAAAATGGTTGCAAGAAAAAGTAGGAAAAGGGATGGAACTCAGTCAGGGTGAGCCACGGCAAGATCTTCGCCAGGCAGACAGACAGCATGCCAGCTGTTCAGATACTAGCTGAAAATGACAGCGATAAAATGTTCCCACGCCAGCCCCATGCCATTGATGTATCTAGCAGTACCGAGTAAATAGTGTATTAACTTAGCTACCTACAAAAAAACGGTAAATGGAGTGTCACGAATTGATACTGTGATCAAAATTCGACTTATATCAGACTTTTTTCCGATTCGTCATGCACATTAGTGCACGTTCGGCTGGCTGTAAGGATAAAATTGCTCTGCTTTTGAACCAGTTTTCATTAAAGTTTGATTTAATACTAATGACTGAAACTTGGTAATAAAACAACTGCAAAATGCTAGAAATTGAAGAGTATGACAATTTTGTTCTCAACCGTACAAGTAAGCGAGGTGGCAGTATTGGTATTCTTGTTGCAAGCCAAAAAAAATATGAATCATTTCTGAATTCAGTATGTTCACTGATCACTACAAAATTCTGATGCTGCAAATAAAAGAGAAATAATTTCACTTGTCTACTGCCCACTGCGAGGGAATGTCATGAGCTTCTTTCGGTTTTATGAAGCATTTCTCAACTTTACTTCACAAAGTCCCCTCAAGTATCCAGTGTAAACTACTCAATCCAGTGGACACTACTCAGCCGAACGTACCTTTTGTTACACAAAACATCGGAAAAAACAGTTTGGATTTGTTCAAAAAAGCAATAATGTCCAAAAACGGGTCTGCTCTAAATTCCAAAGTTGACCGAAATGAAATATATAGTAAATTCATCAAGGTCTTTGTAGCTGTTTATGCTAAGCATTCTTCTTTTAAAATAATAAACTGCTGTAGGAAGGTCAGAAAACCATGAATAACAAAAGAGCATCTAAAAATGATTAAGTTAAAAAATAGACTATCAATCTTTCTTACGGACAATTTAGAAGTGACACTTAAAGAGACTAAACATTTTTGCAATACCCTTAATGCTAAGCTGAGAAGTGCAAAATTGTCATACTCTCTAAAAACAGGAACTCCTATTTCAGGAGTCAAACAGCCTAATTACTCCTGCAGATCTCACTCTACTCCTGCAGATCACACGTCTACTCCTGCCATATGCGAGGAAGAGTGAAATGGCCTTTCACTCTTTCAAGAAAAAATGAATAAAGTGAACGTTCTACTCCTGCAAATTTACACAGAGTTACAGGTTATTTTACTCCGGCGATAAAAAAATTATAACTTTCCTTACCACACGTTTCGATTGTTGCTCGGGAAGCACAAGTGTCCATATTGGACACTGAAGCAGGAAGCCATGCACATTTTGTCTGCCTGCGCAGGTATTATATAAGCTTCATCACACTTCGAAACAAGCGTAAAACATATTCGACTGTATGGACGAATACAGCTCGAACATTCGATGGTTGCAGTGCTGCTTTGGAAGTTCTAATTGGCCCCAAATTTACAGCTCAATTTCCGAGTGGAAAGCTGAATTGACATATATTTTCGTGCAGCTGAGGAGCAATTTTAAGTTCATCACACGCACAGAAAGAATTAGGTTCCATCTCCGTGGTTCTTCATAAAAAAAAGAGGTGCATGCAAGTATAGATACGTATACGTCGGGGTTCCAATTTATTTTTTGACTCATCGGTCAGCACCGACGCTCTGTTTTGATGACACGTATACGTTGTACGTCGGGTTAGAATTAGTTCAACATATCCGATCTATTTCACGCGAGGCTTTAGCATAGAAATTCCTATGTGCCACGAGTACGATGCGGTGTGCGGAAATCCAAGGCACAATCGCACAAGTGCGTCGCGCGGTTGGTATTTTCAGCCACTGCTTTTCACGTATGCACACTGCCAGAAATGGGGAGATTGTTGTGCGATGAGTGTGTACTAGCTTCAATCTGCGTCAACAACAACTGTCATAGTTCGTGCTGTATGTGACGCACGTGAAACATCACGTCGTGTTTTAATATACAGATCGCTTAACCGTTTAACTGCAAATTTACTCCTGGCTGTTTTTATGTTGACATATTATTTTCAAAAGTCCGACGCGGCAAATCTTCCGCTCGCGTAAGCGCGGGAGTATGTTTGATCGGCTCAACCTCGAAAAAACCTCGAATGTACCTTGAATATACGCCCGGGGCAGGGGGGCTTAAACTTAGGTGACAAAGCTGCATGGTGAGTACTGGTCTTTATTCCCCTAAATACAAAAAGATGAAGGACGTCGATCGCTGTTCGTATACCGTGTGTAGAGAAGCGGATCGATCATTCCCGTTCTGACTTTCCGATAATTATGCACTCGCGTGCATTGCGGTGCTGCGCGTCTTTTACTAGACAGACTAGATCGCTGGCCTGCCAGGTCATCGCCGTCAATCGCCGCTGTACACGCGTAGGCCGCCAGTAAATTAAGTATGCCTTTATTCATGCAAATAAAAACATGCTCTATTGCCGATCGAGTACATACGGGTGCGAAATAACAAATGACACATTTACGGTCGCCCATGTTTACTTTCGCGATGTGATTCGGCTCCCGACGACATGAAAATGCGTCAGCATGGTAATGCACTTGGCTTCGAAAAACACACGTGTGGCTTTTATAGGGCATTTATAGTAGAGACGATATCCTAATCGAAATGCGAACTATTTATTTATCTCTCGCGTGAATGAAGTGAAAATTGCCACAGGTGCACACAAATTATTTCTTCCTCTGTTTTTATTTCTTCGATTTCATTCTATAGCAGATAGACGCTGCGTCTAATTGCTGTTGTTAGCCTGCGTCTTTATCTTTTTTTTCCTCCTCTCTGCTTGATACCGCATAAATTAGTAGTAATCAGTGATCCAGGGTAATGGCTTCCAGGCGTATTGTCTGCTCCTGTTTTCACCTACGAAACTGTCAACTACTCAAACCAAAGTTACCTGAAGAAATAAATAACCTACAACCATCTACCTTCACAAATTAGCTTCAATATTTCAAATTAATTCATGCAATTACAAATACTTGATAGTTATTAAACTCACCCCCCTCCACCCCTTTTTTTGCGTTGCGCAACTGTTGCTCTGCTTGTTCAGATGAAACGCTGCGTCAGCCATAGAGTTTCTTACTCAACGTTACTAGAACAAACTCAGTTTCACAGCTCCGCCCGGAGAGGTGTCCCAAGTGGCGGTCGCGAGAACTAGCGGCGCTGCAGTCGACTCTTGCTCCTTGCCGGGTGCGTCGTCTGCTACACGCGGCGCGGAAGCATGGAGCGTCCGGCATACACGTAACTGTTACGTGTTGCCATGGCGTTGTCAGATGGGGGGAGGCTCCGCGCCTCAAGGTATCACATAACTCATCGACGTGTTGCCGTTGCACTTACATGGCTGTAATAAAATTATAACTGCTCTTGCTCCCTCGCCGCTACTCTCTGCCCCGCGGCTGCCAGCGTCGGCGGCTGCAGCGGTCTTCTGAAACACGTGCCCCCGCCAGTCAGTGCGCGTCGGCTGGTTTTGGCTTAATTCTTTCTTTTCATTTTTATTTTGCGACATCGGTATTTTCCATGCCGACCTGCTTTGCCCCAGGGTGCAAAAGTGGGTATCGAAATGAAGACTCGAAAGGCCGTCATTTCTTCGCGCCACCGAAAGACCCTATCGAAGCAAGCCCCTCACAGAAAAGACCGACAACTGACTTCGAAATGCAAGGTTTGTGATCTGCACTTCGAAGAGGAAGGCGTCTTAAAGACCTATCGGCATATAATTCAAGGTAAGGAAGTAATTTTGGATAGAGGGAAATGTATGTTGGCACCAGGCGCTCTACCAAGGGTTTTTCTTTCATTGCCTGCACACATTTCAAAACCGAAGTATTCTATACCGAAAAGAAAGTCACCAAAGGATCGCGCTTCCAAATATGTTTCGACAGTAGTGTCGGAAGCGAACCTACAAGACTCCGTCTCAGAGCAGGACGAACAGGACAGCAGCACTGAACAAACGGACTCAGACTTCAATCTCGATTTCCTGGAGTCTGTAACTTTGGCAACAACTCAATGGAAATTTGAGTACTTTGGCGATGAGGAGACAGATGAAAGATGCGCGCTGTTTTACACTCGTCGTCTAGTTCGAAGAAACTTGCTAGTTGAAAAGACTTTTGTGATCGACGAGCGATTGTCATGTGCAATTAACGCGCACACCGGTAAAGTGCACAAAAAGTTCTTATATAATGTGCAAAGGGTTGGATAGGTAAAATATCTTCTTAAGCAGGCCAGGGAAATGAAATTGTATGAGGGGGCCGCAGTTCAGAGCTTATGCGAAGAGTGAATCCATCATAAAAACAGTTCTGTGCTAACAATTCGCGCAACGGCTGCGCAAAAAAATTCGGCAAGCAAGAGGGTCAAAAAAAGAAAACGACTTCAACAACTGAAGACATGACTGCTAAGAAAAGCACTTCTGCGAGCTTCGGCAGCAAACAAGAAAAAGAAAGAAGAAATAGCGCAGTTAAAAGAAAACCTCGAAAAGAACTCAGAAGATTTAGAGCGGCGTGGAGCTTGCAGAAAAAAGTCAGAGTAGCAAGGAAAAAGGCCGAGCTGCTCTGATAGAATTCTCGCTCTCTGCAGTTGTGCTTACTATCAATATACGTGAATTGTGATGTTTATATATAAATAAGAATGTGTGCAAATGTATTCGCTGTATCACTGCCGAATTAATCTATGTCTAAATGCTCATTCTTCCTCAAACAAAATGATAGGTTGTGTTGTATAGTCAAATATTTGCCAAAGAGGAAGCAGTGTTCTTTGAATTGCTGTCGAGTCTTGCAATTTTTATCAACGTTGAGGAAATCAAGTTCTTGTTGTTTGCTGCACTTCATCTGCACATAACTGTTGTTGACAATTACTGCATTTTGCTCATTTTTCTTTAGTTGCGTTACCAGTTGAATTTCATTACAATTACCTCTACAAACAATAAAATAGTTTCGTTACTTCTTTTGTTCTCTCTGTGCGTGGGGGGTGGGGGCTTCTCAAGGCCATTGTGCGAATAAAATCCCAACTACCTGTCATAACTTGCTATAAATGTTTTTTTTTTTAGAGAGAGGGACTCATGTTTGTTCAGTTATTTGATTTTGCTCTGCTTATGTCCATTCCCGCTGAATCCTTTCTCAGTTGATTCGCTAATTAACTCCACCCATCCTACGTTCTTTTATAAGATAAGCAACAAACCTTTTTTTTTTACAAATGCTAACGGATCGTTATCCTGCGTCAGACCTCAAAAATAGGACACTAAGAACAGACATTCTCATTAGACAACGACATAGGCCGTTTGCTGGCATTGAATCTTCGTCTAATCAGTACTGGAATACCCGCTACAAAACAGAAGCCAGTGGGCAAAGCAACGAACAGCGTTGGTGAGCAAGTCGACATCGTTGTCAGATTTGTTTCATGGCTTTAATGAGGAAATTTCGCAGCACATAAACACGCTCTCCCAGGTAACACTTAGCTTCAAAGGCAAAGCTTTCGTAATTTAGTTATAATTTTACTGCATCCATGTAGAGCGCAACCGCAGTTCGCTAAAACTATTTGTGCGCTAGCCACTCCATGCTTCCGCGCCGCGTGTAGCAGACGACGCGCCCGGGAAGGAGCAAGAGCCGACCGCAGCGACCCTAGTTCTCGCGACCGCCACTTGGGACACGCTCCTCCGCTGGGCGGTATGGGGAGCTGTGAAACTGAATTTGTTCTAGTAACGTTGTTTCTTACTATTACCTAGAGGGAAAGCTGTGCTGCCGTCTATGGAAGTTTACATGGAGTTTCCAGACGACCAGTTCAGCCACCATGGGCGCTCAAAGCATCCCACTGAGCACAGAATATCTTGTAGCTGTCTTGATATGTCTATATTGGTCACATACATCTTGAGCTATCAAAGACATCTACAAGACGTCGCTTGGTGCTAGTCTAGAAGACATCATCGGCAAGATGTCTGGAATCTGTCTTGTGAAGAATTTTTATGTCTTCAGCTACGCAAGACAGTTATTAGCCGGCTTCCGCCAGATGTCTTCTAGAGTTCTGCTTCAGAAGTCTACCATACTTCCTCACAAGACGTTTCAGGGTCACATATGCGCCTATAGTGCAATATGTACACAATTTAACTGGAAGGCACTGTTCTGCATACTCTAAGTATAAATTGCCGAAGGTTTGTTCTGGCTACTTTTCAGCTTGCAAAATGCTGTATCCAAAGTGCCTGCGCTTTTGAATTAAGCATGCAATCTGGGCTGTTTCCAGCATGCAGGACCAATATGGCACCAAGAAATGCTGTTTAGGCGACGGGTATCTGAACATAATGTACAAAAGCCGCTGACACCTTCATTTCTGCATCGTTTAATTGGTGCAGCCCATAGCCACACGCGTACTGTGTTCGACCTCGCTGGGCGCAGTCCAGTCCGCCGGAAGACTCCAAACTCCGAGTGTTCACTACGACAAAGTAAGCTACCGATGTATCCGTGTGTGATAAAAACCAGTAGTTCACACAGAGGAACGATTTGCTGCGCCGATGTTAATACGGAACGCCAGCTATGCACGATCCGCCATTCCCAAACTTCGCGTGCCGTGGCCTTTTTGCACCCCTCCTCTTTACAGCGAGATAGAAAATAGTGCGCCCGTTTTGAAACAAATGCGTCATAAGCAACAGTTACATTTTACTTGTATAGCTTGTTTTATAAAATATATTTCAGATTTCTATTGTTTTTAAAGTTATTGTATCAATGCGCTGCTCGGCCGCTGGCCATTTCGTCGTGTCTGGTCGTGTCTGCACGTGAGGCCGTTGGTTTGTGACTGCGTTGAAAATGTATCCCGCACAGCGGCTGCTACTTCTGGCTGCAAGGCAAGCTTCGCTGGGTGAGTAAGAAATTGGTTCTTCTAAATGAGTCACTTAATGGAGCAGTAAAGTGACTGAGTGTTTTCTTTTTCCGATAAAAATGCTGCAAGGACCGTTGTTTGCATCCGCCGGCGCAGGCTGTATGGGCGAGCAAGATAGCGCGCGCGGACCGTTTAGTCAGTACGAAAGGCGGTATTTTTATGGCGCATCAATAGTTTTGTGCATGCAGGAAGGTTTTGCGCTTGTAATTCCACTCGCCGCGTTTCGTGCACTGCCATTGGCGGCGGAACCTCGCGATGTAATTCTTCAAAATGAGCTTGGCGATCCGACGTCTTTCGTTGATTGCCGCTGGTTCTAGCACTTTCCCAGGAAACACAACTGAGCACGAAAGTCTGCATGCTTAGTGTGGCCTTCACTCTGCAGCAAGATACAGAAAATACGCACCGTCGAGTGGAAGCCGTGCATTGTTTATGGCAGCCTGCAGAGCTCTATACGCGCTAAGTTATGCCGCGGTTGCGAAAAAGAAAAAGAACGATCTCAATAAGCCGCCTTAGAGGGGAGGGTAAGGTGCATTCTGGCCACAGCGACTCTCCAAACTGCTAGCAAAATACTCTCAGCCTGTTCACAGGCACAAGTTGAAACACATGGCGAGATAGGAACGGCGTACATTCTGCAGTGATTTAATTTCAATACTTCATAAAATGTTTACAGTCAGCCATTACATTGCCACAACAATACTATAGTCCATATATATTCAGTGATTAAGTGCTTTTACATTTTCATATAGTCAGAAAGCACAATTTAGTTCTTTTTAAGTTCCTGAACTGCATGCTGTGTGATGTGCTGGTGCTCTATTTGCTTTGGTCCTCAGGTTTTTTCTTTTTTTTTATTGGCGGAAATGTTTTAAGAAATTAAGCTTCAGTTCAATTGGTACAGAAAGAAGTCGAAAGCAAATCTTTCGGAGGGACCTCGTATAACGAAAAGCCTATTATTAATACACAAAAACGTATCAGTTTCATTTGTTTTCTTGCTTCAGGGCCAATAGACTCTTCCTATTCAGAACTGGGAGAAGAAAAGAGAGTACTGAATCTTAACTTACTTTTACAGCCTATAGAATGTAGCCATGTTACAATATGGGTTCAATGTATGCCTTCTGGCTGTCCTCAACAACAACGCTGTTACTCCACGCAAACCTTTTGATAGCATATGGACTCCTCCCGAAGTGAAGGTGTTTGGCATCAAAGGTGAAATGCCTTCATTTAATTTAATGCTCTTTTTCACATTGTGCTGTTGTGTCTGTGTTTGGTGCTCTTGTTATTTTGTGTCTGCGCGAATTTTCATGTAAACAAAACACTTACCCAACAGCTCAAGCAAGTGAGCTATGCATTTTTGTTTCTTTTTTTGCTCTGGGTGCATGCTCACTGTTTAAAATATTGCTTTCGTTTGTTCTAGGAAAAACTGGTGATGCATACATACATAGGTACCTACATATATACATGCATAGATACATAGGTAATGCATCCATACATAGATACATGATACATAGATTTATTTCTTCTCTACATATGTCGAATGAAACACTTGGCAAACTCAGAGGCAGAAACCTTACCCAGCATAGAAAGTGACTCTCAATAAAAAAAGGGAATGTATAAATCAGGAAAATGGTGGTTCTCTTCAGGTGTGTCTGTTGGTGAAGACAAGGAAATGTTTTAGCCTTCGAGGTCATCAAGGAGTTATTAATATACATATATTATACTCAGCACTATTTTGTGCTGCTAGTGCGTGTCTTGGTTAAACATATTTCTATTGTGTACTCAGTACTCTCAACCTTATGTGACATATTTTGAGGTTAAATTCTTATCCTATAGTGGAATTTGTGCCAGTGTTTTGTAGTCAGTGATTTGCTTTATTAAACTTCACAAGAAATCTTTAAAGCATTGAACACCTTGCAGGTTGCCACCACCTCCACGGCTGCCTAGCAACTATCCTTTTCCTGTCTGTGCTGCAAACACAACTTAGCGATGAGGGCAACAGGACTGACATCTCACTGGGCGGTCGCGGGCTACTGACTGAATATACAGGTATGGTTTCACTGTGCCAAAAACTTAGAGTTGCCAACAGTGGGACTTTTTCCTTCTGTTTGGGAGCTCATATATCTAAATCGTGCTTTTGATTTTAATCCTGGCAGGTGTGACATGGAAAGCCTTCAACACCAATGAAACTTAGTTTTGCCGACATCACAAAAGAGTGGTTGGTGTTTGCCTTGTGACAAAGGCCAAGTCCACATCTAAAGGCGCTGCACAGCCACCATGAACAGTGCCACAATAGCAAGCAGCTGGGATCAAGGCACCTTCTGTGCTCATTTACAGCTCAAGTTTGAAGCTTTGTAATTTTGCAAAGGTAGGCCTCCAACAATTGACAGAGAGGAGCCTCCCAATCAATTGAGCCACAAAGGAATTCCCGCTTTCATGGCAGTAGGTGACAAAAAGAGGCAGTGCAGCTGGTGTTCAGTACCGATAAAGAAAAAGCTGCCCAGCCTAGTTAGCTGTGGACAAGGGCTGGAGTGTTACCAGTGTTGAGAACGATCTGATTGGCAGAAAAGCCTCCTTTGAGGGATATTCGCCCCTTCATTCTTAATTCGTAACTGACTGCAGTGGATCTGATAGCCCCGGAAGTTTTCTTTTTTTTTTCAATTTTCTCTGCCCTCTAGGGGTTGTACAGAATAACAGATGCACAACCCATGCCAGCTCCCTCATTTTACAATGCTTTCATGCCAGAATGTTGGCAGTGGTATTCAGACCTTGTTTGGTTTTTTTTTAATGCCTTTTCTCCGTGCATAATAACAGGCTATTTAGCATAACACAGTCGCACACAAGACAGAGGACACCATCAGCACTTACAACTGTTCAGCGGAAAGCAGCCGATATACATAGCCTACTCAGGTGATGCGCACGGGTACAAGGCAACATGGAAACAGCACCAATTTTGTCAAACTATGCGTGAGAAATTTTTCTTCAGTCTCATAAGAAAAACCAATTTGCTGCTGACACAGCTGTAACCTGCTTTTTTTATATGAAGGGCTTCTAGTGTTTCATGAGCCGTTACCCGCAGTTTTCACAATTGGTGCAAACCCTACGGTGCAAGACAAGTCGCTCACCTTCATTGTTAATGTCTTCTGCATGTTCCCTAAGTTGGCCATTGACGCAGAATCCTGCCTGTGCAAAATAAGATTTTTCTACATGACAGTAGAATTTTGTAGACGGTGGTGCACTTTACGAAATGCTGGCCATGTCTCTTCTGACAGCCGACCTGTTTGCTTTTGTAACTTATGTGATGGCTTAGCTGAGCAAGCTTTCAGGGAGCAGAGGATACCATCTATACATTAAACAGGTTTGAGCTGTGTCAGCGACACTTCAGCTTTTCTTTGAGGCTGAACAGATATTTCTCATACCTGCTTTAATAAGATTGGTGCTGTTTTCCTGTTGCCTTGTACATGTGCACATCAGCAGTGAAAGCTATGCATCGACTGCTTTCCCCTAAATAAACAGTTGTAGTAAGTACACGTAGTGTCTTCTTTCTTGTGTGTGTCTGTGTTATGCTAAATACCTTTTTATTTCTGAAAACCAACTATCTCAGCAGTTAACTTCCTTCTTTTTATACCAGCAGAATGTGAAGAGCAGCACCGTGTGCAACACTGAATTTTATTCTTTTTTTTTGCTGTGCCTTCTGTACTCCTCGCAAGCTGTTTGCTGCACTACAAAAGGTAAGGGCAGTTTGTGCCATCATGGCTGGCTCATGCTGCCCTTATCTTTTGTAGTGCTGCAAACAGCTTTTGAGATGGAATATAGTGGTTGGTATGTACAATGACAGGGATGCAAACCTTTTGCTCCTTCCTTTTTCTTTCCTTATGGTGCCTTCTAGTGTTTCTTGTAGAGTGATGTATGACCCTTACCTGCTACCTTTTCCTTAGTGCTTTTTAGTTATGATAGTAGAATGTAACTATGACAGGCATGCAGCCATTGCATTTTTTTTTTCAGTGCACTCTAGTCATGCTAACAGGAGCAGCAGCAGTGAAGCAGTCTTGGCTTCTTTTTTTGCAGTGTAGATTTTTTAATGGATTTGATGACATGCCTAATGCTCAAGTGTTTATGCAGTTTCTACAAGATGTATGTATGACCAGCATTCAGTTGGTGACATGCATGCACATATAGTATTATGAAATGCAACACTGGTGATGATGGTCCTTTGTGAAAGCACCTTTTTCTGTATACTGCAACACTGGTGATGATGGTCCTTTGTGAAAGCACCTTTTTCTGTATACTGAAGCTTTTTCATTCGAATTTGTTGCTTTGTTTTATTTTGTACAAACATTATGCAGATAGTTCGTTCAACCACTCAACCAGTTTTGTACACTTTTGCATACCTATCCCTGTTTATTTCTAGTCATTTCCTGTTCTTGTTTGGAGTATGGATGTTTTCATTGTTTTTGTAAACAGATCATTTTAAGCTTGGAGAGAACTGCATTATTATTTTGTCATTTTCATACCACTTGTAGTGTCTAGTTTCTGTGCTTTTAACTTCGTAGTGCATTGATGAAAAAAATCAAATATATGATTTACACATTTTTTTCCTAGCACCTTTTGCAGTTATTGCCGAATCTCCCAAAGAGCACCCAACCATGGCTGTCCACCGTGCAGTGTGGCATGTTTTGTAACAAGGAATGTATACAGATCTCACTTACTGTTCGCAATTTTGATGTCTGTGAGAATGAATGACAATGTGCATCATCTTTACATGTCTTGTGTTCATAAGTTGGCTCTTTCTGGTGTTTTCTTCCTTGGTACAATATTAGGCTTCAGAGAACCACATTTTTTTCATTTGCATACTGTTGCTTGTGGCTTTCCTTGCTTTTAACATGCGTGAGATTGTTTAAGTCGCCTATTTGCAATGTATAATGTTGAGGAAATTAAAGAGTTCTGTAGTTTACTCATGTCATTTTCTAGCATTGGGTGCAGTTACTACCAAACTTTCCAAAGAGCACCTGGTGGCCATTAACAGTGAAATGTGGCACGCTTTGTAATAAAAAACATACAGTTCTCATTACTAGACAACAGTTGTAGTGCGTGAGAATTAATGATTTACAATTGTACATCAGTTTAGCTTGCATCAGAACTGAATGTGTGAAAGAGCACTGTGGGTGTGTGACGGCAATGCAGCTTTAGTTGTAGTAGCATCTGATGAGACTATATTTTATGTCTGCCAGTGGTGTTGAAAACCTCTGCAAATACATAAGCATTTCAGACAGTTTTGCGAGAAATAGCAGGGAATAAATAATTTAGAGCATTGCATGAGATTCTAGAGCTCATTTTAGACATTCAGAATCTATTTTAATGATTTCTAGATGATGACTTGCAAGACGTCTTGCAGCTTAAAAAAGTGGGTGCATTAGCTGAGCTAGAAGGCAGCTACAAGATGTGCCAAGACGTATAAAAACGTCTTTCATATCTTGTCAAAGCATCTTTTAAATGTCTATCAGCTGTCTTGGGTGCCACTTGAGATGTCTATAAGGTGACTTGTTTATCTTGGGCAAGATGCCTTATAGCTATCTGCTAGACTGACTTACGTTTAGTATGTTATTTGTCTTCCAGATTTCTAGGAGATATCTTGCAAGACGTCTTGTAGCCTAAAAAAGTGGGTGCATTAGCTGAGCTACAAGATCACTACAAGAAATATCAAGACATCATGCAATGTCTTGCATATCTTGTCGAGACATATTATATACGTTTAGTAGCCATCTCAGAGGTCTACTGAGACATCTATCAGGCATCTTGCTTGTCTTGGCAAGACATTTCATAGCCATCTCATAGATGGGTTGGTGTTTACTGGGGAGCTACCGAGTGCAGAACTACAACGTTTGGCCCAAACTAATGCAAAGATAAACGTTGTTCTGCCGTAAATATGTCCTAACATTGAGTATTGTGATTATAAATTGCAAAAAGATGTTATGAAAATATTTATGGTTGTGCAAACACTTAAGAAAGTTTTTAGTGGCATTTCGAGAAACAGAAACCTTTTAATGGCGACGTCTGCTTTTGCGCCTTCACAACTATGGCTTCTGCGGTCTATGTACGCACCTTGAGAGGATGATGATGACGAATAAGAAACACCGCAGTAGCGCCACTCCACGCAACCGAGAAAAACCGACTGTCCCGCATCAAGTAGCACACCGTCCCATGATTCATAGCACGCCCAATGTGGCTGAAGTGCAGCGCCCTCAGCTTTCCCTCTAGTTAGTGTAAGAAACTCTGAGGCGTCAGCTGTGCGTTGTTCGTTCGTTCTTGCGGCCTGTCCGTTGCGTTGTATTTCGCTTAGCAATTCTTTATTAGCGGTGGCTTGACCTCTTAAACTACCCTGCTATATCAATATGAAATGCATCGCAAGCCTCAAGCCTTCGCAGTGTTCACCATTTGCAGTGCACATGCAGGATATGACCGGCAAGTTGCTTTCAATGCTCGCTCGTCAACAGCATCAACGGTCTACGGACGGTAATGGAGTCATTCAGGTAAGGTTCGCTTCTTTTTTTTCCGCCACTGCAAGTTTAAAATACGCGCAAAAGCGTGTAGACGTCTGTTCATTACACATATTTTGAAGCTTCAGATTTACCAAGCGCTATTTTCTTGTACTGGGAGATGTGGCATTGTCGCTTGTTCGAACATGGGAGGCGCGTAGGTACTATTTGTTTTGGCAGTGCTGTAACCGCTAATTTTCTTCCGTAGAAACAGAAGTACGTGTTCTTGTGCATACATGCTTTATTAACTTCCATTTTTTTATCGTCACAAATATGCATCGGCAGTCGCTTTCATGTCCGGTTGAGTGAGGGATAGTTTTGTTCCTTGCACTTCCAGGTGTGCACTGACATAGATGTTTTTGAAAATGTTCTCCTGGAGGACGGCTGCTTGTTCAGGGTGGATGCTTGCTTGGTTGCTAAAGGCGTCCCGTGTAGAGCATTAGGCTCGTAAGTGTGTTCTTCCGTCACATGGTTATCAAAAGGCACTTCCATGATTAATGGTGATAAATCTTTTATTTGCCTGCATAGGCTATAGACCTTTTTAGTTTCGATGCCTGGGTGCAGCCATCTTAGTTTGATGGTGGCGCCCCGTATGAGCCAAACTGGGAAAGTCCGCTCCGGCTCCTCTTGACGCCATCTTGGGCTGTGCTGTTCATGTTGATGCTGCGGTACGGTAGTGCAAAAGTGCTCTTTCGCGGTGCTCGTGAAAGCTATCCGATACCTTGGTGCTATTTGTGCTTTGTTTTAGCGCGCGAGCAAACCGTATACCATCCGTTTGGCATGGCGGCAGCTGTTGGAAACAGCACTAGCGGCCGGGGTGACTGCGAAGGACTGCGCTCCACTTCCGCAGTGAGGGTGTATCTATTGTATCTTTCACGATACATGAATTTTCATTTATATTTAATAATCGCAATGGTAACTGTACACACAAACACACAGCGAATGAATTGTACGGGCAGCTACCGAACGCGGAATATTACGAATATTACGAATATTTCGGAATATTACGAAAGACGCTTTCCAGTTATCGCCGCATTAATTTAACGTGAAGTGCGACCCATTTCGATATACGATCGAACTGTCCTGCTTCAACATTGTATACTTTCAAGTTAAACCACGGTTCAAGACCAACACATAAAAGAAGTAGTGTCTAAAGTACCATCCGTCGACGTTTTTATGCAGCCTTTGTGTTCGTCCTGCGGCGCAAACAACATCGTATACCCCCGTCCCGTACGTTGTAGCAGCATAGTTTGCACGACGTATTGTTGAACAAAACGTCGAAAAACGTGCACTCTCAGCTGCACCATGAACGAAGACGACAAATTCGCAGCACGTACAGCAGCGCTTACGAAAGCGGCGCCGCCCACTGGCGCGGCGGACTACGGCACTCCCGTCAAGCGCTACTCGCTAGTCGTCGCTAGGCCTAAATTGTTTCGTATCGAAGGCACATCCGACGGCGCTTTGTAATTGCTCAGCGCTAGAGTAAATTGTCTCTCATGGAACTGCCTTACTGCAGATCCCATAGTATCAGTAAAAGAAAGATGCAAATTTCGGTGACACCTTAGCAACGGAACCAGCGTGCAGACGATGACCCGCGTGCCGCACCAGCGGCAACGTGTTGCGTAATTTATGTATATTGCAATTATCAGTAACACGGTATAGGTCAGAAATCCCCAAGAGAGATTTTGTTTGAGGTTGGCTTATTGTTTAAGTGAAGAACAGAGTTTAGCACGCTCTTCTTGCGCAGGCGGAAGAGATCCACCGTATCGTTAGCGCTGAGGGCTTGGAGGAGGCACGGCCTTCCCGGCGTGCGTGGTTACTACGGCGGAGGAAGTGAAATGGGCATCATATTCGTGAGTCCGTCATTGGTACTAAGTCTGTCTGGCTTACATAAAACGTTTATAGGCGAATTAAATCAGGATAGACTGGAAAGCGGTGAAGCAGAAACATATCACAGCTGAACTCGAACCGTCGATGCATGCTTCCCGCATACGCTATAGGCAATCATCTTGCGATTTTTTTATTATTTGTGCAGTCCAGGATCACGCATTGCTGTCCCGATGACATTACCACTAAAATGGGCACTAATAAAGATATTTAAGTATCTCAAACGACAAAATACCGAGGTGCAAGGCAACTCTGCTATGCATAAAGCGTGCGAATGCACAGCCCTCTAGGTACTGGCAACAATCGGCTGGCGCAAGGAATCTGGTTAGAGAGTATTTTCCTCCTCTCCGGCTTACTCTCGGTAAAACGGTCTATACAAGTGGAGGAACCGCGGCCTTAGGCTAAGCACATGCCCATAAAGTTCGGTCAGCTGTTACCATGGTCTCCTTGGCTGTTCTCTCTCAGGACGTCACTGCAGATTAGGGCACTTCAGATGGGCAAGCAGCTTGAGTATGCAAATGTGTTTGCTTGCACTTTACGTTCTGAAGATTAGTGCCGTGTGTAGCAGCCAATCAAAGAAAGTAATCATGAGTTAATCCAAAAAAAATGAATCGTTCATTTTTTACTTCTTGGAAGTGCTGTTAGAAAGCCACTTTGAAACCTTAAAAAAAAGTAAAGTTGCTATTTAGGTTACGCTCATAACAAAGAGAAGCTGCTAAAATCGGCTCACGAATTAATTGTTGGGGTTATAAAGAATATTCTTTGTTGCTGTGCAAAATAATGCAAAATGTCCTACATCTAAAAAAATCGGGAAACATTTCAGTGACGTGCTGCGTGCTTGCTGAAACACACACACAAACAAGAAAGAAAATGAGGGTGTGGACCAATGTTGAGTGCACACAGGGAGTTGAGTAGCTGAGGAAGTCATCGCCGAGCTCGATGACGGCAGACGTGGCACGGCAAGGAGTCATACAGCACTGGTACGACAGTGTTGCATCGCCTTCAGCTCTATCCACGCACTTTTGATGGCCATCCATAACTCATCAGAATTTGCAATGTGCAGGACCATTTATTGCAAATTGGTTTTTAATGCCGCAGATGTTATCAGTGACTTTCATATCAGCGACCATAGAAAGACAAGCTAGTGTATTTAACGGGCTATAAAGCTTTTCAAGGTGCACCTCCACAGAGTGCACCGTGAGGATAGAGAAAAGATAATGCTGCGGCAGAAAATGCCCATTCTTGTAAGCCATGATTGGCAGCGCTTAACCCCACAGACAGAGTAAAGAACACATAAATGACGGACACAGGTGCTGAACTTCAATTTTATTCTGTACCACTGATACTCTGCTTATATACCCACAAAGGCACAGACAAGTTGCGATTTTTGACACTTGTGGCAACAAAAACCACCGTGACAAATAAGAACCAAAAGAAGTACCGAAAGAGAAAACCCAAACGAGGAGAGAATGAAATGGACAAGTTATCTTTTAAGCCGCCAACACATGGAACAGTGGAATAATAAGAGCAAAAATAAAATACAAATGTGCAAGGGGAGCAGAAAATGGGTAGCAGAGGTACAGCTAACAATTAGCACCGCAAAATCATAAGATGAAGTGCACTAAAACTTAAAAAAAACAGGGCATGAACAACAAAAATGAAGCCAACAATTGTTATTGCTAAATGCAGAACACAAGCAGTACTAAATAGCTAAACCAAAGCAAATGAACGAAACGCGCATGAGCAACAATGGTGAGGTCAACAACAGTTACCGTAGCTAAAGGATGGAAATGAGGTACATAAAACTGAACTAGAAAGATAAGATATCAGCAAATGAATTGCACAAATGTATGAAAGTTAAAACTGGGCTATATCAAACAAATCCAGAAAGGAAGGCAGTCTATTTCCGAGTGAAATAGAGGGGGTGCTTACAGAATCATCCTTGAGCCTCAAAAACTTGGCGGCTTCAATTATTTCAGATGTCAGCATATTCCGATGCTTTTTTAACACTGGATTTTTTTTTCCGAAGATTTGGTGGCATGGCTTTTTTGAGTCGCAGTTCATGCAGTGGGGTGGCAGAGTCCTGAAGGATGTACCCGATAAGTCATTTTTATGCTCTATTAGCCTTTCATTGATGCATCGGCCTGCTTGGCCTATGTATTCTTTACACCAAGTCAAAGGGTTGGAGTGAATGCTTTCCGCACATGCTGCTAAGGGTGTTCTGTGCCTCTTGGTGCGGCCTTTTTTTTTTTTGCTTTTCTTTGTCATCAATGATCCACCAAAGCTGCAATAGTTGCTCGGGGGCAGAAAAGAACATGAACTCCTGCTTTCTTTTCACTCTTCTTAAGGTTGTGGGAAATTTAGTCCATGCAAGGAATCACTGCAACCTTTTTGCGTGGCCTTTGCACTTCAGCCAGTGGTTGTTTGTTTGCACTTGGTGTTTTTCAGCACTTTTTCTGCGACAGTGGAGAGGACTTGTAATGGGTACCCTGATTGCGTGATCCTGCACACCTTTTTCACTTGCAATTTGTGGTCGCATGACTTGTTCAAGGCATTGATAAGGGCAGAGTGGATATTTCTTTTGACCAGCTTTGAGCGAATGGTCTCATATGTTATGAAGAATTGTTGCCCCTTGGTCCAAATTACTAGCACACATAACTGGGGGAAAAGAAGATTCTTGTTACAGGGAGAGCATGAAATCATTGTCCGGCATTCATGCGTTAATTCAAGGGGAGCCAGGGCACTCTTAAGGACGCTCAAATCATCAGGCACTTCATGAAAAAAAGGTTTCCTTGTCACAGTCGAAAACAACTATGAAATCATCCACAAAACGGAAAATGTTTTTTACCTTGTTAGTGTTTGAAGCGGTTCCTGAGAGTTCTGTCATGCATAGCTAAGAACAGAGCGCTGAGAATGGGGCAATGCATGATGCAATGCAGATCCTGAGCCTTTGGATAAAGTGTGAACCATTCCATTCTACAAATGTTGATTTTAGGTACACATAAAGCATTTCCAAGAAACCATCTACAGAGACACTACACTCAATCTGGAAGGATACGGCTTCCGGTATGTCGACAGCTTCACAAACACTTTTTTTTAGGTCATCTTAAGATATAGAATAAACCTTTAATATATGTAGAAAAACACGTTAGGCTTTCTTCCTATTCCAGTTGAAAAACCTAATGACTTCATCCGCATACTTTACTAGAAAGGGATCATCGATAGAAAGCAATTTCTGATTGCCTTGCAAACACAAAGCGACGTCTTTCTGCCAGGTATCCTGTGAAACAATAATTCACGGAGGGCATGAGAGGTATATCTGGAAGAAAACGTCACTATATATTTGCAAGGCAACCTGAAATTGCTTTTTATCGATCATTTTTTTTTTGTAAAGAATACAGATGTAGTCATTAGGTTTTTGAACGGGAATAGATACAAAGCCTACCATGCCTTTTCTATAAATGTAAATATCTTGTTTTATTCTATACCTCAAGACGACCTCATGAAATGCGTTCGCGAAGGTATTGACAAACACGGAACCATATCCTCCCAGAATGAGTGGGGTGTCTCTGTAGAGGGTCTCTTAGAATTGCTTTCTGTGTATCTAAAATAAACATTTGCAGAATGGAATGGTTCACACCTCATGCAAAAGCACGGGATCTGCATCGTATCATGTATTACTCCCTTGCTCAGTGGTCTGTTCTTAGTTATGCATGACATTAGTCTCAGGAATCACTTTGAACACTCGCGAGTTCAAACATTTTCCGCATTTGGGACGATTTCTTAGTTATTTTAGACTGTGACATGGAAGCCTTTTTTTAATAAAGTACCTAAAGTTTTGAGTGTCTTTAAGAGTATCCTGGCTTCCTTTGAATTAATGCAAGAAATGTCGGACAATGATTTCATGTGCTTCCTGGAACTAAGCATCTTTACACCCAGTCACGTGTGCTGGGCATTTGAACTGAGGGGCAAAGTGCCCTTCCTATCACATGACTCCGCTCGTTCAAAGCTGGTCAAAAGAAATATTCCAGTCTGCCCTTGTCAATGCCTTGAACAAGTCATGCGAGCACAAATTGCAAGAAAGCTTGAAAAAGGTATGCAGGCTCATGCAGACAGGGTACCCGTTTCAAGTCGTCTGCACTGTCGCAGAAAAAGTGCTGAAAAACGCCAAGTGCAAAAACCTGAACCACTGGCTGAAGCACATAGACAACACAATAATGTTTCAGTGATTCCTTACATGCACGTTCCCACAACCTTACAAAGAGTGAAAAGAAAGCAAGAGTTGACATTCTTTTCTGTCCCCGAGCAACTGTTGCAGCTTTGGTGGATCGTTAATGACAAAGAAAAGCAAAAAGGCCGCACCAAGAGGCACAGAAAACCCTTAGCAGCATGTGCGGAAGGCGGTCACTCTAACCCTTTGACTTGCCGTGAGGTATACATGGACCAAACAGGCCGATGCATCAATGAAAGGCTAATGGAGCATTAAAATCACTTAGATATATCCCCCACGAATCTGCCAGTCCGCTGCAGGAAATGTGACTCAAAGAAGCCATGCCACACAATCTTCGAAAAAAAAGTGTTAAAAACGCATTGGTATAGGCTGAGATGTGAAATAGTTGAAGTTGCCAAAATTTTGACGCTCAAGGATGATTGTGCAAGCACTCTCTCCATTTCGCACTTGGAAAAAGAGATTGTCTTCCTTTATGGCCTTGTTTAATCTTGCCTGGTTTTAGCTTTCTTACATTCGTTGAATTCATTTCTTGATATTTTATCCTTCTTGTTTGGTTTTATGCACCTCATCTTCATCCTTTCGCTATGTTAATTGTTTACTTCACCCTTGTTTTTCATGAGCGTTTCCTTCATTTGCTTTTTTAGCTATTTATTTAGTGCTCATCTTCTGCATTTAGCGGTCAATATTTCGCTTCAACTTTCTTGTCATGCACCTTTTCTTTCAGTTGTAGTCTACTTCATCTCATGCGTTTTGCTGTGGTAATTGTTAGCTTTACCTCTGTTGCCCATTTTCTGGTACCATTGCGTTTTTTTTCTGTTATGAGTCCGCAGTTCCACATGTTGGTGGCTTAAAATATGATGTGCCTATTTTGTTCTCCCATTGTTCGGGCTTGCTCTTACGGTACTTCTTTTTGTTTTTATTTGTCACAAGTGTCGAACTCGCCACTAATCGGTGCCTTTCTGGGTATATAAGCAGAGTATTGATGGTTCCAGAATAAGGTTGAAGTTCAGAGCCTGTGTTCGTCTTGTAAGTGCTTACTCTGTCCATGTGGTTAATTAAGCACTGTTGATCATGAATCAACACCACTAGCCTGACAACGTTTTCTGTCCTTGTACCTTGTAAGGTCCTTCTAGCAGGTGAGAAAAGAGCTGGTGGCAATGATTATAAAATAAGCTTGGGAGTTCAACTGGCCATCTTTGAGGTATCCTCCCCCCCCTTCATATGTTTAGATTTTTGAGTGCTTGGCCTGAAGCCATTGACAAAAAGGATAGTTGCCATAAGTTAATTGGACAAAAAGGGGATCATACATTAAAATAGGAGTATGTAATGAAAGTTATAAAACCTCGGCAGCAAAACAAGTGTGGTATATAAGAAAGCAAGCCACAGGTCAAAAACAAAGGTACAATCATTTACTTTTTAGCAAATAGGCGGCACTCTTTGTTTCTAGGCCCACCCTGTACAGAAGCTACCTTGTTCTTTAAAAGCGACATTTCAGCAGTCATCACCTTTTCTTTGAAGTTGCTCTTGAGCGAAGATAGGCCTTTCTGCTTTGGCACTGCCTTAAAGTTGGGGCTTTTGTTCAGCCATCCTATCTGAATCCTGCTTTGCCTTGCCTTTGCCTAATAAATGTGTCTGACACATTAGGGCTCAGGGCAGCCCTTATCTCACCCCCTGTTATGAACAGACTGTCACTAAGAGGCAAACAATTTGTAAATTCAATTCGGTTGCTTTTTGATGAGATAGCGGGAAGCATCTTTGATTTGGTCTTCATCCCAGTAAGTATGTATGATTATGCCCACTGAAGCCTCAGCCACTCAAGTTTCTTTTCTGTAGTGCGCTGACCAGTGACGTCCCTATAATTCAGACTCTTGTCTCTTGAGGTATCACGGCAGCCTTATAGGTCCGTAGCCATGCTGAATCTCTAAGCAATGCTAGTTGATAACTGTCCATTGTACAGGTTGAAAAAGCATTCACATCAGAAAGTAAGAAGTGAACGATCCTTAAATGGGTGTGTTTGGCCAATGTTTAAATTGCCTTTCTTCAATTGTTTGCTGTATAGGACAGTCTTCAGAGCATAAAATATGAGCAAGGCTATTTGTCTACTCATACTGCCTGTTCATCTGAAGTGTGCTAATGTGGAGTCGTCCTTAAGAAAGGACAGTGTAGCCGATGAGGGCATGCTATTCAACCCATGTACAACCTTTTGTGTGGCACTGAAACACAGAAAACTCTCCACTTAAGCACGCTGGTTAAGGTTTGGGTTCCGGTATCATCTGAGATAAACAATTTAATCATTTCAGATAAAGGCAAGTGTACCACTTTAAAGTCATGGTTGATTGCTTTAGTGGCAAGCAAAGTGCTTAGTTCAGTAGCAACACACAGGCTCTTGACCAATCACTTTGTGGCTACGTGCAGTTACTACAGGCCTACTATTACCTTCCATGCTATGTGTGTGTTAATTGTTGCAGACCTTATTTATTCTTGAGAGAATGATCTATGTAGTTAATTGCATAAAATGTGTCACTTCCTTATTTTGACAACTGATTTACTGCTATTGCTGCCATGCAGCATGTGACACTGATTGATTGTAGAGTTCTCAAGCACTTCCTTCCAGCCAATGCTTGGTTTAATAATTTTGCTGTCATTGTCTCGTGTTCTTAAGTAATGGTAATAATTAGTGAACTGGTTGATGTTGTGCCCTTCCAGCAGGTGTGTGTTCTTCTGCTTAGCAGCACATGAGAATCAGTAATTTTTGTTTATACATCACTGTATCTGTTCTGTTCCCAAATATCTAATTGTACTCTAAGGGACTCAATAACAGTTCTTCAATGCTTTTTTTTTTGTAAGACACTAGTTGACTTTACGATATATTTGAGGATGTTATGTATTCTTTCCTTGACTGTCATTGTGTATATCAGTGGGCCTCTTAGATTATCCACTGCCTACGGGTCGCCTGAGTAAAGCCCAGCCATTTGTTTACTGGCGTTAGTCTTTCTCCAGGTGGGCAGTTCCAGGCTGCCTGATGGCTGCCAGACTTGCCAGGATGATTTTATATGGCTACTCGCATCCAACTAGAAAACAACGGAGAGGTGATGGGGAGGTGAGGAATGTTTGCGGCGGTTTTAATTGACTAGGACCGCAGGGTTTCGGGTGAAATTTTCTTTTGTTTTTAGGGTTTCTTTAATACTCGGCAGGCAGATGCTCAATTCAGCTGATCCGCAGCGCACATCTATTGCATCTTTAACTATCGCTGCATACTTATTTTGCATGTGTGTGACATTTTCTCCCATCACATAATTTACAAGATCAGATGTTTGTTCCATATTGAGCTTAACGACTTCAGATTTGGAAATTATATTTCATCTGTCAAGTTCTAGCATCAACTTATTTTATAGCATGCATGCTTGGATGGTGGTCCCAGAGTTTTTTTTTTTCAGCAAAAATATTTTATTCACATATTCTTTTTTTTGAGCAGCCTTTACTATAATATGCGACTTTAGTGATCCTCGGACTTGTTTTGGGCTTCGTCTAGAGATTGCCGAGGTGGCAGAAATTGACGAGCTCATGCTGTATAATTGAGCATACAATCAAAAGCATATTGTCACGACTCAAGCCACAGGGAACCATGAAGGTACACTTAGACGAGTACCCGAGAATAAGGTCGGCTTCTGTTTCCGATCACATAGTCCAGCACAGTGCGCCTCTCGAGCCAATCACCACTTCGTCATCGTCGACACCAAGCATGCTAGTCGCGCGGCGCTAGGCACGTGGCATTATCCCCCCCCCCCCGCGAAAGAAACACATCGTCCCGATGACAAGGTGAGAGGAGAAAAAAACGTTATGTGTGAGGTGAGCTGTAAAATAACTCAAGGTCTCACTTGCAGGAAGCGCTCAGTCACGCGAAAAGTACGGCTTTAAACGCACCACATGCATAATTTCAGGCCGCTGACGCCGAACACTGATTGTCAAAGTTCCATCTGGAATAACTTCGTAATTAGTCAAGTTAAATATTTAGGGGAATCCCCCAAGGTGGAGTAGATTTGTAATAAGGGAGTAATTACTCATTGCATCCACCCAAGCGCAGCCATACGGCTACAAAGGAAAGCTATACAGCTTTCTCAGAAACTTCGTAGTTAAAGAAAAATTCGTCCTGATCCGGGAATCGAACCCGGCACCACCGCCTTACCGGGGCAGTCGCTCTACCGACTGAGCTAACCAGGACGGTCAGCAGATCAGATGGTAGGGCGAGAGCGAATTGATCTATAACTCGAAGTGGGAATGGTGTTGGTCAGTAATTAACGCAGTTTAAGCGGCGCAGGACTTCATAGGGTCCGAAATACCGGTGGAGCAGTTTCTCGCATAAGCCTTTGTGGAGCACGGGGGTCCACAACCACACTTGGTTCCCTGGTTCGAGTGGACGTCCCTGTGCCGAAGGTTATAGTGTCGAGCGTCGGTGACATGATGCTCTTTGATGTGCAAGCGGGTCAGCTGACGGACTTGCTCGGCCTGTTCTGTGAAATGGGTGGCATCGGATTTGACCGCTTAATCCCCGCACGGGAGAATCATGTCCAACGTCGTGTGGGCCTCCCTGCTATATACGAGGCGGAACGGCGTAAACTTCGTGGTTTCCTGCGGCGCCATATTGTAGGCAAAGGTGGCCTACGGCAAGATCTCGCCCCACATTTTATGTTCAACGTCGATGTACATTGAGATCATGTCCGCCAAAGTTTTGTTGAGTCGTTCCGTTAGGCCATTTATCTGAGTGTGATACGCTGTTATTGTGCGATGCTCGTTATGGCTGAGAGTTAAGGTGTCCCGCAGTAGCCGAGCTGTAAACGCCTTCCCTCGGACACTAATGATAGTCGACGGTGCACCGTGTTTGACCACAATGTCGCTCATAAAGAATCGAGCAACTTCGCCGGCAGTACTTCGGGCAAGGGCCTTCGTTTTAGCATAGCGTGTTAAGTAGTCTGCGGCGACTACGATCCACTTGTGTCGGTTCAAGGATAAAGGAAATGGGCCTAAAAGGTCCATGCCCACTTGCTCGAAGGGTGTGAGGGGTGGTTCGATAGATTGTAACATGCCGGATGGCTTGAGCGCGGGTTTTTTTTTGCAGCTGGCGTTGTCGACATGTCTGTATGTAACGTCTAACACTCGGAGAAAGATGTGGCCAGTAATAGTTCTGCCGGACTCGGTTTAGGGTGCGTGTAAAGCCAAGATGGCCTGAAGCTGGTTCGTCGTGGCAGGCCAGGAGGATTTCGTGCCTTAGATCAGCCGGTATGACTAGCAGGTATGTTTTTGCACTTGATGTTGAATTCTTATAAAGCACCCCATTGCAGAGCCAATACGACGACAGCCCCCGAGCAAGATACCGGGGTATTGTAGGGTGCCCACTTTCAAGATGGCCAATAATCAGTCACAACTCGGCGTCGGTACGCTGTTTGGAAACGAGGTCGGACGTAGTGACTGCTCCAAGGAAGCTATCATCGTCGGTGGCAGCTGACGAAGGAGGGCCGACAGGTGCGGGACAGGCTATCGGCATCGGTGTGTTTTCGGCCAGACTTATAAATAACATCGAAATCGAACTCCTGCAGGCGCAATGCCCAACATGCTAAGCGGCCACAAGGACCCTTTAAATTTTCAGCCAACACGAGTGATGGTCAGTGATGGCACGAAACGGTCGGCCATAAAGTTACAAGCGAAACTTTGCAGCGGCCCATACTACCGCCAAACATTCTTTTTCAGTAGTGGAATAGTTGCACGCATCACGGGAAAGTGCACGGCTGGCGTAGGCAATTACTTTCTCGACGCCATCTTCGTACTGAGCTAGAACGGCACCTAAGTTGACGTTGCTCGCATCCGTGTGTAACTCTGTATCGGCATCACCGTCGAAATGTGCCAGGATCGGGGGTGACTGGAGCCACTGTTGTAACTCGTCGAAAGCCATCTGTTGCTCAGCGCCCCGGGAAAATGATGCATCATCTCGAGTCAGGAGTGTCAGAGGGCTGGCCATTTGTGCAATGTTTTTGATAAAGCGATGATAATAGGAGCACAGCCCAAAAATTGTTGGACTGCTTTTTTGAGGGCGGGGACGGGGAAGGCAGCAACGGCAGCAAGTTTCTCATGGTCAGCTAGGATGCCATCAGCACTCATGATGTGCCCAAGAAACTTCAATTCAGTGAACCCGAAGTGGCACTTTTGAGGCTTGAGAGAAAGGCTGGCAGACTGGATGGTTTCGAGAACAGTTCTCAGGCGGTGCAGATGTTCCGTGAACGTCGGTGAAAAGATAATCACGTCGTCGAGATAAACAAGGCATGTCGGCCACTTAAGACCTGTGAGCACAGTGTCCATCATCCGCTGGAAGGTAGCGGGAGCGCAGCAGAGCCCGAATGGGAGAACACGGAATTCATAGAGCCCACCTGGTGTTACTAAGGAAGTTTTCTCACGGTCCCTCTCATCAACTTCGATTTGCTAATAACCACTCCTGAGGTGAACGAAGGAGAAGTACTTGGCTCGGCGGAATCGGTCGAGAGAGTCGTCGATCCATGGCAGCGGATAGACGTCCTTCTTTGTCATACTGTTAAGTTTCCAATAGTCAACGCAGAAATAGTGTTCCGTCTTTTTAACAAGGACTACAGGCGACGACCATGGGCTGCTTGAAGATTGAATGATGCCATCGACTAGCATCTCTTTGACTTGCTGTTGGATAGCGTCTCTCTCCCGAGAGGACACACGATAGGGCTGCTGATGGATGGGTTGAGTGCCTTCATGCGTGATAATCCGATGTTTGCTGCAATTTAGACGAAGACGTGAAGCACGCACGAAACTCCAGCAATAGATTCTGTAGTTGCCTCTTTTCAGCGGATGGAAGGCTAGAATTGATGTCGACAGCGTGTACGGCATCATCCGATTCGGTGCTAGGCGTAGCTTCCTCGGAAGCAAAACATTCGGCGACTTCCTGCAGATGATCGACGTAAGCAATGACAGTGCCACGGAACAGATGTCGATGTTCATTGAAAAAATTGGTGACAAGCACCTCCGTCTCTCATCCGCAGAAGAAACAAAGACCTCTTGCCACAGAAACTCCCAAGGCGAGTGAGAGGGAGACATTAGGCTCAACAATCCTCAGGGCATGATGTGGCTCGTCTCAAGTAACTCTGGCGAGGATGCTGGCGCGTGGTGGCACTGTGAAGCTATCATCGGCAATTCGCTGCGTGGGATGGGACCCACCCTACTCATGCTTTTCGGTGGCCAGTTCGGCGAAAACATCACCAAGCGGTTTTGGAGATCTATAGTGGCACCGTACTCACGAAGGAAGTCAATGCCAGGAATAAAATCGCGAGAGCATTCGCGTAGAACAAAAAAGTCGGGACAAATGTGTAGCCTCGCACCGTAACTCGGACTGCACACGTGCCCAGTGGTGCAACCACATGTCCGCCTGCCGTACGTATGCCTGGTCCGTTCCATTGAGTCATCACTTTCTCGGTGTCCTTGTAAGCCGCCCGCTAAGGATAGAATAATCGGCTCCCGTATCAACTAAAGCGCTGACCTCCTTCGTGTCGACGATAACAGGTATGTCCACGGAGACCCGGCCAAGACCAGGGCCTGTCGACGTCGGTTCAGAGTGAAGTGAGCAATGTGGCGGCGGAAGCTGGACGGCAGTTGGGTGGTCGGCGTCGGGACGATTCAGTGTCGACGGCAGGTCGGAGTGAAGCGAGCGATGCGGTGGCGGAAGCTGAGCGGCAGTTGTGTGGTCGCGTCGGGGCGATTTAAGCGACATGGCGGTGATGACTGGTCGGTGATGCGGACGTCGCGGGGGTGATCTGGTCTGTGCGGCTAAAACTGGACAGGAATTCGGCGTTAGACGTCGGGGCGAATTGAGCGGTGCGGCGGTGGAAACTGCGGCTAGTTGGTGTGCAGCGGCCTCGCCCCCAAAGGCCGCCGGAGCTAGTTTTCCCGCCGAGAGCTCGAGGAACCACGGTGTCCAGTGGTAGACCGTGGCCCAGAGGGCGAAGAACGACGAGGCGAAGGCGAGCGCGACTCACGACGAGGAGAATGCGGCAGACTACGCTGGCGAGTGACGTACTCGGCGATGTCCTGAGGCCGCTGACCAGGCCGTGGACAAGGGCTGTCGGAAGAAAATCCTCTAAGGCCCATTTGACGATTAGGGCACCGCTGGTATAGGTGACCTGCCTCGCCACAGGGGTAGCAAAGAGGGCGGTTATCTGAAGCGCACCAGAAGTCAGTCTTCTGGGGCACCTAGTGCCGATCTGCCCAGAGGGGCAGCGATTCCTCACCGCGCACAGCGACCTTAGGTGGCGTATAGGGCGAATGTGTAGGAAGCAGGGCTGGGCGGCGTGTGACATCAGCATAATTGATCGGCTGGATGAGGCCCAGGGATGGCAGTGGAACAACTGCACTTATTGGTGGTGTGAGTGCGTTGTGGACCTCATCGTGGATGACGCTGGCCAGACAAGCTACGCCAGAGGTAAATGTCCCATGAAGTTGCTGGAGCTCCTCGAGAACCACAGTGCGAATGAGGTCACGAAGGGACTTCAGATCTGCCCCAGGATTTTAGTCGATGCGGTCAGTCGGCCGTAGTGTGGAGATGGAATTCAGTGGCCGAGCGTACTGGCTGCATCGCTGCTGAAGCAGTTTCTCCATAATCACAGCTTCAGCCAGAAATGCCGCAACGGTGGTGGGCGTTTTCCGCACGAGGCCGGAAAAAAGCTGGTCTTTAACTCCGTGCATCAGGTGCCGCAAATTCTTCTCCCCACTCATGGACGGGTCGGCGCGATGGCAGAGACGCATGACGTCTTCAACGTACATTGCGACCCCTTCGTTCGGACGCTGAACGCGAGAGGTCAAGCCACGCTCGGTGTTCTTTCGGCGGTCACTGTTGGCGTACGTACCGAGGAGCTGGCTTCGGAAGGCCGGTCACGTAGAGAATGTGGCCTCGCGGTTCTCGAAGCATGTCCGAGCAGCGTCTTCGAGGCTGAAGTAGACGTTCCGCATTTTCGCAGCGTCGTCCCAGCCATTAAACGTCGCCACCCTTTCGTAGTGAGCTAGCCAGTACTCGGCGTCTTCGAACTGCTCACCGTGAAATGGCTTAGGGGTACGTGGGGTCTGAAGAATGAGGCAGGATGAAGGGGAGGAAGGGACATATTATGGTGAGGCTACCCCAAAAAAAAACAAAATAATGTGCCTCTGCCCGTGCCACTAGGTATAACGTGGTAGAAGGGGCATATATTATGGTGAGGCTACCCAAAAAAAATATTGTGCCTCTGCCCGAGGAAAGGACATAAGGTAAGATGGAGTCCAAAGTCAGACTCAGCCCGCACCACTAATGTATCGCGGGGATCGAGGAAGGGACATATAATATGGTGAGGCAACCAAAAAGAGAATAAAATAATACGCCTCTGCCCGTACCACACTAGGTATAACAGGCTCAATCCAATCGAATATAAAAGATTTGGTCCCGAAGGACAAGCTTGGTCTGTGTTTTTGCACCCGTAGGCGAAAGAACCCGAGGGTTCCAAAAAAATGCGGGAATCTCTACAAGCGGCCCACAGCCGGGAGCGGGCCCGGGGAGATCCCCCGTGATCTCCCCTGGGACATAGAGGGATGGGATGTGACAAAGGAAAGGGAAATGGGATATAAGGAAAGGGTTATGGGACTATAGGAAGGAACGGGGCAGCTTGGGGAATTTCTCTAATGATCCTGATTCGATTCGAGCTCCAATTTCTTGGCCTCAGTTGAGGGCGAGCACTCGCTTTAGCCAATGCACGGCCCTCGGCCTTCAAGCGCATTCACATCCACATCACGTTCGCCGGGTCTCCGCCACATGAGACAGGCTGCTGGGCCACATTGGGGTTCCCCGTCCCCCAAGTCAGGTTCCCTCGCCCCGACTGTACTAGGGCTACTGGAGGGGCGCATTTCGCCGTACTAAGATTCTTTCAGCCCTACTCCAAGGTACTAAGAGAGGTGCCCAGAGTCACCTTTTGGGAAAACCCTCCATTCACCGTTTTCTCTCCAACATAGTATGTTGACGGCTAGTTTCTGGTTCTCCAGGCCAGGTTCACCGTCTGATAGTGTCCGCAAAGATACTCGTGCACGCACCTACAGAGGTACGGCACTGAGGGGTCTCCACTCCCCTTTTTGGCCCTGAGTCAGCGAGCCGCGGTTCCCTTAGTACTTCGCGAGCAGCGCCACCGGGGCCTTGGCAGCGGGCTGGGCTTTCCCTCGGCCAGCACTACCGCCCAGGACCAAGGGTCTCGAACCCCCCGCTTCTTCCGCGGTTAGCAAGCCGCGGTTCCTTGCGTACTACGCGGGCATAGCCACCTTTAGGTAGCCGGCTGGGCTTTCCCATGGCCCGCCTACTAACCTCGGTTCTGCGGGGCGTTGCCCCCTGGAGGAGGTCCAAGTCAGCGAGCCGCGGTTCCTCTCGTACTACGCGAGCAGCGCCATTGTTCCCTTGATGGCCGGCTGAGCTTTCCCTCGGTCAGCCGTACCGACTCGGTTCCTCGCAAGGGGTCTATACTTCCCCTTGAATGCAAGCATATGAACCAGCCAGCCGCGGTTCCTCTCGTACTACGCGGCTGAGCTGTTGTTCCCTTAACAGCCGGCTGGGCTTTCCCTCGGCCAGCCAACTGACTCATATCATTGCGGGGTCTGACTCCCCTGAGTAGTTCTGCGTGTTCGTTGAAGATACTGACAGTGAGGGACACATGTGCTTTAGCACAATGTGCGACCACCTTCTTTTCCCGAGTTTCTGGCTTACTCGAAACCATGTAGGCTACTTTGACACCGTCTTTTTCGCCTTTTCGAGCCTAAAGGCAAGTTCCCCAGAACCTGGACTTGGTTCGCCCCAGCCGCGGCCCCGCGAGGACCCGCTCCCCCTGGCAGCGGAAACCAACGGTCTGCGGCTGGGAGATGCGCTCTCTCGCACCGAGGGGTAATTTTGATCCAACATACGGAGTCAGCTAACTGCATTTCCTTTCGTACTTTGCAGCTACGCCACCGTTCCCTAGGCAGCGGGTGGGGCTTTCCCTCGGCCTATCGACCGCCCCGTACATTGGAAAATTTTGTTCTGCTTTTGAAACATACGGAGTCAGCTAACTGCATTTCCTTTCGTACTTTGCAGCTACGCCACCGTTCCCTAGGCGGCGGGTGGGGCTTTCCCTCGGCCCACCGACCGCCCCGTATATTTCAAATTTTGTTCTGCTTTTAACCGGATTCCACGTGCCCAGTCCGAACCCCTTCAGACTTGCCCCCGTGTTAGGCGTCGGGCTACGTGGGCGCGGCACGCTCACAATGCCGCAGGGAGTAAGCTGACAACCTCCCCGGGGATTCGCAACCCCTCAGTATGGGTTCCGGCTGCACCCATACTGACCGCTGGCCGTTGCAACTGGACAAAGCCTAGCAGCCTTAACCGCTCTGGCCCATCCAGCTGGCGGGGGGGACCACGTGCAGGTCGCCAGATCGGATTTTCCCCCCGTCATGGTACGAGCGGGCGGTGTCGTTGCCATAGCTAGGGTCTCTTCGTCAAGAGGGAAGGCCTCGGGGGTGAAGCCTCAGAGCCGCCGGCTTGTACGATGAACAGGAGTGGTGACGAGAGGCGCCCATGTCGGGTCATCTGCAGGAGAAGGGATCATCGATGGCACCTCCACCAGTGTCACGACTCAAGCCACAGGGAGCCGTGAAGGTACACGTAGACGAGGACCCGAGAATAAGGTCACCTTCTAGTTCTGATCAGAGTCCAGCACCAGCGCGCCTCTCGAGCAAACAACCACTTCATCGTCGTCGTCGGCACCAAGCACGGCAGTCGCGCGGCGCTAGGCACGTGGCATTATTATTCTTACGCTATGAGATTTAGCTTCTATTAGCAACAAGCGCTCAAGCATAGAAAACGGTACTTGTCTATTTCTTTCCGCCGTGTACCCGCGCCACGAAAGTGCGGAAGGGTTAGCATTATGTTCCTGATTGCTGAGCTACTGTCGTCGCTCTTTCGGTCCAAAAACTAAGAATAAAAAAGCATTACCTTGAGGCAAGAGCATACCTTGCGACATTAAAGGAGCAGACAAAACTTTTGAACGAAGCGGGACCTCTTGACGACCTTCTGCTGATCAGTTCCGTCGGCATCGTGGGGCCGAAAACCTTACACTGCAGTGATAGGCGACCGCTGGTCGTGCTGGCGTCGTCGCCGGCGTAATGCGAAATATCATGCGTAGATAAGCTAAGGAAACTGCGCAGCCCACTGACTCAAACCGTGCTTTATGCTGAAGAAAGCATGCCTTATTCTATATTGCTTTTGTGCGGTAGCATCTTCATCAAGCACTTTCGTATGAGGCTTGGCCACTGAGTCAATCAACTCCCCCCTCCCTCCAAAAAAAAAGATGTGTCCTTCGATATTGCAGCCTGCATTTCAGACGACACTCCACCGTGCATAGTCTCACCGCACATCCGCGTATAGTGTGCTGTCCGCAGTAAAGGGAAAGTTTTTAATATGAAAGTACCTCTGCTTTCTTAAATGATTAACAGCACACCTCTGATTAGAATTCATTATGCGATTGGGGCTGGTACAAAAGCAGCCAATGGTGTGTGCTGTGCCTTCACTGTAGGGAACAACCGCTAGCATGACCAGCGTGACAGTACGGGCTTGCATGTTGGTTTCCATGCATGATGGCTCACACGGGGACGATTAGGAAAAAATAAGGTGATAGTGGATGCATTTGGAATTTCTTAAATATTTCTCAGTGTTGTCCGAAACACTTCCTTTTTGCACTGTGCAGAAAAATGAAATGAAGACATGAAAAATTAATGCACTCATGATACTGATATACCGTCTTGCCAGAAGTAACCAGGCTGCGTGTACCGCTTCTCAGTCAGGTAGCAGAGAATTCATAAAGCTTCTGATGTCGTTCAGTTCAGTTCAGTGACCCTATGGACCATAACACACCATGCTTTCCGGTTTTTCACTATCTTCCTAACATCACAAATCTTCATCTGCAGCGCCTCGAGGATGCCATCTAACCACCGTGTTCGCTGCCTACTCCTTCTCCGGTGACCCTCAACATTTCCCAACATCACATATTTCTCCACCGACTTCTCTCTTGTCATCGGATGACAAAAGTAGCTGAGCTTTAACTTTAGAATTTGACCTTCCAGACAGCAGTCAGCGTTTATGGTCGACAATATAGACTGATTTTATCCTCTGGCAGTTCAAGGAACTCTCACGAGTCTCCGCTAGCCCCACTGAATTCAAACGCGTCAATTCTTCAGCAGTCAGCCTTCTTCATAGTCCAATGCTCGCATCCATACATCACATCTGGAAAGGCCATAGCACGAGTTATACGGATCTTGGTTGGCATTCTAATGTCTCTGCTCTTTACTAGGCGGTCAAGGCTAACCATTGCTCTCTTTCCCAGAAGCAGGCGTCTCCTAATTTCATGGCTGCAGTCTCCTTCCGAGGTAATCTTGGAGCCCAAGAAGAGAAAATCTGTCACAGCTTCCACTTCTTGTCCCTTGATGCTCCAGGACTTGATAGGGCAAGACGCCACGATCTTTGTCTTTTTAATGTTCATTTTAAGCGCAAACTTCGCACTCTCTTCATGTACGCGCATCAGAACTCTCTTGAGTTTCACTTCATGTTCTGCTATTAAAGTGGTATCATCCGCATATCTAAGGTTGTTGATATGTTTTCCAGCAATCTTCACTCCAGCTGAAGACTCGTCCAGACCGGCCTTCCTCATGATGCACTCAGCATATAGGTTAAATAGGCAGGGCGACAATATGCAGCCTTGCCTCACTCCTTTCTCAATCGGAAACCAATCAGTAAGACCGTGCCCAGTTCTGACTGTGGCCTCTTGCCCTTCATACAGGTTCCTGAGGAGACAGATGAGGTGAATTGGAACTCCCATCTCTTGGAGAGCTTGCCACAATCTGCTGTGATCTACGCAGTCAAACGCGTTCGCATAATCAATAAAGCAGAAGTAGATGGGTTTCTGGAACGCTCTTGTTTTTTCCATGATCCAGGTAAGGTTGGCAATCTGGTCTCTAGTTCCTCTGCCCTTGCGAAACCCAGCTTGCACGTCCGGAAGCTCCCGATCCACATACTGCTGCAGCCTACCTGGGACGATTTTCAACATCACCGTTCTAGCATGCGAAATAAGTGCTATCGTGCGGTAGTTGAAACAATCTTTGGCAATGCCTTTCTTTGGAATGGGGATGTAAACTGACCTCTTCCAATCCTGTGGCCACTGCAGGGTTGTCCAAATTCGCTGGCATCATGTATACAGAATGGTAACAGCGTCGTCATGGTTGAGGTTTTGAAGCAACTCAGCTGGAATGCCATCAATTCCGCCAGCTTTGTTCTTAGCAAGGCTGGCTAAGGCCCATTCATCTTCACTCTTCAGGTTGCCCGGCTCAAGATCAGTAATCACAACCATCTTATGTTGGGTTTGCACATCCGGGTCCTTGTACAGTTCTGTGTATTGCTGCCACCTCTTCTTTATCACTGAGGCTTCAGTGAGGTCCCTGCCTCGTTTGACCTTTATCACGCCCAGCTTAACTCAGAAGCTTCCTTTGATATCTTTGACTGTCTTATACAGAGCTCTTGTGTTCCTCAATTGGCTGTTGTCCTCAGCTCCTTGGCATTGTATGTTCAGGAAGGCATTCTTATCTTTTCTTGCTATTTTCTGAAAATCCGCATTGAGAACCTTGTATCTTTCTCCTTCCCCCTTATATTTTGCCATCCTCCTTTCCTCAGCTATTTGCAAAGCCTCTTCAGATAACCAGTTTGCTTTCCTGCATTTCTTTTGATTTAGAACTGCCATAGTAGCAAGTTGTATTATATCATGAACATCAGTCCCATCTCTTCAGGCTCTCTGTCTTCTAGACCTAATTCTTGAAATCAATTCCTCACTTCCACAGCATATTCTGATAGAATTTGTTCCAGATCATACTTGAAAGTACTTCTAGTTCTCTGCATTTTCCTCAATCGAAGCTTAAATTTTGCAACAAGAAGCTGATCATCGGTGCCACAATCAGCCCCAGGCCTTGCTTTTACTGCTTGTATAGCGCTTCTCCATCTCTGCCGGCAAAGAATATAATCAATCTGATTCCTGTACAGACCACCTGTGAAGTCCATGTGTACAGGCGCCTCTTGTGTTGTTGAAAATGAGTATTCGCTATGGTCAAGCTGTTTTCTTGACTAAACTCTATTAGCCTCTGTTTCAGCTTCATTTGGCTCATCAAGACCGAACTTGCCTTTAATTCCTAATATTTCTTCACTCCCCGCCTTAGTATTCCGGTCTCCTATGAGAAAACGGACGTGTGAGGATGGAGTGCGTTCTTAAAGACATTGCAGGTCAGCATAAAATCTCTCAACATTAGCTTCTTCAGCAGCAGTGGTTGGTGCAAGACCTGGGTAACTGTTATGTTGCAAGGGTGACCTTGGATCCAAAGTGAAATCATTCGGTTGTTTTTGGAGTTGTACCCTAGCACTGCTTTGCCCATTCTTCTGTTTACTATGATAGCAACCCCTTTCCTTCTCCTGGATTCGTGCCCACAATAAAAGACATAATGGTCGCCGGAATTATTTCTCCCATTCCGGTCCACCTGAGCTCGCTGATACCCAAGATGTCAATGTTCAATCTGTCCATTTCTCGCTTGACGACATCCAGTTTACCTTGCGTCATAGATCTTACATCCGACGTTGCTATGTGATATATCTCCTTGTAACATCGGACTTTCCAGTCGCTTCCCGACACATCCACAACTGGGTGTCAAATTTGCTGACATAATGTATACAAAACGTTAACAGCATCGTCACGTTTGAGGTTTTGAAGCAACTCAGCTGGAATGCCATCAATTCCGCTAGCTTTGTTCTTAGCAAGGCTGGCTAAGGCCCATTCAACTTCACTATTCAGGATGCCCGTCTCGAGATCAGTAATCACAACCATCTCATGTTGGGTTTGCACATCCGGGTCCTTCTTGTACAGTTCTGTGTATTCCTGCCACCTCTTCTTTATCTCTGAGGCTTCAGTGAGGTCCCTGCCTCGTTTGACCTTTATCACGCCCAGCTTAGCTCAGAAGCTTCCTTTGATATCTTTGACTGTCTTATACAGAGCTCTTGTGTTCCTCAATTGGCTGTTGTCCTCAACTCCTTGGCACTGTATGTTCAGGAAGGCATTCTTATCTTTTCTTGCTATTTTCTGAAAATCCGCATTGAGAACCTTGTATCTTTCTCCTTCTCCCTTATATTTTGTCATCCTCCTTTCCTCAGCTATTTGCAAAGCCTCTTCAGATAACCAGTTTGCTTTCCTGCATTTATTTTGCTTTAGAACTGCCTTAGTAGCAACTTGTATTATATCACGAACATCAGTCCCATCTCTTCAGGCTCTCTGTCTTCTAGATCTAATTCTTGAAATCCATTCCTCACTTCCACAGCATATTCTGATGGAATTTGATCTAGATCATACTTGAAAGTCCTTCTAGTTCTCTGCGTTTTCCTCAATCGAAGCTTAAATTTGGCAACAAGAAGCCGATGATCGGTGCCACAATCGGCCCCAGGCCTTGCTTTTACTGCTTGTATAGCGCTTCTCCATCTCTGCCAGCAGAGAATATAATCAATCTGATTACTGTACAGACCACCCGGTGAAGTCCATGTGTACAGGCGCCTCTTGTGTTGTTGAAAATGAGTATTCGCGATGGTCAGGCAGTTTTCTTGACTAAACTCTATTAGCCTCTGTTTCAGCTTCATTTGGCTCAGCAAGACCGAACTTGCCTTTAATTACTAATATTTCTTCACTCCCCGCCTTAGCAGTCCAGTCTCCTATGAGAAAAAGGACGTCTGATGATGGACTGCGGTCTAAAAGGCTTTGCAGGTCAGCATAAAATCTCTCAATGTGTCTTCTTCAGCAGTAGTGGGTGGTGCTTAGACCTGAATAACTATTATGTTTCAAGGGTGACCTTGGATTCAAAGCGAAATCATTCGGCCGTTTTGGGGGTTTTACCCTAGCACTGCTTTGCCCATTCCTCTGTTTGCTATCACTGCGACCCCATTCCTTCTCCTGGATTCGTTCCCACAATAAAAGACACAATGGTCGCCGGAATTTTTCCATTCCGGTCCACTTGAGCTAGTTGATACCCAAGATATCAATGTTCAATCTGTCCATTTCTCGCTTGACGACATTCAGTTTACCTTGCGCCATGGAACTTACATTCCATGTTGCTATGTAATATATCTCCTCGCAACATCGGACTTTCCTCTCGCTTCCCGACACATCCACAACTGGGTGTCCTTTTGGCTTTAGTCCAGCCGGTTCATTCGTCCTGGAGCTACTAGGAATCGCCCTTTGTTCATCCCCAGCAACATGTGGGACGCCTTCCAACCTTAGGGGCTCATCTTCCGGCACCTTATCATTATATGCTATTGTGACTGGCCATAGGGTTTTCTTGCCAGGAAATACTGGAGTGGGTTGCCATTGCCTTCTCCACTGAATCACATTTCGTCAGAAATCTCTGGCGTGACCTGTCTATCTTGGGTGGCCCTACACAGCAGAGCTCACGACTTCGAGTTTTGCAAGCCCCTCCGCCATGACAAGGCAGTAATCCATGAAGGGGACTGATGTTGTAAATCGATGCAAAGTAAATGAGAGCTCCTGTCTTCACTTACCAAAAAGTTATGATCCTCAGGGGATCCATGTTAGCTTTAGAATACAAGCGAGATGCAAAACATGCAGCCTGGATACTTTTGGCAAAGACGGTACATGCACTTATTAATGTGCCTTCTCGAGTACGTACTGGGAGCTGCAACCCGCGGCAATGCTCGAGAAGGTCCACAAATAGCAAGTCAAGTAAAATAAGCTGAGTAAGGACTTAAGAGATGAAACATATTTTGCGAATAAATCGATTTAATGGGCATTATACGACGTAAACATCTGCAATTGTAAATGGTGAGAAGAGATATGTTGCCTCACATACACGAAATAAGTAAACAATGTCAATGGAAAGACACACATCATGTCCGCTACGACTGGCAGAAATAAGCACTATCCTCGAGATCGTACGAGATGTGTTCAATGAAGTACCGCACATGCTCACCACTTCCATATCACTTTTGTCGTCTGCTAGCTGCCCAAGCGCAGACCGCACTAAATCATCCTTGTGAGCGTCTGGCATTTGTGTACGACAGGCATTGATTTTTGGTGTTCGTTTGTGTGGCATCATGAGGCCGCATGAGATAGCCGAATTGCCAGGAGCTCCTTACGATTGAAGGGTGAGATGGCAATCAAGCCCTTCCGTGTAGCACTTTTGTACAATGTTGCTAAAGCAGATATATATATCTCTCAGGTTGTCTTTCAGATAATGTGGTAGCTTATCACTGTATGCTAATGAATGTCTGAGATAAATGGATTAGTGACGAAGCGAATAGCAGTATGCAGGTACGAAAATGAGGCTCAGCTTATAGAAATGTAGACTGGAGACAGTCACACTACCATATTATACCCTCAAAGGCGGACTTTAGGTATCCCTCCAGATTTTAAAAATAATTTTATTTATGAGAGGTCTGTTTTAAAAACCTGTTTTCCCTCCAGATTTGGTTTTCATTGATAATCATCGTTTGGATTTAAGGTGGTCTCAATTCTCGCAAGGCTGGAAGAACGGGCTAGTTGCTGGTTCATATAGGGAAAAAATGATGGCACACTCTTAAGACATGGACATGCGCTGTGTTGTCATTTTTTTGTTGATGTTTCAAAAATGCACTGTTATTTTTTCTCATGCTCTCTGTTCTTACGGAGCTTTTTCGTTTCACCTCAGATGCATGACCTACAGTAATGAAGAAGGACATGCCTCTGTTTATGCCTTATTACTTAATGTTGTGGTATTTTTTTTCTTATGTCTATACCCCTGTGTTTTAGATAAAAAGAACGACCGAGGCCGCCCCGCTTTATATTGAACAGCAATGCACCGCAAAGTCATCCCGCTATCAAAACGTGCATGAACATCAGAGCATATCCCTCCTTCCGTTATCACTCTCAAGAAAGTGTCTAGTATGCAGAAACAATACAGCGGTAGGCATAGCTAGTAAAGAAAACTGCCGCCCGACCACATACCCACAGGCTACGAGGTCAGCCGGTCAGTGTTTATGTGTGTAAAGGCTGATGTGTGAGCAGAATTAGGGTAACAGCAGCTTCTCTACACTGCCAGGAAATCGACCACTGAGAGGCCTTTAATTGGTTTGAATACTTTTTTTTTATATTGTTTTTTGGTGCGCTACAGGAAAATAGGCAGACACTGCTTGGACCCATAGCCAGCGGCTAGTAAAGGGTCCAATGGAAAAAGTACACTGGTTGCAGGCACCCAATCGTCAAAGTTAGACATCAGAAGCATGAGCTTTACAATAAACATGAAGAAAGTTAGTTATCGCTTATACATTCGTAAAACTACCAATGAAGAGAAGAAAATATAAACTAAAACCTCACAAATCAAACAAAAGAGCGTAGAACTAATACAAGAATTAAAGCAAAGATAGATGAATGCATAATGTCACCACACTATAACAATGCATAATGTCACATGTCGCAGAGAAATAACGCATCAGATAAAATACAAGTATTGTAGGGGTTACATGGGTAATACCAGGCGAACAATGTAAAGTTACAGTAGGCAAATGCAAGTTTGGACTCAAAGTGTTTCATTCATTTTAAGGTAGTATTCTTTTATTGCAATGGAAAAGTATGCTTTGTTGGTCCAACTGGTCACATTGCAATGCATCACCTTCTTAGTTGGATCTCTGCCTTCTCCACTACTGCAGAGTGTAGGTAGCACATAGCAAATAGTCTGCACCTTTCTTTTGTAGGTAAAGTGGTGTGTTATCAGTCTGTGCAGATGTAATTGAGCGGAAAGGTTTCTTTGTGATTCAAGCAACAGCCATCCGATATCACTTCACTTAAAGCTTGATGGGCTGGTGCAGTGCATTACACAAGGATTACATGTATAATGTATGTTCTGAATGTACATGTGCTTGGTAGCGTTGCCGCAGTATCTTTTACTATTCAGGATCGATGACAAGAATGCCAACCTACCTACCACCGGTTGTTGTGAACACCTCGGTTACTATATTGCGTTGCTACAGCGGCTTATCCACAACCAATGACTCGGTCAAAAGAACACGAGCACTACAGAGATCTTAGACATTAGCTTGATAAGGTCAGCGTGCTTACTGAATTGGTTATGGCAAGTACCGTGCAAAAAAGGTAGTGGTGGCAGTCCTAACACTTTTACACTCTGCTAGATATAACGTTTTTGTTTTCATTATTTTGGCAGTGCGTGGATCTTGCATGAAAGTAGCAATTGTCAGTCAATTTTGCAAATATGTTTGGTGGAATCAACTGTGCAATACAGTATGACGCTATATCTGGCTAGTTGCACACACGTTTAGGGGTTTTTTTTATGCCAGCTCACCGTAAAGCATATATAAGCCCATCTAAATTGTTTTCCATAAGGAACCGAAGAAGGCTCTTGCTCTTATCGTTGTCGGTCAGCCATTTGGAGAAGTCCTCTTCCTGCAGAATCTGTCCTTGATGGTCGCTGCACAGGTACACAGCAGGTGGCGAACATCCGCTTCGACAGCTGTTGTGGAACACTTTGGCATGTGGCGGGTCTGATGCCTTCTTGAGATTCCCATCGGCAAGTTACCGATCGGGTAAGGGCCGCCCCAGCTCTTATCCTTGTTTCTTGCTATTGCTGTCTGCAGTGCTAAAACATGGCTCCTCATCTCTCTGGTATATGAAGTACACAATTGCAGCCTCTGCGTCCCAAATATCCATATATTTGAACCTTTGAACAACATCAGCATCTGGGGACATCACATGCAAAGATTTGAAAATACGCAAGCAGACAGGCTAAAGTGGCACCCCAAGCTAACCTCATGGTGTCATTACGTGGTTGACTGCTGCCATGCACTTAAAGTACCGACATGTCTGAATTGCTCAGTATATGCCACAGAGCTAGACAATGATGATGATGGCAACAGGCAGGTGCAGTACCTCGGGGCGTATGCGGTGCCACTGTACTTTGCAGATTCCATTTCCTTCCAAATAACAGGCTCAAAATTTACAAGAAGTGGCTCATACATAAATGTAGTGCTTAGTCGAGTGTAAAAGGCACGCTATGTTTCCTTGGTAGGGATGATCAGATTTTTTAGGCTTTTTGAGAAAATGTATCGCATAAAATGGTTTCCTTTTCTCAGTATTATTTGCACTCAGCAAAGTGCTAGACTGCATTATGCAAAGATAGTCCGCAGTGTGCCTCTCCCTTCTTGCCACCCTGTTGAAAGATATCTGTTGTCTGTCTCTAGCAATGCATCCGCCTGTTATTTCAGGCTGCCAGGGAAAGTGACACTATGCACAGGCAGCCGTAATAAGCATATTTATTGCGTCCCCACTAGCGCCCCAGTGCCCACCGCATGAGAAGACTTGTTCATTTTGCAGTCTCAAGGGCCACTTTCAGAAAGTATGCAATCGCAAACGAACTCAAATGCAAGACCGAGTACGAGAATTTGAGTTACATGAAGATGTTTCATCATGTAGCAGTGCTGAGCAAGTTTTGACTTTGCAACGTTCCGCACTAGCGGAATTCATATTGAAGTGCAAGTCGCGAATATCGATTTGACAATTCTTGTCGATTCAGGGTCGTCTGTTTCAATTCTGTCGGAGCAAGAATACAGTCGATATTTTCAAAGCGTTTCTCTCTTGTCTGCTCTGCATGTCACTCTGTTGGACTGGTCTCAATGGCCGAATTCCGTGCTAGGTTGTTTCCAGGCAGACGTTCAGTTTAAAGACGCACAGCTTCACTACATTTTATGTTGTTCACCAAGCAACTTGTCTGATCGGTCTTGATGTCATTCAAGCCTTGGATCTTCGCACTGAGGGTTCTGTTCTTAAATGCTTGCACACGTCCGTTGATCCGCTGCCTCCTGCCACGGCACAGCCCCGGTCTCCTGGCGTGCTGCCTCCTGCCACACCGCAACCCCGGTCTCCTGGCATGATGCCTCCTGCCACACCGCTACCCCGGTCTCCTGGTGTACTGCAGCCTGCTGAGCTGCAGCCGACTTCTCCGAAGACGCAGGCTAGGTATCCTTGCGTACTGCAGCAGCAGCCTACGAGCCTGTTAACAGCGTCGACAGTGCGGCGTTAAGAGCGAGAGCGCCAGCCACCGGCCTGGCTCCAATATTACCAGACCCATTAGTTGGGACTGACATGGACCTGACATGGACATATGTGTAAATATGTAAATACGTGTAAATAAGTACAGTGTGCATGTCTTGGGGTTTCCCTACTATCACCTACTAACAACTAATAAGGTAGGGAGTATATTATACTCAGTTTCATTTTCTATTTGTATTCTTTATTCCCCAGGCAGCGTTTCTATTATGTATATATATATATGTGTGTGTGTGTGTGTGTGTGTGTGTGTGTGTGTGTGTGTGTGTGTGTGTGTGTGTGTGTGTGTGTGTGTGTGTGTGTGTGTGTGTGTGTGTGTGTGTGTGTGTGTGTGTGTGTGTGTGTGTGTGTGTGTGTGTGTGTGTGTGTGTGTGTGTGTGTGTGTGTGTGTGTGTGTGTGTGTGTGTGTGTGTGTGTGTGTGTGTGTGTGTGTGTGTGTGTGTGTGTGTGTGTGTGTGTGTGTGTGTGTGTGTGTGTGTGTGTGTGTGTGTGTGTGTGTGTGTGTGTGTGTGTGTGTGTGTGTGTGTGTGTGTGTGTGTGTGTGTGTGTGTGTGTGTGTGTGTGTGTGTGTGTGTGTGTGTGTGTGTGTGTGTGTGTGTGTGTGTGTGTGTGTGTGTGTGTGTGTGTGTGTGTGTGTGTGTGTGTGTGTGTGTGTGTGTGTGTGTGTGTGTGTGTGTGTGTGTGTGTGTGTGTGTGTGTGTGTGTGTGTGTGTGTGTGTGTGTGTGTGTGTGTGTGTGTGTGTGTGTGTGTGTGTGTGTGTGTGTGTGTGTGTGTGTGTGTGTGTGTGTGTGTGTGTGTGTGTGTGTGTGTGTGTGTGTGTGTGTGTGTGTGTGTGTGTGTGTGTGTGTGTGTGTGTGTGTGTGTGTGTGTGTGTGTGTGTGTGTGTGTGTGTGTGTGTGTGTGTGTGTGTGTGTGTGTGTGTGTGTGTTCGGAATGGCTGGTGTCTGCTTCTACCTTCGAAATCACTACACTTTTCATTACTCCATTGTCTAAACTTGATTATTTGATAGCAGGAACAGATAGTAAAAGACCACTTTTAAACTCGAATTCTAAATCTGCGGTTCATTCTAGCGGGACCCATAAAGTCCCGTCAATTACGGCCCAGCAAACCTACCATCCGTAAGTATGCACTGTGTTGCACATCGATCCTTAAAGACGAGGGCAGGCATGCGAATGACAGCATTTTTTCACTCTACGAATGCCTCTTCATTCCAGCTTGCCTGGCTACCCAAGCAAAAAGAAGTGTGGCAAAAGGTAGGGCTGTCCTCTCTCACCGACCAAAAAGGGGCCGGCCGACCCTCGGCACCCGACTGAGGGCCGGCATCGGGGATTGACACTGACCCAACGTCGGCCGATTTTCGGCAATCGACAACGGCCTGACCTCTTGGCCCGACGTGAGCGACCGCCTGCCGCACGTGGGCCGGCCATTTGCCAGCGTTACTGAATTGTCGGCCGCTCGTCTGCCCTAGCTACTTTGCTGACGAAAGACCGTACATCGGCCGGTTGCTTCCCGATGCCGGTTAGTGGCTGGCCGAAGGCTCAAAACCACAGCATAGCGTCCGGCATCGCCCCTCGTGCAGGTATTCATGCAATGCATTTATTATATCGTGGCCCATGCATATATAACGGGGTAGCGCATACAAATGCATCAAGAAAAGCAGTAGCTTTTCTGATGCCGTGAAGAAACAAAAGCTGCAGTATTTGGTGAAAAATTGATTTCTCAACAGTGTTCAGGAAAACCTCGCGATTTGCTTTTTAATAAGCGTGGATATATGACTGACTATAGAACATGCGTGTGCCACATGTCGAAGATGGGCTTGAGGCATGGTCTTCTTCTTTTGGCTACCTCTCGATCACTTAATGCCTGCGACTGGTCGTATCTGCGGCGGGTTCCTTCTTGGTCAGCTGTAAGAAGACAAGTTTTTTAATTAAATATTTTATTTTCGCCTAAACTTTTACATTGCAGGCAAATATAGGGTGGAAAGGTAGAATAAATATCTTTGCTCACTGCCACCAACGACACTATCATATCAATATATTTTATGCGCCCGACTTTCATGCGACTCGACTGAAAACACATTAGCGCAGGTAATCAGGATCTGTGAATCCGCAGAAAGGCGCGATCACTTCGTTTTGTTGGAGTCATGATGTTGCAATTCGCAGCCGTAGCACACTCAAACCTTATCCTCCCGAAGCGCGTTCTTGCATGCTAATGCTGCAATTAAATAATTCTAGCAAACCCAAGTGCCCACGCTTGTTATAGAGCGCGTGTGGGGGATTCCAACGCGACAGAACAGTTTCCGCGATTTTTACATGAAACCTACCATAAGTTTATTCCGTAGAATACAGCTTAAATTTCTCAAAATAGATGAAACTTTTACTGCAAAAGCGACCGGATATTTAACGATAAGTCACCTGATTTATTTTCGTTATTTAACAACCTAGCATTATTTTAAAAAATTATCAGCCAAGCGGACTATTTAGACAACCCAAATCGTAGAAGCTTATAAAACCCGTTGTAAATTTTTAAAGCTTCAATCAAGTTAGCTGAACACATCGTATGTGAGAAACAGGAAATAATCCGCACGACAAAAATACAACTGATTGCCCAGAAAGGAAGCGCACAGAGCAAAATCAATCATATGGCAGTGTGAAACGGCTTATTCTGTGGGCATCACATATATAATTCCAAAATCCACAAAATGAACGCGCTGGCTCACTTACCTTGCCTGCATACCGCATCACTCAATCATCAATTTTCACGTATAGACATCATTACAGCAGCACAAACAAAAAAAACGGCATAAATCTTGTACTCAGTCCTGGCACGAGCTTTGGCTAGGCAGCAGCAATTATGCTTGTACAACTTCTGATCGCTGCTATGGCGAGGGGTGCTGCAATATTTATATCAGTGATAGCATTTGACATTTAACTGGGTTGCATGCGTCCGATCGATGTGAGTCGGATAATCGAATTTCCCGAACAAAATCAGCGCTAATACCTGTCCGACAAGTGCACCGCCATGACGAAGTGAAAGGCCAGCGTTTTAGTGCAGAGGAGACCAAAGACCTCGTGCTTCAGCGAAACGAGCTTCCACTGTCGCAGCCAGTTTCCAGATAGCTGATATCGCCTCCCTACATGATCAGCGCAAGGCGCGCACACCAATTAGAAAATATGCATTTGCACTAACAAGATGCGCATCAGTCTAAAAAAATACATAATTAGTTGCAGTACATTATCTTATAGAAGACAATCAGTGCTAATTTCACTTACCTGATCAGTGTACATGTCAGTGCATGCACCTCGATATGAAGAAGGGAAAGACAAGCGTTTTGGGGCAGAGGAGACCGGATCTCGGACTGCAGCGAAAAGAGCTAATTCCGCCGCAGCTCGTTTTCAAGTCGGCTCAGCACGTCTTCCTGCGCAATCAGAGCGAAATGCGCCCACATTGATTATTAAAAAATGTACGTAGTAACAAGATGCGCACATATATACGCGCTCCAGAAACAGTTGCAGTATATTGTCATATCGAACACAATCTGTGCTAATTGGACTTACCTGATCGGTATAGTGAGTGTCTCTCCATATTAAGAAGTGAAAGGCTTGCATTTTGGGGCAGGAGATACTCAAGGACCAAGACTGCAGCAAAATGAGCCAATTCTGCCACCGCAGCCAGCCGCAGTCTTGTTTCCAAACGGCTCAGCACGTCTTCGTGCGCGATCAGCGCACACACCAATTATATATATATTAAAAAAGATGCAAGGAGTATATAACAAGATGAGCATATGCTCCCAAACAATATATTATGTGCAGTATAATATCGTATCGAGCAAAAAGCTCCTCTGATCAAGACCGTAAGGTCATGTACTTACGCATGTTTTGGTGAACTGCTGCAATAATCACGAGAGGCTGCAATAATCAGCTGCATATGTGGGCTGTTCTTTTCAAACACCGACTGCTGCAGAAGGATGAGACCGATTAAATTTACGCGAAATAAAAGCGGACGATAAAATTAGGCAGTAGGCATCGCGCCCACACGGAGGCTGGCTGTCGACTGAGTGGCGCTGCGTATCTTAGCTCGTGCGGGAGGTGTTTTCCCGCCATTTGGACACGTGACCTCAAGAAGGGGGGATGTGGGGGAGTGGGGGACGCTGAAAAGCAGGGACAATTTCTGTGTGCGGTGCATGCAATTCTTTTTTTTCGCCGCTATTTCTCTCCGCTTCGCCATTCCTGTCGCCCCCGCGGGAACCGTGGGGGTGACAGGAATGGGGCGACAGTGCGACAGAGGCGACAGGGGCGACAGCGCCCCGTGGTTCTTTCCGCTTTGCCGCAGGGAGAAGAGATGGACCGATGGACTCGGTGGGGCCGCGGGTCCCGCGCAACGAGAAGCAGTTTTCTTTCTTCTTCACGCCCCCTCACCCCCTCCCTCGTTGTTCAAGACCATCGTTCAAGAAGCGTCGATGTCGTTTCTTTTCTTATTTTCTACAGCTTCTGTGGAGCCCTCGTCTTGATACCAGCGGCTGTGCTTTGCATGAAAAAATATGGCTTGATGTGAATGCATGTAATGTTCTTTTAACCGAATATCTTCCACACAAACCAAGAGTGGGGCAGTAGGTATACCCATGCCAATGCAACACCAACAGTGGTTCCTGCCGGACTCCATGTCAGCTGTCCGAGCCCACAGCACCATGGGATAATAACGCCGGTTTTCCCAAAGGGCCCACACCTAGCTGTCCCCAATATCTACAACCCATCGGGGGAAATGATGCGCCAAGACATCCTGCTGAACAATCGCACTCCGCAGTAGTGAGTAGGCGCAGAAGTCACCGACATCGCTACAAACACACAGCGACCACCTTCAACGTGGGGTTTCTTAACCTGCACGGAGCGAGAAAAGCATCCAAGTGGGCGGAACTGTTTACAGTGCTGAACAGCGAGGATATCAGTCTGTACGCTGTTGCGCAGACCCATCTATGTGACCTAGAAGAGCCTCCAATACATCCGGAATGTAACTCGGAAGGACGCAACCTCTCTGGTGCAAACCGCAAAGATGGTGGCGTGGGTGTGCTGTGGCTAAAAAAATCCACATGGGTGCAAATGGCAGGCGTCTGTGATGAACATATCTGGATATTCGGAAGCATCGTCGGCATCCCGGTGCTTGTAAACGTCGTGTGCCTCACGGTTGCACATGGGCGACACGAAGCTAATGAGAGTGTCCTGGAGTGCATCATCGAAGATGTCAAGCGATGGGCTCCACAGCACGAAGTACTCTTGATGGGAGACTTCAACGGACATATACAGCCTATCGAAGGATACCAGGACCGTAAAGATGAGCTACTGATCGGATGTGCGCGGGAGCTTGGCCTGGAAATAGACAACCTTACAGCTGACTGTGAAGGTGAATTCATCTGGTGCGCTCGCCATAGCCGCTCCACAATAGACTATGCTCTAATAATGTCCCCGAGACTGGCAGCGCACGTAACGCAGGTCCACATCAACGAAGACAGACGTTTCAGCCTAGGCAGCAACCACAACCGACTCCGTCTATCGTTCTCATCCTCATCTTGGCACAAAAGACGTACAGAACCGCGACCCAGCCCGTCGATACCAGCCCACAACATCATACGAAGCTGTGGCCAAACAATTCGAAACGAGCAAGATGCCCACACAAGCCACAACATATGATGAGTATGTCACCGAGCTGAAACGCATTATGCGCCAGCACGTGGTGCGCACCAGCTCGAGGGGTGGCACGCAAAGGAAGCCGTAGTGGAACCTAGAGGTGAAAAGGCACTGAGAGCGAGGCGAGCTGCGAACAGGGCACACCGTAAGCAGCTCAGACTCTACCCGGCCGGCGATTGCCGCCCGGAGGGAAGAATACCTCTGCTGCAAGCATTATATGCAAGACGTTGTGCAAAGAAATATCGCACAGTGCAACCATCGGCAGCTACAAGCAATCACGAGTGCGGGTCACGATAGCAGCCGGCGGTTTTGGAAGTACGTGCAAACGCTCGACCACAAACCACCACATTACAACATCAGGGACGAGGTTACAGGATTGCCAGCCACTGACCTCTCCCACCTGCTGACGCGCCACCTGGAAAAGGTCAACGACCAGCCGACATATGAGCCATGCGATAACCGCACAGAGAAGCGCCCTGAACCCCTCAGTACCCCAATGAAAGTGTCATGGCAGGTGACACCACAAGCCTTGAAACGAGCTATTGCTCATATGGGGGCACACATGGCACAAGGCCTCGACCACATTCGCGTGGACTTGGCCAAATGTCTGGAAACACAGGCACGAGACCAACTCGCCAGAATCTATACTGGTTTTATGGCAAGGAACGCCATACCAGCCGATTTACTTCAATGGCGGGTGTCTCTCGTGCCAAAGTAGGGAAGCTACCGAGGCCTTCTGCGAGAGCAAAGACCGACCACAGTGACAAGTGCGCTAGACCGCATCTTCGCCCACGTCCTCAAGAATTGGATGGTCGCCTGGGCTGAAACACATGGTCACCTTACTGAACTACAGTCTGGATTTTGACACAGCCGACGACTGGACGACAACCTATTCACCCTGACCCAATGCATCGAAATCGCACGGCAGGAGTCACGGGAACTCGTTTGATGCTTCCTAAATATGGCAAAGGCATTCGACAGTGTCCCCCATGAACCTTTGCTACATCGACGAAGGAGTTGGGTATGCCACTGGAGTGGACTTACCTGCTGGACCACCTATACACAAGCAGCACAGTGGTGGCCAGTCTTCATGACAGCACATCGCAATCAGTCGCCGTCCGATGGGGCTTGAAGCAGGGATGTCCCCAATACCCGCTCATGTACATGCTGTACACGTCAGAAGTATAACAATTGCTGCTCGATTCTGGTGTAGGCTTCCCGCTCCCCTTCTTGTGGACAGGTCTCCCTGAAATGTGGACATTGCCAGGGCTGGCATTTGCGGACGATATTGTGTTGCTGGCTGATTCCGAGGCACAGCTGCAGCGGCTGGTAACAGTGTGTGCAGAACATCTAGCTACACTGGGACTGTCCTTCAACCCCACCAAATCAGCTGTTCTCCGGTTCTCAAGGCCAGTCCGACGCCCGTCCAGCAGTGCTACTGCCCAACGGAGACAGCATACCGCAAGCAACCCAATATCGGTACCTGGGAGTAAATTTGTGCACGGAAGGTGACATATACGTAGACATGAAAAACACCTAAAGCTGAAGTCCACCCGTGCAACTAGTATCCTACGCAGACAATGCCTGTGGGGCTGCAACCGATATGTGTTGGTGCGTTATCTATGGCAGGGGGTGCATGTGCCAGGCCTGACCTTTGCCAACGCCATCGTGTGCCTATGCGCCCCCACAAGAGATTGGTTCGAGCACGGACAGAGCGAAGTCGGCCGGATAGCGCTTGGCTGTCACGGTCGAGTTGCTGTTGCGGCGATTCAGGGCGACATGGGATGGTCGACCTTTGAAGCCCGCGAAGCCCACAGTAAAATCGCATGACGCACGCCTACGCACCCTGAGGGACATTCGCTGGGCACGGAAGGTGTCCGCTATGTGCACCTAAAGGGCATCCGCGCGCAGTGGTGTATCCGTGTGCAGTCCCTGCGCCGGAAATACGGCTTCTGGTCGAACGGTACAGCGGAGGCCGCCGAGTGCAAAACTGCCGTACGGACACAAGCCCAAGCATCCTTGGCCGACCACTTGCGTGTGGCCGACGTTCGGAAAATGGTCGGCAGCCGACTTGGTCGGCTAGTGAAACACAGCAAGTAGCCGGCCCGGAGGTGGCCACAAGCCATTTCGGCAAGTAGTTCGCAGCGTGCTTTTGCCCGAATTCGCGGGCGGACTGAAGGCCGGGCACGGCGCCAGGTCAATGGCAGGAGTGCGGCAATGCGTCGGCCCGACCGTATAGGTGGTACATTGAAAAATGAAGAGCAAGACTGCTACTTTTTTTTTAATTTGCCTGTTACTTGGCTTTGGTTTTTCGCGATGCTATGTAATTTTCCCTTAGAGTGGAGCAAAATGATACATGCTATTTAGTGTAAATGTTTTGTTACAATGATTGTTTAACTTGTCGCTCACATTTCTAGTGAACCCTATAGCTGTTAGTAAATTTTTTACCGAGTTTTCCTGATAAACAGCAAGCCTCGAGGTGACCGCGGTTTCATGTGTAGATCATGTTATTATACTGTTTGCTTGTTACGAAGTGTAGCAGTAGGTGACGTAAAATCAATTATATTCTGGCGCACACTCTTCTGTACACCCCATTTAGCCTGTATCACTCACTGAAATTCGTCCGCTATAAGGCAGGGCACTTGAGTAGATGTAACTTCGCATTGTGAGGGAGGAAAAGGCTATCGTGTAAAAAAAAAGGAGCGGACAGAGGAGAAAAAGCACACGGGGGCAGAAATTATGCGTAGGGCACTGGAAAGCCTTGGCCGCGGCGAACGCTCCGGCAGGCAAGCAAAGAGACAAACTGAAGACACGACTTCGCAGCTGGAGAAGTGAAATGCGTGCATGGAGGGAGACCCGGACGAAACAAACCGACCGCGCGCTCGGACGTTTTGAAGGAAGGGCGGAAAGGAGCGGGGATGGGAAGTGGGGGCAACTCTGTCACCCTCACAGCTCGAAAGTTGGTGGCGAGCATTCGTGACTGGGCGAGAGAAGAGAGTGTACACGCCGACTTTGAAGAGAGCATGCAGTTTTGTGGTATTTGTATGCTATTTTGGGGGGAGCTCTTTTCTAACAAAGTTGTCTTATGATCAAATACATGAAAAATAAAAAACGAAGAAAGGTGATTATTTACCAGGTTATTAATCGCATACGTTTTTTCTCAAAACAGTCTGGTAAAGCTCAGAGCCGCGAGAAAACGGGCCAGCGTCCTTGTCATTTGGTCTTGTTTCTTTGCGTGTGGCCCATTCATCCTCTTTTATGACCTGCCGGGGTGGGACGGGCTGCTCTTTTCATTTTTTCTTTTCGGAAGTCGGAGGGGCGCATTTTCATAGCGAGCAGTCCGATTCTACAATGGGCCGGAAACTACTCCCCTCTCCTCTGTTTCTTGTCAACAGTTCTTGGAAGACTAGGCAGCTTGTGCTCATGGGTGCGTGCTTTCATACGTTCGTTGGAAAAGCGAAAGCGCGAACCAATGACGATCTCGAGCGCGCGAGGACCCTGTACGTGCGAACGAAATGTTGGGAATGTAAGCACGTTTTCCAAAGTTGCGCGTTATTAGTAAAAATTACGAGACAGCCGACTTTGTTACTTTCAATAACTAGGCGCTGGACAACCAGACCTCTTTTTCATTCGCATTTATATATTTTCAAGGCAAGCGACTGGTAGTTCTCAACCGCTGTATCCTTTCAGTAACTCCTCCAAGCCATCCTGAAGTAACGCGCTTCTGCGGCGCGTTTAAAAAATCGAAGATGCTCCGCTTTTCCTGTATTTTTTTTTTGCTCAAATAATGAGAGTGTGGTTTCATAGGAACGATACAATTGATTTTTATTTATTTTATTAGCATTTTGTTTTTGTTTTACAGATTGCTTTGATATATGGCTTCTATTTTTTTTACTTGTTATTGTACACTCCTGGTCCGCGAGAGACATATTTTCTCAACGCATCCTGCATATCAATATGAGTTTGAGACCGCTATGTTGTACAGAGTGATTGAAAACTAAGAATACTGACAGCTACACGAGGTACGCGCAACTAAAAAAAGCTAATTGGAAAGAATTCTTTCCTGAAGCAGCTGCCGCAATTTCGGGTTTTTGTTGTGGCTTGCAGACCAATAATATGAGAACTTTTAGTTGGTTTTAAGGCGTGAACATGTATCGGAAGTGATTAAAGCAACTTATCTGTCGTACGTACTAAGCCAAGTGATTGCTTGTAGAATAGCCTTGCATATGGAAGGAATGCTGCATAAGTAAGAAAGTTAAGACTTCTGCTTAAAAGGTACCGGGATAAGAGAGTAGAAACGATCATGACGTCATAGGCGCAAACTTGCAACCATTTACATAGCAGGGAACCAAAGAAATCTTATTGATAAACATGGAAATAGCAAGACACACTGGGACCATAAATAATGTTTCAGTAAAACAGCAAACAGTACCAAACGTACATAAGGTAGCGGCAAGAAATACATGATGCAGTGGGTTTCTGGTCACACTTTGTATATCAATAATGCAGCTGCAACAGGACTCCCTCGGGAGCTCTGACCACCTAACAAATTTCCAGGCAGTCGATTGATCCTTTGGGCTCACACATATAAGCATGAGCCGCTGGTTTTTGCGTCTTTCAGGACAAGAACCTAGTTCAAATCACTTCGATGTATACAAGTGACCTTCCTGAGGTGGATGTGTCGCGTTAACAACCTCCGGATAAAGTTTTGCTCTCCAAGAGCTAACAGCTGGCTATATCTAGGTGAGACGCACTAGCATGGGGAACAGTAGACAACGGGGTCACCGAAAGAATACGATCGACCGCGTTCCTATTCTGCCAAATGATCAATCCCACGGACTTCACTAAACGTTGTTCGAGCGCTTCGCGCGGCCTTCCTCTGTGCGACGAAAAAGCTCACGTTGCTAGGCAGCGGAATATCCAAGCTGCGACGCCGTCCTTAAGGTTACATGTGTGTGAGACTCGACCCGACCAAAGTTGATACAGTGCGCGTCAATATGCCAGCTGTAAAGCCTGTCTTAATGTGGTGGGGATCGAGTACGCCACACTCAGTGCGCCACCCAAAGTTACAGCACGCGGGAGATTGGGTGCAACAGGCGTCTGCCACTTCACATACCGCACATATGTCTAGGGGCGCAGAATAGCAGAGCGCTTCGCAGAAATTAGATACTGCTATGGCTATCCTTGCTCCGTCTACAAACATCTCCTCTAACTATGCGAACACGTGCGCCTGTCTTTCCCCTGACCATGTACTACAAACATCTGCCTTCTACTTCCAAGCCAGTATAAAAGTTAAGGCCGCCCAACGTAATCTATGTAATCCACTAACTCGGATACCCATTAGCGCACAACAAATGCCAGAATAAAGACAAGGCGGAACCCAAATAGGCGCCGCCACCACCTAGCTATAGTGAAAATATAATCAAATTACATTGACTTTGCAAGAGAAATACACAAGAAAAAACGTGCTAAGCCATGCAGGGTCGTATCATTGGGAGGCTGGATCAATAAACAATCAAGGAACACAGATGTGGGAAAGTTGGCACCTGTGTGCACTAGGCTTTATCAGAAGTTTCGCGCATACTTTAATTAGTTATAACTTTAGGATGAACAAGATATCCGGATTATTGAGTTAATAGTCTATCCCGACATCGGCACGAAGCCGTGTGTGACGCATGCACGTACGCACGCAGGCACTTGTGCACGTATGTACTCGCACAGAGTAAATTGTCCCACGACCTTACACAGTTATACGATGGAATAGTTAATAATAATTGAGAGAAGGAAATAAAAATTAGGGGGACGCTCAAGCTTCCCCTTAACATTGGACGGGGCAACCGCAGTTAATTGTAAATTGTTTATCGGAAAGTAAAGGCGCAGCATCTGTCACAGATCCCAGTGGGAACCTGAACCGCATCTCCATATTTACTACCATTTCCGAATATTTCAGACAGAACTCTACAATACTCAAGAGAAAACCGGGTTAGCGAGGTGGCTTTTGGACCAAATGAGCTGTAACGCTTCGTAAAATATACATATATGCGGCACTTTCGATGGACGAAACTCGGGGATAGTGCCGACAAGAAGATAAATGGAACAGTTTGGGATAAATATTTGCCCGCCTAAGTTAAAACACGGGGTTTAGGCAAGCTTTATTCCTGATATATCAATATGCCGAGGCCGACTGTCTTTATCCAGAACACAAATGTGGTCCTGATAGTTTCCAAATAAAAATGAAAGGCACGCAAAGAGCCGATCGCCCGGACGAATCTTCGCCTGTCGAACGTAACTTCCTGCGAACACAAGCATTGTGCAAGGAGTAACCTTTGGTTCTTTTGAGAAAATTCAAAAGGATTGCGTTTTAAGAATCCCGCTCAACGTGACGACGATCGATCGGCTCCTGCACCAGTAGCGGTCTACATAGTGTTAAATTCTTCAAACTCAGCCTCAAACGCAGAAATATGGCATGAAATGCCAGAATATATATAAAGTTCCTCGAATCCCCTTTTCCCCAGCCGCGTATTCCCTGCTGCTAAATATATCATTAAATAGCATTGTTCATATCAAAGTAAAGTTTCCTGCAATATAGCAGGTTCCTCCTCTAAGTTCCATGAGGCAGTCGGCAAAGCAGGAGAAAAGTGGAAAATTCGTATCATTGAAACAGGTAATTTTATGTAGCATTAAATTATACCACGTGCATGATATATATTGAGACTACATCATTTGAGCCAGCTGATATAATTATACATCGCGCAACAGAAGGTGAAATTAACTGTTATTTATACATATTTTGAAATTAACCTTTAAGCGCGTACTAATTGAGCCGCGGCGGGGATAGTGCACTCCACGCACACTCTGTAGTTGATCGCGAGTTGTCATGAGCTTATGCATGAATTTTTGAACTGGTAGGCGCTGATTGTCTGTTTGAAGCATACTTAGTATTAAGTGCCAAAGATTTGCGCGGTAAACTACTATGAACCTACGAGTGTAATTGTTCATTTTTTTACGGGTAAATGGTAACCTCTACATTAAAATAACCTCATCATAAAGTTAACTTATAAACTTATCCTAAGCAAACTCACGGTAAACCGAAGAGATACGCGTCTTTAAGGATTAGATGTTAACCGTCAATTATTTTTGTCAGTGCCCGCGAAACCTATCAATCCTAAACAGCCATAAATTCGTTTCGCAGGTATAAGCCTCAGTGAGTTTACATTTCGTACGGGGTCAAGAAAAGAGGCGGTGAACTTTTATGAGCTTTCATCCAGATCCAGTGAACTTTGCCCTGCGACCCTCTACTGCTTTTCATGCATCCCTAGAACAAATGGACAAAATATTTTTTGTGAGACATTTTCAGCAGTTGCTACGTTGTTTAATTGTTTTTTATTAGCTTGAGCTCGAGGTCACGTGCTTTAGTCGAGCTGCAAGCCGCATTATGATAGAAACCAAACGCAAAAGCGGAAATGTGCTTTGCGATCGATATGACAGCCTGAGGTGCTCTGAATAACCCACGTACTGTTTTGGGAAGTATAAATCCGCATGGGCTATATATAACCTCTGCAAAAGCAGCCGTAATATATAGTGTTCTGCAAATTTATCGGAACCGTCTTGGAAAATTTTCACGCATCAACAGGTGCTAAATGAAGCTGCAGGTGTTCTATATACTGCCTCACATCTGCTTTGTGCACGTGGAAGATATTCGGTTCAAAGAAAATTACGGGCATTCACCCCAAGCCATATATATATATATATATATATATATATATATATATATATATATATATATATATATATATATATATATATATTGTAGCGTGTGCAACAGCAGCCGCTAGGCGGCTGCTCATCGAGAGTCTCGTGCACGGACTCGAAGAAGTGGCCCCGTGACGTTCGAGAAGAAGCTGAAGTCTGCTGCTGTCACTCAGTGCTCTCTGGACCTGCTCTTCTGCGCTTACTAGGTCAACCCCCTACTAAAACCAACCTTCTGGTTACGGGCCTGAACGGCTACGTGACACTGGTGGAGGTGAGGCCTTGAATTACATGTCTCGGGCCTCTCGCAGCCGCTCATCGAGTCCCAACCGGCTTCCGCTCGTGTCGACACCCGTTCATCGCTGCAGCAGTCGCCTCCGAGGTCTGGCGCCGGAATTCGCTCCTCTACCTGAACCGACGCCAGCTGACCAGCAGTTCGAGACTTCTGTAATGGCACAGGCAAGTCAGCATCAGTTGCTGCTTCAGCAGCCTCGTACGCCCCCCAGTTTCCGTGGCGCTACAGCGGAAGATGTCGACGACTGGATCGACCAGTTCGAGCGAGTGGCGCAATTCAATCAGTGGAGCCCTGCTCAGAAGATGCGCAATGTATATTTCGCCCTTGAAGACTGCGCAAAAACGTGGTTTGAGAATAGGGAAGCCAGTCTTCAAAGCTGGGATTCCTTTCGCCAGCAGCTGCGGGACACTTTTGCCAGCCATGACCGCCGTGATCGCGCACGCCGCCTCCTAGACGCTCGTGTGCAATTACCTAACGAGAGCGTGGCCATGTTCGCTGAGGACGTGACCCGTCTCTACCGACGGGCTGATCCCGACATGACAGAATCAGCGAAGTTGCGCCACCTGATGCAGGGCGTAAAAGAACCCCTCTTCGCTGGTCTGGTTCGCAGTCCACCCCAAACCGTCGCGGACTTCATCAATGAAGCTACCCTCTTTGAGCGAGCCCTGCAGCAACGATACCGGCACACGGAGTCTGCCTGTCGTCAACCCTTCAGCAGTGTGGCCACATTGAACGGGTCCACTGAAGATCACTCTCTGCGTGAGCTGATCCGCGAGGTAGTTCGCGAGGAGCTCCTCAAGTTCAATCTTGGATCGCCTAACCCGACTGCCGCGGCTGTCACCGAAGCCGTGCGTGAAGAAATCCGTCAGACATTTTCACCGCCTGAGTCACTGTCGGAGCCACGTTCTATGAACTACGCAGCGGCTCTTCGTCGGCCTTCAGTGCCTCCTGCGCAACAGCTTCGTTTCGAAGCACAGCCGCCGCCCACTCTGCAGTCACCGTTCTACCAACCTTCCTACCAGCCGCCAACCCAGCAGAGCCTCGTCATGCAGCCGTCCGCTCCTCAGCCACTATCCTATCAGCCTCCCTACCAGCCGCCATCCCAGCAGAGCCCCGTCATGCAGCAACCGGTTCGGAAGGCAGATGTCTGGCGCACTCCTCGCCAACGGCCGCTGTGCTACCACTGCGGAGACCCCGGCCACTTGTACCATCGTTGTCCATACCGTGAACTCGGCCTTCGGGGTTTTGCTCGTGATTCCCCGCGTCCCCGGGTCGGCGAACGCCCTCCAGAAATCGAAGAATATCTGGCAACCCGGGCAACTTCTTCGAGCGACAATACACAGTCTTCCCCCGTGCGCTACTCGTCACCCGGCCGCCGTGAGTTTAATCATGTACCGAGGCGCCGGTCGCCAAGCCCACACCGGGGAAACTGAAGGCGGCGACCTCAGAGGGGCAGGTTGCTGACGAACGGAATCGATGTCCCGAAGACCCTCCCGTGACGACTCAGCCCGATGCTGTGACTACAATGCCTCCGCCGCCCCATGAACCCGAAACTCCCAATCAACCTCAAGCCGATCACGTTGTTAGCGCCGACCGTTCCGTTCTCGTCAACGGACACCCAGTAACCGCTTTGGTAGACACCGGAGCAGACTTTTCAATAATAAGCAAGAATCTCGCAGATCGGCTCTCCAAGGTGAAAACTGAATGGCTGGGGCCGCAATGAATGAATGAAAACTTTATTTCCACCGAAAAGGAGCCCTTCATCTCCCGCCCCCGGCACGCAGGCCGGGTAGCGGATCAGGAGGGCCCCGCAGGCTGAGGTCAGGTGAGGTTACAAGCACTCTTCACGGCCTCAGCCGCCAGGCGGGTCGCGTGCCGCTGAACGGTGGGATCTCCGCTCTGCAGCCAAACCTCCCAGGCTTCTCTACTATCAATGTTAATGCCGGCGCCTGGGGAATCGGCGCATTGCCATATTATATGATCTAGCGTGCCTTTTTGTCCGCAATGTTTACATTTAGAATCTTCTTCCTCCCCGGTCTGTGTTAAAAAAAAACCAGACAGGGCAGATGTAGTTATCGGCTTGTAATCGCCTCCAGATGCGTGCTTCATTGTTAGTGAGAGACCGATCTGGGGGAGGGTATACTTTTCGATTTAATTTGTAAGATTCTGTGATCTCATTGTATGTGATAGCGCAATCTTTAATTCCCTTGATGACCGCCAGCAGTACGAATTTGGGGCCGCAAATTCGTACTCCTGGCGGTCACCTTATGACGCCGATCGGACGATGCACTGCCCGAGTAACCATCGCATATTCAGCCTTTGTAGCCGTTTTTGTTATCCTGCCGCACTGCTGTAAGGACCTCATACTCGGCATGGACTTTTTACGTGAGCATGGGGCCATTATTAATGTTCCTCGCCGTACTGTAACGTTTTCGACGCCTGCAACAATGACCGCTGACTCAGAACGACGCCACGCACCTTTACGCATCGTTGACGCGGATGTATCCATGCCGCCACGTTCGTCTGCTCCCGTCACAGTCAGGTGCGACGACCAGTCCTGTGCTGCCGGTGTTGCCGAACAGAACACAGAGCTTCTGTTACATCATGGAGTCTGTGTTGCACGCGGTATAGTTCATCTGACTAATGGCCTAGCTCACGTGCTGATTACGAACTTCGGAAACGAACGGCAACGCATCGCTAAAGGCACCACGGTAGCTTACTTTGAAGGTGTCGCAGAAGCTGCCCACGACTGCTTTGTTCTTGAGACCAACACATCTGCCAGCCAAACGCCCAACTTCGACCCTGATGTGAATCCCGCTCTATCACCGGCAGAGAAGGAAGGACTCGTCGGGCTACTCTTTCAGTTCCAAGGCTGCTTCTCATCTGCCTCTGCGGTTAAACAGACGCCCTTGACCAAGCACCGCATAATAACCGACGACCGCACCCGACCAGTCCGACAGAACCCCTACCGAGTGTCACCGCGGGAACGCGAAGTCATTGCTCAACAGGTCGACGAGATGTTAAATGACGGTGTCATCCAGCCATCAAGGAGTCCCTGGGCTTCGCCTGTTGTCCTCGTTAAGAAGAAAGACGGAAGTTTAACGTTCTGTGTGGACTACCGTAAGCTCAATCAGGTCACAAAAAAGACGTCTACCCGCTGCCACGTATTGATGACTCATTAGACAGGCTGCGCCACGCGCGCTACTTTTCATCGCTTGATCTTAAGAGCGGTTACTGGCAGATCGAAGTCGATGAACGTGATCGCGAGAAGACAGCGTTTGTCACGCCCGATGGACTTTATGAATTCAATGTCCCACCTTTCGGATTGTGCTCCGCTCCAGCGACATTTCAGCGAATGATGGACGCAGTTCTATCTGGTCTTAAATGGCAGATGTGTCTAGTCTACCTGGACGACGTTGTTGTGTTTTCACCAACGTTCGAGGAACACCTCCAACGTCTCTCCGCTGTGCTACGGGCTATCAGATCTGCCGGTCTCACGTTAAAACCACAAAAGTGTCACTTTGGCTATGAAGAGCTCCTGTTCTTGGGCCGCGTCGTCAGCCATCGAGGAGTTCGTCCCGACCCCGCTAAAACAACAGCCGTCACCAAATTCCCTACTCCATGTAACAAGAAGACAGTTCGCCGTTTCTTGGGCCTCTGCGCCTATTACCGCAGATTTATGGAAAACTTTTCACGCATTGCCGCTCCGTTGACACGTCTCACCCGGGATGATGTCACCTTCACCTGGACGGACGAACAGCAAAAGGCATTCGACGAGTTACGGCACCGCGTGCAGACAACACCTGTGCTTGCCCATTTCGATGCGAATGCCGAGACTCTGGTCCACACAGATGCCAGCAACGTGGGTCTAGGCGCTGTACTCGTCCAGTGGCAAGACGGTGCCGAGCGAGTTATCGCATACGCCAGCCGGACTTTGTCCCGTGCCGAATCGAACTATTCCACCACCGAGAAAAAATGTCTGGCTGTTGTATGGGCGGTGATGAAATTTCGACCCTATCTTTATGGCCGGCACTTTCGGGTTGTGAGTGACCACCACTCTCTGTGCTGGTTAACGAACTTGCGAGACCCCTCCGGACGCCTTGCACGATGGAGCTTACGGCTACAGGAGTTCGACATGACCATCGTGTATAAGTCTGGACGTCAGCACAACGACGCTGACTGCTTGTCCCGTTCACCTGTCGAGGCTGCGCGGGAAGACGAAGAACCAGACTTTCCCCTTATCCCAGCCGTCGACACGCTCACTGTTTCGCAGCAGCAACGTAACGATCCGGCTCTTGCACCACTTATAGATTTTCTGGAAGCGCGCACTACAGAAGTTCCCCGTCTCTTCGCCAGAACGCATTCATCGTTCTGCATGCGAAACAATGTCTTATACAAGATCAACTTCGCTCCGACGGGAAGAGATTACCTCCTCGTCGTACCACACTCCCTTTCCGAACAAATCTTACAGGCATGTCATGACGAGCCCACCGCGGGTCACTTGGGGTATGCTCGAACTCGGGCCCGAATTAAGAAGAGTTATTACTGGCCAAACCTTGCGGCCGCAGTACGACATTACGTGAGAACATGCCATGATTGCCAGCGACGGAAAACACCGCCTGTGAAACCGGCCGGTTTACTGCATCCTGTTCAAGTGCCAAGATGCCCATTCGAACAAGTTGGCATGGATCTGTTGGGTCCTTTTGCAATCTCTGATTCCGGCAACAGGTGGATAATTGTCGCTACAGATTACCTCACGCGTTACGCTGAAACGAAGGCCCTCCAGCGTAGTACGGCAATCGAGGCAGCGAAATTTTTCATCGAACGCATAGTCCTGAGGCACGGCGCCCCGACAGTTATAATAACGGACCGAGGCACTGCTTTCACTGCCAAGCTACTGGAATCTGTCATGCAGCTAAGCGGCACTACCCATCGCAGGTCAACCGCCTACCATCCACAAACTAATGGCTTGACAGAACGTCTGAACAAAACTCTCGCCGACATGATGTCCATGTACGTGGATGTTGAACATCGGTCTTGGGATGACGTCCTCCCGTACGTCACGTTTGCGTACAACACGGCGCAGCAGGAAACAACGCAAATGACGCCGTTCTCCTTATCGTATGGCCGCGAAGTTTCGACAATGCTCGAAGCCATGTTGCCCCACGACGGCCGTGACCTCGAAGTTGGCGCCGAGGAGTTCACTCAACGCGCAGAAGAAGCGCGACAGCTGGCGAGGGCACGCATTCGGAACCAGCAAGGCCGAGACGCCCAGCGTTACGATCACCGCCACCGTGTAGTGACTTTCGCACCGGGCGACAGAGTGTGGCTCTGGACTCCGATTCGACGTCGGGGACTATCTGAAAAACTTTTGAAGCAGTACTTTGGGCCATACAAAGTTCTCCGTCAGCTGAGCGACGTCACGTACGAAGTGCTTCCGGACGGCTTTTCTTCTACTCGTCGCCAGCAGAAATCCGACGTTGTCCATGTCGTGCGCATGAAGCCGTACTTTTCGCGAAAAAATTAGCGCACCGCCTAACGCATGTTTCTTACTTTATTTTTTTTTTCTATCTGCTTTCGAATTCATCAAGTTGACATTTATTTTTTTTAGAGAGGGGGGTAATGTAATCGTGCGCGGACTCGAAGAAGTGGCCCCGTGACGTTCGAGAAGAAGCTGAAGTCTGCTGCTGTCACTCAGTGCTCTCTGGACCTGCTCTTCTGCGCTTACTAGGTCAACCTCCTATTAAAACCAACCTTCTGGTTACGGGCCTGAATGGCTACGGGACAAGATATATATATATATATATATATATATATATATATATATATATATATATATATATATATATATATATATTCATGCAAAGGACTACAACCGCTGAGTATCAAGACGAGGAATCCACAGAAGCCGTAGAAAAAAAAGAAAAGAAACGACCTCGGTGCTTCTTGAAGGACAGGAGAACGGAGAGAGGAGAAAGAAAACTGCTTCTCGTTGGACGTTCTCCCTGCGGCAAAGTGGAAAGAACCACGGTGAGGCAAAAGGCATCGAGGCACACTAAGGCCTCATTCTCACAGCCGGTGCTCCTCTCCGTCGCGGCGGCACCGGCGAGGGACACCCCACGACGGATGGAACGGCGCGATGTTCAAACATAAAGGGCCGCCGGACGCCGTCAAACCTGTTCTGGCGGGGCTTCGCCGCTCCACGTGACTTTACGTCAGAGGGCTTTTTTTTTTCTCCTGCAAGAAAAAAAAATACGGAGGGCGGCTGCCCTCTCTGCAGCGGTGGAAGTCGTGTACTCCGCGTCTGTATGGGGGGGGGGGGGGGGAAAGAAGTGTGCTGTCTCACGTGCTCTAGCAGCAGTTTGGAGCTAGAAAGCGTTTTCATCTCAGCTTTGGTAACGGTACAAACACCACGTGTACTGCGCCAAAACAAATGAGTATAATTATAGCAAGCATGTATTAAACCGCAGAAAGTTATGCTCACTCCAATAAAATTATTCTTCGCAATCAGCACAATCACAGAAAACGTAATGAACTATTCTATCAATAAAAGAATTGTTCGTGACAACATGGCAAGATGGTTCTGATACAAGCATTAAAAAATCAAGTTAGAATGGCGCCGACTGAAATAATATTTCACGCAAATCTGTCAGAAGTCGAGGTTAGCTGTGACGTCCTGCATATTGCAAAATTAAATAAAATCGACATTTTTTTGTTAGCCTCTTGTGCTTTGGTGCTTCAGTAGCTGTACGAAACTCCACGCAACTCAAGACTGCTATCAATATAAGCATTGTTCACCAGCAATGAAACGTTCCTGTCGATACCACCATTCGTGATATTAAGGTAGCGCTTAATATTTCGCTATCACCTGCAAGTGCAAGCAATGCGGCTTCAAAAGCGGTGGCTTCCTCTTGAAACGCAGTTTCGTCACAGGTTTTTTTTTTCTTTTCTTTTAAAGGGTTCTCTGCCTTGCGGGGAGATTGCGACCTTTCCTTACATTTCTTTTCCCCATTGATATGCTTTTTCTTTACTTGCTTTCTTAGACCTCCTCCCCTTGACGAAGTTTTCTTGCCGCGCCATTTACCCGCTGTTTGCATTGTTTTCTCTCTCTCCCTTTTCTTTGTTCAGTTTTCTCCTCTGCTCCTTTCCTCACCTTGCCCATTACCCCTTCATTTCCCTTCTTTACCTGTACGGCAGTCGTTTCAACTTCTTCGCCTGCCTAGCCAGCAGGTTTTCCGTCCACCCAAATATTTACTGCCTCGAACCTTGTTTGCCACTCCGTACTTGTTTTTGGTTCTGGTTGTGTCTACATAATGGCTCTTAGCTCAACCTGTGAGCCACATGCTTTATATGATTTCAATTTGTCAAGAACCTGTTCTGCGCTTGGATCGACTTAGGTTCGCGAAAAAAACTACCAGATTAACTATTTGCAACGAGGTACCGTTTGCGTTGCTCCAAAATGAAAGGGAGTGAAATTCCAAATCTACTACTTGAAAATAGTGTTACCACAGCATCTCAGATAAAAAGAAATTACCCGTCTCTTATATTCCGCTTTTAGTGTCGCGACTTCTCGCAGCAGTTTAGAGTTGGAACGCCTTCTTATGTCAGCCTCAGTACAAACACCGCACGTACTACGGAACAACAAATGGGTACGGATATATATCAAGCCAGTATCCAAGCTCAGCATAAATGCGCACATCTATAAATCGAAGAAATCTATAGGAACATATATTGTAGCATGCGTTGACGACAAAGAAGCGCAGAAGTGTGAGAGGAAGAAGAAGTGTGCTAACCTCGAGCCTGAACTCTGACGCTGTTCATAGAACCTTTGCCACGCCTTGGACCTCAGACGCAACTGTAAGGGTCGCTGTTTACGCGATATCTGGTGGAGCTGCCGGGTACGATTTTCATGAGCCGGACGCCCCCTACAATCCCAGGACGCACCCCTAAGGTGGAGACCCCAGTACACCAGAGCAGCCGCCGACTGCAAGGTCTGCCTCCCGAGTGTGGTCCTCTCCCTTACCACAGACCAACAAGGAGCCTTTCTGTCAGCGCGATGAATCCCCCGGTATCGACAACTCCTGTCCTGCTCCACCACCAGCGGGATCCACCACATTTCCACGGTCTGCCCCATGAGGACGCTGAAGACTGGCTGGAGCAGTTCGACCGGGTGGCTGCCTTCAACGCCTGGAACGCTGACTCGAAGCTTCGCCATGTCTACTTCGCACTGGAGGATTCTGCGAGGAAATGGTTCGAAAATCAAGAAGCCGGACTCCGAACGTGGGACACATTCAAGGCAGAATTCTTGCGTATGTTTACCAACACGCTTCGCAAGGAAAAAGCGCAACTGCTTTTAAATAGCCGTATACAACATCCGAATGAAACTGTTACGGCCTACGCCGAAGAGATGAAGCGACTCTTTCGAAGCGCGGACCCAACCATGTCGGAAGAGAAAAAAGTGCGCCTTTTGATGCAAGGTGTTAAAGAGCAGTTATTTGCAGGCCTGGTGCGAAGTCCACCAACAACTGTCGCCGAATTCATAAGTGAGGCGTCTACCATTGAGAAGGCACTTGACATGCGCGCCCGGCAATACCAGCGCACTACAGTGTCTATGAACGCCGCGAGTGCAGGTGAAGCCATACAGTTTTCGTCAGAATCGTTGCGTGATACGATCCGGGTGATAGTACGGGAAGAGGTGGCAAAATACCTGCGGATTCCTCCACAGCCACAGGTTGCCACAGTTTCCGATATCATCCGTGAGGAAGTACAACAGGCGCTGGTTGTTCCCGCACCCGTCACCGTGCCCGCACCCGTCACCGCGCCCGCACCCGTCACCGGGCCCGCACCCGTCGCCGCGCCTGAACCCGTCGTAGCTACACCGCTGCCCCAGACCTTGAGCTACGCCGCGGTCACCAGCCGCTACCTGCCGCCTTTGACAGCATCCTACGAGCCTCGCGCACCGGTCGCCCATGTGTCTTCACGGCCGAGCGTACGCCGCCGAAGGACCGATATCTGGCGAACGCCCGATCACCAACCGTTGTGCTACCATTGCGGCGAAGCTGGACACCTATGTCGCCGCTGCCCCTACACGGAACTCGGCCTCCGTGGGTTTTCTTTTGATGCCCGTCGTCCGTTGCCTGGCCAGCAGCCACGCGAAATCGCAGAATACATTTCGCGTTCCAACACAGGCCCAAGCCGCCTCCGATCGCCGTCGCCTCGCCGTTACAGCTCTCCTGGACGCCAGGAGCAACTCCAAAGTCCCCATAGGGGAAACTAGATGCAGCAGCCTCTGGAGGTGCGGCTGCTACAGTGCGAAAATTTCAAGATCCTCCACAGACCCACGACAGTTCTTCACTTCAAACGTTCGTCACATACGGCCACCAGCAGAATCGACGCCGCTACGAAATTCCGCTGATCCTCAACGTAACCACGACGTCGACATTCGCCCCACCACTCCTTCAGAGCATCGAAGTCGAGACCGAACCCCACGAAGCTGTCGCCGCCCGACACAACAAACTGCCGACCTGCAGATCTCCGTTGATGGCGTAGACGTCACTGCTCTAGTCGACACTGGCGCTGATTATTCAATTCTAAGTGCACACTTCGCCAAAGCTCTCAGAAAGGTCACAACATCATGGGGTGGCCCGCAAATACGCACAGCTGGCGGACATTTAATTATGCCCACGGGAGTGTGCACGACGAGGATCACTGTACAAGGGCAAACCTTTCTGGCGACGTTCATCGTATTGGCTCAGTGTTCCCGTGACGTCATCCTCGGTATGGACTTTTTAACCGAAAATGGCGCCATTATCGATCTGCAGAATAAGTCCGTAAGATTTTCAGTTGAGAATGCTATCGAATCCAACAGCATGCTCCCCGCTGCACTCCGCATTATTGATGACCATGTTAGTGTGCCCCCACGTTCAAGCATCATGGTCTCCGTGGGTTCCCTCCCAATGCAAGATACAGAAGGTGTCGTCGAGACAAAACAGAAACTGCTTATTGAAAGAGGCATCGCCGTTGCCAGGGCAGTTTTTGTTGAAAATGGCAAAGTTGATGTTCTTCTCACGAACTTCAGCAATGAACATCAACATCTGAACAGAGGGACAACTGTCGCATATCTCGACGCCATAACTGACACTAGTTATGAATGCAATTTCACCAGCGCTTCAGCAACAGAACCCTCCGACAACACTGAACCTCTGTACGATATAAACCCGGCCTTACCTCGAAAGTATGAAGAGAAACTACGGCACCTGCTCCGTCGCTACTCTAATGCATTTGCCAGATCATCACGCGTCGGTCGAACCCACCTTGCAAAGCACCGCGTCATTACAGACGAAGCTGTTCGACCACTCCGCCAGTCGCCTTATCGAGTTTCAACTAAAGAACGTACTGCCATCCGAGACCAAGGGAAGGAAATGCTCTATAACGATGTCATTCGCCCTTCCCGCAGCCCCTGGGCTGCACCTGTGGTACTTGTGAAGAAAAAAGATGGCACACTTCGTTTCTGCGTAGACTATCGCCGACTGAACAATGTTACGAAAAAAGATGTTTACCCTTTGCCCAGAATAGATGACGCCTTAGATCGTCTGTGCAACACAAGATACTTCTCCTCCATAGATCTCAAGTCTGGATACTGGCAGATAGAGGTCGATGAGAGGGACCGCGAAAAGACTGCTTTCATTACACCTGACGGGCTATACGAATTCCAGGTCATGCCCTTCGGCCTTTGCTCAGCGCCCGCAACCTTTCAGAGACTCATGGACAGCGTTTTTGGAGATCTGAAGTGGACGACATGTCTTGTATACTTGGACGACGTAATTGTATTTGCCCCGAATTTCGAGGAGCACCTCCGTCGCCTAGACGCAGTACTAGACGCCATCCAAACGTCGGGCCTCACTCTGAAAGCCGAAAAATGCCATTTTGCTTATGAAGAGCTGAAGTTTTTGGGCCATGTCGTGAACCAAGCGGGAGTTCTACCGGATCCTTACAAAACAGTTGCCATCGCCAATCTTCCGACGCCGCGGGACCAGAAAGAGTTGCGACGCTTTCTTGGGCTATGTGCATATTATCGACGTTTCGTGAAAAACTTTTCTAAAATAGCCGCCCCCCTTACACTTCTTACTAAGGCTGATATGCCGTTCACATGGGGCGACCAGCAAATGGACGCATTTCAGGAGCTTCAACGTCGGCTGCAGTCACCTCCAGTTCTAGCACATTTCGATGAAACCGCAGACACCGAACTCCACACGGATGCAAGCAATGTCGGTTTGGGCGCTGTCCTAGTACAGATACGGAACAGTGAACAACGTGTGATCGCCTACGCTAGTCGGGCTTTGTCTAGGGCTGAGACAAACTACTCTGCCACTGAAAAGGAATGCCTGGCCATCGTGTGGTCTATTTCGAAGTTTCGACCATACCTGTACGGCAGACCCTTCAAAGTGGTGGCCGACCATCACGCGCTTTGTTGGCTGACAAGCCTTAAAGACCCTTCTGCGCGTCTCGCCAGGTGGAGCCTACGACTTCAAGAATACGACATCACTGTAACCTACAAGTCAGGTCGTAAGCATTTAGACGCTGACTGCCTGTCTCGTTCTCCTGTACAACCAGCTTCGGACGCCTCAGGTGACGACGACGCATTTCTGAGTGCAATTAGTTCAGACAATTTTGCCGACGACCAACGGAATGATCCCAAACTTCGCCAGGTAATCGACTTTCTTCAAGGTGCCGGCAGCATGGTCCCTAGCCCTTTCCGTCGTACTTTGTCTTCTCTGTGTCTCCGTGATCGCGTTCTCGTCAAGAAGAATTTTACAGCCAACAGTCGCCAATACCTCCTCGTTGTACCAGCAAGCTTAAGGGATGAGATTTTTCAAGCCTGCCACGACGAACCCACATCCGGCCACCTGGGAGTCAATCGGACGATATCCAGAATTAAAGAACGGTATTACTGGCCTCGTTTGTCAAGCGATGTAACGCATTATGTTCGAACTTGCCGTGACTGCCAACGTCGAAAGGTTCCGCCTCTGAGGCCAGCCGGTCTTTTAAAGCCAATTACGCCACCGTCCAGACCATTCCAGCTAATAGGGATGGGCTTGCTCGGACCGTTTCCTACTTCCACCTGTGGGAACAGGTGTATTATAGTAGCTACTGACTACCTGACCCGCTACGCAGAAACCGCTACTCTTCCTTGTGCTACGGCTTTTGAAGTTGCGAAATTTTTCGTTCTTCAAATTGTCCTGAGACATGGCACACCAGAAGTACTCATTACTGACAGAGGAGCTGCATTTTCGGCAGAGCTCATCCAGCATGTCCTTGTTCTTAGTCGCACCAATCATCGTCGCACGACTGCATACCACCCGCAAACAAACGGCCTGACAGAACGTTTGAACAAGACCATTGCCGATATGTTGTCAATGTATGTGGACGTCCATCACAAGACATGGGACGAAGTATTGCCGTATGTAACATTTGCATACAATACCGCCGTTCAGGAAACTACCAACATGACTCCATTCAGCCTAGTTTACGGCCGACAAGTGACGACCACGCTCGACGCCATGCTGCCCCACATAGACGAAAGTCCAAATGATGATGTCGCCTCTTTTCTACAGCGTGCCGAAGAGGCCCGTCAACTTGAACGGGTGCGAATACAGCAGCAGCAAGACCGAGATGCACAACGCTACAACCTGCGGCGGCGGACTGCAGACTATCTGCCAGGTGACCTTGTCTGGGTTTGGTACCCCATTCGACGACGCGGACTCAGCGAAAAACTATTGCGCCGTTATTTCGGCCCCTACCGCGTTCCTCGATGCGTTAGTAAACTGGACTATGAAGTCGTTCCGCATGAGGAACCAGAGCCCCGGCGTCCCAAGCGTTCTGAAGTGGTCCACGTGGTCCGCTTGAAGCCTTTTCATGCCAGATAGCAGCCCCTTTTACTCTGTCCCTCTTTCAATCTAGCATCGGGACGATGCTTTTCGCACGGGGGGGGCTAATGTAGCATGCGTTGACGACAAAGAAGCGCAGAAGTGTGAGAGGAAGAAGTGTGCTAACCTCGAGCCTGAACTCTGACGCTGTTCGTAGAACCTTTGCCACGCCTTGGACCTCGGACGCAACTGTAAGGGTCGCTGTTTACGCGACAATATAATAACTCTGTCATCAATAAAGGAATGGGTCACCAGAACTTGCAAGATTTTTTTGATACACCCATCCAAACATACAACGGAAATATCGTAAAGTTTTGCAGGAGGTCATGTTTAGCTGCAACACCCGGTGCATTGAAAAATAAAAAAAAAAGAAACGGCATCTGTTGTCTCATGTCAGCGCGCGCTTCGCGGGGCACCAAACAGGAGGTGGCTTTGGCAACCCCCGCTTTTCTCTCTCTCTCTCTCTCTCTGTGTGTGTGTTCGCGCACCGCCGTCTGCATGCGAGCCCGCGATGGCCGCGCGGCCGCTCCGCCAGCGCTCGCTCGGTCGCGACACGCAACCGTGACGTAGAGTCACGTGAGAGAAGCGAGCGCGCTCACTGGTACGCCTTTCGTGGGGCGGAGTCAGCCGCTCGCCGGACCGGCCGCGCCTTGGTATAGCCTTGGAGCAAAACCCCACGGCGCCGGCCACCCGATTTCAGGGAGTACTGGCACCATTAACTCCCCTTCTCGGGCGAGCGCCGGCGCTACGGAAGCGACGGGGGAGAGAAAAACCGGCTGTGAGAATGAGGCCTAACGCGGGGGCGACAGGAATGCCGAAGCGGAGAGAAATAGCGGCGAAAAACAAAAAGAGTCGCAGGCACCACACAGAGAAAGATTCTCCCCGCTTTGCAGCTTCCCCCCCGCCGCCCCTGCCCGTTGAGGTCACGTTTCCAAATGGCGGGAAAACACCTCCCGCGAGAGCTAAGGTGCGCGAAGCCACTCACTCAATCGACGGCCAGCCTCCGTGTGGGCGCGATGCCTACTTCCTAGTTTTATCGTCCCTTTTTATTTCGCGCCAATTCAATCGGTCTCAACATCCTGCAGCAGTGAGCGTCTGAAAAGAACAGCCCATATGCAGCTGATGACTCCAGCCTCTTTTACAGATTCTCCATGCCGAAGATCACCAAAACATGCGTAAGTACATGATCTTTCGGTCTTGATCAGAGGAGCTTTTGCTCGATACGATAATATATTGCACATAATAATGTATTGTTTTGGATCATATGCTCCTCTTGTTACTTCTTGCATCTTTTTTTATATATATAATTGGTGTGTGGGCTGATCACACTCGAAGACGTGCTGAGCCGTTTGTAGTCTGGGTCATTGGGTATCTCCTGCCCCAAAATGCTCGTCTTTCACTTCTTAATATATGGAGGGACACTCACTATACCGATCAGGTAAGTCCAATTAGCACAGATTGTGTTCGAACGAACTGTCCAGACAAATACTTCCACATGACGAGGCTGGGTACAATATACTGTAAATAACAATTGTTTCTAGAGCGCGGATATATTGCGCATCTTAATACTAAGTACATTTTCATTTTATAATCAATGTGTGCGCATTTTGCTCTGATTGCGCAGGAAGACGTGCTGTGCCTGTTTGGAAACGATATGCGGCGGCGGAATTAATTCTTTTCGCTGCAGTCCGAGGTCCGCTCTCCTCTGCCCCAAAACGCTCGTTTTCCACTTCTTCATATCGAGGTGCATGCACTGACATGTATACCGATCAGGTAAGTCAAATTAGCGCTGATTTTCTTCGATACGACAATGTGCTGCAATTAATTATGTATCGTTCTGAGACTTATACGCATCTTCTTACTGTAAATGCATATTGTGTAATGGGTGTGCGCACCTTACACTGATCGTGCAGGAAGACGGTATCAGCCGATCTGGAAACTGGCTGCGACAGTGGAAGATATTTCGCCGAAACCTGAGGTCCTTATCTCCTCCACACTAAAGAGCTGGCCTTTCACTTCTTCATGGCGGTGCACTTGCCGGACAGGTATAGCGCTGATTTTGTTCAGCTAATTCGTTTATCCGACTCACATCGATTGGACGCATGCAACCCAGTTAAATGTCAGATATTATCACTGATATAAATATTGCAGCACCCCTCGCCATAGGAGCGATCAGAAGCTGCACAAGCATCATCGCTGCTGCCAAACCGAAGCTCATGCCAGGATTGAGTACAAGATCAATGCGAAGTGTATTTTTTATTATTATTATTATTATTATTATTATTATTATTATTATTATTATTTGCTGCTGGTAATGATGTCTATACGTAAAAATTGCTGATTGAGTGATGCGGCATGCTGGCAAGGTAAGTGCGCTAACGCGTTCATTTTGCGGCTTTTGAAATTATATATGTAGTGCACACAGAATGAGCCGCTTCACAGTACCATATGATTGATTTTGCTCTGTGCGCTTCCTTTAGGGGCAAGCAGTTGTATTTTCATCGTGCGGATCATTTCGTTCTGCCCACATGCTCATGAGGTGTTCCGCTAACTTGTGCCAAGCTTTAAAATTTTATAAAGGGTTCTGCGAGTTGGGATGTCTAGATAGTCGTCTTGGCTGATAAGATTATTTTTTAAATAATGATGGGTTGTTAAATAACGAAGATAAAGCAGATGACTTATCGGTAAATATTCTGTCGCTTTTGCTGTAAAATTTGCCTCTAGTTTGAGAAAATTAAGCTGTATTCTGCGGAATAAACTTATTGTAGGTTTCATGTAAATATCGCGGGAACTGTTTGTTCTGCCGCGTTGGAATCCCTCATGCGCGCTTTATGACAAGTGCATTGGGAGGATAAGGTTTGAGTGCGCTACAGTTGCAAATTGCAACATCATGACTCCAGCTAGCAAAACGAAGTACCCGCACTTTTCTCGCGGATTCACGGATCCTGATTATCTATTGCGGCTTAGCGCTAATGCGTTTTCGTTCGGGTCGCATGAAAGTCAGGCACATAAAATATATTGATGTGAGCGAGGCAAATGCAGAACGAGTCACATCTTGTCATTTTTTTTAAAGCTTAGTACAGCTGGTGGCCGTGAGCAGGCACTATTTATTCTGCCTTTCAACCTTATAATTGCCGGCAATGTAAAAGTCGAGGCGAAAATGAAATAGTTAATTAAAAACTTGTCTTCGTGCAGCTGACCAAATGGAACCCGCCACAGATCGGACCAGTCGCAGACATCAAGTAATCGACAGGCTGCCAAAAGAAGAAGACCATGCCTCAAGCTCATCTTCCACATGTGGCACACGCGTGTTCTATAGTCAGTCATATATCCACGCTAATTAAAAAGCAAATCGCGATCTTGTTCTGAACGCTGTTGACAAATAAAGTTTTCACCAAATACGGCAGCTTCTTTTGTTTCTTCATGACATCAAAAAGCTACTGCTTTTCTTGACGCATTTGTATGCGCCACCCCGTTATATATGCATTGGCCACGATATAATAAATGCATGGCATGAATACCTGCACGAGGGGCGATGCCGGACGCTATGCCGTGTTTTTGAGCCGTCTGCCGGCCACTAACCGGCGTCGGGAAGCAACCGGCCGACGTACGGTCTTTCGCCAGGAAAATAGCTAGGGCAGACGAGTGGCCAACCGTTCAGTAACACTGGCAGGTGGCCGGCCCAAGTGCGGCAGGTGGTCGGTTACGTCGGGCAAAAAGGTCGGGCCGTAGTCGGTTGCCGAAAATCGGCCGACGTTAGGTCAGTGTCAATCCCCGACGCCGACCCTCAGTCGGGTGCCGAAGGTCGACCGGTCACTTCTTGGTAGGCGAGAAAGGTCGGCCCTGCCTTTTGCGACACTTTTTTGCTTGGGAGCACGCCAAGCAGAGAACACCACGTGGAATGCCTCAGCACAGAAGAAGATGACACTGACGCTGTACCTAGAACACAAAGAATCAGTATCAATGGAGCCGCTCTCAACGCCAGTAGCACGCTCCTGCTCGAGGCACGGGTAGAGAGTGTACTAGCACGGGCGGAAGCACTGTGCCGTCGCTTTGACCCCTCCACAGAAGCGCAGGCGGCGATGTGCAGGGCATGTGGGAGCGTAGACGAGAAGGCGCAGCACATCCACGGCCGGTCAATGGAGGCGCACGGCACATCATTCTCCGTAGCGCGAAACTATCGCCTCAACCGACAGAGGACACCGCAGTAGCTCGCGCACTGGGTTTTGATATTCGCCGCGAGATCGACCTAAAGGTGGCGCCACCGTCACTCCGGTAGTGTGGATCGGCAGCCGGCGGCGCTCGCAGAAACGCGCGCTGCGTATGTCTGCTTCCGAGTTTACGGCGGGTTTGTTGGCGATGAAAACGTGTCTTCTGCAGGATTTCTGCAATATTGCAGAAAAATATCCAAAGATTTCGCCAATGCAGCAGAAGAGCGGATTTTAGGAAAACAAAACACGCAATAACCAGTCTTCTAGATTTACTTTGCACGTTTCTTGCGCTGTACCGCGCTCACGCGCCTAATGGTTGGGCCTGCCTAATGACAGCTTTGTTTTTCTTATCGACTTTTAAACAGTTTGTGCGTGTCTCATGCGAGTGAGACCGGCGAATTTAGTGTCAAGTCCACGCAGATACAAGGTTCGTGCTCTGACCTGCAGTAATTTAGATTGAATCGAGGCAGCCTGGTTCACTATATCGTACTTGACTCGAGGATTAAGCAGGTTAAATGTAGCATTGGCAGCGCACTGCATGGCGAGTTGCTTTAGACTGGGTGCACATCAACTCTGGCCCAGACACCCACGCACAAGTATTCCCCAAAAATGAGATCACGCCGATACTATACAAGAAACCTCGCCGCACTGGAAAGCTGATTGTTCACGTGTACAGCGCTGAGTGGATTGAATTTGTCGAGATGCTTTTTGCGGCCACTGTCATAAGCCTTGTATACATGAGCCCGACGCAAGCGGGTCGGGTAGGGGGGAGCCGGTTGTCGAGCTGAGCCAGCCCGACCCGTCCGGTTTTACATGAGCTCGTTTCTATCGGGCAAAGATCGCTGCCACACCGTGCATCGAGCAAGAGAACCAGGCGCAGGCAGGAGAGGAGGAAAAGGAGGAATGCTCAGACGAACAGCTCACGGTCCCGTCCCCGACCAGCAAGGAGGCAAGAGAGGAGGTGCCTGCCCAACGCGTCAGAGTATACATGCCCCCCGCCCATCGGGTAGGGTCGCGCCAACCCAACCCCTGCAGTCGGGCTGGCGGGACCCGACCCGACGGTCCTTTAGCTCGACCCCCTAGCGTATACATGAGCCCGATAGCCGGTTTTTAGCCCGACAGGCCTCCCCGACCCGACTTTGTCGGTCTCATGTAAACCCCCTGGTAGATTGTGATAGTGTATTAATGCCTGCGCCACTAACTGTAAATGATTTCCTGAAACTGAGGAAAGTATAAGGGATTTCTGATGTATGTGATGTTAATATATGAGGGTAAATTTGTAGTGTAATTATTTTGCTTTGCAATGCGAATAAATTTCACCGTGTGTGAGAACTTTTACACACTTGACAGAATTTACAATAATCAGCGATTAATTTTCAGTAACGTTAAAGTTCAAGCTACGAATTACTCGCTGCGAAGACATCGTTATAAACTGCACATGGGCACTGTCATGTTCTGGGAAGCAATTTTACAGGCTGCAAATCTCTTTATCACTAATTATTTAGCAGAGACTAAATGTTATGCGAAGTAAAATATTAGGGTTGCTTCCAAAACAGATGCCGGATATAAAACTATTCCTAAAGAAATGGAAAAAGATAGAAAGCGTGCAGAGTGGGTCAGAGAAATAACTCAAGTTACCGACATTCTAGTGGAAATTAAGAAGAAGAAATGGACATGGGCAGGACATGTAGTGCGAAGAGAGGATAACCGATGGTCGCTTAGGGTAACAAACTGGATTCCAAGGGAAGGAAAGCGTAGCAGGGGGAGGCAGAAAGTTAGGTGGGCGGATGAGATTAAGAAGTTCGCAGGGGTCAAGTGGATGCAGCTAGCACAGAACCGGGTTAAGTGGAGAAATATGGGAGAGGCCTTCACCCTGCAGTGGGTATAATCAGGCTGATGATGATGATGAAAGAAATGGAGGCCATCTTATCATGCGACTATAAAAATGTATTTATTCTCGAACTAAACACTGATATCGCTCAAGAGGAAAGTATACAACACTTGCATCTTGCCTGTACTCACCTATGGGGCTGAAACGTGGAGGATAACCAAGAGAGTTCTACTTAAGTTGAGGACAACCCAGAGGGCTATGGAACGAAAAATGGTAGGGGTAACTTTAAGAGATAGAAAGCGTGCAGAGTGGGTCAGAGAAATAACTCAAGTTACCGACATTCTAGTAGAAATTAAGAAGAAGAAATGGACATAGGCAGGACATGTAGTGCGAAGAGAGGATAACCGATGGTCGCTGAGGGTAACAAACTGGATTCCAAGGGAAGGAAAGCGTAGCAGGGGGCGGCAGAAAGTTAGGTGGGCGGATGAGATTAAGAAGTTCGCAGGGGTCAAGTGGATGCAGCTAGCACAGAACCGGGTTAAGTGGAGAAATATGGGAGAGGCCTTCGCCCTGCAGTGGGTATAATCAGGCTGATGATGATGATGATGATGATGATGATGATGATGATGACGATGATGATGATGATGATGATGAAACACTGATATGTAAGCCCGCATGAAGCTGTTTTACTCCCCTTGTCAGAAATGACGAGTATTGTCGAAAGACAGCACTTGGACGAAAAGGGATTATAATGATTATAATAGGTTATCAGTAAAGAAAATTGATCTAGGTGTATTATGTAATATTTAGGGTAACAATTAGATGCAGGGAATATGTTTCTCAAACATTCGAGCATTCCTCTAAAGCAAAATGTGCCCACTAAAACTTTTACGGATGCACAGAAGCCTTCAACAAAAGAAAAGAAAAGAAATGCATATTGGCCCAGGTTTAACGCATGAAAGCGGCTTCGGCTATGACAGATGATTGCAGAGGCTGGTTTTGGTGTCGTTTTTTTTTCATTAGTAACACCATTATTAACACCACGTGGGATTGTTTATTGTGCAGTCAAATCCCACAGCAGGGGGATACCTTTCGAAACGGTTGTGATTGAATCCCCCGTTCTAGAAATCAGCAGTCGAGCGCCCTTACCATTGAGACCCCGCGACAGAGGTTTAAAAGCAAAAAAAGTACTCATACAACACTATCGTGCATACAGATGGATAGTAGGCATAGAGTGGTTTGTTCAAACTGCATTCTGCTATATGAAGCATTCTGCGGTGGCATATGTTTTAGTAGCTGCGGTATTCGAAACAGAAACCGGAATATGTGATTTCTGAGCGTTTGCATTAACTTTTTTGACGACAACGACCTGTTTTGCTTTGACACGGCGGTAACGACAGCACCACTTAGTTTGAGACATTGCATGTCAAAGGATTTCAAGCGCCGAAGACCGCGATTGATGATGTCCTTATCCAAGCATGACATGCTCGATACGGACAAGTATATATTTTTTTTAATGAAGCGTGGGGTTATATACTGTTCATATTCATTCTGAGAGGCATATAGGTTAGCAAAAGCTCACAGGAACTGCGAAACAAACAAAAACACTCCTGTACACGCCGCATGCGCGCGCGTAAATAACTGCGGGCTGGCACGCGACGCGAAAACGCATCCACACTGAGTAGGTTTCGCCGCTGAGCCGCAAGGTGGCGACTCTGCTCAATCTCGAGGCCAATAGTGTTCTAGAACACTATAGTTTTGAATAGGCCGAACGCGGACAGCACAGTGGCGCCATCCGCACGATGAAAGCCCGACTACGTATGTGATGGAGAATAGTTAGACGCTGATAGTGTTCATAGCAGCTCTACCCTGTCCTCTCTCATTTCTCTAACATTTTTTTTTTTTGCTTTTCCCTCACTTTTTTAGTTTCTCTAATTCACCCGGCTAGGGCACACAACTGAACCCACCCGATAGAAAAGGTGCAGCCACAGATCATCATCATCATCATTCAGGTATTCTTGCCGGAAATAAAGAAATATGCCTAAGAAATTTCCTCACAAAAAAAAACACTTTTTGGCTACTTTGGCTCTACCATAAATTTTTTCTTTCTGTATATTTGCGCTACGACGGAAACGAGTTTGACTACCATTGCTTGGGGTGACCTGGCAACTACGGTGTCTAGATGGGTAGGTGTGCCGACACAAGCGTTTAGGGGTAGCTCGGCTGGAAACGCTGAATGGTCCAAAATTTGTGACGTCATATTTGACGTCACAAGCAACGTCATGGGTCACGTGATATTTTGTGACGTCATGTCCGGATGTAGGGCGCACGTGTTTTCCCTAGACTGTCTCTGGATTCCCCATGCTTTTCAGAGGCGCGACCCGGCGGCATGGCCGGCGGTGTCGGCGGCGTGCCGCAAGCAAACGGCAGCTGCCCAGCCGATGGCCGTCGGCGGAGAGGCACGGGGCTTAGCTTGCATGCAGTGCGGACACCGTGGAAACGGCATCGACGTCAAATAACATATGCACGCTTCGAGCCGCGAAGAGGTTTCCGAACCAGCTTGTCACACCACACGAATTGCCGGGGGAAATCACGGTTTAATTGCTTTTCCTTTATCCAGATCTGTGTGAGACCTTTCGGCGACAAAAACAATCGAGGTTCGCCAACGCAGTGTGACCTATTCGTAGGCCGGCCGAGCGAATTTTCCAGTGACAACTGCACACCATGTTTGCGGTGATTCCGCTCTTCTGCACATTTCGTATATTTCCAAAACGTTTCCTTGCAAAATAGCTTTCTAGATGCGACGTCTTTCAGGCGCGCAGGCTGTCGGCAATAGTCGTCCGTCCCGTTGCCATGCGTCCCGATATAATTCGGTCTTTTTCTAAGCGAAATAGTTCATTATGAATTGTTTTAACCAGAAATGCGCTCGGTGACCGCTCATATTGGCTAAAAAGGGCCTAATTTCCTCACTCCAAACTAATGCGCCGGCGAATGCATATGATGCCGGCCGGCAACACCGCGGCGCCGGCGCTATTATAAGCACATCCTAGCTGCAATAGCTAACTAGTCGATGACTGTAGGGGGCAAAAAAAAAAGGCTTTGAGGTCAAAGGGAATAGAGATACGTACTAGGTCATTCGACTCTACAAATTTTTTAGGTCAGAATTGTGATGCTGGGAGTGATATGTTGATTAGGAAAAAAAAACTAAATAAGCTGTAGTATTAAAGGATGACCTCTCACTGTTTTGGTTACCCTGTTGCAAAAAACAATTAGGTGCCTAATGAATATCCTATTCTCATTTGGGCTATGATTATTATAAAACTATGTAAGTCATTTCACATTGATCAGGGCTTGTTTTAGATTAAGTTTAATAAAGCAAATCCCCATCTTGCACTTGGAGCATAATGCCTTCATACCTCAAATAAAGTTGATGGAGCATATCATAAAGTCGCAATTATTACAACCGGATTTCAGAACATTCAGTCTCAGGATTTCAGGCTAACGAGAAGAAATGTTGTACATTGTTACTAAGGAGGTCATGTTATATATGGGTAACTATAGGAGCATTATAAGATGTGTACTTTTTAAGTAGTACAGAACTGTGCGTAGCCTTTAGAAAACATGAAAATATTGCAGCGTATATCACATGAAGAGTAATGGCATTGTATGTTTTGTAAGTGTCAGCATATGTTTGCTGTCAAATTGAGATCCATGTGATGCATGCATCTTTTAATGACTTAGTGCTTGTTCTAATGCAACGCATGGACCATTTCAGCTTGTCATGCCTTCGCATGTCTAATATGTAATAAACAGCGTCTTACGTCTTCTGCATTTCTTTCACAGCAACAAGTTTTGCATCCGTCATATGTGTCAGTTGTGATTTTTAACTGGAACTGTAGCCTGAAACAGACTGCTGACTGCCATCACAAATTTGTCTGTTATATATTCACACACTGCATTTATTTTTGTTCATAAAAACATCGAAATGCTTTAATAACTTTCATTGCCTTGAGTAAATGTTTGTCATTCGTTACATTGATTGCTTGCAGTCCAGAAATTCTTTACATTCTTATTTGGCTATACCTTACATTTACAAACACATATAAAGTTATATATGTGCTACACTCTTTTTCCTTCCATTTAGTATCTCTTTCACGCAACCTCAGAGTTTAAAGACAATTATTTATCAAACAGCACTTGTGGATATATCTAAGTGGACACTTTTTTAATTGCACAATGATGGCATAATGCAATGAAGAATAAGTTAATGTGGTCCACCACTTCAGTTTGCAAAAGACTTATGAAAGAGAAAGGTAGCATGCACTATAGCCAATTTTTAACAAAATTTTCTGGGCATATGCCACCTTTTATGCAACTAATATGTCAACAGCAAAGAAAAAAAAATAAAAAAAAAAGAAAAAATAATAAAAAAAGCTTTCTTATACATTACTAAGGTGCAAAGATGAGTAAAACGAGTATTTGCTGAATTTCTGGCTGTCCAGACATTGTGGGATTGCTTTTCAGGATATAAAAAGGCATTTTTTTAGCATAAAGGAGGGGTTAAAAACCTTGCTGTCCCTATAGGGGTGTGAGGACTGCACTGGTTGCAGTGCTCATGAAAGTGTGGCTGGGAATGGGGGGGGGGGGAGAGGGTGGTAATGCAAAGAGAAATGAGTAGGCACGGATGCTTTTTTAGGAAGTGCAGTTAGAGAAATATATGCAAGGCAATTCACATGCTGCAACACTGTGGGCCTTAAGTTCTTTTCCTCAAGAGAATGCTTTCTCTCTTTTGTTGCTGTAAGAGAAGTTTATTGTTAAAATGAGAGATACAAGTCAGTCCATCATGAAATCAAACCTGACGACCCCCACTATCACTCCGCTGCTGAAGACCACTTTGAGAGTAAGGCATCACTGCTCATTGGTACCTTTTTTATTTGCAAGGAGGCTACAGTAGTCTGTGCCATTGCTTTTCTATGTTGCTTGCACCTATAGCATGCAGTACCTGAAGTAGTAAATGCTGCACAATTTCATTTGCAGACAAAGCACCTGTACCTTGACAAAGTGGTGGCAAAGACGGATGATTTAAAGCTCTTTCTCAAAGATGATGTGTGGCCACAGTGTGCAAGGCTATTGAGCAGAAATTCATAAAATCAAATGAGCTCAGAATATCAGTAGACAGGCCCCAGAAGTTCAAAAAGAGTATGGTAGGGGAATGTGTCTGAGGTTCAGTGTTTTCATTGCAGTAAGAAAATAAAAGGGGTGATGCTTGACTGCACTGGTAGATTTTATGCCGAGCTCTGCATTAAATCAAAAGCAATTTTAGAAGCCGCAGAACATATCTGGTCCTCTTGAAGTGAAGAGATTTCTTTATTCTACTGAGGGACCTCTCAAGCCTTAAAGTATGTATTCCGAAGCTTACATCCTTCTACGACAAGCTGTCTGATAGAACACATTTCATCGAAATGCCTTGGCTGAGGAGACACCTCAAATTAAAGTGGCAAGCATTGGACTCAAAGAGGCCAACAGTTGGGCAGCATTGGAGTTCCCCAGATTGAGATTTTCTAGAGCCTCTCCCCAGCCTGCAACTATTCCTAATATATGAGTGTCTGTTGTATCCTGTGAGAGGAGGAGGTTGTGTCCTGTGAGGAAGAGGACCTATGATGGGTCAGTGCACGCTTTCAGATCTTGCATTATCATCTCTCGTAGGTGAGCTGGCAAAAAACATTGATTTGGACAAACCGAGTAGCAGCTTTGAAGCCTTAAAGACCGGAAAATGAAAATGTTGGCATGTCGGGTTTTTTTTTTTTTTTTGCTTTATGCTCTTTAGATCAATACCAGCTTTCAAAACAAGATTTATAATATCTGAAATTAGTTGCTCAAAGCAAGATGACTTCAGTGTTTCCCACTTTTTGTACACAAGCGATTTCTATGATTGATTGAGGGGTATGCTTATTTCATTTGTGCGGCAGGCTTAATTATGCACTTGTCCCTCTGCAAAATTTGTCTTTTACAGCGTAGTTGTTGGAGGCCTCAATTATGACTGCTTGTTTGTTTTTGTAACTTCAGTTCTCTTCTGTGTGTTCGAGTTGTCCTTTCACTATTAGCATGCTTACTTCTCAAATGGCATTTCTACGCCCATATTTGCATGTGAACGCTCAGTCTAATATTCTAGCTGGTTCGTATTTACTTTATTCTTTGTCACTGTGGCCGATGTAATTGCAGTTGTCTTGTGCATGTTTAAAGCTTTCAACAGTCCTTATGAAGAGTTTGTGGAAACATAAAAAATATGAACTGCAATACAGCACATTGGCCAGTTCTCAAGGCTTTTGCTGGCACTGCGCTATGCCTGATGTAAACGAAATTGTTCACAATGGCACCGCATTATAATCCTGGTCGCATCTGCCACTTTGCCACTTTTTAGTTACTGTGCATGTTACCAAGTATTTCTACATGCTCAAAGTTTGCAATTCTTAAGGTTTTTATATGGCCTTTTATTTGAGTGGTCCCAATCTAGAAATTCATGTCAAAAACCTCTACTTAGTTCTTCACAAATGCACCTTTCTTAAGAAAAGAAAAAAATATGACATATGCCCCTCGTAATATAGCTTATTATCAGTTGTGGGGTATGCTTGTTACGTGGAAGTCTTAAGAAATGAAGGGGAAAAAATGCCAGTAATAAACGCACTATTATCAGCATGCATGATGAGCTGAACACTGTTGTCAATATGAATTATGTCATTTATGTACGAATTCACAAAAGTGTACCTAACACTCTTCATTGAGGTACTAAACAAAATATTTAAAGGATGATTTGTTTTTGTTACTGTTCATCTGATTCCTTGAATGGGACTTGATTCAATTATTTCCAATACCTTTGCGAGTCCTGGTAATTCAAGAAAATATCTCTACGAACGTGTGCTCTATGCTCTAGCAGATTTCATAGAGTTCCCTGATAGAATATTGAGCTTTTATATTAGCATTGCATGGCATGTTAATTGGATGTGAATCATGTTCGATGTTCACAAATGCATGCCATTTCCATAATTTCGACTCCCTTAATTGTACGAAATGTTGGCACAGAGCTGAACTGCTGCCATTGAATTGGACTCCAAACTGTTGACTGGGGGCCAATATCCAAGTTAGAAATGGTCATTTCTGATTTTGATTTGGCCTCAACTGTTTTGTTAAACTTGGAACAAAGCCATACTGCCGCGGTGCAATCCATCGCTACGTACGTGGTTCGGCCAGAACAGCTCTTTAGACACAGTGACAGACACAGAGAACAATGACAATTTTTATTTAAGAAACAGCCAACAAAAGTGAACTGAAAACATGGCAACCGCTCAACCCGTACGTGGTTACTATACGAAGGCACACTGCACTTGAACCTTGTCTAGGACGCCTAGCGCGCCGGATGCTTTCGTAAAAAAAAATAAATAAATAAAAAAAAGAACACTGCGTTGTACATGACATCGAATCCAGGTGCGTACACTTCTGCCTTTTCCCGCGCTCTCGCGTTAAGCGATCCTTGGATGGCGACTAACCTTCGAAACGTGATGAATTTATATAAAAAAATACACAGCGGCCCAAAGCCGCGCTGTATATTGTAGCTTATCGCGAGGCCTATAGTTTGTCGTCACCGCAGCACTGGAAAGAACGACGCTGGCCACGTGCTAGCTGCAGCAGCTGTGGAATGCACGAGGTAAGTGGGAATTAAGCAGTACAGTACTTTATGCAGCAATATTCAAGACGATTATGCAGTTATATAAAATGTCGATACTGCCATTAACATCGCTGAACAAAGCTGCACCACACTGAGAATACTCTAGCTATTAACCCTGTTGTATAGGCTTAGTTAGCGTTCGTCGCGGCAACAGAATGACGCTTGCCACGTGTTCTGCAGCTGCTGCACGAAGACTCGGAAGAATGCGTGAGGGAAGCAGGTAATAAGCACTGTAGCACTTTATTAAATCAAATTTGACACGATTATGCCTGCGTGTATTTACGTATAACCTGGTAAAGAGGCCTAGCGCGCAAGTTATTTTGGTGGCCGCGGCGATTGATACGAAGCCACGTGCAACATAGAGAGGGAAGATGAGTACGGGATGTGCGTCTGAGGTCTGCCAGGAAACATTGGGGCGGCCCTGAAAAGAGCCGTTTGGATGCGCAGCGACGTGACGGCATGGCGAACACAACGCCCTGCACTCGTCCGTGGCCTTTGCCGTGCACCGTCAACAGTGGTGCACTACGTCGTACACAGCGCGTGGTTATGCTGCCCTGGATGTTGTAGCGATGCTTCCACTGTAGACATTTACGAGGGTTGCGGCGATGATCGATGCCGCGGTCCCTGACATGAGCTGCTGCGTACAAAGAAAATCCTCGGCCTCTTCGCAGCATACAGGAAACGATGCTGTAAAAGAGTAGAAAAAAAGTTGCATTATGAACATAGCGATTTGATGAATGCGCAACATATGACAAAACTTTCGACAAAGAAATCTGCGTTCTTGTACCTCAATCAGGGTTGAGAATGCGCACGGCAGACGTGCGCCTCAGCATAGCAGTCAGGCAGCGGTTAGTTGCCGATGGCGGATGTTTTCGTGGAGGTCTCCATAGCCGTGGGCGATTTTTTTTTTTTTTTGAACACGAGGAGCGTCCATGCCACGAGCTGCTGCTGCACGAGGTCCTGGAAGCACGTGGGGAGAGACAAGCGACACAGCACTTGTAAATAAGCAAAATGCGAGACAATTTTGGGCAATTTATACTTACCTTGACGGTGCTTGCGATCTCCCGCAGGTCGTCGCCATTACCAACGTCATTCCGCCCAAGGTACAGCTCGGATCGGCGTGCCGAAAGCCCATTCACGTAAAAGCGCAGGCCCGCCATCGTCGAGCACCTCGGTGACCGAACGCGCCGCAGCCATGCAGCAGCGAGATCCACGAACCGAATGCCGGAATCGCGCGCGTTGCCAGAGCGGAGGGGCACCTAGCGATTCCCTAGAGCGTCTAGGGACGAAAAAAACAAGCAAACCCAGTTTTTGGCTACGTCACGTCCGGTTAAGCATCGAGCCGACGCAAAAAACGTCACGCCAGGCCGCGACGTGTCCACCAATCGGCGTTTCCAGCCGAGCTACCCCTAAACGCTTCTGCGCCGACCGGCGGGGGTAACGCGTGCCTTTTCTTCATGACGCCGCAGTGGCGCCGCCAGCGAAAGCCCGGTTCATGACCGTTTCCTCCGGCCGTCGCCACGCATGACAGAAAGCGACTCGCTTCACTTTTTTCCAAGTGCAAATGAGTTTATTGCAAACAAGCTGTCTTACGGGAATAGGGAAGGGATGTAAACATATTACAAAGGCAGGGGAGCCGAGTTTAAGGCTGTTTTTTTACGTACAGCGTGTTTGCTGCGTTCCCGATTTTTGAGGCAAGCAACTCCAAACACGTTATGTCACTTCCTCGTTCTTAATTTTTTTTTCATTAAATGTTCCACGCCATCACAAGGCAACGCGAATATATATTAACACAGTGCTCAGCTGTGATTTATGCGTGTGCATGGGCGTAAGCAGACCTTGCGAATAAATAAAATAAAACGAGTGCATAAGCTTGTATTGCAAAACGGTATCTTCAAGCTGAACTTTTGAAAGTGCAATAAATGACATGCACACATTAGTGTTTTTGAGTCAGTGAAGTAACACACCCCAAAATCATGCCTATGCGTTCAAAGCACGCGTCTTAATTTCATGTGTTTTCTTTGTTTTCGCGCGTTTTCTCGGGCCAGGTTCTTGCTCTTGACCAAGAAGTGGAGGCGCATGATAGAGTAAAACTTGACAACGCTGTTAGTGATCTCAATCTTATGCTCCTCACAACCGATCATAGGCGGAGGTTTGAGCTGCAGAAAAGAGGCGAAGTCTGCGAGACTTTCTCGCCTCAGTTCAGTGACTGTGAAGCAGTGACTGAAGGTCTCCTCGAGAGGTATCACGAGACTGTTCAAAGCATCAGATGGGGATATTAAGTTCCCCATGCTTACGTGGTCTGTGAGAGCGGCCACAGGCGGAAGGGGAGCTTCTGGCGATGCCAGCAAAACAGTGGCACAATCGGCACATTTAGTCTTTGAAAGAAACTTTCGCGCCACGTATCCTGCCAAATAGAAAATCAGCCGCGAATCACTTTTTCCTACCGCCAGGCTGCTGTGGTCGTTGTCAAGCTGGCCAGCGCTGAGCATTTCGTGTGCCGCCTGCACATTCCCTATGTCCAGTAAGTCGTCCACATACCTCTGCTGGGTCTCTGCGTTTGCTATGACGTCATCTGTGTCAAGCAAGCTGCTTAGTAGACCGGGTGAAACATTCCCATGATCAGGTGACTTGGCCAAGTTCATGAACTCCAGAGTGTTTATGGAGATCAAGAACTGAACGGGGGTTGGAGGGTCGTTACTTCCTGTCATTTGTTGCAAAACCCCAAACAGTTGCTCCAAGATGTCTTGGCTTAGTCTGGCGGTCATTAAGTACCTGTAGCCTATTTTGGACGACAGATAATCCAAGAGGGAAAGAGTGCTCGACAGCGTGACTCGGTGACCTTCTGCAGTGCTCCATGATAAGAACCCCTCCTTCTGAGCACAGCGTTGCCACTCATCAAGATAGGTGAGGAAGTCACGAAGTCGCCGAGCTTTCGCAGAGTTCGGGCGGAGGGCGGCAGCTGGAAATCTTGAAGTCATGATGCTGATGATCTCCTGCATCAATTTGACAAGTTCATCGGTCGCGTGAACTGAACCGTGGTTGTACTCAATCTGCTGTCTATACGTGAAAAGACCACGCCGGACATCATCAGAGAACAAGCGAAACGCATAATTTACGCGCATCTTCTCGAATGTGTCCGGCCTTACAACAGCTTTGTGCACCCTGGGCATTGCCTTCAAGCCGACATGGCTACGTTGATCTAGCTGCCATGCGGCATCAACGTGACTGATGGATGCCACACCCTGAGGAGTTGTTAAAGGGTGCTGGGGCAAGCTGTTTCTTACATTCTTCACCAAATGGGGAAAATCGGAGACGAAGTGCAAGGAGCGGTTCTTGTCCACAGGGTGCGGCGACTTGCGGACAACTTGTCCTGCTTTCCCAGAAATTCCAAAAATACGCCACATGGAACGATTCCAGCTAGCAGCGTCTGTTGTTATGAAATCCACAAAAAGTGAGGCGTTTTCTGCCATTATCACACCCTCCACCGTAATTTTTGCTAGCACATCAGCTTTCACGTTCCCCTTCGAGGCGAAAACGCCAAGCACCTGGTGCCACTTTCCCGTGAATGGTTGGAAGAGAACAACTAGGGCGTGATCCGCCAATTCTGGAGCTGGAGCTAGATGAAATTTTTTCGAGGTCCACCAAACCGTTCACTTTCCCGTAGTGACTGACCGTCAGGTTCTCGGAAAGTTTAATTTCATCCATCATAATGCCGCTATGACGTTGCTGCTCCGTCATGCATATGCATTTTTCCTTCAAGGCAGCAAACACCCGTTTGTTGAAGCCGAATCCGCTTCGAAATCCGCGCAGGTACCGTTGGAGACACGTTCTGCCGGGCAGCAGCATGATCTTCTCCTTGCGCAGGTGCTCATAAAGCCGTTTGCTCCTCATCCGCATTATCAAGCATTCGAGCAGCCACTCGCGCTGGTACTTAAAACCCTTCGTGCTTATCCGCTTTGAAGCATTTAAACAGGCCATGACTTGTGACTGTTGTCTTACTGGCAAATTTTCTACTCTTGACATGAGCGCGCACCTTTCTAGTTTTGAGTTCTTCCTCCTCATCTCTTCCAGTTTTGTCTCAAGAGTAAACATATTTCGCTTCAGTCTCTTGAACTTTGCGGTTACAAGCTTTCTCTTCTTTTCGTGCTCCCTAGACCTCCGGTCCTTTGTTCTTTTGTACGACAGCTGATTTAGGAGCAACTTTTTTGCGTATCGGCAATGCAAACAGGAGTCTCCTTGACTTGTGGCGATGCAGACGCATTTGGAGCTGAATGTTGTGTTTCCGTGGATTCTTATATTCCTGGATTTCGCGAGGACGGTGTCAAGTTGGTCATTGCATTTTTATGCCCTGACATGGAATCATGGCATCCACGTCAGCCAAAAGGTCCCCAACCTTTTCACGAGTTTCCAAATCCAGCTTCTGTGTTACGGCCCCTTGCACGGACACGGTGGCTCGCAGTTTTGACGCACAGTGCTCCAGGAGTATTACTTTCACCAGAACGATGCTCTGTCCGCTTTTTCTGCAAGTCGAGAACGCAGAGGCGCCAGAATCTTCAATAGAGTGATGTGTCCAGCCGCTGTGGGATACCATGCAGGTAGTGAAGTCAATGTCAACCGGACGAGGTGGCACTTCGGTTACAGACGTAGAGATACCTTCACTGGAGCTTGGAGGTACTGGATCGTCCGGCACTGTCTCAAGGTCGTGGCTGTCATTTCTGGCAGCCTTGGTTGGGCGGCAGCCTGTGGAATTCTTCGTCTTTAGTTTCGCGGTCACCTTTCTTGACAGCTTGAGACGACATCCTTAGCGCAAAAAAACACACGCACACAAGAGAAAAGGCGGTATCCTTAGATCCAGGTAGCGCTTGTCCCTTGTCCCGCCTTTTCTCTTGTGTGCGTGTGTTTTTTTGCGCTAAGGATGTCGTCTCAAGCTGAAAACCATCTAGCCCGTCTAAAAGTTCTTTTAAACCATTTCTTGACAGGTAAGCAGGAACATCGGGCAGGGCAGAAGGCACGGCATCTTTCGTCAATCGTGGGTGAGAACGTGGGAGGCTAACAACGTTGCCTTCTATCATATATTTGTAATCCCGTTCGATACACTCTTGGTCAAAATGCCGCTCACACACAACGGAGTGTGGCTGCAACCTCTTGTCGGCACGATGAAGAGCAAGCTCCCACCCAGACGGCCACTGACGTCCGACGGACAACCGAACTCGGCCGCAACTCGGCGGCCGATTTCGGACGTCCGCCGGAATTCCGGCGTACGTACGAAAAAGGGTGGTCGAATCCGTTCGCCTAGCGGACAGCCGCCGTACGTCCGCCACTGGATTTGCTTTTACACAGCTATGATATAGTTTGTAGTCGTCGTGCTCGTCTGAACTGCGTATAAATCAGTAATGCCGTCAAGTCTGCATTATATGATGCCAGAGCGAATCGATGCGATAGAAAGCGTTTCCATTAAACAGTTTTTTTTATTTTCCGCATGTTTCATCGTTGAATTCTTCCATTAAAAATTTTTGATTAAAAGTTAAATGACCATTAAACATTTTTCTATCATGATGCTTCGGTGAAATTTTAATCAGTGGCTGAATAGACGCAGTAAGCAGCAAGCTCAAAAAGAACGAAACCGAACCTATCCTCAAAAAAATCTGAAATGAGCCAATCCAATCCACCTGACAAGTTGAAGTTTAGTCATGGAAGATGGCTTCACAGCTTCACGTTTCCGTGTTCTGCATTTTCTGCGCAATTACAAATACCTACGGCTGTAATGCACTGCTAGCATTGTTTCTGCTGTGGCTTGGTGCGGCTGGCACACTTTGTTCACCCGCCGATTCCAAAGTAAGTATTTCACCGAACTTTTGTTTCTTTAGTGGAACTTTTCGATGCACCGATAGTGGTGAGCTTTTGGGTAAGGAAACAGCTCTGTACAGCAGCCGAACGGTCGAGTGTTTTAGGCGAGACTGACAGGATGGCTCCGCGCCGACTAACTAAACTGCAGCCTCAAGTCTGAGGGCCATCTTTCTCGGCATTACTGGACGCTGCGCCAGTAAGCCGCGCAACTTCTCTGTCTCTGATAAAGGAGTGCCTGCCCGAGCTTTAAAGGAGTTAATTTGTTAACCATGCGCAACGTGCTGAGTTGTAAAATACTATACGAGAAAACTTTTGCTCTCCTCGAGCCTATCGTGCGACATGCCTACACTTGTGAAAACGTCGCTAGTTTTTTTGTTTGTTTTTTAATGGACAGCCGCTGATCTTTCTCTCTCGAGCTTTACGGCAACTACAGTTTCTAGAAGGAACGGCTGTAGCTACTAAATAGCTAAAGGTTTAGTACTCTCCTTCAGCTTTGACAAACCAGGACAGCACCTTGCGCATGTTGGTTATGCATGTGGGACCGAACCGCGCAGAACAACCGGACAAGCAGATGAGAAAAAAAAAAAAGTCAGCACTTGTCTTTTTCTTGACCCGTTGTTCTGCGCTGTTCTGGCACGATTTTGACATACAGCCGCCGCGATACAGTTGGGCTGTGAGCTCTGGTACCTGCAACGCCTTCTTTTATGCAAAACAGGCATACTTGGAGGCCATGCAAGCCGCGGGCTAAAAAAAAAACCACGAGTTGAGCAAAAGTGAGATGAAAACAAAATTGTTGTTTCTTTGTCCTTACAGATATTCAAAGGCTCCTCAGAACTTCACTGCATTATTGACAGCGAGATAATGCCAAAGCTACACCAGAGCCATGCAGCACCTTATATTGCATGATACTGAGCTTATGTCTCGCACTGAAAGCTCTTACCATGTTCTTAGATTATCATATTACAGTAGCTTTAAACCCATGCTTGTTAATACAGTGATATCCATAAATTGAATCTATGGCATCATGCTCACATACAAGGCATCTGATAACCGCTGGTCACATGATGTGGGCTATAGCAGAAACCTGTACCTGGTCATCTTACAAGCATTTGTGCAATTGATGCTTTTTATGTGTTGTAAAAGTTTTTGTGTTCTGTTTCTGTATGGGAATGCTTTCCAAGGCTAACATTTGGCTTGCTACAGCAAAACCTCTACCTAGTCATCCTAAAAACAGCACCGCAGTTGGTGCTTTTAGTGTGTTGTAAAAGTATTTGTGTTCTGCTTCTGTATGGCAATGCTTTTCTCGTTGAAGACTAGCATGAGGCTTCCAAAAATTTTTCAGATGCCAATTGCTGTAGCCGATTTCGTAGGCCAACAGGAAGCAGCACTTTGAACATGGAAAACTGTCATCCACGGGGGAAAAACAGCAACATCCCTTTGCATTCTCATTTCTTTGCTATGGCTAAAAGTGAGTATTGTATCATTATCTATATTATTAATATTGAATCATGATTGTCAGTGTTGAGGTTGTTTGAGCGTGATGATTTTAAACACACAGGACATCCCTTCGACATTAAGGTTTTAGCTTGTTTACATGTAGGATGTAGAACTGGTTTCAACAAACTTTATGCAGCAAACTCTTTTTACATTGTCCACCATGTTACTTTTTGTCATTGTCCATTGAAGTTAATAACCAGTATTTTACGTTTACACAGTCGTCCACTCTTAGCTTGAATGGGAATGTGTGGCATGCAGTTTGCAAAGTAGCTATGCATCCGTCACAGCCATGCATCAAGGCTAAGTGGCTTGTGCGTAGAGGGACCCGCCGCTCCAGCTTCACGTCATCTGCCTCTTTGCTCCGGTGTGCAGACGTGCATTGAGTTAAAGTGGTTTATGTGTAGAGAAACCAGGAGCTTCTTTGTCACATCTGGCTGTTTGTTACGGTGTGCAGATGCGCATCGAGGCAAAATGGCTGATGTGTAGAGGGACCAGGAGCTGCTGCTTAACGTCCTTCGCCTCTTTACTACAGTGCACAGCCGTGCATTGATGCTAAGGGGCTTGTGCATAGAGGGCCCAGGAGCTGCAGCTTCACGTCTGCCTCTTCGCTCAGGTACGCAAGTGCGTATTGAGGCAAAATGGCTTATGCATAGAGGGACCAGGAGCTGCTGTGTGGCGTAGTCTGTATATTTGCTATGGTGCGTATTGAAGTACAATGGGGGGGCTCATGTGTAAAGGTACCATGAGCTGCTGCGTCATGTCGTCTGCCTCTTTACTATGGTGCGCAAGCATGCATCAAGGCAAAGTGGCTTATGCATAGAAGGACCAGGAGCTGTTGCTTCACATCTGCTATGATGCGCAGCTGCGTATTGTGGGTGGTGGTGGAAAACATTGCCATCAGATACAAATACAGGAGGTTACTCACTAGCTGACCCTGAGGGGGCCTGTCCTGACAAAAACAAGGGGTCCCTAGTTTGGGACCCCAGTGGTGGTAGAGGGACTAGAGGCTGGTACTTCATGCTGTCTGCCTCTTCGCTACGGTGTGCAGCTGCGATGGATGCAGTGGCATCTCAAAAAGTGCATGCCGCGCACTCGCATGTTCAGCCTGGGTGGACGACTGTGTACCTGCTATAGCTTTGTTATTCATAGAATAAACCTAGGCCAAGTTGGATAAATTATAGCTCACCTCATATGTGGTCAGCAAAGAAAAGCCACTCCAGAAAATCTGATGCATTTACTGTCATAGGATTCTTATTCATATACATGCTACTGACAAGTCAGATTCTTCACCCTCAGAAATGCCAGAAAAATAACCAAGGGTGCGTCTGTAATAGTCTAGCTTGCTCTTTCTCTGCAGACTTGAGTCAGATGTGTGTTCCATTGCTGTGGGTGGGACAGGTGTGAATCTTTGATTTTAAGCTTGCAACAAGTATGTATTGTAGTTTAAAGGCAAAACGGTACTAATAATCGTAGCCCCCCGTGGCCTTTATCCCCTTTTAATAGTGTTGCTAGACACTGAATTATTAGTTTACTCTGCACTGTTTCTGTCTAGTTAATGTGCGGAGATGTACATATATTTATATGACTTGGAGTTGTCGACTTTGCACTTAGAAACATTGTAGCGTTATCTGATGTGTTGCTTTCATTTCTTTAATGATTTCTGTAAGGGATCGGTGGGTATGCTAGGCACCATTATTAGTCTGCTCTTTTTGGGTCACCTGTTCAATGCCCAGCTGCGGCCGTCTCCCACTTGCCCTCGGACAGGAGGCGGAGAGACACGCACAGAGAGGCAGCTACAGCAGCTACAGTGCTTAACGGAAACGTAGGCAGAGAGGGAAAGAAGTCCCCTCTTCCAAGGACTTTGCTGTCGCACTCGAAGACGCGGGGACAGGCAGTTTGTTCTCGTTGCTGTGTCATGTAGGGGGCTCATTTTTATTTAAGGAGCTTTACGAACAGTATACAACTAAGGGGTCCTTAGTACTAAGCGTACTAAGGGGTCCTTAGTACGCTGACTGGACCCATCACCCGGAGGCAGCACAGCTTTGAAACGAGCACCTCTTTTGGAAGAACTGCTTATCGTTCAAAGAAAAAACACTGTCAGGTTGAAGGGTGTAAGGCCCTCTTCCTTGTTGGGGAGCCCATGAAAGTGACAATTATTCAGTGCAGGCGCGCTGAGTGGGGTCTCGTTGAGGATTCCAACCCTGGATGTCAACAATGGTGGGAGATGGCGGCGTTGAAAAAGGGCAAGTGTGTAACAGTGACGGTATGATGCGGAGCGGGAGGACGTGGGTTGGCTCTTCTGATGTGGTCCGCAATGGTGCTGACGCGGACGCCAATAATTGCAATAATTGCCCTGTGAAAGGAACCGCCAAGGATGCAAGCTTTGGGCAATGGCTGCGCACGTGGGACACCGTTTTGATGTGTTTTAATTTTTTTTATTTTTTTTTCCTAGGGGAGAGAGTTTGGCATGTGACCTAGTGAGCCAATCATTTCGAGGTCCATTCTCTAAATTCCGTTTGTTGTGAAACGAATTTGTTGCCCCTTTTGCATTGCTTGTATTAGGAAGAGGGTGAAGAACTTATGAAAGTGGAAAGACATGCCGAAATGTTTGTTAGCCAGTCATGTGTGAGTTCGTTGTCATTGGGGATGAGAAATGTGGGCGGAGTCCCGAAGTTAATGAAACGGCCCCGCGGCCTGGAGAACTCGTTCTGAGCTAGATTTTGATCTCTTTCCTCTTCGGCATAGATCATGGTCATTGTTTCACCTGCTGTAAATACGTACATTCATGTATAAAATTTTCAGTTCATCTTCCTCTCCGTGTGCAAGTTGTTGTGGCCAGATGCAGTAAATTCCCTATTTTCCTTCATTTCTATATAACGTGCCTTTCTGAAGATGGTGAGCTCTTTTGTCCAATCCTGTAAGAAAGCAGCAAAGCGCTCCCAAATCTTCCACAAAACTGTGTGATATCTTTAATACTAACTGCAGCTTGGTGTCACTCAAAACATGTAGTTGAGGTAGATTTCTTCCCCCCCCCCTCTTTTTGTTCGTTCAAATGAGGACCAGCGGACACTAACTCTTGCTTTTGTAATGCCCTAGGCCCCGCCTTAAGGCAGTACTCCAATGTCAATACCATTTTTATAGCTATGGCTGTCCAACAGCACTAATGTCTTTTATACACTTCTTTTACTAATCTCTTACCCAAGTGGTGGCTTATACTGCGGGGGCGAAAGTCTCTGGACAGTATGTCTGGAGATTTTGGACTAGAGTCGCGATGTAAACGAATTGTGACCTTATTTCTCTTGCACACATGAAAGAACTAACGTTCAACTTTCACATTGACAAGTATGGTCCGAGTTTCCTGGTCGATGTGAAAGTTATGTGCTTTGATTGCAGTTTGTGTAGTCCACACACTTGTCCCCGATATTACATAGGGGCAAATTAGGCGCCTTTACAGGGGCAGTTTCTTTGGCGCCCACTACCTTCCCCATAAAAAAGCTACAGTATTTCTTATGAACAGCTGGCTGCATTTATAAATACCATTATTTTTTTGTAATTTGTTGTGCGTAGTTGAGAAATCCATGACATACATGCACAGCTGGTTGCCAGAATTATGCAACCATATTTCAGTAACTAACATCCATGCTGCATGCTGCCGGTAATACATCAGGAGCTTGTGGTTGTCAGCTTTTTGTGTTTTGTGTAACTATAAGCCTTACTATTGTAATGTCACATATAGCGCTGTGGGTAAACAAATAACTTTACTTTTAACTCTTGTAGAAGCATGAACACTGCGCAATCACTGCGGCGGGCTATGCTTCCACATTGGGCTTTAGCCACATGTCAAATGTCTATCTTTATTCTGCTGCAGCAGCTTGCATGTTATCAGATAAGTTACTTCGTCGCAGCTGCTCTAAGGAGACGCTTTCTAGACGCTTGTAGCCTAGATGTTGATGTCGATATACCCCCGACACGCCCAGGGAATGTCTTCGGTAGAGGGTACATGGAAACCAGCGAAATGTGCAGTTTACAGAACAAAAAGGTAACAATTTTAAATGATGTTATTATTGATCACTTCTTTTCAGAGCAGGAACAATGACTTTAGAAATGTGCCTGTTAAACCGCTCAAAATGCAGGTTTCTGCCGCCAATGCGTACCTGTGTAATTGCAATGCTCTGGCTGTGCTTTATGTTCATATACAGCATCCTTTATGCTTAGTTTCTCTGCATGTGCACTCCATGTCTTGGGCATTGCTGAGGGCGCATAGCAGCAAGCATAACATGCCATGTTTGGTCAGAGTGGCATGTTCAAAGAGACGACATAAAAACATTAAAATACTGAATGCCAGGTTCTGGTCAAACTATGTTTGTATCTTTTGTTATTCTGCATGGGTTTTGCTACAGTTATATGACCTTTCTATATAGTATGTGACAGTTCTGAATGGAGATGCATGCGTACAGTGCCATCTGGAAAAAGCAATTGAGAGAAACTGGTAGTTGCCCTTGGAGATGAGTAATCAAAGTTCAGCACAGATAACTTGAATTTCATTTTCCCTTCTATTGCAGGAGGAGCCCAGCCTGCTCTTTCCATCTCAGGCCTGAAAGACCAGCAACAGCTGATCGAGCAAATGCACAGGATAGTAACTGCTCCTGGAATCCCGGCCTGCGGAGGCCGCCCACAGAGAACTCGATCATCTCCTCGCTAATTCCGAAATATTAGGTTTCAATAAATACATTTTCCTCCACCACCTCCCCAAGGGAAGAGCTGTCACGGCCAAGGATAATTAAAAAAATTATTCAAGTAGATTCTTAATACTCCAGTTGGCCTGCATTTTACCATGCCATTCCTTAACATCGATATTTTTTTAGTGTAGACTATTTATGCATGCAGTTTTTGCAATAAAGCAAGAAAAATGCTTTTTTTTACAACCTCGCATGCTGGTATGCCTATGCTCTTAGCATGCTTTCAGGAATGGTGCATTTGTGTAAAGCTCAGCTAGCATATGTGCCTCTTTGATGGAAGTTTTAATTGCACACTACTGTTCAGTGCTTTGTGTGTGAAAGTAAAGCAGACGACAGGAAACTTGAACCTGTTGCATATTCTATTGTCTGCTTTACTCTCACGACAAAGCCATTGAGCACTAGTATGTGACTGAAATTTCCATGGCACATGCTTGCTGAGCTTTACACGAATGTTATTGGCAAGTTTTTACACCAATAGCGGGCCCTGCAAGCATGTTCCGGGAAACGTCCGAATGTCCGCCTCCGGCTGCCCGTCGGACGTCCGTGGGACGCAATCCGGATCCACGAACGATAGTCCGACGGACGTTCGCTGTACGTATATCGAACATAACCGGACTTCCGTCAGATGTCCGAAGGTCCGAAAACGGACGTCCGTCGGTCGACCGTCGGACGTCTATGGCCGTCTGGGCACCTTTTGAACAGTTCGGGATCCCGCGGCGCCGAAAACAGCGAGACTTTCAGTCTTTTTCTCGATGACTTGTAGCCGGATTTGCAGAAGGGTGCGAAACAAGTTGTGTCCTTTTTGGTCTTCATTCCGATCACTTCTCACAAAAAGCGCAGCGCCTGCTCCGCTACGGCGCTTGCATGTGGACGATGACAGACAGCAAACAGACGAGAAAACAGGTAGCTAGTGTCGTCTGTTTATTGTTTCAATGCCAGACCGCAAAAGTCTCAGTTTCAGCTACTATTTTGACTGATAACGCAAGTAATAAGTAATGTTTTTAAACAAAAATGAGGTTAACAAATCGCGCGATGCGATTGCGACAAGTAGCAGACGATCCGCCGGTGAGCACCGGGCGGAGAACAGCAACGCCAGGTTCGTCGTCATGAAGCGGAGGCACGCGGAACTACGCTTTGTGCCCTGCCGGTCGGCACACCTACCCATCTAGCCACCGTTGGCAACCCTGCAGAGTTCTGAAACACGTTTGGCCCGAGACCTTCTTTATTGGAATGCTCCGTCGCTTCTCCGCATGCGCCAGCTGAAAGAAGTGAGGAGGAATAACTTGCCGGATGTGACGTAAAACTTAATTTATATTTTGTTTGTAAAATGTCTGTCGCTTCCCGTCGCCGTTTCTAGCGATAGGCCGATAGCTGGTCGCCAGTGTCGCCGGCTGCGTGATCGCTCGCAAGGCGGAATTGGCTGTGGCGATGGTGGCGGACGGGTTTCTTGGCATCGTAGTTTGAATATCGTAGCCGTGTGGCCGTGTTCCTTTCCACTTGTTATAATACTCCCTGAGCTCGGCCTCGCGTACTGCTGGGCCGAATTATGGACTCCGCTCACAAGTTTGTGAGCGTGAAGTCAAAATTACGAAGCTGTGACGCAGCCTTGAGACGTCAATCGTGACGAGTATGCGAAATCGTCCAATTACCAGCGACTTTTAGCGTGGCTCCGCCCTAGTAGTCCCGAATCCTCGGCAAACGTTGATGCCAGAGTGTGGCACAAAACTGAGCAGGGACCGTCTCCTAACTTTTTCTAACACGACGCAACTAATACGCAATAAATAAAACAAACAAAGGTTTATTTTGGCAAGATACTATTTTTAGTATTGATTAACATTGAGCTCAAGTTGAAGCGTTCTTAGTTGTGTAGTTATACTTGCTATTAGGTAACTTTTGTTGCCGCGAGGGTGCGCCGGCGGCGTCATGGCGTGCACATGGCGGCCTGCAAGCAAACAGCTGATTCCCCGAGAAGGTGCTGCTTTTTTTAGTGTCGTCGGTAATCGAAGTACCGTGCAAGTGCCGTGAGCATGCTGAAAATCTAATAGAATGCAGTCGAAGTCCAGGGCCTGCAGCGATAAAATTTCATGGAGCGCTTGACACGGAAATGGACAAAGACAACTTGCGAAGGTGTTTTCGGTCGGCGCCTACTAGTACCGATGAGAAAAGTGCTTAAAGTGCAACATGCAGGCTCCGTGGTTCTATTTGTTTCTCATTAGGAAATGCAAGACGACTGTGAAGCATGTAGTGTAGGCCAAAATGAAGCTCTGTCCTTGCATTATTATCTGTTTGTATGTAGCTGGATAGTTTAGCAAAGAACATGATCATGGGAATGCTTCCACCCCTGCCGTGATTGAACCCGAAGCCTTCATTCACTGCAGTGCCACCGTGACAGGGCTTTCGATGTAGCTTTCGTTGTAGTGTGCTCTGTATTTTTTTTTCTTCGTTCTCATGAGTGAGTTGCTTTGTTTTTGAGCGATACCTTCTGCCCACACACCATTTGCTTGATGCATATGTGATGTTTTTCTGCGTACGCTAAAATCACTGTGAGCACTAAAACTCGCAATATTATGCATTCAATTTGTCAGCTTTACACTGTTTAGCATTAAGCAAATGCTTTCTATGCGTCCTAACAGTATATGCAGGCCTGTAGTCCTGGAAGGTTCACTAATGGAGACTACCTTATGCAAACAATGTACATAGCACTACTTGTGTCATGTTTCTGCACTGTTAAGAGCCATACTTTGTTTCCTGCTTCTGAAATGTGCCAAACCTATGACAACTACTATGCAAGCCTGTAATCATTAAGCAACTATTATTTTGTGTCATGCCTCTGAGTCGCAGTTTTATGCACAATACTTTCATTTCTTGTTTCTGAAGTGTGTCAGACCTGCGATGAGTACAGTGCCAGCTTACAGGCTCTAAAAAATTATTCGTGTATGTCTTCTCTGTGTAGCACAATCGTGCAGCACGTGCAAATAACTGCCTGTGCTATTGCAGGCAGTTGGTTTCGCTGCTGCATATTCAAGCGTGTGAAACGCTGCAGGAAAATAAAGGGGTACGGTTGATACACGTGCTTCTAAAAAACTTCTGTGAGACTTTCCCATTCCGATAGGCATCACAATTGCTGCCTCGTTGTGAAACACTTTAATTATGTACTCAAACACAGGCACACACACAAACACCAACATGCACGGTTGCAAGCAACAGTGAACGGGGGGGGGGTTCGAAGACAAATTTGACTTGACAGATGAGGTTCGAGAAGATTCATCATTATCACAAAGGTTTCTGGCACAGACATGAAACGAGAAGGCGCTGCACTTGGCTGCCTGCGATGAGTTGGTCAGCTACGTGTGGTATATCATAGCCGATTGTTGTGCTGGCATTGACGCCGCAGCTGTTGCCGCACCATGGGCAGCTGTGCCAGCCAGCTCTGGTGGCAGGTTCTGTGGAACAGGCTAACATGATTCTGTATGGCTTTTCCCTAGAGGTATGCATGGCAATAGTGATCCCACTTCCAAGTAGCCGGTACACAGATGTGACCCTTTCTTGTCCAAGCCAGCAGCACCCTCCTCGTCTGCAGGCAGGAAGACATCCAAAGAAGTTATGCAACACGGCACATGTTACACGCTCTGGCTGGTAGAGAAGCGTCTAGTATTTTTGCAAGCACTGGAAGCGGCTCTTCAGCACGCCCACGCAGTTATCCACCATTAACCTTGTGGAGGTGTATGCCTTGTTCTATAGCAGTTATGGAGAGTCCGGACCGGGATGCCATGACACTGGCAGCCATGTCTCCAACAGGTGCCCCTTTCACCAGCATAACCGAAAATGGCACGCTGTTAAGCACATTCTTCGTCGTTGTCGACCTCAACAGCCTCATAAACTTTAACAGCCTTGCTGACACAATGCAAGAGTCGCATCAAGTAGCTCATTGCCAGGTCTTGCTGACGATGACATTCACGGGAGTGCAGACAATGAATGATTGAAAGTTTCAGCAACACTGCTGTAAGGACAGCCTTGCACTTCATATCGGTATAAATGGTGCCCCATTCCTACTCAATACAGGCGTCAAACACACGCATTCCCATATTCGTTTCTTACGTAGGCATTTCAAAAATGTACGACGTGTCTTACGTTTCAGCTTTTATAAAAGCCAAAGAACGGCAATACATGTGAGGCATGTGGAGCCTACCGTAACTTATCTTGCAAAGAGCAGCACGGCTCACTGTCGTGAATTCGACGCCTCGCAGAAGGCCTTCCTCGGCCTTTGTCATGCCTGTGTGCAGCCGAGAAGGCCGCCAGAAGAAAGCATCATGCCAAGATACCACGTAGGGAGGTTCATGGCCCAAATCATGTCGGCATCTCATATCTGAAAACAGGGACATCACAAGGCTACTCGTAGACGCCCGATGGGCCGTCGACAAACCCGACGACGCCCGGTATGCTGCCGTGACGAAGGAAGCCTTTCTTCGCCGCCGCCTTGCTGCATGCCGCAAACGCTTTCGAAGTGTCGGCTGCGCGAGGCCGATGTTCGCCTCGTTGCCAGTAGCGGTTTGGAAGCCACTAGGAGCTCGGAAAAAGCGCAGTGCACACATTATCTGCCGCCACACAGACAGCGCACTCGGCCGCACACACCTATCTCAGTTCGTCGCGTCGCACAGTCACTGTCCTATATCCTTCTCGAGTAGCAACATGCGTCGAAACATCTCGCCCGGCACGTCAAACAGTCTTCGTACACCGTCCTTTGCCGATGATCGCGTCGGGGCGCCGCCGCTACCGCCTCACGAGAACGCCGGCCGCCGCATAGACCGCCGCCATTTTTCCTTTGTGAGCGCGCTCACAAACGAGTTGTGAGCGGCTCGCGTCGCTCACATCCCCTGCTCACTATTGGCCCGTAGTCGACGTCACCACTTCAAGTGTGTTCATGACGTAAACAGCAGACGTCGATGATGTAAAGGACGGCCACTCCCACCGTTTTGCCGCTGGCCAATAGGAAGATTGTGAGTGTGAGTTTGATTGTGAGTGTGAGCCGTCTGTAATACGGCCCCTGTTCGTCAAGCGGCAAGCTGTGATATTCCCATGCGTTCTCTTTGTTACAGATAGCACCATCTCCGACCTGTGGACTCTGCGACGCTAGTTCTGCAATTCATATCAGCCCGCCCTTGCCGATGGAACATGCCTGCAGTATGTTGCAAGTAACTGGTGTGGTCAGCATTCCATGTACTTACTTGCATTTCCCGAAATATATACGAGTCACTGCCTCTGGATCATCTGGAAGTGCGTATACAATCAAACTGAGGTGTACAGCGCAAGTAGCGCAACACATGGGATGCGAAAAACTCGTCTCCGATCGAGTGCGTAGTTGAATGGAATCTCGCTGTCATTTTTATCGTTGTTCTCGACTTCGACACCACTATTTAGTAGCAGTGGTAAACTTTAAACACCTCGAAATACCAGTATGAAAAGGCCGGTTGGAGCCTGTAATTTGTACGAAATTGCCTCTCTATCCTGGATTTCAAGAGGTCGGTTAGTGTATCCGCAGGGCAATTGTTTTGCCATTTTCGTTGCCTTTATCGGATGTACAAACACGGAATTCGGTGTCCAATTGATGCAGGCAGCTTGGCACAGCTATTATGAGGCTCCGATGCGGTAGCCAGCCCGGAACTAACCGGGCAATAGAACCTCAATCGGGCAGGCCAGCTATTCATCACAGCTCTCTAGTGACTCGCTGCTGGCCTACAGGACTAGTCATGCAACCGTGGAACCCAGGTATATTTTCAAGTAAACTTCTGTGCTTAGGAGTGCCGGTATCCCGCCCGCGCAAAGAAAAAATGCTCTCCACATCTCCCGACGCAGTCCTGCCTCTAGTTTTGCTCCTAAAGTTGAAGGCTCGACGCGCAAGCTGTGAAAGTCATGGTATTTTTGCACAGTATTTATCGTCCAGCTGCTCTAGCTCTAGACAGTTCTTGTGTCGAATTCCTGTAGTTTTTTTTTTTTTTAGAAATCCCACAGCATCCTATTCGATCTATGTTATTTATACTTGACCTGCTGTGCTCATCATTGTAGACAAGCATGTAGAATAGTGTCAAACAAAAAAATAAAAAGTGCTTCGTTTGTGATTCCATCTTTGTCCAGTCATTGCCGCTGCGACTAGTTGCAACATTCACCAAAAACAAAGTTTGCCAAGTAATTATTTAGGGAAAACAGGCCTTAGGGAAAACAGGCCAGCTGTGAAAGCTGCAAAGATATGGACTGATATCCCTTCATATTGTTTCACACAATCATGCTAATTTTGTGTTGCATTTTCAAAGATTTAACCAGTCTGCTTGCCAGCGCAAGACGGAACATTTATTGCAGACAGCATATTGGTTGTGTAGTGTCAAAATACACACACGCATCTCGATTTCAGGACATTCAATACCCTTGGGTGGTCACAAAATACTCCTAATGTCACGATAGCCAACTGCAGCTATGGGATAAAAAAGGTATATGAACATAAATCATTGCAAGAGTAACAAAACTGTAAATTTGCACTGGTAAAAATATTTAACACTACACAGTGAAAGTAGTTTTGCTAGAACCATTGCTGTGACTGACATGGCAAACAGTGCTTGTTGCCTTTAGTGATGTGTTGAGCACAAGGCCTGCATGGAGATTTTAATCCTGTCAGTAAGGCGAAGTTATGTCCTGTTTTTGTTGTGTTGTCATGCATGCAGGCCAAGGTAATGCCATATGGTCCTTGGTTCCAACGCTGCAATTCTGAAAAAGTTACTGCCAACACAGGTCCGATGTACACCGTCCCACTGCTGACCGTGTATATTCCTAAGTGATGTCCAAGTCTTGGGCAGACACTAATCGACGCAGCTCACAAAGCAACATTCCTGCCAAGGTGGTTGCCTACCATAAACCACATGCCAAAGCTGCCATTCATGGCAGCCCAGAAGGAATGAAGTACTGACGAAACACATTTGAGATGTTTAGTGAGTTCACACAAGAGGGAGTTGATAATATGGTTAATTAGTCATCCAGTGAAATTCACACTGTATTTATTTTGTTAAACAAAGCTCCTTTTGTGAAGGAAATCAAGCTCCAAGTAGCCACAGGCAGAAAGTAGGCAAATGGCAATACATATTGAAATACTTATTATGAATTGTGTTTTATTGTCGGATTTCTTTGAAGGGACACTAAGGAGGATGGAAAGCAGTTTTCCTGTATCGCTAAGATACAGTGTTCTAATCTTAAAGAGACCACACGAGTCGCTTTGGGACGTTAAACCCCACAAACCATTAAAGAGACGACTTAAAATGAAAGCAGAGGTTTTAAAAGGATGGAAAGACCAAGAAACAGAACAAAGATGATGCCATTACCGGCCAATTTTGCAAGTAAAATGCATGCTTCCACACAGAAGTTTTGCTGCAGATTACTGCAAGATATATTGTGTCCTGAGCCACTCTAACGGGGCAGTGACACATCCTTTTCAGCAAGGTCGTCATGAATCGACTCATGGGAAGGCTTCCAATTAAAATTTTCTCACCAATAAATACTATATGCCACAATTGCTGCCAGACAACACAGCCTTAATGAGAGAAATAATCAAATATTTACTGAAACCAATGACTCAATGGAGTTGTCCTGAGTGTTCCTTTCAAAGGGTGCACTGAAGCATTCAAGCAAAGTATGCACTGATGTATGTGAGAAAATATTCTGAGGTAACACAATCTTTGCTCTAACAGAAGACTAGCAACTTCACCACAAAGAGGGAAAACAGCTGCCTAGGTACACTGGTACAGCACATACAGCAATTGTAATAATTAGCAGACATGCATTGCAATTCACAAAATGTCAGGAAATGTAATCGCTAGGTTAAGTATACTGGCATTAAATGTGCAAGCATATTTTGCAGATTGCCGAGATTTATTTCTTACTTCAATTATTTATTTCATATATACGGCAACCACCTTTGGTCAACGAAAAAAGGGTGTACAGGTGCCATGAAATGGGTCAGATTAGATGTGCTAGGTTTCTCTCTTGGAGGAGCAAGGAGAGAATCATTCTCCTGTAACCAGTTGACGGTGGATTCATCCAAATGTGAAGGTCCGATGTTCGACGACCCAAAAGTTACCTAAACGGGCATCTCTGCCAGTCGTCGACCAGAGCATACGCAAGAAAGGTGGTCATGTGTAGCCCAAGCACGGACATCTGCACGAGAGAAGGCAAAAAAAAAGAGCTCACACTTTGGGTATCACATCAAAAATATGTGTAAGCCCACTCAGCAACCAAAAATGACGGACATTGTGCATGCATGCAACGCATGAATATGTCAGCGCAACTTAACAGTGTTGGCGTTCATGTCATGTCGTAATTATGGTGCAGTGAGGCTTGCTGATGAATTAAACAGGCTCTGGTCATCACAAACCTTTCAGCAGCACCTTCCCACAATCAATGTCCTGACCTTTCAATAAGACAGCTTTCTCCTCCTCCCATTGCTAGAATGCATCAGAACGTTCTTGCTCACAGCATATAAATACGATCAATATGATAAAGCTCACCATGAATGCCATTACGGTTTCTTTCCCTCCCCCTTATCATCTTCTTGTACTGTATGTACAGCTTTCTTGACCTATCCACATCGAAAGGCGAGCAACTCAGAGTGCTCGCCCAGAGCAAAGCATCAGAGAGGGCACTAGGAATTTTGCTTTGGTGCATTGTAGGACGCAGCCTAGCTGGCAGGTGGTGTTGGCGGTATTCTAGATGCTGCCATTTGAAAAGCTATCAGGACGAGCAGCAAAACACGGGGCCAAGATGAGAAGACATCAACAGCATGACAGACCACACTAGTAGGACCAGACATTCGATCGCGACTAAAGACGGACACAAAGATAACATGGAAAGGGGGGCTAATTGGTGGTTAGTACTTTAACGCATATTGCAACCGCACGAAGGACAAAGAAGAAAACAGACAGGATGGAGCGCGTGAACAGGTATGTGCCATCAACTTAGAGAACGACGACAACTGCAATATTAAATTTCCGCACCCCTTGCTGTACCATTTCTTTCTGTCCCTTGTCCTTCAGCGGTTGCAACAGCTCAAGGCCACAAAGACGAAACCAACAAACGACTATATATGAACTCATAAACGTGCAACTAGGTTGGGACTCGCATTGAGGCATGTTATCGTCATTTTTAAATCGAAATGGAACAAATAAATGAAAACGCCTAGAAGAACCTGGCAGAGGAAGAAAATCACAAACTACCACAATGCATTTAAACAAATCGAGAAATAAAAACCAGAGCGCATTTTCAACGCCGCGGCACTTTTCCGTACCTGCCCACGATTTTGCCAAAATGCAAAGAAAAAGATAACAGGCAAGAAAAAAGTTGCGATGATGATGATGGCAGGCTCGGAAGGAGGCTGCTACTGGCTGATGGCTCAGGGACTGAGGCGCGGATTGCGAATGGCTGGAAATGAGCTAACAGCATGGGTATCTATGTTTCAAAAGGAGCCACTGTACATCTGCCAGAGTTCCTTCACTTTCTTGTTGGCATGCCAGGCATCACACACTTGTAACTTTAGAAATCAAGGCCTGTCTTAGGTCAATCAGTTTCTAAACAAGTGCTCACATGCCGCAGTAATATTGAGAAAGTTATTGGCTTGATCTTTTGTGTTCAGAGTGGCTTGCTGCTACAAGCCACATCAAAGTGTGCCCCTTGACTTAGAAGCAGGCTGGAAATGAGCCGACAGCAAGGGAATTGTTCTTTCAAGCAGCCACTGTATGTCGACAAGAGTTCCTTAACTTTGTTGTTGGCAAACCGAGCATCACATACTTGTAAATAGATATTACGGCTTAATCAGTTTGCAAAATGGTTGCAAGAAAAAGTATGAAAAGGGATGGAACTCAGGGTGAGCCATGGCAAGATCTTCACCAGGCAGTCAGACAGCATGCTGACTGTTCAGATACTAGCTGAAAATGACATCAATAAAATCTTCACAAGCCAGCCCCATGCCATTGATGTATCCAGCAGTACCGAGTAAATAGTGTATTAGCTTAGCTACCTACAAAAAAACGGTAAAATGGAGTATCACGAACTGATACTGCCATCAAAACTCGACTTACATCAGACTTTTTTCCAATCAGTCCTGCACATTAGTGCAAGTTCGGCTGGCTGTAAGGATAAAATTACTATGCTTTTGAACCAGTTTTCTTTTATGTTTCATGTAATACTAATGACTGAAACTTGGTACTAAAATAACTGCAAAATGCTAGAAATTGAAGAGTACGACAGTATTTTTCTCAACCGTACAAGTAGGCGAGGTGGCAGTACTGGTATTCTTGTTGCAGGTCGGAACAAATACGAAATTCTTTCCGAATTCAGTATGTTCACTGATGACTATGAAATTTTGATGCTACCAAATAAAAGAGAAACAATTTCAGTTGTCTACTGCCTACCGCAAAGAAATGTCGTGTGCTTCTTTCAGTTTTATGAAGCATTTCTCAACATTGCTTCACAAAGTCCCCTCAAGTTGATCAATGGCGCCGACTTCAACATAAACGTTATAGAAGGTAATATACAAGTGAAAGATTTCAAAGCGCAACTACTCTCTTGGTTTCTCAAATGTGATTGTTTCACCAACTCAAATTACATGTTACGCATCTTCAACACTTTACCTTTTGATAACAGACACAACCGTTTACAGTGTAGGTACAATTGCCTCTAATATCAGTGATCATTGTCTGGTTTTTATGACACACTGCAGCAATCCAGTGGAAACTACTCAGCCAAACGTACCTTGTGTTACACAACACATCAGCAAAAACAGTTTGCGATAGTTCAAACAAGCTGTCATGTTCAAACAAGCAACCTTGGAATTTACAAATTCCAAAGGTGATCCAAATGAAGTATATAATGAATTCACCAATGTCTTTGTAGCTGCTAATGCTAAGCAATCTTCTTTCAAAAAGATATAACGCTTTAAGAAGGTCAGAAAGCCATGAATAACAAAAGAGCATCCAAAAATGATTAAGTTAAAAAATAGACTCTATCAATCTTTCTTACGGACAATTTAGAAGTGACCCTTAAAGAGATTAAACATTTTTGCAATACCCTTAATGCCAAGCTTAGAAGGGAAAAATTGTCATACTCTCTAAGAACTGGAACTCCTATTTCAAGAGACAAACAGCCTAATTACTCCTGCAGATCTCACTGTACTCCTGCAGATCTCACATCTACTCCTGCCATATGCGAAAAAGAGTGAAATGGCCTTTCACTGTTTCAAGAAAAAATGAGCAAAGTGAATGTTCTACTCTGCAAATTTACATAGAGTTACAGGTTATTTTACTTCTGCAAAAAGAAATAACTTTCCTTACCACACGTTTCGATTGTTGCTCGGGAAGCACAAGTGTCAATATTGGACATTGAAGCAGACAGCCATGCACATTTTGTCTGCCTGCGCAGGTATTATATAAGCTTCATCACACTTCGAAACAAGCGTAAAACATATTCGACTATATGGACGAATACAGCTCGAACATTCGATGGTTGCAGTGCTACTTTAGAAGTTCCAAGCGGCCCCAAATTTACAGCTCAATTTCTGAGTGGGAAGCTGAATTGTCTTAGATTTTCGTGCAGCTGAGGAGCAATTATAAGTTCATCACACGCACAGAAAGAATTAGGTTCCATCTTTGTGGTTTTTCATAAAAAAAAAAAGAGGTGCATGCAAGTTTAGGTACGTATACACCGGGGTTCCAATTAATTTTTTGACTCATCGGACAGCACCGACACCGTGTTTTGATGACACGCATACGTCGTACGTCGGGTTAAAATTAGTTCAGCATATCCGATCTATTTCACGCGAGGCTTTAGCATAGAAATTCCTATGTCCCACGAGTATGACGCGGTGTACGGAAATCCAAGGCAAAATCGCACAAGTTCGTCGCACGGTTGGTATTTTCAGCTACTGCTTTTCACGTATGCACACTGCCAGAAATGGGAGATTGTTATGCGATGAGTGTGTACTAGCTTAAATCTACGTCAAAAACAAACTGTCATAGTTCATGCTGTATGTGACGCGCGTGAAACAGCACGTCTTATTTTAATATACAGGTACTTGCTTAGCCGTCTAACTGCAAATTTACTCCTGGCTGTTTTCATGTTGACATTGTATTTTCAAAAGTACTACGCGGCAAATCTTCCGCTCGCATAAGCGCGGGGGTATGTTTGATCGCCTCAACGTCGAACATACCGAATATACGCCCGGGCAGTTGGGCACAGAAATGGCGCAGAACAGTCTGAAAAATTGTTGTGGCCTGTAGCACATCATGGCTGCCCAAGAAGACAGAGTTACGGACTCGGCCGATGGACGTCCCCAGCATTACCAACTACTCCCTTCCCCTCTGACCTACAAGACTAGTGGAATAAGGGAGTAATTACTCATAAGCATCCACCAAAGCACAGCGATAAGGCTGCAAAGGAAAGCTATGCAGCTTTATCAAAACCTCTTTGGTTGAAAAAGCTGCATATCTTTTCTTGTAGCAATAGGGCTGCCATCGGTTGGATGGCAATGAGTAATCCCTTTTTATTTCAAGTCTGTTTAACCTTGGAGGGTTTCCCTAAGGCATAAGAAATGAGCATTAGACGATTTTTTTTTCAGTGATCACATGTTGAAATGTTTTGTGTCTGCATGGTCTTGCTTTGTGACTAAACTGTGTACAAGTGGGAGTTGATGAAGACAGTGATGCACAGCATGAGAATTTTTTAACAAAAGGACAAAGCGCTAACGACACATTCACAAGAAAAGAGGCCACGTACAAGCGCTCACTGACAACTGATCTTTTATTGAAGGAAAACACACAATATATAGGCACACTGTGGCGGAGCTAATCAGATGCAGCAAGCGTCAAAAGGTGAAAGGACCATAAAAGCGATAAAAGACAACAGGCATAAAAGCGATAAAAACAGTTATGATGGATGGTTCGGAAACAACAAACTGATCTATGACACGTGGTGTATAGGGCCCGATGTAACATGAAGACATTCTTCAAAATTGATCAAAAAACTGACAATCACAATTTTTTTTTCCGACACACGACTAAAAGGAAAATACTTCAAGCCCTCTAGCATAATAAAGATATTAGTTTATTCAAGTCATCAGGCTTGCTCATCTTAATGCGACTCTAAAATTCATGCGCGAAAATCAACCGCGCTCTTCTAAAAAAGAGAACTCACTCTGATACAGCACTTTGGACGGTTCGCTAACGCAATCTAGACCTTTCTTTATTAGGAAGAAGGCTTCTTTCAGCTCACGAGCTACATTGTCTCAACTTTTATCTAGTACAGAAGTTACTTTTAGTATAGGCATGCATTTGCACTTTTTGCAATGAATCGGCAGATTAGATCCAGTGCCTTTCTCAAGCGATCGCTCGTGCTCTCTCAAACGCTCGTTCAAACATCTCCCAGTCTGGCCGATGTATACCTTACCGCAAGTGAGTGGGATCTGATATACGACACCTTCCTTGCACCCGACATATGGTTGGGCATGGCGTGTTCCCCATGTTTCCTTTACTGGTCTTGGGTTATTAATCCGAGGGCACAGGGAAGCCAGCTTGCAAGGGGCACAAAATACTACTGGGACTTTAAATTTATTTGTGACCTTTTTCAGGTTGTGCGCCGTGCGATGACAATAGGGCACAACTACAGGTTTAACCCTTCTAGAATCCTCTTGAGTGGCCCTACCTCTCGTACCTTTTACTTTTTTGATCAAGGACTCAACTACAGCAGATATAACGGTCTGTGGGAAAGCTGCCTTATGTAGTCTTTCAATCTGAAGTTCAAAGCCACTTTGCATGCAATGTTCACACGACTTCCTTAAATACGCTTCCAAGACTGATGTGGCTATGGCTCTTTTTACCGTCTTCGAGTGGGCCGATTCGTAAGATAAAGGCGATTTTTTTTTTTTGCACTGGGGTGGTACATCCAGCAAAATCCTTGTGCAAAGGAGAGTTCTAAATCCAAAAACTGTAACTTATTGCTGTCTGGAAGTTCAAAGGTGTGCTCCAAGCCATGGCTACATCCTCTAAACATTTCTAGAATTTCATTTATAGTGCCTTTGTAAGTCGATGGGTCCTGTCTGTTTAACACTATTAGAAAATCATCTACATACCTAAACACCTTCAGAATTTTCCTTTTGTCAAATTTACTGTCCAGAACTGAGTCAATGGCTGACAAAAAAAATGTTACTTAAAACAGGAGCATCACAAGAACCTATGCAAATACCTCTTTTTTGTATGTAAACCTGATCTTCAAAGCGGACCAAAGTGGGGCTAAGATAGAATTCTAACAAGGAAAGGAACCGTTCTATTGACATGCCGGCTGCATTCTGGAAGCGCACAACACCTGTCTTTTCAATACAAGCCTGAACAGCTACAAACAGCTCTTTGTGTGGAATAGCATAAAAAAGATCTTTAACATCTACTGAGAAAAAACTGCCTACAGTTCCACAGGACTGTAAGAGACCTATCACATCAGTTGAGTTTTTAGTAGCAAAAGGATCCTCTACTTCAAGCGAGTTCAGGTGTTTTAAGAGAAATTGGCTTATATGTCGTTGCCAAGACTCGCGCTCACTAACAATGCAACGAAACGGAACTTCTTCTTTATGAGTCTTGGCCGTGAAAAAGAAGCTTAGCGTATTTTCCTTGCATTTGCTTATAGCATTCGCTATCTTATTCAGTTCACAGTTTGTACAGATGGAGACTGCCCGTGATATTACTTTTGCTGGCTTGAGACTTGTTGGAGCGAAATTCTTTTCAACAGCACGGCAGGCCTCTTCTTTGTAGATGCCTGGCGGGACCACCACGAAGCCTCCTTCCTTATCGGCTTGCATTAGCCGCATACCGCTTTTCTTGAAGAAAGTGACGACGGTGTTCATATTAGATCGGCTGCCTGTGGCTCTCTTCGGAACTGTTCTTGACAGAGCGTCTACACCGTCCAGCAGGCATCTCTCGTGGTCTTCCGGCGACGCCTTCGCCGCAACGCTCCTATTCAAAGATAGAAGCTCATGGGCCACATTCGCAGGTTCGAGGCTGAACTTCGGTTCCTTCGAAAGAACCTTGCTAACTTCGTCAGGGATTTTTGCTTGCCCAAGAACTTTCACTTCCCCGCTGCCTTCCTTAGCTGTGGGGTTCTTAGGAGTGTTGTTCAACATGTGACGCCGCCAGAACTCCACAGCCTGAGCTGCAAGCTAATTCCTGTATGCTCGAAACTTCTCGGCGATCCATTCCGGGTCTTGGTTGTGACATGCGACACGCAAACAGTCAAAGAAGAACCTCACCTGTCTCCACAGTTCTGATCGTACAATCCTGCACACCCGCTTAACGTGGCCGTAGGAAGGCCGAACAGCGCCGAACAGAGTGATGACCTCACTTGGGATCAGTCCATTCTTGAGGCAGAACGATACGTTTCTGGCTCGGCAGGTTGACCATGTGATATTGGTGACAAGCGCAGCCAGATGCGCCGTAGGAGATGAAACACATAAAGGAGGCCCCACTGTATAAGAAAGGCATTCAAGAATTACTTTTTGTTGGGCTAGTTGGTGCAGCATTTTTTAACAAAAGGACAAAGCGCTAACGACACATTCACAAGAAAAGAGGACACGGACAAGCGCTCACTGACAACTTATCTTTTATTGAAGGAAAACACACAATATATAGGCACGCCGTGGCGGCGCTAATCAGATGCAGCAAACGTCAAAAGGTGAAAGGACCATAAAAGGGATAAAAGACAACAGGCATAAAAGCGATAAAAACAGTTATGATGGATGGTTCGGAAACACAAACTGATCTATGACACGTGGTGTATATGGCCCGATGTAACATGAAGACATTCATAAAAATTGATCAAAAAACTGACAATCACAATTTTTTTTCCGACATACGACTAAAAGGAAAATACTTCAAGCGCTCTAGCATAATAAAGATATTAGTTTATTCAAGTCATCACGCATGCTCATCTTAATGCGACTCTAAAATTCATGCGCGAAAATCAACCGTGCCCTTCTAAAAAAGAGAACTCACTCTGATACAGCACTTTGGATGGTTCGCTAACGCAATCTAGACCTTTCTTTATTATGAAGAAGGCTTCTCTCAGCTAACGAGCTACATCGTCTCGACTTTTGTCTAGTACAGAAGTTTCTTTAGTATAGGCATGCATTTGCACTTCTTGCAATGAATCGGCAGATTAGATCCAGTGCCTTTCTCAAGCGATCGCTCATACTCTCTCAAACGCTCGTTCAAACATCTCCCAGTCTGGCCGATGTATACCTTACAGCAAGTGAGTGGGATCTGATATACAACGCCTTCCTTGCACCCGACATATGGTTGGGCATGGCGTGTTCCACATGTTTCCTTTATTGGTCTCGGGTTATTAATCCGAGGGCACAGGGAAGCCAGCTTGCAAGTTGCAGAAAATACTACTGGGACTTTAAATTTATTTGCGACCTTCTTCGGGTTGTGCGCCGTGCAATGACAATAGGGCACAACTACAAGTTTAACCCTTCTAGAATCCTCTTGAGTGGCCCTACCTCTCGTACCTTCTACTTTTTTGATCAAGGACTCAACTACAGCAGATTCAACGGTCTGTGGGAAAGCTGCCTTATGTAGCCTTTCAATCTGAAGTTCCAAGCCACTTTGCATGCAATGTTCATACGACTTCTTTAAAGACGCTTCCAAGACTGATGTGGCTATGGCTCTTTTTACCGTCTTCTAGTGGGCCGATTCGTAAGATAAAAGCGATTTTTTTGCTCTGGAGTGGTACATCCAGCAAACTCCTTGTGCAAAGGAGAGTACTAAATCCAAAAACTGTAGCTTATTGCTTTCTGGAAGTTCAAAGGTGTACTCCAAGCTGAGATGAGGTCATCACTCTGTTCGGCGCTGTTCGGCCTTCCTACGGCCACGCTAAGCGGGTGTGCAGGATTGTACGATCAGAACTGTGGAGACAAGTGAGGTTCTTCTTTGACTGTTTGCGTGTCGCATGTCACAACCAAGACCCGGAATGGATCGCCGAGAAGAAGTTTCGAGCATACAGGAAGCTTGCAGCTCAGGCTGTGGAGTTCTGGCGGCGTCACATGTTGAACAACACTCCTAAGAACCCCACAACTAAGGAACGCAGCGGGGAAGTGAAAGTTCTTGGGCAAGCAAAAATCCCTGACGAAGTTAGCAAGGTTTTTTCGAAGGGACCGAAGTTCAGCCTCGAACCTGCGAATGTGGACCGTGAGCTTCTATCTTTGAATAGGAGCGTTGCGGGGAAGGCGTCGCCTGAAGACCGCGAGAGATGCCTGCTGGACGGTGTAGACGCTCTGTCAAGAACAGTTCCGAAGAGAGCCACAGGCAGCCGATCTAAGATGAACACCGTCGTCACTTTCTTCAAGGAAAGCGGTATGCGGCTAATGCAAGCCGATAAGGAAGGAGGCTTCGTGGTGGTCCCGCCAGGCATCTACTAAGAAAAGGCCTGCCGTGTGGTTGAAAAGAATTTCGCTCCAACAAGTCTCAAGCCAGCAAAAGTAAAATCACGGGCAGTCTCCATCTGTACAAACCTTGAACTGGATAAGATAGCGAATGCTATAAGCAAATGCAAGAAAAATACGCTAAGCATCTTTTCCACTGCCAAGACTCATAAAGAAAAAGTTCCGTTTCGTTTCATTGTTAGTGAGCGCGAGTCTTGGCAACGACATATAAGCCAATTTCTCTTAAAACACCTGAACTCGCTTGAAGTAGAGGATCCTTTTGCTACTAAAAACACAACTGATGTGATAGGTCTCTTACAGTCCTGTGGAACTGTAGGCAGATTTTTCTCAGTAGATGTTAAAGACCTTTTTTATGCTATTCCACACAAAGAGCTGTTTGTAGCTGTTCAGGCTTGTTTTGAAAAGACAGGTGTTGTGCGCTTCCAGAATGCAGCCGGCATGTCAATAGAACAGGTCCTTTCCTAGTTAGAATTCTATCTTAGCGCCACTTTGGTCCGCTTTGAAGATCAGGTTTACATACAAAAAAGAGGTATATGCATAGGTTCTTGTGTTGCTCCTGTTTTAAACAACATTTTTTTGTCAGTCATTGACTCAGTTCTTGACAGTAAATTTGACAAAAGGAAAATTCTGAAGGTGTTTAGGTATGTAGATGATTTTCTAATAGTGTTAAACAGACAGGACCCATCGACTTACAAAAAGGAACTAAATATGAAATTCTAGAAATGTTTAGAGAGTGTGGCCATGGCTAGGAGCACACCTTTGAACTTCCAGAAAGCAATAAGCTACAGTTTTTGGATTTGAACTCTCCTTTGCACAAGGAGTTTGCTGGATGTACCACCCCAGAGCAAAAAAAATCGCTTTTATCTTACGAATCGGCCCACTCGAAGACGGTAAAAAGAGCCATAGCCACATCAGTCTTGGAAGCGTCTTTAAAGAAGTCGTGTGAACATTGCATGCAAAGTGGCTTTGAATTTCAGTTTGAAAGGCTACATAAGGCAGCTTTCCCACAGACCGTTATATCTGCTGTAGTTGAGTCCTTGATCAAAAAAGTAAAAGGTACGAGAGGTAGGGCCACTCAAGAGGATTCTAGAAGGGTTAAACCTGTAGTTGTGCCCTATTGTCACCGCACGGCGCACAACCTGAAGAAGGTCGCAAATAAATTTAAAGTCCCAGTAGTATTTTCTGCCCCTTGCAAGCTGGCTTCCCTGTGCCCTCGGATTAATAACCCGAGACCAGTAAAGGAAACATGTGGAACACGCCATGCCCAACCATATGTCGGGTGCAAGGAAGGCGTTGTATATTAGATCCCACTCACTTGCGGTAAGGTATACATCGGCCAGACTGGGAGATGTTTGAACGAGCGTTTGAGAGAGCACCAGCGATCGCTTGAGAAAGGCACTGGATCTAATCTGCCGATTCATTGCAAGAAGTGCAAATGCATGCCTAACTAAAAGAAACTTCTGTACTAGATAAAAGTCGAGACAATGTAGCTCGTGAGCTGAAAGAAGCCTTCTTCATAATAAAGAAAGGTCTAGATTGCGTTAGCGAACCGTCCAAAGTGCTGTATCAGAGTGAGTTCTCTTTTTTAGAAGGGCGCGGTTGATTTTCGCGCTTGAATTTTAGAGTCGCATTAAGATGAGCATGCCTGATGACTTGAATAAACTAATATCTTTATATGCTAGAGCGCTTGAAGTATTTTCCTTTTAGTTGTATGTCGGAAAAAAAAATGTGATTGTCAGTTTTTTGATCAATTTTTATGAATGTCTTCATGTTACATAGGGCCCTATACACCACGTGTCATAGATCAGTTTGTTGTTTCCGAACCATCCATCATAACTGTTTTTATCGCTTTTATGCCTGTTGTCTTTTATCGCTTTTATAGTCCTTTCACCTTTTGACGTTTGCTGCATCTGATTAGCGCCGCCACGGTGTGCCTATATATTGTGTTTTCCTTCAATAAAAGATCAGTTGTCAGTGAGCGCTTGTCTGTGTCCTCTTTTCTTGTGAATGTGTCATTAGCGCTTTGTCCTTTTGTTAAAAAATGCTGCACCACCTAGCCCAACAAAAAGTCCTTCTTGAACAGCATGAGAAAGTGGCTGTATAATGCGTGCAATGTCAAGGTGAAGCTATAGCTTAGTAAAAGCTAAGCTATAGCTTCAGCTTGACATTGCACGCATTATAGGAAAGTCGCCTGGGCCGGATGGTTTGAGTGCAGCCTTTTATAAAGCATTGAAGCTAGATCTGTCCCCATTGTTAGCTGCAGTATTTAACGATGCCTATGTACTTGGTGTACTCCCTCCTTCGTTCGCATCCTCACACACAGTGTTAATTCCTAAGTCAAAGCAAACAGAGAAACTAAAATTTTTGACGTCATACAGGCCTATTTCTTTAACAAATGTGGATTACAAAATACTGATGAAAGTTCTGGCAGCCAGGCTACAGACAGTGATAAAACATATCGTTGGCTCCCACCAGACGTGTGGTATAAAGGGCCGGCCCATTACAACAATTATTCATAAGGCGAGGTGCGTGCTGGAATGTTGTGACGATGCTTGCGCGAGGGTCCTGCTTCTTCAGCTCGACCTAGAAAAGGCGTTTGACTGTTCCACACGATGCATTGTTTGCAATATTGGATTATATCAATGTCAGTTCTATTATCAGAGAGGGCGTTGCCCTGGCGTACCGAAACTGCACAAAGCGATTGATTGTTAATAAAGTATTAGGGGAACCCATAAATGTGCGGCGTTCTGTACGTCAGGGTTGCCCCTCAGCCCTCTTCTATTCTGCATTTATATCGAAACTTTATGTCTGTCTATTATGCAAAATCCATCTGTTCAGGGCTTTCAACTGTACATGTCTGAGGTCAAACTTTTGGCGTACGCTGATGATGTGGCAGTGTTTTGTGCGAACAAAGAAAGTATTTGCGCCGCAGTTGAAGTTGTGAAAGATTTTAGTGCGACCACAGGAAGTCCAGTAAACTGGGGAAAGTGTCTTGGCTTCTGGCACGGGGCGTGGACATCAACGCCTGAATTTTTTGCCAACGTTACATGGGTTACAACACCCGTGAAGTATTTGGGCGTACCTCTAGAATTCTATGAAGACAGCAAGCCATTTTGGCGCGCCCAAGTTCAGGAAATACGGGAGAAGGCTGACAAGTGGAAAGGAGTGCCGCTGTCTATCTTTGCACGAGCCACTGTGTGTAATCTATTTTTTGTTGCCAAGGTGTGGTACGTCATGCAAGCTTCTAGGTAGAGTGTTCAAAAGCTACACCGAATCTTTGCTGTGTTTGTATGGGCATCAAGCTGGGAAAGGTGTAGTCGGGATAACCTGTTCCGGCCAATTAAAGACGGGGGTCTCGGGCTTGCTCACTTATTTGTGCGCCAGCTTGTAAACAGATTTATTTCCTTTCGCGACGTTACCGACCCCTTTTTGCGCACTGTGTGCCAAGTGAGGCTCGCGCGGGCGTTGCCCAATTTCGTTGTTGCTATGGAAAGCATGCCAGGGCGTCTTTCTAGTTTTTTTCAAAGAGGTTGTCAGCAGTGTTCGAATTCTGTCAGCTCGCTTCTCGACAGAATACTTATGTTCAGTAAAAAAGGAGAACCTGTATAAAGCTGTTTGTGACGCCTTCTTCTCTGTTCCTGTGTACAGACCCTTGTATAGCGGCCGTATAGGTCAAGACGTACTGAAGCGTGTCAAAAGAATGCCAGTTTCTCCTGGGGTAAATACCTTTTTCTTTAAGTTACACACAGGAACATTATCGGTACAAACGTTTTTTGAAAGCAAGGGCTTTTATCTGCCATGGGGTTCACTTTGCTTATTATTGTAACGGGTATTGAGCCAAACGTTCAGGCAGCGCCCTGAGCCTAGAAGACTGCCGAAGTCCGAGAGCGGTCCGAACAGCGGTCTGAGCGCGGTTCCAGGCAACCAACTTCGTCGTCTACGCCAACTAGCCACTGATTGTCTCCGCTTCGTCGTCGACTATAGTTTGTAGCACTGCCCCCCTCCTCTGTAGCATCGACTCGATGCGACGAGGTGCTACTAGGAAGAAGTCAGCGAAAGGGTGCACTAAAGTGTCACAAGGACCCAGCGGCGTTGACGAAAAGTTCAGTCATGTACGATCATGATAGGGCTTCAGCCGAACCACGTGCACGACTTCAGGACGATGTGGCCTTCGGGATGGAGCTGAAGCTACGGGAACAACGGCGTAGGTGACTTCACTGATACGGCGAACAATCTCGTAAGGGCCGAAGTATCGGCGCATTAATTTTTCAGATAGGCCGCCATGACGAACTGGTGTCCAAACCCAGACGAGGTCGCCCGTTTCGTAAGTGACGATTCTTCGGCTGAGGTTATACCGAGTAGCGTCATTCGCGTGTTGTCGGTGGATTCTGAGGCGCGCTAGTTGCCGCGCTTCCTCAGCACGCTGAACAAAGATGTCGGCGTCAAGTTCGGCGTCAGAGCTGCAAGAAGGACTAACTGGCATCATGGCATCCAACGGCGGGCTCACTTGGCGACCGAAGACAAGTTGGAAGGGGGCAGTCGCGTCGTCTCTTGAGTGGCGGTATTGTACGCGAAAGTTATATAGGGTAAAATCGCATCCCAGGTGCGATGTTCTGCGTCCACATACATAGAAATCATGTCGGTGAGGGTGCGATTGAGGCGCTCCACCAGCCCGTTGGTCTGAGGGTGATACGCCGTCGCACGTCGATGGCTAGTACCGGATTAGGCGAGCCGTAAAAGCTGTTCCACGGTCAGTGATTACCACGGCGGGGGTGCCATGACGTAGGACAATGTTATGAACGAAAAATTGAGCAACTTCGGCTGCAGTACCTTTAACAAGGGACGCGGTCTCTGCGTACCGTGTTAGGTAGTCTGTCGCGACGACTACCCAACGGTTGCCAGACGAGGACTTCGGAAAAGGACCGCGAAGATCCATGCCCACTTGATGGAAAGGGGTCTTCGGCGGAGCAATAGGCTGAAGAAATCTAGCGGGTTTCAATGGCGGAGACTTGCGACGTTGGCAGTCACGACATGAGCGTACATAAGCCCTCACCGATGGGAGTAACCTGGGCCAATAATACTTTTGACGAATTCGCGCAAGTGTACGGCTCACCCCCAGGTGGCCGGCGGTGGGTTCATCATGACAGGCACTCAATATATCTCGGCGCAACTCGGAGGGCACAACAAGGAGAAACGTCTCTTCACTGTTAGCGAAATTTCGCTTGTAGAGCACGTTACCACGCAGAGTGAACGTTTGAAGCCCACGATGAAAAACACGGGGAATACGGGTGTCGACGCCCTGCAGATAGTCGACGAGCGACGCTAACTCTGGGTCCATTCTCTGCAGCTGCGCCATTTGGGTTGTACTAATAGCCCCCAGAAAGGGAAAATCATCGGCCGTTTCTTCAGGACATATGGCGATGGGCGAGTGCGACAGACAGTCAGCATCCTGATGCTTCCGTCCTGATTTGTATACGACTGTTACGTCATACTCTTGTAATCTAAAGCTCCATCTAGCCAATCGTCCTGAGGGGTCTCTGAGGCTCGCGAGCCAGCATAATGAATGGTGGTCGCTTATAACGCGGAAAGGTCGGCCGTAGAGGTATGGTCGGAACTTGGTGAGGGCCCATATTACCGCCAGACATTCTTTCTCAGTTGTTGAATAGTTGGTTTCGGAGCGTGTAAGTGTTCGGCTCGCGTAAGCGATGACCCGTTCTGCACCGTCTTGCCACTGAGTTAGTACTGCACCAACCCCAGCGTTGCTGGCATCAGTGTGAACGTCAGTTGCGGCGTTTTCGTCAAAATGGCCTAGTATCGGAGGATTCTGTAGGCAGCTGCGAAGCTCAAGGAAAGCGGCCTCTTGTTCACTTCCCCTCAGGAACAGCGTGTCATCTCGAGTCAGTGTGGTTAGCGGTTCTGCGATGTGCGAAAAATCTCGTACAAAGCGTCTGTAATAGGAGCACAAACCTAAGAACCGTCGAACCGCTTTCTTGTCAGTAGGGTGCGGAAAACCAGAAACGGCAGCTGTCTTTTCAGGGTCCGGGCGAACACCTTTTGCGCTGACCACGTGACCAAGGAAGCGAAGTTCCTCAAAGCCGAAGTGACATTTCTCCAGTTTGATTGTCAGATTGGCGTCTCGGAGAGCTTTTAACACAAGGCGTAACCTTTCTAGGTGTTGGTCGAAGGTGGTCGAAAATATGACGACATCGTCCAGGTAAACCAAACACGACTGCCACTTCAACCCGGACAGAACGGTGTCCATCATGCGTTCGAACGTGGCCGGTGCCGAACATAGGCCGAACGGTAGCACCTTAAACTCATACAAGCCATCGGGTGTCACGAAAGCCGTCTTCTCCCGGTCTCTCTCATCCACTTCTATTTGCCAGTACCCACTTTTTAGGTCTAGCGACGAGAAGTATCGTGCATCTCGCAGTCGATCGAGTGCGTCGTCTATGCGGGGAAGTGGGTAAACGTCCTTTTTAGTGACGAGATTAAGTTTTCTGTAATCGACACAGAACCGCAGAGTATTGTCCTTCTTTCTGACGAGAACAACCGGCGAAGCCCACGGGCTTGTAGACGGCTGAATGACATCGTCGGAAAGCATTTCGGTGACCTGTCTCTGAATCGCTGCTCGTTCCGTTGGAGAAACGCGGTATGGGCGTTGGCATACGGGGCGCGTGGTCTCGTCTGTTATTATACGGTGCTTGGCGACCGGAGTTCGGCCCACTTTGGAAGACGTTGCGAAGCAGTCTGCAAAATCTGCCAAGACAGCCGAAAGCAGATCCTTCTGAGCCGATGATAACTCGGTGTTTATTTTGACGGGTGGCGGAACATGGCGAGGTCCAGTGTCATCTTGAAGGGCTTCTTCCACGGTGCACAAATGTGGACACTCCGCGACGTCTTGGAGGAAGGAGATCACCGTGCCTTTGACGACGTGCTGAAATTCGTTCGAAAAGTTGGTGAGCAGAACGGTAGTGCAGCCATCCCGTAGGTGAACGAGACCTCGGGCAACAATGAGACCATTCTCCAGCAGCAGCGGAATATGATCCTCCGCCATGCCCTCAAAGTCATGAAATAGGTAATTCTGCACGCTCATTACGACACTGCACCGTGGTGGCACCATGACATCATCCTCCACAATACGCAGAGCATGGCTACAGGGATCGCGGGTGTCGAGGCGTGCCACTGCCCGTTTAGTCGAGAATGTGACTCGTGCCTCGTGTAGGTCGATCACAGCACCGTTTGCCTGCAGAAAGTCGAGCCCCAGAATCAAATCTCTCGAACATTCGCGCAAGACAACGAATTCTCCGACGTAGACGAAACCGCGGATGCCAATTCGGGCTGTGCACCTTCCGGCCGGGCTAATGAGGTGACCTCCAGCCGTGCGGATGCTGGGGCCCAACCATGGCGTCACAACTTTGCTCAATTCCTGGGCGAGGGCGTGGCTCATCACTGAATAGTCTGCACCGGTGTCAAGTAGAGCGATCGTGTCAGTTCCGTCAAGTGTGCACGCACAAATCAGAAGTAGCGCGTCGGATGCTGTCGCTACCCTGCCCCTGTGAGAAATCAGCGTATCGGTGTATCGGCGGCGGAGGATCTTCAATGTTTCCGACAGCAGCGGCCCTGCCTCCGGAGACCGCTGGAATTAGTTTTCCCGGTGTGGACTTGGAGAACGCCGCTCAGTATTGCTGGCGTCTCTGCGAGGGCTTGGGGAACGGTACCGCAGCGGAGATGACGATTCTGAGTCATAGCGCCTGTATCTCCCAGGCCTCTGACTGGCCGACTGATGAGCTTCTATTTCGAGCGGCCGTTCGCCGTTCCGTGGACAGGCCGCATCGGGTGCGAAGCCGCGAAGTCCCACTCGGCGATACGGGCATGCACGGTAAAGGTGGCCGGCCTCCCCGCAGTGGTAGCAGATTGGCCTGCGGTCCCGCGAGTGCCACACGTCCGACTTGCGAGGGCGTGTGACAGGCACCACAGCTTGAGCCGATGCGTCATACGGTCTGATGTGGCTAACCACCGGTGTCGGGTCAATAGGTCCACAGGCAGCTGCTTGACGTGCAACGAACGCGTACATTCGTTTGTCGTCGACCCGTGGAGGCATGGTAGCGACAGGATCGTAGGCAGCTGCCTGACGAACAACGGATGTGTGCGTGGGCATTTCATCGACGCGCTGCAGTACGTTGGTGACCGGGAATTCACGAGCAGCCTGGCGTACTTCATCTCTGACGACTTCGGTCAGTGATGTCACTGGCGCACTTTGACGGAAACGTTGGAGTTCCTCTCGAACAACCGACCGAATGAGGTCACGTAAGGAGTCCACACCGCCTCCATGGCACGACGAAAAAACATCTGGGGCGAGGCTGCTGACATCTCGGTTGTACTGCCGGGCCCGTTGTTGGAGCGTCGTTTCCATGGTCGTTGCTTCCGCGAGGAATTCAGCAACGGTACGGGGTAGACTGCGAACGAGGCCCGCAAACAGCTCCTGCTTAATTCCACGCATGAGGTGGCGAAGCTTCGTCTCCTCTTTCATATTGGGGTCTGAGCGCCGGAAAAGACGGGTCATGTCTTCACAGAACATGCGTACACTTTCATTTGGCCGCTGGTTTCTGGACTGAAGTGCAGCTTCAGCTTTCTCGCGGCGGTCGGCGTTTGGGAAGGTGGTCAGAAGTTCACGGAAAAATGCTTGCCAGGCGGTAAGGGCGCCCTCGTGGTTTTCGAACCGCGTACGCGCAGACTCTTCTAGGGCGAAGTAAACATTATTGAGCTTTCGCTCGTCACTCCAGCCGTTGTACCGAGCCACTCGCTCGAAGGTCGCCAGCCAATCCTCAGCGTCTTCGAAGACGTCGCCGTGAAAAGATGGTGGTGTTCGCGGCGGGTCACAAAGGATCGGATCTGAGAGCCTAGGATCAGTGGCCATGTCGAGGTGGCTCGAGAGTTGCGGCTGCGTGATCCTCTTAGGGGTGGAAGAGGCCCAACCTCAGGCGACTGTCCGCGGAGGCGGCGACTGACTCGCTGGTGGACCGGAGTCAGATCCGTCGTGAAGCGTGTAAACGTGGGAAAGCGTACCCAGCGCACTCCACCAGACTGTAGCGGGTATTGAGCCAAACGTTCAGGCAGCGCCCTGAGCCTAGAAGACTGCCGAAGTCTGAGAGCGGTCCTAACAGCAGTCTGAGCGCGGTTCCAGGCAACCAACTTCGTCGTCTACGCCAACTGGCCACTGATTGTCTCCGCTTCGTCGTCGACTATAGTTTGTATCAATATGTAAACAGCCAGAGACAATAGACCATGTATTTCTGCACTGTTGGGAGGGCGTCTATTTTTGGGATGTGCTGCAACGAACTGTTAAAAAAGAATTACTATTAGACTAATACGGGATTAGATTCCTGCCAACTGAAAATAATGATGGGATTCCACTTGATACGGTTATGCTAATAGGCCTGCACAGTCTATGGCGGTCCAGAATGGCGGGTTTTCACTGTGACCCTGACGCCCGCCCTGCTAGGCTCTACTTTCGCGAGAGTATACACGCATTGGTTGAAATGCACAAATTGAAGACCACTGTGCCAGACTGCATTTCAAGAGTCGAACCACTATGCGAGCTGAAGGAATTTTAACTTGACAAAGGCAACTCGTATGAGCCTGCCGGCTTCTGTATTAAGTGTCATGCTTGTGGTAACCGCTCTGCTGTGAGCATTCTGTTTGTAGCGCGTTTTTGTTGGTTTTGTTTTGTGTTGGTGATGACTGGCAATAAAGAAAAAAAAAAGAAGCTATAGCTTAGTTGTTTAATGCAGCACTCAGAGAATCTCACCTGTGTAGCTTGCGTGGGTTCAAATCACATTCGTAGCCGTGTGCCATTTATATAATTTTTATTATGCACCCATCACATGGTGCGTGGCGTCACACTCCGACGATAAGAGAGTGGCTTTAGTGCCTCAGGGTTTCAGACCAGAAATTTGCTTGCAGGCAATTTTTATTTCTGCACATGCACCCTACTCTTGTGCATGTACAGACCACAAGGTCACAATTCAGAAAATGTCATGAAGGCATCACAAATGTCTCCAGGAGAGCCCCCTTAATCCTTACGAGATGCAGCTCATGCTGCAAAACACACTTATCATCATTCAGTAGTGAACGCCTGTGTAGTCGTGCATTGGAGATCTGCTCGAGTAAACATTAAGTAACGTCACCGCGGTTTACTTACAAAAGTGGCCATTGGTGGCTTAGCTGTACTTTAGTTTCCATACTTTTGTAATCTATAAAACTTCTACCATAGAAAAATCCTGTGTTTCATTATTAGAACACAGTAATTTACTGGTAAAGACCAAGTTCATTTTGCTCTCACTATTCCCTTAAGTTGTTCTCATTTGGATGTGGATAGGTCAAGAAAGCTGTGCATACAGTACAGGCAGATGATAAGGGAGGAGGGGAAAGAACCGTAACGACATTCATGGTGAGCTTTATCATATTGATCGTATTTATATGCTGTGAGCAAGAACGTTCTGATGCATTCTAGCAATGCGAGGAGGAGAAAGCTGTCTTATTGAAAGGTCAGGACATTGATTGTGGAAAGGTGCTGCTTAAAGGTTTGTGATGACCAGAGCCTGTTTAATTCATCAGCAAGCCTCACTGCGCCATAATTACGATATGACATGAACGGCCAACACTGTTAAGTTGCGCTGACATATTCATGCGTTGTATGCATGCACAATGCCCATCATTTTTGGTTGCTGAGTGGGCTTACACATATTTTTGATGTGATACCCAAAATGTGCGCTCATTTTTTTTTCCTTCTTTCGTGAAGATGTCCATGCTTAGGCTACACATGACCACCTCTCTTGCATATGCTCTGGTCCACGGCTGGCAGAGATGCCCATTTAGGTAACTTTTGGGTCGTCGAGCATCAGACCTTCACATTCGGATGAATCCACCGTCAACTGGTTAGGAGAATGATCCTCTCCTTGCTCCTCCAGGAGGGAAACCTAGCACATCTAATCTCACCCCTTTCCTGGCACCTACATGCCCTTTTTTTTGTTGACCAAAGGTGGTTGCCGTATATATGAAATAAATGATTGAAGAAACAAATAAATCTTGGCAATCTGCAAAATGTGCTTGCATATTTAATGATATTACATTTGACCTAGCGACCACATTTTTTGACATTCTGTGAATTGCAATGCATGTCTGCTAATTATTGCGATTGCTGTATGTGCTGTACCAGTGTACCTGGGCAGCTGTTTTCCCTCTTTGTGGTGAAATTGCCAGTCTTCAGTTAAAGCAAAGATTGTGTTACCTCAGAATATTTTCTCACATGCATCAGTGCATACTTTGCTTGAATGCTGCAGTGCACCCTTTTAAAGGGACACTGAGGACAACTCCATTGAGTCATTGGTCTCAGTAAATATTTGATTATTTCTCTCATAGGCTGTGTTGTCTGGCAGCAATTGTGGCTTATATTATTTATTGGTGAGAAAATTAAATTTGAAGCCTTCCCATGAGTCAATTCATGATGACCTTGCTGAAAAGGACGGTTTCACTGCCACATTAGAGTCGGTCATGACACAATATATCTTGCAGTAATCTGAACCAAAACTTCTGTGTGGAAGCATGCATTTTACTTACAAAATTGGCCGGTAATGACAGCATATTTGTTCTGTTTCTTGGTCTTTCCATCCTTTTAAAACCTCTGCTTTCATTTTAAGTGGTCTCTTTAATGGTTTGTGGGGTTTAATGTCCCAAAGCGACTCGTGCGGTCTCTTTAAGATTAGAGCACTGTATCTTAGCGATACAGGAAAACTGCTTTCCATCCTCCTTAGTGTCCCTGCAAAGGATTCCGACAATAAAAAAATTCACAATAAATATTTCAATATGTATTGCCATTTGCCTACTTTGTGCCTGTGGCTACTTGAAGCTTGTTTAACTTCACAAAAGGAGCTTTGTTTAACAAAATAAATACTGTGTAAATTTTAATGAATGACTAATTAACCATATTAACAACTCCCTCTTGTGTAAACTCACTGAACATCTCAAATGTGTTTTGTCAGCACTTCATTACTTCTGGGCTGCCATGAATGACAGCTATGGCATGTGGTTTTTATGGTCGGCAACCACCTTGGCAGGAATGTTGCTTTGTGAGCTGCGTCGATTAGTGTCTGCCCAAGACTTGGACATCACTTGGGAATATACATGGTCAGCAGTGGGACGGTGTACATCGGATCTGTGTTGGCAGTCATTTTTTCAGAATTGCAGCGTTGGAACCAAGGACCATATGGCATTACCTTGGCCTGCATGCATGACAACACAACAAAAACAGGACATAACTTCGCCTTACTGACAGGATTAAAATCTCCATACAGGCCTTGTGCTCAACACATAGCTAAAGGCAACAAGCACTGTTTGCCATGTCAGTCACAGCAATGGTTCTAGCAAAACTACTTTCACTGTGTAGTGTTAAATATTTTTACCAGTGCAAATTTACAGTTTTGTTACTCTTGCAATGATTTATGTCCATATACCTTTTTTATCCCATAGCTGCAGTTGGCTATTATGACATGTGGAGTATTTTGTGACTACCCGAGGGTATTTAATGTCCTGAAATCGAGATGCATGAGTGTATTTTGACACTACACAACCAATATGCAGTCCGCAATAAATGTTCCGTCTTGCGCTGGCAAGCAGACTGCTTAAATCTTTGAAAATGCAACACATCATTAGCATGATTGTGTGAAACAATATGAAGGGATATCAGTCCATATCTTTGCAGCTTTCACAGCTGGCCTGTTTTCCCTAAGGCAGAGGAAATAATTACTTGGCAAACTTTGTTTTTGGTGCATGTTGCAACCAGTCGCAAGGGCAATGACTGGACAAAGATTGAATCACAAACGAAGCACTGTTTACTTATTGTTTGACACTATTCTACATGCTTGTCTACAATGATGAGCACAGCAGGGCAAGTATAAATAACATCGATCGAATAGAATGCCGTGGCATGCTTTCTGAAAAAAAAAAAAAGATAACTACAGGAATTTGACACAAGAACTGCCTAGAGCTAGAGCAGCTGGAAGCTAAATACTGTACAAAAATACCAGGAATTTCACAGCTTGCGCGTCGAGTCTTCAACTTTAGGAGCAAAACTAGAGGCAGGACTGCGTCGGGAGATGTGGAGAGCATTCTTTCTTTGCACGGGCATTGTACCTCCCGGCACTGCTAAGTACTACAGAAGTTTACTTGAAAATATACCTAGGTTCCACGGTTGCATGACTAGTCCAGTAGGCCGGCAGCGAGTCGCTTGAGAGCTGTGATGAATAGCTGGCCTTCCCGGTTGAGGTTCTATTTCCCGGTTAGTCCCGGGCTGGCTACCGCACCGGAGCTTCATAATAGATTAGCTGTGCCAAGCTGCTTGCATCAATTGGACACCGAATTCCTGGTGCGTTCGTACATCCGATAAAGGCAACGAAAATGGCAAAACAATTGCCCTGCGGATACACTAACCGACCTCTTGAAATCCAGGATAGAGAGGCAATTTCGTACAAATTACAGGCTTCAAGGTGATTAAAGTTTACCACTGCTACTAAATAGTGGTGTCGAAGTCGAGGACAACGATAAAAATGACAGTGAGATTCCATTCAACTACGCACTCGATCGGAGATGAGTTTTTCGCATCCCATGTGTTGCGCTACTTGCGCTGTACACCTCAGTCCAAATGTATACGTACTTCCGGATCATCCAAAGGCAGTGACTCGTATATATTTCGGGAAATGCAAGTACATGGAATGCTGACCACACCAGTTACTTGCAACATACTGCAGGCATGTTCCATCGACAAGGGCGGGCTGACACGCACTGCAGAACTAGCGTCGCAGATACCACAGGTCGGAGACAGTGCTATCACAGCATGCCGCTTGACGAACAGCAGTACGCGAGGCCGAAGCTCAAGGAGTATTATAACAAGTGGAAAGGAACACCTGGGAACACAGCCACACACGGCCACTCGGCTACGATATTCAAACTTTCAAACTACGATGCCAAGAAACCCGTCCGCCACCATCGCCACAGTCAAGTCCGGCTTGCGAGCGATCACGGAGCCGGCGACCCTGCTCGGCTGCTGCGACCTACAGGTCCAAAGGGCCATAACGCGGCGTGCGCGGGCGGCGGCAACCGCCAATGGGGTCCCTGACTAGGGTCTCCACCCAGTATTATAAGGCCGAAGCCCTTAAGGCTCCGCGTCAAACCTCCCATTATGAAATAAACGTTTTCACCACCACCCACACATGGCACGGCCGGTCTTGAGGGAGAGCGCGTTTCTCTCTTGCACGCTCTCTCCCTCGAGACCGGCCGTGCACATGGCTACAGTGGCTAGAATAACATGGCGACACTGGCGACCAGCTATCGGCCTATCGCTAGAAACGGCGACGAGAAGCGGCAGACATTTTACAAACAAAACATAAAACAAATTGTACGTCACGTCCGGCAAGTTATTCCTCCTCACTTCTTTCAGCTGGCGCATGCGCAGAAGCGACGGAGCGTTTAGCGAACAGTAAAGCTGGCGGATATTGTGCGATTTTTCTTCACAAAGGTAACTTTTTCCACCCAATATGCCGACGCTAAGCATAACTGTGTAGCGTTCAGAACACATTGCAATCAGATGCTGAGACACATGCGTTCATTGTGCGGGCCGGTACGGCATGATCCCGGAAGCCGCCGAAGGCCATTCTTTCAGACGTGGTCAGTTTACCTGCACTCGGTGTCTCGGGGTGGTTACAAGTGCATAAACTGGATGAGCAATCGATGCCTGCGTGTTTCCGAATTCCCTTGAGACAACTAAAACGAGGTTGTCCTAATTACTTTGCTCTGCAGTGATAATTGACCAATTGCATTATGGCTTTAATGGCGATTTCCACTGGTCGATCGGAGCTGGGCGTCCGAGCCGACCTAAAGCGCTACAGAGCGAATCAGCCTTGGTCGACCAGCGGAACATGTAGAGCGCGCGGCGGAAGTAAAGCTGAGCCGGTTTCGAAAGTTGTAGCCGCATCCCAGAGCCAAAATGTTTGCGCTTGATAAATAGGCAGGAGTGCGGCCCTGAACAACTTGCTTTCTCATTTTTTTAACGCTGCAGACGTTTTTCGATACACGCACTTCGACATATTCACGCAAAATACGGTGACAGCCAGCGTCCTCTGCCGATGTCGCTGAAATGGTCAAAAACAGCCAAAAGAATCCAGCAGCATCCGGAAGTGACCGCGTCAGCGACTAGGACTTCCGGCGAGATCCGACTTCGGTCGGCGGATCGAGCTGGAGCGCCCCGAGCTGCCCCAAACGACCAGCGGAATACGCGAAACCTATCTTGGTCGACCAGTGGAAATCGAAATCGTCGTCCCGGAGCAAGAAAACGTGCTCCGTAGCGACCAGTGGAAATCGCCGTAAGCTTCTCTCGCCGCAATCTAGGCCTATTGCGCGCAACAAACTGCTGTTATTTTTAAGACAGCCTAGGCTCATATTCTGTCGGATATTGAATCATTTCTTGCATTATTTGGTTTAATGTACACATGACAGGGTGAACTCTAAACGAAGCAGCGAAGTTATGACAATGACACTGTTTTGCACAAATGGAACATGCATGCTTTGTACAACTAGTACGATGTAACCTGAGCTACAGTGCCGTCTATCGTAAGGCCTACCTGAGGGCTAGCTTGCTATGAAATCAAAAGCTCCAGCTTCAGCTACAAAGTTCTCTGTTGTCTTAAGTATATACCAAGGGAAGCACACATGCGGAAAATACACTGCTTAATTTTTACTAAAGCATGCATTGCATAGTCTACCTTTTAGCATTTCTGTATGCAAATTCCTTGAATTAGGGCACGTTGTCGCAAGCTGACGCGGATTAATTGTGCGCATCGACCTCTGCGAATGCGAGCATCTCTTGAAATTTAATCCAGCCCTGCTGTCATCTTGCGAGATATCAGCATCAATCATATGCATTTTGCTTTTGTTTTGCCTAGAAATAAGGCTTAGTTTTTTAATGAAAGGGGCATCTGTGCGATGTGCAGCTTAATTGGTTCCAGTGAGAAGACTTAAGGCGAAGTACCACTTTTTATTGCCATGAAGGACACAATATATGGGAGCGCGCTCATTATGAGCTAAAATACCTGGCAAAAATTATCACTTCGAAGTGTTCTAACCCTGCACCCCTTTATAGCTGTGCAGAACACAATCCAAAGCTTTCAGTTTTTTGTTTGGAATTAGCAACGCAGGTTTTTATTGTGGACTACTCTGGCGCAACACATCACTTAGTTCTTTCAGCTAGATTATTTAGTGTTATGAAATTCCACACATAGCGAACGCATTTTCTCAAATTCTCTGCAGACTTGGGGAGTGCACTAATTACGAAGAATGAGATCCTGGGAAAAAAATGATTTTGTGGAGTTTGCGAGCTTCAAGCCAATTTGTTGACGAGTGGCACCTGCGCGCGGGTTTTGTATTTTTATAGTAGTAGTAAAAATGTTTCAATGATACCATAATAAATTTAGCGCATGATCAGTGACATCCTATTCCTGGGACTCCTTTGGAGAAAGCCTCTGCCTTTGTTTTCTCGATGAGTGCATTTTGGCCTTCGAAGTCCGAGAGGTACATGTGACATGGCGACTCTCCGTGACTGACCATGCATTTATGTATACAGTAAGATTTTCTCAGATGGCCCATACCGAGGCCTGCATTCTCTCTACGAGATTTTACTTGTGCTGAAAAGGTGCCCGAGGCATCGCACACAGTGTATGTCTGTAGCTTTCTTAAATTATACCTTGTGTTTTAGTCAGGCTTTTTGCAGGAGGGGGCACCTCATCCTCTCTATTGTCGAATGCAAGTGAAGTCTTTCAGTCACCACTGCACACAGGTTCTGTGAGGCAAAAAGCAGTCCGCTCTTAAATTTTTTCTCTACATAAATTGAAGGCTAAGCATGAATCAAATTATGAGCACCAGAATATCGATATATTTGTCTTTAAAGTGAAGTGAAATTTTAAAAATTGATTTATATGCTGCTGACTGGAATAAAGTAATGCCTATGCCATGTACCACGGCCAATATTTAGCAACTGGTGTGTCTGTAAAGGGTAGAGGGACCCAGAATTTCGATGTGTGCCTTTTTACTTGTAATAGTGCGCAAGTAAATAGTGTACTAGTCATCACGCACAATTCACTTACATCAGCTAAAAAAATTATAATCGTGTTTTTTCTTGTGCATTTTCGCTTCTGTTTCAGTTGCCGAGCAGCAGCTGCAATATCACACGTGCTTTGGTCCCATCAGTGATACGCACTGATATATCTCTGTTGCGTATGTATTTTTGTCATTGAACTTTTGTTCAGCATTGCTTAAGCATTTGTACAGATTACAATAAAATAAAACTGCTATAAATGCTGCAGTTTTTATACCTCATGAAATTTCTTTTCATTGTTTAAGTCTATGCATCTTTCGGCAGCTGAAACCACGGTCAAGAGAGCGTAGAATCTAATAAATTTTAAATTATTTATTGTTCTTTTATCAATCGCTGTGGCCAGTCGTGTGCCATAATATGCGGAATGATTCTACAGGAAGAATGTAATAAGAAAGTTTGGTTGTTTATTCTTTTAAAGGGGGACACTACCCAAGAAAGAAATCTTGAGCTGTATTCTCGATTTTGCCTAAAAGTGCAGGGCTAGTGTATATAACTGCTGGGACCATCCACTGTCAACTTTAATTATTCTAGACTGATCATGAAGGGCATTGTGCAACCTATGGTTTCTTCATTAGCGGTAATTTTACAGCTTGTTTTTTAGTAAGATTAGAAAAAGACAGACTGAGCACACATTTCTGTTGATTACCTAATTTTCATCCAGGAAGCTCACTACAGTACTAATATCATCAAGAAAATATAGTGGGGTTATTTTTCAAAGCTGCCAATTTAATGGAAAAAAAAACAAATTTATAAAGATGCACTCAAAAGTTGTAAATCAACCAAGTTTATTTCTCAAGCTCCAGTGCTCAATAAATCCTGTCCGGCAATCTTTATTCTCCATCTGTACACTGCTCAGCAGCAGTTGCTTCAAGTCTAAAATTGCTGCTTTTTTGTTGTCACCTTTGAGCACTACAGCAATCTTGCTCATGTCGTGACCCACAAAATTTCTTGCAGAATAAATTGGCAGAAGAGGGACGAATGCATTTCATGAGAGGCTGTGCACACAAATATGAAAATTTAAATGCATAAGCTGTTCAGCGGCATGCATTGAAACGATAATGGTTAGAGTAATTTGGTTCCTGTCGGAAACAATTTCTATGCAGACCACTTTATTGTACAACTACATATAAATCAATATTGATGAAAAGAATTTAGTGTCAAATGAACACAAATTACATTTAGGCTTGCTAAAATACCATCAACATTATGGAAGGCTGATTCTCGTAAGGAAGTGTTTGTTAAACATTGCAATGTTACCTGTGTAATAGTAAAAATTCTAGATTCACATTTTAAAGATAGATATTGAAGAAAAGGATTTGCATGCATACATTTATAGCTGGCAAATACATTATCAAAACTATTCTCAGATGAACAAGTTGCACGAAGGCTTGAATAATTCTAATTGTGGCTGCCTGGTGTGTATCTCTACTTTTAGTTTCAGTCATCCTGCTTGACACCTTGCTTACATATTAATCCTTTCCTATTCCAAATTGCAGGAAAGCTTATTTAAGCTTATCTTTGGGAAAAGTAGCAGAGGATGGAAAATAGAAATGAAGGCAATCAAATCGTAGAAGAAAAGCCGCAACCTACAGTGACTTCTTTGCCACCACTGGAAACAGCAGAGTCAAGTGGCAGCATGACTTCGGAAGGCACCACACCACAAGAGGAACCACAACCGGTTGCCACAGCGGAAACCGGGGTCACACAACAAAATTGTGTACTACGAGGACAATGGGTTGAAGGCCCTCCTACACCGCAGCATCCTGCACAACAATTGTATGCACTGAGTGACCCCGTATGTTTAGTGAGAACACGTGATGGCCAGTTGTATATTATGGGATGGCCGACCGACATGCAGCTGCAATCATGCGTAGCACACGCAAGGGTCCAGATTGAATAAAAATAATGTTGCAGTATTTTTCTCTTTTTAGTGTTTCTTCCACTGCACTTCATGTTTTATGTTTTACTTTAAATTCCTTGCAAGGCGTTTGTTCTATTTTCCTTCATTGCTTATGTTTAGGTGCACTAGTAAAGTTGAAAGTGGGGTGAGTTGAATATGGTTCATTTGTTCATTTTGAAGGTAGCACAAAAAACAAGGACTAAGAGTGGAAGGACACACCTCGAGCGCTTTTTCACAATTAAATTTTTTATTGGAAAACACGGAATGAGTACCCATCTCACGAAACTAAAACAGAAGAAAACAAACATAATAGCATCAAGTACAGTTCAAGTGTAGGGAAAGATACAGTCGATGGGGTGCTTATTAACTTAGATAAGATGCAAAAGCGAAGAGCCTTATAGTCACGAAAGCAAACAAGAGTTACCAAAAAAGGTTAAAGAAGTGAGGAGAGAGATCAGTTTCATGTGTGGTCTAAATATGCCAGTTCTTTTTGTGCTTGAGCAATGGATAGTGCGCTTATGCATGTACTTCCTTGTCTTGATATGTAAAAAGCCCCTGTGATTTAATGCTGAAGTCGCTCCTTATGAGATGGCAAAATTTCTGCGTCCTTAAAAAGGGGCTTTCATTTTTCTTGCACACTGGCTTACACTCCGGTTCACAGCCAGGCTTACAGTCTTGACATCTCTGGCAATGGTCAACCAAATGCGAGGACTTTGGCCCTGATAGCAACTTTTCGTGTTCCTTTACCCTAACATTTACATGCCCCGTCTGACCTATTTAGATCTTTCCACAGGACACTGGTATACCACCCCATTATACCACCCCCGTTTTGCAAGGAATGATCCCTGAAGCAAGGCATGCTTTAGATTTTTTCTTATTCATGTTTGGTCGCTTCCAATTTGCCATCATTCTGCTTACTACGCCGCACACTTTCTTGAGCTTGTTTGGAGTGGAAATGATTACCTTAAAACCATAAAGCTTGGCGACATTGCTAAGACTGGGTGAAAGTGGATGCTTGAATGGCATCACTACCTTTTTTTTTTTTTCCTTATCGTCAGATGCCTTCTTTGGTGCGTTATCTTTTACCCAGATCACATGCAAACCTGATTGCACTGTCCGGGCACCTTCCACAGGTTTCTAGAACTTAATATGTTAATGAGTTAGTTTAAGAAGAGAAAACAAAATCTGTGATACAATCCTATTCAAAAGATAGCGTGCTAACAATAAAGTTGTTATCATAGATTTTCTGTGTGAAGAGTGGTCTGTTGCTCTTAGCCTTGTTGAAGTATGCCTCATGCCTTAGAAGTACACTGGAAATGAACTAACAGCTAGGCCATTTTTTTTTTCAAGTGGACACTGGATATTCACAAGAGTTCTTTCTCTTTGTTGTTGCCAAACCGTGCAGTACACAGTTGTGACTAAAAATTATGGCTCGACTTGGGCTGATCAGTTTGTGAACAAGTGTTCACACTATATAGTACTATTGTGAAAGTTATTGATAAAGTTGTCAGATTGTCTGTATTGAGAGCGGCGTGTTGCTATTAGCCATGTCGAAGTGTGCCTCTTGCCTTAGAAGTAGGCTGGAAACGAGCCAACAGCAAGGGTATCTATGTTTCAAAAGGAGCCACTGCACATCTCCTTCACTTTCTTGTTGGCATGCCAGGCATCACACACTTGTAACTTTAGAAATCAAGGCCTATCTTGGGTCAATCAGTTTCTAAACAAGTGCTCACATGCTGCAGTAATATTGAGAAAGTTATTGTCTTGATCTTCTGTGTTCAGAGTGGCTTGCTGCTACAAGCCACATCAAAGTGTGCCCCTTGACTTAGAAGCAGGCTGGAAATGAGCCGACAACAAGGAAATTGTTCTTTCAAGCAGCCACTGTATGTCGACAAGAGTTCCTTAACTTTGTTGTTGGCAAACCGAGCATCACATACTTGTAAATAGATATTATGGCTTAATCAGTTTGCAAAATGATTGCAAGAAAAAGTATGAAAAGGGATGGAACTCAGTCAGGGTGAGCCACGGCAAGATCTTCACCAGGCAGACAGACAGCATGCTGACTGTTCAGATACTAGTTGAAAATGACATCAATAAAATCTTCCCAAGCCAGCCCCATGCCATTGATGTATCCAGCAGTAATGAGTAAATAGTGTATTAGCTTAGCTACCTACAAAAAAAACGGTAAAATGAAGTATCACGAACTGATACTGCCATCAAAACTCGACTTACATCAGACTTTTTTTCAATCAGTCCTGCACATTAGTGCACGTTCGGCTGGCTGTAAGGATAAAATTGCTCTGCTTTTGAACCAGTTTTCTTTTATGTTTGATGTAATACTAATGACTGAAACTTGGTACTAAAATAACTGCAAAATGCTAGAAATTGAAGAGTACGACAGTATTTTTCTCAACCGTACAAGTAGGCGAGGTGGCAGTATTGGTATTCTTGTTGCAGGTCGGAACAAATACGAAATTCTTTCCGAATTCAGTATGTTCACTGATGACTATGAAATTTTGATGCTACCAAATAAAAGAGAAACAATTTCAGTTGTCTACTGCCTACCGCAAGGAAATGTCGTCTGCTTCTTTCAGTTTTATGAAGCATTTCTCAACTTTGCTTCACAAAGTCCCCTCAAGTTGATCAATGGCGCCGACTTCAACATAAACATTTAAGAAGGTAATATACAAGTGACAGATTTCAAAGCGCAACTACTCTCTTGGTTTCTCAAATGTGATTGTTTCACCAACTCAAATTACATGTTACGCATCTTCAACACTTTACCTTTTGATAACAGACACAACCGTTTACAGTGCAGTACAATTGCCTCTAATGTCAGTGATCATTGTCTGGTTTTATGACACACTGCAGCAATCCAGTGGAAACAACTCAGCCAAACGTACCTTGTGTTACACAACACATCAGCAAAAACAGTTTGCGATAGTTCAAACAAGCTATCATGTTCAAACAAGCAACCTTGGAATTTACAAATTCCAAAGGTGACCCAAATGAAGTATATAATGAATTCATCAATGTCTTTGTGGCTGTTTATGCTAAGCAATCTTCTTTCAAAAATATATAACGCTTTAAGAAGGTCAGAAAGCCATGAATAACAAAAGAGCATCTAAAAATGATTAAGTTAAAAAATCGACTCTATCAATCTTTCTTACGGACAATTTAGAAGTGACCCTTAAAGAGATTAAACATTTTTGCAATACCCTTAATGCTAAGCTGAGAAGTGAAAAATTGTCATACTCTCTAAGAACTGGAACCCCTATTTCAAGAGACAAAAAGCCTAATTACTCCTGCAGATCTCACTGTACTCCTACAGATCTCACATCTACTGCCATATGCGAGGAAGAGTGAAATGGCCTTTCACTGTTTCAAAAAAAATGAGTAAAGTGAATGTTCTACTCTGCAAATTTACATAGAGTTGCAGGTTATTTTACTTCTGCAATAAAGAAATAACTTTCCTTACCACACGTTTCGATTGTTGCTCGGGAAGCACAAGTGTCCATATTGGACATTGAATCAGACAGCCATGCACATTTTGTCTGCCTGCGCAGGTATTATATAAGCTTCATCACACTTCGAAACAAGCGTAAAACATATTCGACTATATGGACGAATACAGCTCGAACATTCGATGGTTGCAGTGCTACTTTAGAAGTTCCAAGCGGCCCCAAATTTACAGCTCAATTTCTGAGTGGGAAGCTGAATTGTCTTAGATTTTCGTGCAGCTGAGGAGCAATTATAAGTTCATCACACGCACAGAAAGAATTAGGTTCCATCTTTGTGTTTTTTTCATAAAAAAAAAAGAGGTGCATGCAAGTTTAGGTACGTATACGCCGGGGTTCCAATCTATTTTTTGACTCATCGGACAGCACCGACACTGTGTTTTGATGACACGCATACGTCGTACGTCAGGTTAAAATTAGTTCAGCATATCCGATCTATTTCACGCGAGGCTTTAGCGTAGAAATTCCTATGTGCCACGAGTACGATGCGGTGTACGGAAATCCAAGGCACAATCGCACAAGTGCCTCGCACGGTTGGTATTTTCAGCTACTGCTTTTCACGTATGCACACTGCCAGAAATGGGGAGATTGTTGTGCGATGAGTGTGTACTAGCTTAAATCTACGTCAAAAACAAACTGTCATAGTTCATGCTGTATGTGACGCGCGTGAAACAGCACGTCTTATTTTAATATACAGGTACTTGCTTAGCCGTCTAACTGCAAATTTACTCCTGGCTGTTTTCATGTTGACATTGTATTTTCAAAAGTACTACGCGGCAAATCTTCCGCTCGCATAAGCGCGGGGGTATGTTTGATCGCCTCAACGTCGAACATACCGAATATACGCCCGGGGCAGGAGGGCACAGAAATGGCGCAGAACAGTCTGAAAAATTGTTGTGGCCTGTAGCACATCATGGCTGCCCAAGAAGACAGAGTTACGGACTCGGCCGATGGAAGAGTCCAGCATTACCAACTACCCCCTTCCCTCTCTGACCTACAAGACTAGTGGAATAAGGGAGTAATTACTCATAAGCATCCACCAAAGCACAGCGATAAGGCTGCAAAGGAAAGCTATGCAGCTTTATCGAAACCGCTTTGGTTGAAAAAGCTGCATATCTTTTCTTGTAGCAATAGGGCTGCCATCGGTTGGATGGCAATGAGTAATCCCTTTTTATTTCAAGTCTGCTTAACCTTGGAGGGTTTCCCAAAGGCATAAGAAATGAGCATTAGACGATTCTTTTTTCAGTGATCACATGTTGAAATGTTTTGTGTCTGCATGGTCTTGCTTTGTGACTAAACTGTGTTCAAGTGGAAGTTGATGAAGACAGTGATGCACAGCATGAGAATTTTTTAACAAAAGGACAAAGCGCTAACGACACATTCACAAGAAAAGAGGACACATACAAGCGCTCACTGACAACTGAACTTTTATTGAAGGAAAACACACAATATATAGGCACACCGTGGCGGCGCTAATCAGATGCAGCAAACGTCAAAAGGTGAAAGGACCATAGAAGCGATAAAAGACAAAAGGCATAAAAGCGATAAAAACAGTTATGATGGATGGTTCGGAAACAACAAACTGACCTATGACACGTGGTGTATAGGGCCCGATGTAACATTAAGGCATTCATAAAAATTGATCAAAAAACTGAGAATCACAAATTTTTTTTGTTTTTCCGACATACGACTAAAAGGAAAATACTTCAAGCGCTCTAGCATAATAAAGATATTAGTTTATTCAAGTCATCAGGTATGCTCATCTTAATGCGACTCTAAAATTCATGCTCGAAAATCAACCGCGCCCTTTTAAAAAAGAGAACTCACTCTGATATAGCACTTTGGACGGTTCGCTAACGCAATCTAGACCTTTCTTTATTATGAAGAAGGCTTCTTTCAGCTCACGAGCTACATTGTCTCGACTTTTATCTAGTACAGAAGTTACTTTTAGTATAGGCACGCATTTGCACTTCTTGCAATGAATCGGCAGATTAGATCCAGTGCCTTTCTCAAGCGATCGCTCGTGCTCTCTCAAACGCTCGTTCAAACATCTCCCAGTCTGGCCGATGTATACCTTACCGCAAGTGAGTGGGATCTGATATACAACACCTTCCTTGCACCCGACATATGGTTGCGCATGGCGTGTTCCACATGTTTCCTTTACTGGTCTCGGGTTATTAATCCGAGGGCACAGGGAAGCCAGCTTACAAGGGGCAGAAAATACTACTGGGACTTTAAATTTATTTGCGACCTTCTTCAGGTTGTGCGCCGTGCGATGACAATAGGGCACAACTACAGGTTTCACCCTTCTAGAATCCTCTTGAGTGGCCCTACCTCTCGTACCTTTTACTTTTTTGATCAAGGACTCAACTACAGCAGATATAACGGTCTGTGGGAAAGCTGCCTCATGTAGCCTTTCAATCTGAAGTTCAAAGCCACTTTGCATGCAATGTTAACACGACTTCTTTAAAGACGCTTCCAAAACTGATGTGGCTATGGCTCTTTTTACCGTCTTCGAGTGGGCCGATTCGTAAGATAAAAGCGATTTTTTTGTTCTGGGGTGGTACATCCAGCAAACTCCTTGTGCAAAGGAGAGTTCTAAATGCAAAAACTGTAGCTTATTGCTTTCTGGAAGTTCAAAGGTGTACTCCAAGCCATGGCTACACTCTCTAAACATCTCTAGAATTTCATTTATAGTGCCTTTGTAAGTCGATGGGTCCTGTCTGTTTAACACTATTAGAAAATCATCTACATACCTAAACACCTTCAGAATTTTCCTTTTCTCAAATTTACTGTCAAGAACTGAGTCAATGGCTGACAAAAAAATGTTACTTAAAACAGGTGCAACACAAGAACCTATGCAAATACCTCTTTTTTGTATGTAAACCTGATCTTCAAAGCGGACCAAAGTGGCGCTAAGATGGAATTCTAACAAGGAAAGGAACCGTTCTATTGACATGCCGGCTGCATTCTGGAAGCGCACAACACCTGTCTTTTCAATACAAGCCTGAACAGCTACAAACAGCTCTTTGTGTGGAATAGCATAAAAAAGATCTTTAACATCTACTGAGAAAAATCTACCTACAGTTCCACAGGACTGTAAGAGACCTATCACATCAGTTGTGTTTTTAGTAGCAAAAGGATCCTCTACTTCAAGTGAGTTCAGGTGTTTTAAGAGAAATTGGCTTATATGTCGTTGCCAAGACTCGCGCTCACTAACAATGCAACGAAACGGAACTTCTTCTTTATGAGTCTTGGCCGTGGAAAAGATGCTTAGCGTATTTTCCTTGCATTTGCTTATAGCATTCGCTATCTTATCCAGTTCAAGGTTTGTACAGATGGAGACTGCTCGTGATTTTACTTTTGCTGGCTTGAGACTTGTTGGAGCGAAATTCTTTTCAACAGCACGGCAGGCCTTTTCTTTGTAGATGCCTGGTGGGACCACCACGAAGCCTCCTTCCTTATCGGCTTGCATTAGCCGCATACCGCTTTCCTTGAAGAAAGTGACGACGGTGTTCATCTTAGATCAGCTGCCTGTGGCTCTCTTCGGAACTGTTCTTGACAGAGCGTCTACACCGTCCAGCAGGCATCTCTCGCGGTCTTCCGGCGACGCCTTCCCCGCAACGCTCCTATTCAAAGATAGAAGCTCATGGGCCGCATTCGCAGGTTCGAGGCTGAACTTCGGTTCCTTCGAAAGAACCTTGCTAACTTCGTCAGGGATTTTTGCTTGCCCAAGATCTTTCACTTCCCCGCTGCGTTCCTTAGTTGTGGGGTTCTTGGGAGTGTTGTTCAACATGTGACGCCATCAGAACTCCACAGCCTGAGCTGCAAGCTTCCTGTATGCTCAAAACTTCTTCTCTGCGATCCATTCCGGGTCTTGGTTGTGACATGCGACACGCAAATAGTCAAAGAAGAACCTCACTTGTCTCCACAGTTCTGATCGTACTATCCTGCACACCCGCTTAACGTGGCCGTAGGAAGGCCGAACAGCGCCGAACAGAGTGATGACCTCACCTGGGATCAGTCCATTCTTGAGGCAGAACGATACGTGTCTGGCTCGGCAGGTTGACCATGTGATATTGGTGACAAGCGCAGCCAGATGCGCCGTAGGAGATGAAGCACATAAAGAAGAGCCCACTGTATAAGAAAGATATTCAAGAATTACTTTTTGCTGGGCTAGTTTGTGCAGCATTTTTTAACAAAAGGACAAAGCGCTAACGACACATTCACAAGAAAAGAGGACATGGACAAGCGCTCACTGACAACTTATGTTTTATTGAAGGAAAACACACAATATATAGGCACACCGTGGCGGCGCTAATCAGATGCAGTAAACGTCAAAAGGTGAAAGGACCATAAAAGCGATAAAAGACAACAGGCATAAAAGCGATACAAACAGTTATGATGGATGGTTCGGAACCAACAAACTGATCTATGACACGTGGTGTATATGGCCCGATGTAACATGAAGACCAAAATAACGGCTTGAGAGGTTATGATTATATGTGGGGTGGCAGAGTTGTTGCTTCAGAAAATGAAAGGGAAAAGAAGATCGCCAGATAAGTTGAGAAATAAACGACCACAAGTGATTCCCTATATACATAGAGTTGCACACTACCTGAAAAAGGTGGCGGGTAGGTTTGAGGTGCCAGTTGTGTTTTCTGCCCCCAAAAAACTGGGTGGGTTATGTGCATTAATAGGGAGGAAAAAGAAAGGCCAATGCGATAAGAAGCATGTTAAGGGTTATATTGGATGTCGGGTGGGAGTGATTTTTGAGGTTCCTCTGACGTGCGGTAAAGTATATATTGGGCAAACAGGAAGATGTGTTGATGATAGAATGAGGGAACACGAGAAGTCCACAGAAAATGGCAAAGGGTCAAATTTAGCCTTGCACTGCCAAAAGTGCAAGTGTGAGCAGTTCTTTAGCAGGCTAAACATTTTAGGCAAGAGTCGGGATAAGATGGCACGCGAAATTTTAGAGGCGTATTGGATACAGAAGAAAGAAGAGAGATGCATTAGTGAAGCTTCGTTGAGTTTACGTAGAATAGAATTTAATTATATCGAGCAAACCTCCTGAGTAATGCAAAGAAGGAGATTATTATCGGGCCTCAAGCTGTTATTCCTGGCCTTAAGTTGTTATTCTTGGACACAAGCTATGTGGTGTGGATGGGCATGTCCTACTGGATATGTGTGGCGGTGGTGTTTACAATATGACTATGTGACTATGTGGTTATATTTGCTTGTCCAGCGTGGTATGAGTTACTGGGCAAAACAGAGGTGTGGGGTAACAAGACAGTGAGAATTTGTGACTGTCATATTTGGAAGAGGTATTTGGTCTGCGAGGAAGAAAGTGCCACTATCCCCCTGATAAAGAAGAGGAAGAAGAGAAGAAGAGGAAGATGAGATTGGTCAATACCATGCTTGGACGATGTTAAAGTCTGCGACGAAGAGAGTGCCATTATCCCCTTGGCAAAGAAGAGGAAGATGAGGAGAAGAGGAAGATGAAATGTGCCTGAGTGTAGAAGAGGAGGCGTGGTGAAGAGGAAGTGTTTTCAAATTCTAATTACAGTTGGTAGTGTGCGCGTGTGTTGTGTATCTTCTCTTGTGTTTGTGTTTTTTGCGCCACATATCTGAATACGTAACATGAAGACATTCATAAAAATTGATCAAAAAACTGACAATCACAAATTTTTGTTTTTTTTTCCGACACACGACTAAAAGGAAAATACTTCAAGCGCTCTAGCATAATAAAGATATTAGTTTATTCAAGTCATCAGGCATGCTCATCTTAATGCAACTCTAAAATTCATGCGCGAAAATCAACCGCGCCCTTCTAAAAAAGAGAACTCACTCTGATAAAGCACTTTGGACGGTTCGCTAACGCAATCTAGACCTTTCTTTATTATGAAGAAGGCTTCTCTCAGCTCACGAGCTACATTGTCTCGACTTTTATCTAGTACAGAAGTTTCTTTTAGTATAGGCATGCATTTGCACTTCTTGTAATGAATCGGCAGATTAGATCCAGTGCCTTTCTGAAGCGATCGCTCGTGCTCTCTCAAACGCTCGTTCAAACATCTCCCAGTCTGGCCGATCTATACCTTACCGCAAGTGAGTGGGATCTGATATACAACACCTCCCTTGCACCCGACATATGGTTGGGCATGGTGTGTTCCACATGTTTCCTTTACTGGTCTCGGGTTATTAATCCGAGGGCACAGGGAAGCCAGCTTGCAAGGGGCAGAAAATACTACTGGGACTTTAAATTTTTTTGCGACCTTCTTCAGGTTGTGCGCCGTGCTATGACAAGTCTCAAGCCAGCAAAAGTAAAATCACCGGCAGTCTCCATCTGTACAAACCTTGAACTGGATAAGATAGCGAATGCTATAAGCAAATGTAAGGAAAATACGCTAAGCATCTTTTTCACGGCCAAGACTCATAAAGAAGAAGTTCCGTTTCGTTGCATTGTTAGTGAGCGCGAGTCTTGGCAACGACATATAAGCCAATTTCTCTTAAAACACCTGAACTCGCTTGAAGTAGAGGATCCTTTTGCTACTAAAAACTCAACCTATGTGATAGGTCTCTTACAGTCCTGTAGAAAAGTAGGCAGTTTTTTCTCAGTAGATGTTAAAGATCTTTTTTATGCTATTCTACACAAAGAGCTGTTTGTAGCTGTTCAGGCTTGTATTGAAAAGACAGGTGTTGTGCGCTTCCAGAATGCAGCCGGCATGTCAATAGAACGGGTCCTTTCCTTGTTAGAATTCTATCTTAGCGCCACTTTGGTCCGCTTTGAAGATCAAGTTTACTTACAAAAAAGAGGTATTTGCATAGGTTCTTGTGTTGCTCCTGTTTTACGTAACATTTTTTTGTCAGCCATTGACTCAGTTCTTGATAGTAAATTTGACAAAAGGAAAATTCTGAAGGTGTTTAGGTATGTAGATGATTTTCTAATAGTATTAAACAGACAGGACCCATCGACTTACAAAGGCACTATAAATGAAATTCTAGAAATGTTTAGAGAGTGTAGCCATGGCTTGGAGTACACCTTTGAACTTCCAGAAAGCAATAAGCTACAGTTTTTGGATTTAGAACTCTCCTTTGCACAAGGAGTTTGCTGGATGTACCACCCCAGAACAAAAAAATCGCTTTTATCTTACGAATCGGCCCACTCGAAGACGGTAAAAAGAGCCATAGCCACATCAGTCTTGGAAGCGTCTTTAAAGAAGTCATGTTAACATTGCATGCAAAGTGGCTTCGAACTTCAGAATGAAAGGCTACATGAGGCAGCTTTCCCACAGACCGTTATATCTGCTGTAGTTGAGTCCTTGATCAAAAAAGTAAAAGGTACGAGAGGTAGGGCAACTCAAGAGGATTCTAGAAGGGTTAAAACTGTAGTTGTGCCCTATTGTCATCGCACGGCGCACAACCTGAAGAAGGTCGCAAATAAATTTAAAGTCCCAGAAGTATTTTCTGCCCCTTGCAAGCTGGCTTCCCTGTGCCCTCGGATTAATAACCCGAGACCAGTAAAGGAAACATGTGGAACACGCCATGCCCAACCATATGTCGGGTGCAAGGAAGGCGTTGTATATCAGATCCCACTCACTTGCGGTAAGGTATACATCGGCCAGACTGGGAGATGTTTGAATGAGCGTTTGAGAGAGCACGAGCGATCGCTTGAGAAAGGCACTGGATCTAATCTGCCGATTCATTGCAAGAAGTGCAAATGCATGCCTATCCTAAAAGAAACTTCTGTACTAGATAAAAGTCGAGACAATGTAGCTCGTGAGCTGAAAGAAGCCTTCTTCATAATAAAGAAAGGTCTAGATTGCGTTAGCGAACCGTCCAAAGTGCTGTATCAGAGTGAGTTCTCATTTTTAGAAGGGCGCGGTTGATTTTCGCGCTTGAATTTTAGAGTCGCATTAAGATGAGCATGCCTGATGACTTGAATAAATTAATATCTTTATTATGCTAGAGCGCTTGAAGTATTTTTCTTTTAGTCGTATGTCGGAAAAAAAAAATTTGTGATTGTCAGTTTTTTGATCAATTTTTATGAATGTTTTCATGTTACATCGGGCCCTATACACCACGTGTCATAGATCAGTTTGTTGTTTCCGAACCATCCATCATAACTGTTTTTATAGCTTTTATGCCTGTTGTCTTTTATCGCTTTTATGGTCCTTTCACCTTTTGACGTTTGCTGCATCTGATTAGCGCCGCCACGGTGTGCCTATATATTGTGTGTTTTCCTTCAATAAAAGATCAGTTGTCAGTGAGCGCTTGTCCGTGTCCTCTTTTCTTGTGAATGTGTCGTTAGCGCTTTGTCCTTTTGTTAAAAAATGCTGCACCACCTAGCCCAACAAAAAGTCCTTCTTGAACATCATGAGAAAGTGGCTGTATAATGCGTGCAATGTCAAGGTGAAGCTATAGCTTAGTAAAAGCTAAGCTATAGCTTCATCTTGACATTGCACGCATTATAGGAAAGTCGCCTGGGCCGGATGGTTTGAGTGCAGCCTTTTATAAAGCATTCAAGCTAGATCTGTCCCCATTGTTAGCTGCAGTATTTAACGATGCCTATGTACTTGGTGTAATCCCTCCTTCGTTCGCATCCTCACACACAGTGTTAATTCCTAAGTCAAACCAAACAGAGAAACTAAAATTTGTGACGTCATACAGGCCTATTTCTTTAACAAATGTGGATTACAAAATACTGATGAAAGTTCTGGCAGCCAGGCTACAGACAGTGATAAAACATATCGTTGGCTCCCACCAGACGTGTGGTATAAAGGGCCGGTCCATTACAACAAATATTCATAAGGCGAGGTGCGTGCTGGAATGTTGTGACGTTGCTTGCGCGAGGGTCGCGCTTCTTCAGCTCGACCTAGAAAAGGCGTTTGACTGTGTTCCACACGATGCATTGTTTGCAATATTGGATTATATCAATGTCAGTTCTATTATCAGAGAGGGCGTAGCCCTGGCGTACCGAAACTGCACAAAGCGATTGATTGTTAATAAAGTATTAGGGGAACCCATAAATGTGCGGCGTTCGGTACGTCAGGGTTGCCCCTCAGCCCTCTTCTATTCTGCATTTATATCGAAACTTTATGCCTGTCTATTATGCAAAATCCATCTGTTCAGGGCTTTCAACTGTACATGTCTGAGGTCAAACTTTTGGCGTACACTGATGATGTGGCAGTGTTTTGTGCGAACAAAGAAAGTATTTGCGCCGTAGTTGAAGTTGTGAAAGATTTTAGTGCGACCACAGGAAGTCCAGTAAACTGGGGAAAGTGTCTTGGCTTCTGGCACGGGGCGTGGACATCAACGCCTGAATTTTTTGCCAACGTTACCTGGGTTACAACACCCGCGAAGTATTTGGGCGTACCTCTAGAATTCTATGAAGACAGCAAGCCATTTTGGCGCGCCCAAGTTCAGGAAATACGGGAGAAGGCTGACAAGTGGAAAGGAGTGCCGCTGTCTATCTTTGCACGAGCCACTGTGTGTAATCTATTTTTTGTTGCCAAGGTGTGGTACGTCATGCAAGCACTTCATTGTTCTAGGTTGAGTGTTCAAAAGCTACACCGAATCTTTGCTGTGTTTGTATGGGCATCAAGCTGGGAAATATGTAGTCGGGATAACCTGTTCCGGCCAATTAAAGACGGTGGTCTCGGGCTTGCTCACTTATTTGTGCGCCAGCTTGTAAACAGATTTATTTCCTTTCGCGACGTTACCGATCCCTTTTTGCGCACTGTGTGCCAAGTGAGGCTCGCGCGGGCGTTGCCCAATATCGTTGTTGCTATAGAAAGCATGCCAGGGCGTCTTTCTAGTTTTTTCAAAGAGGTTGTCAGCAGTGTTAGAATTCTGTCAGCTCGCTTCTCGACAGAATATTTATGTTCAGTAAAAAAGGAGAACCTGTATAAAGCTGTTTGTGACGCCTTCTTCTCTGTTCCTGTGTACAGAGCCCTGTATAGTTGCCGTCTAGGTCAAGACGTACTGAAGCGTGTCAAAAGAATGCCAGTTTCTCCTGGGGTAAAGACGTTTTTCTTTAAGTTACACGCAGGAACATTATCGGTACAAACGTTTTTTGAAAGCAAGGGCTTTTATCTGCCATGGGGTTCACTTTGCTTAATATGTAAACTGCCAGATACAATAAACCATGTATTTCTGCACTGTTGGGAGGGCGTCTATTTTTGGGATGTGCTGCAACGAACTGTTAAAAAAGAATTACTATTAGACTCATACGGGATTAGATTCCTGCCAACTGAAAATAATGATGGGATTCCACTTGATACGGTTATGCTAATAGGCCTGCACAGTCTATGGCGGTCCAGAATGGCGGGTTTTCACTGTGACCCTGACGCCCGCCCTGCAAGGCTCTACTTTCGCGAGAGTATACACGCATTGGTTGAAATGCACAAATTGAAGACCACTGTGCCAGACTGCATTTCAAGAGTCGAACCACTATGCGAGCTGAAGGAATTTTAACTTGACAAAGGCAACTCGTATGAGCCTGCCGGCTTCTGTATTAAGTGTCATGCTTGTGGTAACCACTCTGCTGTGAGCATTCTGTTTGTAGCGCGTTTTTGTTGGTTTTGTTTTGTGTTGGTGATGACTGGCAATAAAGAAAAAAAAAGAAGCTATAGCTTAGTTGTTTAATGCAGCACTCAGAGAATCTCACCTGTGTAGCTTGCGTGGGTTCAAATCACATTTGTAGCCGTGTGCCATTTATATAATTTTTATTATGCACCCATCACATGGTGCGTGGCATCACACTCCGACGATAAGAGAGTGGCTTTAGTGCCTCAGGGTTTCAGACCAGAAATTTGCTTGCAGGCAATTTTTATTTCTGCGCATGCACCCTACTCTTGTGCATGCACAGACCACAAGGTCACAATTCAGAAAATGTCATGAAGGCATCACAAATGTCTCCAGGAGAGCCCCCTTAATCGTTACGAGATGCAGCTCATGCTGCAAAACACACTTATCATCATTCAGTAGTGAACGCCTGTGTAGTCGTGCATTGGAGATCTGCCCGAGTAAACATTAAGTACCGTCACCGCGGTTTACTTACAAAAGTGGCCATGGGTGGCTTAGCTGTATTTTAGTTTCCATACTTTTGTAATCTATAAAACTTCTACCATAGAAAAAGCCTGTGTTTCATTATTAGAACACAGTAATTTACTGGTAAAGACCAAGTTCATTTTGCCCTCACTATTCCCTTAAGTTGTTCTCATTTGGATATGGATAGGTCAAGAAAGCTGTGCATACAGTACAGGCAGATGATAAGGGAGGAGGGGAAGAAACCGTAACGACATTCATGGTGAGCTTTATCATATTGATCGTATTTATATGCTGTGAGCAAGAACGTTCTGATGCATTCTAGCAACGCGAGGAGGAGAAAGCTGTCTTATTGAAAGGTCAGGACATTGATTGTGGAAAGGTGCTGCTTAAAGGTTTGTGATGACCAGAGCCTGTCTAATTCATCAGCAAGTCTCACTGCACCATAATTACGATATGACATGAACGGCCAACACTGTTAAGTTGCGCTGACATATTCATGCGTTGTATGCATGCACAATGTCCATCATTTTTGGTTGCTGAGTGGGCTTACACATATTTTTAATGTGATACCCAAAATGTGCGCTCATTTTTTTTTCCTTCTGTCGTGCAGATGTCCGGGCTTAGGCTACACATGACCACCTCTCTTGCATATGCTCTGCTCCACGGCTGGCAGAGATGCCCATTTAGGTAACTTTTGGGTCGTCGAGCATCAGACCTACACATTCGGATGAATCCACTGTCAACTTGTTAGGAGAATGATTCTCTCCTTGCTCCTCCAGGAGAGAAACCTAGCACATCTAATCTGACCCCTTTCCTGGCACCTACACGCCCTTTTTTTTTGTTGACCAAAGGTGGTTGCCGTATATATGAAATAAATAATTGAAGCAACAATTAAATCTCAACAATCTGCAAAATGTGCTTGCATATTTAATGATATTACATTTAACCTAGAGACCACATTTTTTGACATTCTGTGAACTGCAATGCATGTCTGCTAATTATTGAGATTGCTGTATGTGCCGTACCAGTGTACCTGGGCAGCTGTTTTCCCCCTTTGTGGTGAAGTTGCCAGTCTTCTGTTAAAGCAAAGATTGTGTTACCTCAGAATATTTTCTCACATGCATCAGTGCATACTTTGCTTGAATGCTGCAGTGCACCCTTTTAAAGGGACACTGAGGACAACTCCATTGAGTCATTGGTCTCAGTAAATATTTGATTATTTCTCTCATAGGCTGTGCTGTCTGGCAGCAATTGTGGCATATAGTATTTATTGGTGAGAAAATTTAAATTTGAAGCCTTCCCATGAGTCATTTCATGATGACCTTGCTGAAAAGGACGTTTCACTGCCACATTAGAGTGGCTCATGACACAATATAACTTGCAGTAATCTGAACCAAAACTTCTGTGTGGAAGCATGCATTTTACTTACAAAATTGGCCGGTAATGACAGCATCTTTGTTCTGTTTCTTGGTCTTTCTATCCTTTTAAAACATCTGCCTTCATTTTAAGTAGTCTCTTTAATGGTTTGTGGGGTTTAATGTCCCAAAGCGAGTCAAGTGGTCTGTTTAAGATTAGAACACTGTATCTTAGCGATACAGGAAAACTGCTTTCCATCCTCCTTAGTGTCCCTTCAAAGGAATCCGACAATAAAAAAATTCACAATAAGTATTTCAATGTGTATTGCCATTTGCCTACTTTGTGCCTGTGGCTACTTGGAGCTTGTTTAACTTCACAAAAAGAGCTGTGTTTAACAAATAAATACTGTGTAAATTTCAATGGATGACTAATTAACCACATTAACAACTCCCTCTTGTGTAAACTCACTGAACATCTCAAATGTGTTTCGTCAGCACTGCATTACTTCTGGGCTGCCATGAATGACAGCTATGGCATGTGGTTTTTATAGTAGGCAACCACCTTGGCAGGAGTGTTGCTTTGTGAGCTGCGTCGATTAGTGTCTGCCCAAGACTTGGACATCACTTGGGAATATACATGGTCAGCAGTGGGACGGTCTACATCGGACCTGTGTTGGCAGTCATTTTTTCAGAATTGCAGCGTTGGAACCAAGGACCATATGGCATTACCTTGGCCTGCATGCATGACAACACAACAAAAACAGGACATAACTTCGCCTTACTGACAGGATTAAAATCTCCATGCAGGCCTTGTGCTCAACACATCACTAAAGGCAACAAGCACTGTTTGCCATGTCAGTCACAGCAATGGTTCTAGCAAAACTACTTTCACTGTGTAGTGTTAAATATTTTTACCAGTGCAAATTTACAGTTTTGTTACTCTTGCAATGATTTATGTCCATATACCTTTTTTATCCCATAGCTGCAGTTGGCTATCGTGACATGTGGAGTATTTTGTGACCACCCGAGGGTATTTAATGTCCTGAAATCGAGATGCATGTGTGTATTTTGACACTACACAACCAATATGCAGTCCGCAATAAATGTTCCGTCTTGCGCTGGCAAGCAGACTGCTTAAATCTTTGAAAATGCAACACGTCATTAGCATGATTGTGTGAAACAATATGAAGGGATATCAGTCCATATCTTTGCAGCTTTCACAGCTGGCCTGTTTTCCCTAAGGAAGAGGAAATAATTACTTGGCAAACTTTGTTTTTTGGTGCATGTTACAACTAGTCGCAAGAGCAATGACTGGACAAAGATGGAATCACGAACGAAGCACTGTTTATTTATTGTTTGACACTATTCTACATGCTTGTCTACAATGATGAGCACAGCAGTGCAAGTATAAATAACATCGATCGAATAGAATGCCGTGGCATGCTTTCTGAAAAAAAAAAGATAACTACAGGAATTTGGCACGAGAACTGCCTAGAGCTAGAGCAGCTGGAAGATAAATACTGTGCAAAAATACCAGGAATTTCACAGCTTGCGCTTCGAGTCTTCAACTTTAGAAGCAAAACTAGAGGCGGGACTGCGTCGGGAGATGTGGAGAGCATTCTTTCTTTGCACGGGCGTTGTACCTCCCGGCACTGCTAAGTACTGCAGAAGTTTACTTGAAAATATACCTAGGTTCCACGGTTGCATGACCAGTCCAGTAGGCCGGCAGCGAGTCGCTTGAGAGCTGTGATGAATAGCTGGCCTTCCCGGTTGAGGTTCTATTTCCCGGTTAGTCCCGGACTGGCTACCGCACCGGAGCTTCATAATAGATTAGCTGTGCCAAGCTGCTTGCATCAATTGGACACCGAATTCCTGGTGGGTTCGTACATCCGATAAAGGCAACGAAAATGGCAAAACAATTGCCCTGCGGATACACTAACCGACCTCTTGAAATCCAGGATAAAGAGGCAATTTCGTACAAATTACAGGCTCCAAGGTGATTAAAGTTTACCACTGCTACTAAATAGTGGTGTCGAAGTCGAGGACAACGATAAAAATGACAGTGAGATTCCATTCAACTACGCACTCGATCGGAGATGAGTTTTTCGCATCCCATGTGTTGCGCTACTTGCGCTGTACACCTCAGTCCAAATGTATACGTACTTCCGGATGATCCAAAGGCAGTGACTCGTATATATTTCGGGAAATGCAAGTACATGGAATGCTTACCACACCAGTTACTTGCAACATACTGCAGGCATGTTCCATCGACAAGGGCGGGCTGACACGCACTGCAGAACTAGCGTCGCAGATACCACAGGTCGGAGACGGTGCTATCACAGCATGCCGCTTGACGAACAGCAGTACGCGAGGCCGAAGCTCAAGGAGTATTATAACAAGTGGAAAGGAACACCTGGGAACACGGCCACACACGGCCACTCGGCTACGATATTCAAACTTTCAAACTACGATGCCAAGAAACCCGTCCGCCACCATCGCCACAGTCAAGTCCGGCTTGCGAGCGATCACGGAGCCGGCGACCCTGCTCGGCTGCTGCGACCTACAGGTCCAAAGGGCCTTAAAACGGCGTGCGCGGGCGGCGGCAACCGCCAATGGGGTCCCTGACTCTCCACCCAGTATTATAAGGCCGAAGCCCTTAAGGCTCCGCGTCAAACCTCCCATTATGAAATAAACGCTTTCACCACCACCCACACATGGCACGGCCGGTCTTGAGGGAGAGCGCGTTTCTCTCTTGCGCGCTCTCTCCCTCGAGACCGGCCGTGCACATGGCTACAGTGGCTAGAATAACATGGTGACACTGGCGACCAGGGGCCCGATCCTCGATATTCGCCTTTTCGGCCATGTTGTGACGTACCCGTGACGTGAACATTGGGGCGGCGCTAAAACACGTATAAACAGAAATTGATGACGAAATTTAAAAAACGAGGAAAAAAAGTTACAAAAAATTAACGCCGTCGTCTGCTACTTGGCGCCGATTACAAAAATGCCAACGCTGCGATGCCGAGAAGCTGAAGGGTCGGTGTGAACCGTGTTTACGCTGCAGGGTAAGGCTGAGGAGATAGTGAGATACTTACGTATACATTGCGGCTGTACTGTACTATTAGTTACGGTCGTTGCGACCACAGTGAATCACAGTACACACGCTGTCGGACGTCCAGCAGCAGCTAGGCTGAGCGAACGGCGGTACTCGACGCAAACCCCACAAACAGCCGGTCGTCAAGTGTGAGTGATGCCTTACTTGAGATGCGTGCATGTGGTTAGCTGTGCGTAAGTTTCATTTATGGACTTAGTCGCGCAAAGAAATCGGCGAGTATCAGGATCGAGCTTTGCACATTCACTTCTCAGCTAGTGGGTATAAAGAAGTTGTTTACGAATACTGAGAATTGGAAGCGCCCAGCGGATTTTCGGGCTGCAGTTGCCACTAGAGAAGAGACACACCTGTTCGACAACAACGCTGGCCTTCTCAAGGTATCACTGCCGTTGGAAACTGCCTGCGGCAGCCCACCGTTTCCATCATGTTAAGTCTGTTACGGCTACGTGTCGGCTTCAGTGGCGTAGCGTGCGGATATCGGCCCGGTGAAGCGGCGTAGTGAAAACACGCATAGTGGAGAGCTCGATTAGGCCATATATCTGGCGATCTTAGCCTGCGCTGACATCGGACCACCTTTAGGATGGAATTAACACGCTGGCGTGTTAATTCCATCGAAATGCGATCGTCGTGACTGGGCTACGCACATACTGCGGGTCAGAGAGCCGGCGTCTTCATGGTTACACTTTTTATTGAGCCATCGCGGCGGGGACGTTTTCACGCAGCCGCAAAAATAAGCAGATAAGATTTTCTGGCAGCAATGAAAATGCAATAAAAAGTGTAACCATGCAGATGCCCACTGGCAGCAACAGCTTAGCTTTCACGCTGATGGCATTTAATGTGCCCTGAATTAGACGTACATAGCACGTTGTATGCACATTTCACCGCATGCAGAGTGTCACTGTGTTGTGGCAGATGTATTAATTATCTCGTTAAAATAAAATAAAAAATCTGTCGGTATTATTCTCCTCGGTTTCTGAGCATGTTGCATAAAAACATTTTATAAAAGTAGCAACACTGCTCGTCTGATGCAGGTACACATCACACCACAATGTCACAAGTGAAACAAAATTTGTCATGTACAGCCTACCCAAGCATCCTTGGCCGACCATTTACGTGTGGCCGACGTTCGGAAAATGGTCGGCAGCCTACTTAGTCGGCTAGTAAACCACGGCAAGCGGTCGGCCCGGAGGTAGCCGCCAGCCATTTCGGCAAGTAGTTCGCAGCGGCCTTTGGCCCGACTTTTTGGGCGGACTAAATTCCGGGCACGGCACCAGGCTAATGGCAAGAGTGCGGCAATGCGTTGGCCCGACTGTTCAGGCGGTACATTGAAAAAAAAAGTTATGAAGAGCACGACTGCTACTTTTTTTTTAAAATTTGCCTGTTACTTGGCTTTGGTTTTTCGCGATGTTATGTAATTTGCGCTTAGTATGGTACAAAATGATACATGCTATTCAGTGTAAATGTTTTGTTACATTAATTAATGCTATTGTTTGTTTAACTTCTCGCTCACATTTTTAGTGAACCTTATAGCTGTTAGTAAAATTATTTACCGAGTTCTGATAAACAGCAAGCCACAAGGTGACCGCGATTTCATGTCTAGATCATGTCATTATACTGTTTGCTTAATACGAAGCGCAGCTGTAGGTGCTGTAACATCAGTTATATTTTGGCGCGCAAGCTCCCGTACACCCCATTAAACCGTATCACTCACTGAAATGCGTCCGCTATATGGCAGGGCACTTGAGTAGACGCAACTTCTCATTGTAAGGGAGGAGAAGGCTATTGTGTAAAATAAAAGAAGCGGACAGAAGAGAAAAAGCACACGGGGGCAGAAATTATGCGTAGGGCACTGGCAAGCCTTGGCCGCGGCGAACGCTCCGGCAGGCAAGCGAAGAGACAAATTCTAAAAACACTACTTCGCAGCAGGAGAAGAGAAATTGCGTACACGGAGGGAGACCCGGACGACGAAACAAAACCGACCTCGCGCTCGGACGTTTCGAAGGAAGGGCGGAAAAGAGGGGGGAAATGGTTGGAAGGGCGGTGCAACTGTGTCACCCCCGCAGCTCGAAAGTTGGTGTCGAGCGTTCCTGACTGGGCGAGAGAAGAGATGTATACACGCAGACTTTGAAGAGAGCATGCAGTTTTGTGGTATTTGTATACTATTTTTGAAGGAGCTCTTTTCGAACAAAGTTGTCTTACGATCAAATACATGAAGAAAAAAAAAACGAAGGAAAATGATTATTGTCCAGGTTATTAATCGCATACTTTTTTTTTCTCAAAACAGTCTGGTAAAGCTAAGAGCCGCGAGAAAACGGGCCAGCGTCCTTGTCATTTGGTTTTGTTTCTTTGCGTGTGGCCCATTCATCCTCTTTTACGACCTGCCGGGGTGGGACGGGCGGCTCTTTTCATTTTTTTTTTCGGAAGTCGGAGGGGCGCATTTTCGCAGCGAGCGGTCCGACCGGAAACTACCCCCCTCTCCTCCCCCGCTTCTTGTCAACAGTTCTTGGAAGACTCGGCAGCTTGTGCTCGTGGGTGCGTGCGTGCTTTCAAGTTCATTGCAGAAGTGTAGAGCGCGACCAAGAGACGATCTCGAGCGCGCGAGGACGCTGTACGTGCGAACTAAATGTTGGAAATGTAAGCGCGTTTTCCAAAGTTGCGCGTTATTAGTTAAAATTACAAGACTTTGTTACCTTCAATAACTAGGCGCTGGACAACCAGACCTCTTTTTCATTCGCATTTATATACTGTCAGGACAAGTGACTGTAGTAGTTTTCAACCGTTGTATCCTTTCAGTAACTCCGCCAAGCCATCCTGAAGCTCCTCCGGCGCGTTTGGACACAAAAAAATCGAAGATTCTCCGCTTTTTCTGTTTTTTTTTTTGTTCCTTTTTTCTTTTTGCTCAAACAATGGGAGTGTGGTTTCATAGGAACGAAACAGTTGATTTTTATTTATTTTATTAGTATTTCGCTTTTGTTTTACAGATTGTTTTGAATTATGGCTTCTGTATTTTCTTGCTTGTTAGTGTCCACTCCTGGTCCGCGAGAGACATATTTTCTCAGCGCATCCTGCATATCAATATGAGTTTGAGACCCTGTGTTATACAGAGTGATTGAAAGTTAGGAAGATTTATTGAGAGCTACACAAGGTACGCGCAATAAAAGAAGCTAATTGAAAAGAATTCTTTCCTGAAGCAGCTGCCGCAATTTCGGGTTTTTGTTGTGGCTTGCAGACTAATAATATGGAGAACTTTTAGTTTTAAGGCGTGAACATGTATCGGAAGTGATTAAAGCGAATTATCTGTCGTACGTACTAAGCCGAGAGATCGCTTGTACAATAGCCCTGCATATGGAAGGAATGCTGCATAGGTCCAGAAACTTAAGACTTCTGCTTGAAAAGTACCGGGATAAGAGAGTAGAAACGATCACGACGTCATAGGCGTGAACTTCAACCATTTACATAGCAGGGAACCAAAGAAATCTTATTGATAAACATGGAAATAGCAAAGCACACTGGGACAATAAATAATGTTTCAGTAAAACAGCAAACAGTACCGAAAATATAAGGTAGCGGCAAGAAATATATAATGCAGTGAGTTTCTGGTCACACGTTGTATATCAATAATGCGCAGCTGCAACAGGACTCCCTCGGGAGCTCTGACCCCCTCACAAATTTCCAGACAGTCGATTGCTCGATCCTTTGTGCTCACACATATACGCGTGAGCCGCAGGCTTGCGTCTTTCAAGACAAGAACCCAGTTCAAATCACTTCGATGTACAAGTGACCTTCCTGAGGTGGATGTGCCGCGTCAACAACCTCCGGATAAAGCTTTGCTCTCCAAGAACTAACAGCTGGCTATATCTAGGTGAGACGCACTAGCATGGGGAACAGTAGACAACGGGGTCACCGAAAGAATACGATCGACCGCGTTCCTATTCTGCCAAATGATCAATCCCACGGACTTCACTACACGTTGTTCGAACGCTTCGCGCGGCCTTCCACTGTGCGACGAAAAAGCTCACGGCGCTAGGCAGTGGAATGTCCAAGCTGCGACGCAGTCCTTAAGGACACGTGTGTGAGACTCGACCTGACCAAAGTTGATACTGTGCGGATCAATATGCCAGCTGTAAAGCCTGTCTTAATTTGGTGGGGATCGAATACGCCACACTCAGTGCGCCACCGAAAGTCTCTTAGAGCATGCGGGAGATTGGGTGCAACAGGCGTCTCCCACTTCGCATACGTTTGGCACATATGTATAGGGGCGCAGAATAGCAGAGCGCTTCGCAGAGATTAGATACTGCTATGGCTATCCATGCTCCGTCTACAAACATCTCCTCTAACTATGCGAACACGTGCGCCTGCTTCCCCTGATCACGCACTACAAGCACCTGCCTTCTACTTCCAAGCCAGTATAAAAGTTAAGGCGCGCCCAAATTAACCTATGTGATCCACTAACTCGGATACCCAATAGCGCACAACAAAGGGCATAATGAAGACAAGGCGGAACCCAGATAGGCGCCACCACCTAGCTATAGTGAAAATATAATCAAAGTAGATTGACTTTGCAAGAGGAATCCACAAGAAAACACGTGCTAAGCCATGCAGAGTCGTATCATTGGGAGGCTGGATCAATAAACAATCAAGGAACACAGATGTGGGAAAGTTGGCACCTGTGTGCACTAGGCTTTATCGGAAGTTTCGCGCATATGTTAATTAGCTATAACTTTAGGATAAACAAGATGTCCGAGATTATTGAGTTAATAGTCTATCCCGACATCGGCACGAAGCCGTGTGTGACGCATGCACGTACGCACGCATGCACTTACGCACGTCTGCAGTCGCACAGAGTAAATTGTTCCACGACCTTACACAGTGGTACGATGGAATAGTTAATAATATTTGAAAGAAGGAAATAAAAATTAGGGGGACGCTCAAGCTTCCCCTTAACATTCGACGGGATACAAAGCCTCTCATTCTTCTCTCTATCTCTCTATTTCGGTGGACAACCGCAGTTAATTATAAATTGGTTATAGGAAAGTAAAGGCGCAGCATCTGTCACAGATCCCGGTGGGAACCTGGACCGCATCTCCATATTTACTACCACATTCCGAATATTTCAGACAAAACCCGACGATACTCAAGCGAAAACCGGGTTAGCGAGGTGGCTTTTGGACCAAATGAGCTGTAGCGCTTCGCATATATACATATATGCTGCACTCTCGATAGACGAAACTCGAGTATATTGCCGACATGAGGATAAATGGAACAGCTTGGGACAAATATTTGCCCGCCTCAGTTAATACACGGGGATTAGGAAAGCTTTATACCTTATATATCAATATGCCGAGGCCGACTGTCTTTATCCAGAACACAAATGTGGTCCTGATAGTTTTCAAATAAAAATGAAAGGCACGCAAAAAGCCGATCGCCCGGACGATTCGCCTGTCGAACGTATACTTTCTGCGAACACAAGCCTTGTGCAACAAGTAACCTTTGGTTCTTTTGAGAAAATTCAAAGGGATTGCGTTTTGAGAATCCCGCGCAACATGACGAGGATCGATCGGCTCCTGCACCAGTGGCGGTCTACATTGTTAAATTCTTCAACGTCAGCATCACACGCAGAAATATGGTATGAAATGCCAGAATATATATAAAGTTCCTCGAATCCCCTTTTCCCCAGCCGCGTATTCACTGCTGCTATAATATATCATTAAATAACATTGTGCATATCAAAGTAAAGTCTCCTGCAATACAGCAGGTTTCCCCTCTACGTTCCATGAGGCAGTCGGCTTAGCAGGAGAAAAGTGGAAAATTCGTATCATTGAAACAGCTATTTTTATGCAACATTGAGTTATACCGCGTGCATGATATATATTGACACTATATCATTTGAGCCTGCTGATAGAATTATACATTGCGCAACAGAAGGTGAAATTAACTGTTATTTATACATATTTTGAAATAAAGCTTTAGCCGCGCGCTAATTGAGCCGCGGCAGGTATGGTACACTCTGTAGTTGATCGCGAGTTGTCATGAACTTATGCTTGAATTTGTGAACTGGTAGGCGCTGATTGTCTGTTGGAAGCATACTTAGTATGAAGTGCCTAAGATTTGCGCGGTAACTGCTATGAACCTACGAATGTAATTGTCCATTTTTTTTTTGTTATGGTTAAATGGTAACCTCTGAATTTAAACAACCTCATCATAAAGTTAACCTATAACGTAACCCTAAGCAAACCCACGGTGAACCGAAGAAATCACGTGCCTTTAAGGTTTATATGTTAACCGTCAATTACTTTTGCCAGTGCCCTCGAAACCTATCAATCCTAAACGCCCTTAAATTCGTTTCGAAGCCTCCGTGAGTTTACATTTCGTACGGGGTCAAGAAAAGAGGCGGTGAGCTTTTATGAGCTTTCATCCGGATCCGGTGCACTTTGCCCTGCGACCTTCTACTGATTTTCATGCATCCCTAAAACAAATGGAAAAAATATATTTTTGTCAGAAACTTGCAGCAGTTACTATGTGGTTCAATCGGTATTTACCAGCTTGAGCTCGAGGTCACGGGCTTTAGTCGAGCTGCAGAAGCCGCATTATGATGGAAACCAAACGCGAAAACGGAAATGTGGTTTGCGATTAATATGACAGCCCGAGGGACTCTAAATAACCCACGTACTGCTTTGGGAAGTATAAATCCGCATGGACTATGAATCTCTGCAAAAGCACTCATAATATACAGTGTTCTGCAACTTAACCGTCTTGGAAAAGACGGTTCCGATAAAGTTGCTAAACACTATATACGTAGCCAGGTATTGCTATTTTGGCTAAATGAAGCTGCAGGTGTTCTACTGCCCCACACTTGGTTTATGTGGAAGATATTCGGTTAAAAGAACATTACATACATTCACTCCAAGCCATATATTTTTCATGCAAAGAACTACAGCCGCTGGTATCAAGGCGGGGGCTCTACAGAAGCCGTAGAAAAAGGGAAAGAAAAGAAAAGATACTACCTCGACGCTTCTTGAACGACGAGGGAGGGGGGGGGGGGGGCGTGAAAAAGAAAGAAAACTGCTTCTCGCTGCGCGGGACCCGCTGCCCCCATCGGTCCATCTCTTCTCCCTGCGGCAAAGCGGAAAGAACCACGGGGAGGCGAAAGGCATCGAGGCACCCTACCGCGAGGGGCGACAGGAATGCCGAAGCAGAGAGAAATAGCGGCGAAAAAAGAAGAGAAAGAATTGCATGCACCGCACACAGGGAGATTCTCCCTGCTTTTGAAGCTTCTCTCCCCCCCCTCACTCCTCCCTTCTTGAGGTCACGTGGCCAAAAGGCGGGAAAACACATCCCGCGCGAGCTAAGATGCGCGGCGCCACTCAGTCGACGGCCAGCCTCCGTGAGTCCGTGTGGGCGCGCGCGATGCCTACTGCCTAATTTTATCGTCCGCTTTTATTTCGCGCAAATTCAATCTGTCTCAACCTCCTGCAGCAGTCAGCGTTTGAAAAGAACAGCCCATATATGCAGCTGATGATTGCAGCCGCTCTGTACAGATTCTTCGTGCCGAAGTTCACCAAAACATGCGTAAGTACATGATCTTTCGGTCTTGATCAGAGGAGCTTTTTGCTCGATTCGATATTATACTGAACATAATAATGTATTCTTTTGGAGCATATGTTCATCTTGTTATATACTCCTTGCATCTATATATATATATATATATATATATATATATATATATATATATATATATATATATATATATATATATATATATATATATATATATATATATATATATATATAATTGGTGTGGGCGCTGATCGCGCAGGAAGACTTGCTGAGCCGTTTGGAAACAAGGCTGCGGCTGGCTGCGATGGCAGAATTGGCTCATTTTGCTGCAGTCTGGGTCCTTGGGTATCTCCTGTCCCAAAATGCTCGCCTTTTAATATGGAGGGACACTCACTATACCGATCAGGTAAGTCCAATTAGCACATATTTTGTTCGATACGACATATACTGCAACTGTTTCTGGAGCGCGTATATATATATGCGCATCTTGTTACTACGTACATCTTTTTTTTTTTTATAATCGATGTGTGCGCATTTCACTCTGATTGCACAGGAAGACGGGCTGAGCCGACTTGGAAACGATGCTGCGGCGGTGGAATTAGCTCTTTTCGCTGCAGTGCGAGGTCCGATCTCCTCTGCCCCAAAACGCCCGTCTTTCACTTCTTCACATCGAAGTGCATGCACTGACATGTATACCGACCAGGTAAGTCAAATTATCGCTGATTTTCTTCTATACGATAATGCACTGCAACTAATTATGTATTGTTTTGAGACTTATGCGCATCTTGTTACTGTAAATGCATATTTTGTAATTGGTGTGCGCGCCTTGCGCTGATCGTGCAGGGAGGCGATATCAGCTGATCTGGAAACTGGCTTCGACAGTGGAAGCTCGTTTCGCCGAAGCCCGATGTCCTTGGTCTCCTCTACACTAAAACGCTGGTCTTTCGCTTCTTCATGGCGGTGCACTTGCCGGACAGGTATTAGCGCTGATTTTGTTCGGAAAATTCGATTATCCGACTCACATCGATGGGACGCATGCAACCCAGTTAAATGTCAAATGCTATCACTGTAAATATTTCAGCACCCCTCGCCATAGGAGAGATCAGAAGCTGTACTAGCATCATCGCTACTGCCAAGCAAGCTCGTGCCAGGACTGAGTACAAGATTTATGCCGTGTTTATTATTATTATTATTTTTTTGCTGCTGTAATGATGTATATACGCGAAAATTGATGATTAAGTGATGCGGTATGCTGGCAAGGTAAGTGAGCCAGTGCGTTCATTTTGTGGATTTTGGAATTATATATGTGATGCACACAGATCTGAGCCGTTTCACATTGATTTTGCTCTGTGCGCTTGCTTTCTGGGCAAGCAGTTGTATTTTCATCGTGCGGATTATTTCCTGGTGCTTACATGCTCGTGAGGTGTTCAGCTAACTTGTTTCAAGCTTTAAAAATTTAGAACGGGTTCTATAAGCTTCTAAGAGTTGGGCTGTCTAAATAGCCGTCTTGGCTGATGAGACAATTTTTAAAATAATGCTCGGTAGTTAAATAACGAAAATAAATCAGATGACTTATCGTTAAATATCCGGTCGCTTTTGCTGTAAAAGTTCCATCTAGTTTGAGAAAATTAAGCTGTATTCTACGGAATAAACTTATTGTAGGTTTCATGTAAATATCGCGGAAACTGTTTGTTCTGCCGCGTTGGAATCCCTCATACGCGCTCTATGACAAGCGCGGACACTTGGTTTTGCTAGAATTATTAAATTGCAGCATTAGCATGCAAGAACGCGCTTCGGGAGGATAAGGTTTGAGTGCGCTACGGTTGCAAATTGCAACATCATAACTCCAGAAACACAAAGTGATCGCGCCTTTCTCGCGGATTCACGGATCCTGATTACCTATTGCGGCTTTGCGCTAATGCGTTTTCAGTAGGGTCGCATGAAGTCAAGCGCATAAAATATATTGATGTGATAGTGCAGTTGGTGGCAGTGAGCAGACATTATTTTTTCTACCTTTTCACCCTATATTTGCCTGCAATGTAAAAGTCTAGGCGAAAAGGAAATATTTAATTACAACACTTTTCTTCATACAGCTGACCAAGATGGAGCCTGCCGCAGATCCGACCAGTCGCAGACATCAAGTGATCGACAGGCTGCCAAAAGAAGGAGACCAAGCCTCAAGCCCGTCTTCCATATGTGGCACACACGCAGTCATATATCCACGCTTATTAAAAAGCAAATTGCGAGCTTTTTGTGAACGCTGTTGACAAATAAATTTTTCACCAAATACTGCAGCTTTTGTTTCTTCATGGCATCAGAAAAGCTACTGCTTTTCTTGATGCATTTGTATGTGCTACCCCGTTATATATGCATGGGCCACGATATATTAAATGCATGGCATGATACCTGCACGAGGGGCGATGCCGGCCACTAACCGGCGTCGGGAAGCAACCGGCCGACGTACGGTCTTTCGTCAGCAAAATGCTAGGGCAGACGAGCGGCCGACCATTCAGTAACGGTGGCAGACGGCAGGCCCACGTGCGGCAGGTGGTCGATCACGTCGGGCCAAAAGGTCGGGCCGTAGTCGATTGCCGAAAATCGGCCGACGTTAGGTCAGTGTCAATCCCCGACGCCGGCCCTCATTCGGGTGCCGAAGGTCGGCCGGCCACTTTTTGGTCGGCGAGAAAGGTCGGCCCTACCTTTTGCCACACACTTTTTTTTGCTCGGGTAGTTCCTTTGCTACTGTTTACCAGTTTTGCACTTGCAATAGCATCTGGCACTTTCAGTGCAGCAAGGTTCTTCAGACGAGAGAAGGGGGAAGAGGTCAGCTAGAGAAATGCCTTCACTTTTTTTATTTGACGCTCAGGAAGTGAAGGAACAGACATGAAGAGTGAATATGATATATGAGGCCTAATTACAATGAGCTAGATGCAGTATGGAAACCATTTTCTTGAAGCAATTGTCATTGAATGTAGCATTCATGCACACATTAACCAGTGCACATGCTACACAAAGCCCGAACCTGTCTCTGAGTGAAGCAAGGGAGCCAAAGGGGAAAACAAGCGTGACTTTAAGGACACCGTAAGTAAAAAGTAACACCAACAAAAAAAGAAAACAGAAGTATGCACAGGGACAATATTAGACAAAAAGAAACATGAATTGCAAGGCTGATGTGGCCTGCAGTACATTATTTTTAGGAGAGACAGCAACGCAATCGGGTGGTGTTCTGGATTTTTTATTGCCAGGTGATAATACTGTATGATTTGTATTGGCTTTGCCATCCCCTGTGTGCTCTTCCAGCAATGCATAATGTCCAACGTGCAACTGTCTAACATCCACTCTCTACACTCTGACTCAAAAACATGCTCAAATGAACCTCACCTGAATACGGGCATAAATATGGGAATAAAGCATGGAATTTACTTTTTCGATATTCTGATTGCATATCATTGGAAACCTAAACGTGATGGCTTGTTTAAATGAGCGTATGATTTGCAGCTAGTGTGTCTTGTATGCATGGTTTTTCCAACAGGTTGCAGATAGCTTCTGTCCTTTATTTTGGCAAAACATGCACACTTTAAGAGACCTGCTACTCACGCAATACATTCCCTGTAGCTTTAAACAGCTCGTCGTTGACTAACAATTCGTGTATTATTTGCTTTCAGTACTTTTTGGTATTTTTTTTACATACACCTGACATCAAGCCTTGCTTATAAGAAAACTGAAAATTACAATATACAAAACAATACAAAATTTATTTACAGCACTCCACACTCTACAATACACAGCCTAAAAAATGAAAGGCTGTCACACATTCAAGTAATTACAGTATTGTACTTGTACAGCTCATCGCCATATCTGAAAGGTGGCACGGCCTTGGAGACCAAAGAAGAGAAATTAGTTATACAAAGCAAGGGAGCACAAGATAGGGTCAAAAACCCATTCTCCAAGTGTTTGGCCCAAGATAACCCCAGCACCAGCAAAGCAAGCACCCACTGTTTTACCAAAGAGTACCCAACACCACTGAGGATTGGTCCCCAAATGCTCAAACCACTAGGCTGCAACTACAGTCAAGGGATGCTATGCGTTCCGCAGTATTACCAGTATCAAAGTGATGTCTATGTGCCAAGAGTTGATGTATTTAAATTTTCGTTTCTGCCTAAAACAATCATTGAATGGAACAACCTTGACTGAAGCGTATTTGAAAAAACTTGTTCTTTAGAAACTTTTGAGAAAGAGTTGGAAATTTGTTGTGCTGCTTGAATGTACATTGCCCACCTTGTAACAGCCCGGAAGGGCTAACAGTACTTGCAAATAAATAAATAAATATGGAATTCGTCATTTAAATGGCAGTCGGCACCTGCGACAGAGCAAGTATTCCCTGATTCTGTTATGGACAGGGCAAAGGTAGTTATAGTGTGTGTAAGAATGATTTTACCTGTGCATAAATGCCTGCCACACCTAGAATGCTCCCTTTATGCAGTCTACCAAAAAGCAGAAATGTTTGTCTCAGGAAGACAAGCCATAAAGGGAAGGTGCACCGGTTTTAGATTTCGATTAGTTTCGAGCGGTTGAATCATTACAGCTTGTACTTAAAGCATGCGAAATATCTTGGCGTTAGCGCTTGAAACAATGGCTCAATTAGCGATTAAAACCGCCACGGCTATCAGGCTTCACCGCACTGCACAGCGACATATGATGACGTCATTGACGGTACGGGTACGTTTTCTGCGTAGACACACTAGGTTTGAAGAAACGAAAACAAGGCTGCCGAAAATAAAGCCCTAGAAATGTTGGTTAGCACCGTCAGAAAATGTACAGCAGGACGTGGGCGAAGGCAAAGAACATCAGAAATAGTACCGTCCGTGACGTCATCACTAAACTTTTCCGCAGAACTTTAGTGCTGTGAGGAGAAGCGCGAGGTTTAATCGTCGATTACGTCATCAGTTCGATTGCTAGCGCAAAAATATTTTGCACGCATTACCTACAGCCCATGTAGATTTAAATCCCTGAATATCGTGAAATTCTCAAAAAGTGATGCAGCTGCTCTTTAAGCATTATTTCAGCAAGTCACTCAATGTGATGGCTATCAGGCAAACCAGCACAGCACTTGAAAACTTCATGCTCTAAACACAATTGTGGGGACACGCAAGCTCAGCATTTACCGCTATGACACAACAGCTTTTATGGCTCCTGTCTGCAGACTCTCATTCGTGTGAATCGACTTTGCTACTGCTAACACCTAGTATTTATTCTATGATACATATCAGTAGCGTATACCTGTAAGTTATCCAATTATGTGGAAGACCACTTGTCTAGATACCTATAAAGCCCACTGTAACCAAGCTGTACGGATGCGTTTCCATGGCCTAAGGGTTGCCTGTCTTATTATCCAAAGATCCTGCAAGGTTTATCACCTCACACATTCATCTCAAAGGTGAAGCCAGAGACATCACATTGAGTACTCGGCCATGTCACCTGTCTGAAATGTGCCCAAGATTTTTCCCTCACAACGTCACATTTTGTGCAAAAAAGAAGCTTTAACGTTGCTGCATCAAAAAAAAAAGCAAGAAGCCAATAGCTGAACATCTACGCTACATTAGGCTCTGCTGGCTCGCAAGACATTTGACCACGGTGCCAACAGCCAAGTTATAGATGTAGCTGTGGCAGAGGCTGTACCACAGAAACAACAGACGAATGTGGTCAAGATAAAATGAAATCGCTTTGTTCACAAATTCTTCAATACATCATGAAAAAGAATGGCTCACTTATGGATAGTATGACGTCTACTGTGTTCAATAGGATTGTACCTTCAGGAAGTTATCTTTTGAATGCAATCTTAAGAATATATTGTGGTGTTCAATTTAGGCTGTACACATAGCAGACATGCAAAATATGGAACACATTCTGAGGGTTAAATGCAGAGAGGATTGCTGAAGCTGATATAATAGGAAAGCATAGGGATACTAGATAACATAGAAAACAAATGTGAAAATAGGATAGGTGTAAGTGAAACTAGTGCGGCTGTCACTTATGAGAGCAAAAAGTTATACAACTCAGTACTAGCACAATGGTACAAAATGTTGAAAAGTGATGATGAAACAAAAGTGTCCTTGAAAGTGCTTCCACATAAATGAGATGAAAGTGATTGGCATAAAATGTCTGCCCCTTCCTTAAAATTCTCAATTTAAAGCTCACAAAGAACAATGAAGATAAGGCTACAAAAGCAACTAACAGAAAAAAAATAATGAAGCAGTTATACACAGCTGCAATCATTCGATAAACATCTCGAGTGATGAAGCCATGCTTCAGTGGCTTAGAGCATGAATATGTGAGCTTTACCAACCCTCTTTTAACATATGTGAGTGCCGGAGGGCATGTGGCAGCAGCAAGAATGTGTCAAGAAGCAACTGGCCCAGATAGCAGCCTCATAATAGGGGTATGGAAGGTCTACACACAACGCTATCATGGAGGGAGATATTTTATGGAACAAGATATGTAGCAATGTACAGAAGGAGCAAAGCATTTTGTAGAGCTGCAGTCAAAAATTTATGAAGGACAATCTTATCAAAAAGTTTTTATTTCATTCCTGCGCTTGTGCATCATTATTGTGACTATGGGTTATATAGTGTAAAATGCAATGTCAAGCAATTTATCTCGTACACAAATGAATGCATTCTTTCCCCTGCGAAGCCACCTTCAAGAACTTTTGCCAGTAGGTGCACATGCACATCAATATCACCTAGTTACAAAACAGAGAAGTCAATAGTTGCCTTTGTAAAAAAAAATGAATACAAAAATGTTCATTTATAGCCGAGCCACACAAATGATGCAGAGGTTAAACAGGTTATCTGGGATCTTGATTAACATGACTAAAAAGCATCGGTAATTGCAGTGCAAAGTGAAAATGGCAAATTTTGCAAAAGTGGAATCTAAAATTGCCAAAATTGGTTGACAAGTTGGCGGGGCCCTCATTTTTCGTGCATACAACAATGAAAGACAATGACCACCAAATAGATGCACAAATTATCCTTGGGAAAACTAGTTGATTGCTGTTCATCTACATTCAGCATATGAAGGAAGCAATAGAAAACAAGCATAAAGGCAACCAAATACAAAGAAGCACAGCTCACTTCACTCTGCAGTTTGTGGAAAAACACAGTGGGCACCTCACGTTTCACCCTAGTAGCACACAAGATAGGTGTAACGAAATGGACTCTGCTATGGTAAACGACTGCAGACACATCCACCAGGGTACACGTATGTCAAATATTCTCACTGAAGTAGTATGTCGCAGACTGCTTGCTTGCCACAAACACCAAAGTGAATTGTGAACTATATGTGCACGCACGTCCTACTCAGAATGGCACTTCTGGAGGTAGAAGGAGAACGTTTTTGTACCTTCCTGCGTTTCATTGACATGAAGCACTTAATAAAATGCACACTGAGTTTAAGCAGAACACAAAAAAGCAAAGTATACAACAAAGAATGACAGCTCTCAGCGAGGGCCACAGCACTTGTAGAATACACTCAGTATGTCTACAGATGGTAGACAAAAAATTATAGCACCAAAGAAAGGTTTGGTTTGGTTTGTGGGGTTTAACGTCCCAAAGTGACTCAGGCTATGAGAGACGCCGTAGTGGAGGGCTCCGGAAATTTCAACCACCTGGGGTTCTTTAACGTACACTAATATCGCACAGCACACGGGCGCCTTGCTTTTCGCCTCCATCGAAAAGCAGCCGCCGCCCGCGTTTTTGGGAACGGTAGTCGAGCGCCGTAACCACAGCGCCACCCCAGAGCTGAACTTGGTTCTTGCACATGCTATCAACAAAATGTACACCAAAGAGATGGTTATATCCCAAAACCACAGAAAAAATTAAGACTTGGACGGCTTTTCAGCAGTATGCTATCGAACATGAAGCAGTAAGAATGTGCACATTGATCACTTGTGGTATATATCAAAATCATGACAGCGAGTGAAAATCTCAAGTGCAGGTGATCAAGTTGTTCTTGTCCAAATTAATATAAATGTTGCATGTCCTATTCCTTGTACTTGTCGATGTTCCTGCTGCGATTACCATTTGCAGGTGGCGTCAATGTCATGTGATCTGCACACACTACAAGCTGTAACGATCTTCAAAAAGAGCTGTCCATCTGCATAGCACTTCACATCTGATGTGGCCGTCCAGGGACAAGGCGTGGCCTCCCAGATTATACAAGCCTAGCAGAGAGGTTAATGATGTTGAATATGGCCCCAGGACTTCTCACCACATGATGACTCAGATCGGAAGTGCTGCAATGGCTGCACAAGGTCCACACGATCACCTGCAAATGTTTAGTGCCTAAATTATATGCAAATAAAATATCAAACACGCATGGCACAGGAACATTCAAAATCATCAATGCTGCAAGCTAAGCTGCGGTAAAGTGTAATCTATGAATGCAAGAAATGGTCAGTGCAATACCTAAGTGAACCATTTCCGTAACAGGTAAAGACGGGTTGGTGGCGGAAATTGTAGTGCGAAGATTAACATTTTCTATTTTGAAACTAAAGGAACGACTTATATCAGGCGATTTCACATGTCTTTCCTTTCTCGGTCGTCGAAACCATTAGCCAAGAAATCTTGACAACTACGAGCACACTCAGTTTTTTTTTTTTTTCGCCGCATGCGTACTGTAAGTATTCCTTTAATCTTCAGTCATTTCCCGCCTGTGTACAACTTGAATGCGAATGACGCTGTACGAACAGTCACCTTTGCAGGTTTTCCTATTGCGCTTACCTCTGTGATGCTCGACGTGCTGCAGCATTTCCAGCAGATTGACTGCGTTGCCTTGCTGGTCGACACCCATCGAGAAGCCCGACACATTCCAGGAGCTCGTTGCTCGGCCGAACGAATACATTTCGTGCCATCCTACATCAGAGGCGTTCACCACTGCCGATTCCACCCGAAACACCAGTAGCTCAACAGTTCAACACTCCGAGCGCAGGGCAATTCTCGCCTCGGAGCTTGCAAAGCCGCCACACTACACTCCTCAGATCTGACTGTACTGACGAGCTATCTTTCAAGACAATTTGACAGCATTGCTGTGCTGCAGCAAATCCTCGATCACTACTTGCAGACGACGAACGGCACGAAGACCACTCGTAACCCTAGCAAAAAAGACCAATAGGGAGCGTTATCGGTTCTATAAGAATCGGTATTGGTTCTGTAGGTATTCGATGTGTTGTATCTGCATTTCTATGGGACTTATACAGAAACTCATAAATCTTATAGACTGGTACATATTTGTCCTATAGGCAATAGTATTGGTTTCATAGGTTTATCTGTGGGTTGTATAAGAAAAGTATCAGACCAGTGCAGAAGCCCATACATCTTATAGGCTGATACATGCTTGTCTTATAGACCACTACATATTGGTTCATGTGTCTGATACGTCAGTATGCCTTTGTTTATGAGTCTTACATGCAGGATCAGCCAGTTGGAGATTTTAGGTCTTATTTATTGTTTCCTTTTCCATCTCTGACACATCCCCAAAACTCACGCATTCATCCCGTTTATTGAGTGTTGCCGTACGTACAATATTAGCCGCAATAACAATTGAGAACGCCGCGACACAAAATATTCTTAATTCTACGCGCGGTCTTAACAAACTACGTACGGTTGGAGCTGCAAGACGCGCGACGCTGTTGCTACTGGATCACTGAATGAAGATGGAAAAACGCACTGTTCCGTCGGGGCCCAGCTGAGTCACAATCACCTACATGTGCAGAGCAGGGCAGTGAAATTGAGAGGCGCGCGTCCAAGCAACTGCAACCGCCGCCGAAGCGAGAGGAGTCGACATCGGGCACGCGACGAGTACGGATCGGGCTGCCGACGCGGTAGCGCGATGCCGGCGGTGTTCGCAGCGGAGAGGTAGGTTTCCTTTCTCTCACTCCCACTCCCGCGCAAGCGTTCCCGTGCTGGCCTTTCTCATCCTCCTTTCCACCTCTCCTCTGGGCGCGCATGCGCAGCTCCGTAGAGGCATTGGCGCTGGTGCGATCGCTGGCGGCTGATCGGGCTGGCGGCAGCTCGGTCGGTGCCCTGTGTTTATGGCGTTTTTTCGGGGTGCTTCTCGAGGATATCAACGTTCCAGCGCACGTTCAGCTTTTGATCAGGTGCGTGTGCATCACTTACAACTTCGGGCTAACGTTTATACTTTGTCAGTGTATGATGTGGCTTTGCGTTGCAGAATGCCGTTGCCTGCGCGCTAACAAAGGAATTTGAATCGCGCGGTGTGATATAACGCAGCGCCGAGTTTGAAAGTTGTCGGCACGATTTCTTGAAAGTATTGATGGAACTTTTTAGCGTTAATCTGTTTTTGAATGTTGTGCGCACTGTGTTCAAGTGGCAGAACCTGTGGTGAGGCGCAAGGCGGAATGTTGGTTCAGCAGCTACCTCGGCGTTCAATAATGGCGGCGCCTCTCCTAACTGCCTCCGCCTCCGCATGAATACGCGCGCAATCGCGGTTGCTGGTATATGTGTGGGCCGATTTTTTGAAGTCGTGGTGTTGTGGCGCTCTTGAAATCGCTTATTTTTCAAGCTGTAACGCAATTTTTTATTTCTTTCAGGTGCCGTAGTACTGGAGAGACTACTTCATCGGGCCGAAGTCGGCAATCTTGGAATCGAGGGCTACCTGGATGAATGTTTGGATTATGTGCCAGTATGCGTTGCCGCTGTCATTGTGGATTAAAATGTGTATACATGTACCTGCTGCGTAACTCATCCCTAGAAAATGGAACATAGCTGCCCTCTCCCTTCAGGTATCCGGAGAGGTAAACACCCGCAGCTACTCGATGAGACCAATATTCCATAGGGCCTACAAACCAATAGGAAGCATACTGGTTTTGTAGGTCTATCAGATTATTGACAGCTATGGGTGTACTAGCATTACAGACCTATCTGTTTTATCTGATGCCATAGGACCGATAAAACCATAACCTATACGACCAGTAAACAATTGACCTATAAAACCAATACTCCAGCAGACCTGTAAAACATATAGGCTAGAATACCCATAAGACCAATACTCTGGCAGACCTATGAAACCAATATCAATAATCTGATAGGCTATTAGTTTTCTATTGGATTTTTTTGCTAGGGAAGCGTACCTCCCTCCATGGCCGCCGCCATTGCTGGGTTATTATAACCGCGCAGACCAATAATTTCTTACCATGGGAAGAAAGGGTTTGAAATAAGAAAGCAGTTAGCGCCGTCACGCGGCCGCACGCTTCTGCCCCCATTAGAGATTGTCTCAAACGTCCTTTATTTCATACGTGCTCATAATTTGCCTTTCTATTCCGTTTAAAAAGCCATACAAGGTGTATATAAAGTTATCCTTTTACTTTTAATAACAAGCTAAGAAACTACGGTAGGCTAACAGCTGCATAATCAGCTTGCCTGTCGCCATAGTCTCATTAGCATAATTCGGGCACCTCGCCACTCGGCGAAGTTATGGCGGCCAAACGTCATCATTTTCGGTAATGGCGGCACGTCAGTTACGTCATGACGCGTCAATTTGACGTAATCTAAATATGCTTGCGTATCACGTGTTTCACGTGACATAGCTCCAGCCAATCAAATTTGAGCATCCGCTCCTTCCCAGTATGCCATTATTTTCATCACATTGGTTAATCGAGCATAAGTGTTCTCCAAACCACCATCAGTAACTTTGCTTCCACTCCAAAATCATTCGTATTTGTCATCCAGGCAACAAGGATAGCTCCGGTTGAAATCAATTTTCACGGCTACGTCATTTTGACGTAACCGCTAAAAGTGCTTGCCTCAACTGATGGCTTCGCGCCACAAGTTTGAAGCACGTGACTCTTTTCTGAGCCAATCAGAAAGACAATATGGCGCCGCCAGGGGAAGGCGAATGTCGAGGATCGGGCCCCAGCTATCGGCCTATCACTACGGTGTCTAGATGGGTAGGTGTGCCGACCGGCGGGGGTAACGCGTGCCTTTTCTTCATGACGCCGCAGTGGCAAGGTCAATGTACAACTGGTCGCGCAACTTGGAAGAAAACGCGTGCAGCTGCCTACTGCCAGCGGCATCAACTCGATGATGAGAGCTCCTGCGAACTGTGAGGCAAATTACTAGCGCACAGAAAATAAGATCTGCCAGAACTCCAAAGAACTAGAAAGTAAACATAATATTCGCGCTCAGGAATGAATGCAGTTTTCGTTTCTTGCGTAAGAAAAAACATGTCACATTTTTAATAATATTTTAACTTGTTTCTAACGGCCTCTCTCGGCCACTTATTATCCGCTGCGTAGTTGCCCAAAGCTCAGATATGGCTCAGACCAAAGCTTTTTTCATCCGCGGAATGGGTGCGTCGTCGGCCCCGGTTCAACGTTCATCGTTGCGTGCTGCGTACAGAGTGGGTTATCTGTAACAGTCAGTATTTCATTCTGCTGGTTGTGGTAGAGCTTTACAGCAAGGCGAAGACTGTCTGTGCTCGATGAGAAACTGATTGCCGCTGCATGTGCGCATTTCCGGACGATGGGACAATGCTGCGTCACAGCTAGGCGGCTCGGCTCGGCCTCCCAGGCATGTCGCAAAAGTGGTGGCTTGTTTTACGGATACACGTCTGCATGAGCGGCGTATCGCTGCATGTTTTAATTGAGCGGTGAAGGTGAGATTTTAATGCCCCCAAGACGCGTGTCGCATTGCTCAAAGCCTTCCGTTCCGCTCCCTTTGCTGCGTGTTTTGCTTACTGCGTCGTATTACCGCACCAACGTTCGCTGAACGTGCTTTAGCTGTTATTACAGTGATGTTCCTATTGTCAATGGGATCTTTCTCATGAACATGTTAAATGCTTAAGTTGCAAATTTGTAACCTCACATTGACTCCTTTCAGTGGCAAATGAAGCGCGAGTAAAATATGGGAGTCATGAACAGGGCGAGATTTATTGGAGCGAAGCTATATCGTAGATATTTTCACTTCTCAGACGCATTAACTTTTAAATACTAGCAATCCCAATTTGAATTACTTACCTAAGCTCTTACAGGTTGGCGTTCTAGTGCTAGCGTTAGTTATTCAGTTCGTTTGTTTTTGTTGTTCTTTGACGCTGATATGTACTTTGTTAGCAAGATCTTTCACCCTTTTATAATCTCACCGCGTCTCGTTTGGAGACCTACGCTCAGGAAATTTTGTAATCACGAGGATTTCATGAAGACCGTGACGAATGAGCGGTGGTCGCTCTCCTACACTTAAAGATTTCATTGTCGTGAAGCGTCTATAATCGTGAATTAATAAAGCCTGGCTTTCTATGCAGCACAGCTTCACTCATTTATGCCCTTAGTGAAATGCCTCAAGCCATGTGGTTCTATCCATGTGCTTGCCGAATTCACTTGAAGGCCCTTGTTCACAAACGTGCCCGAAGAAATAAGCCCAAAATGCGTTTACATGACGCGCGACGAAAGACTAGGCTAACGACGACGGAGGCAGAACGATGCTATGATAAGGTGGTTAAAGATGCCGTAACATTTCAGTTAACGTAAAACTTGACAGTAGAAATTCATGTCAAGTAAAGTTGGCTGAACAGTTACGGTGTCCATTTTTCTGCCTTATCCGAGCATCGTTCTGCCTCCGTCGTTGTTGGCCTTGTTTTTCGTTCATAAGTAAAAAGACAATCAAATTCCCCGCCAAAAGTACGTTCTGTGACGTCACAAGCAACGTCACGTGTTTGTTGTGCCTCACAGTTCGCAGGGGGCACTGGGAAACTAAAGCCTCGCTCAGAGTCGACACGCAGGCTTCTATGGGAGTTACGCTACCATTTGTTCTTCTACCATGGCAGTGGCGCCACCAGCGAAAGCCCGGTTCATGACCGTTTCCTCCGGCCGTCGCCACGCATGACAGAAAGCGACTCGCTTCACTTTTTTCCAAGTGCAAATGAGTTTATTGCAAACAAGCTGTCTTACGGGAATAGGGAAGGGATGTAAACATATTACAAAGGCAGGGGAGCCGAGTTTAAGGCTGTTTTTTTTTACGTACAGCGTGTTAGCTGCGTTCCCGATTTTTCAGGCAAGCAACTCCAAACACTGTTATGTCACTTCCTCGTTCTTAATTTTTTTTTCCATTAAATGTTCCACGCCATCACAAGGCAACGCGAATATATATTAACACAGTGCTCAGCTGTGATTTATGCGTGTGCATGGGCGTAAGCAGACCTCGCGAATAAATAAAATAAAACGAGTGCAAGCTTGTATTGCAAAACGGTATCTTCTAGCTGAACTTTTCAAAGTGCAATAAATGACATGCACACATTAGTGTTTTTGAGTCAGTGAAGTAACACACCCCAAAATGATGCCTATGCGTTCAAAGCACGCGTCTCAATTTCAGGTGTTTTCTTTTTTTTCGCGCGTTTTCACGGGCCAGGTTCTTGCGCCTCTTGACCAAGAAGTGGAGGCGCATGATAAAGTAAAACTTGACGACGCTGTTAGTGATCTTAACCTTATGCTCCTCACAATCGATCATAGGCGGAGGTTTGAGCTGCAGAAAAGAGGCGAAGTCTGCGAGACTTTCTTGCCTCAGTTCAGTGACTGTGAAGCAGTGACTGAAGGTCTCTTCGAGAGATGTCACGAGACTGTTCAAAGCATCAGATGGGAATATTAAGTTCCCCATGCTTACGTGGGCTGTAAGAGCGGCCACAGGCGGAAGGGGAGCTTCTGGCGATGCCAGAAAAACAGTGGCACAATCGGCACATTTAGTCTTTGAAAGAAACTTTCGCGCCACGTATCCTGCCAAATAGAAAATCAGCCTCGAATCACTTTTTCCTACCGCCAGGCTGCTGTGGTCGTTGTCAAGCTGGCAAGCGCTGAGCATTTTGTGTGCATTCTTCGTCTTTCGTTTCGCGGTCACCTTTCTTGACAGGTAAGCAGGAGCATCGGGCAGGGCAGAAGGCACGGCATCTTTCGTCAATCGTGGGTGAGAACGTGGGAGGCTAACAACGTTGCCTTCTATCATATATTTGTAATTCCGTTCGATACACTCTTGGTCAAATGCCGCTCACACACAACGGAGTGTGGCTGCAACCTCGTCGGCACGATGAAGAGCGCAAGCTCCCACCTTTTGAACAGTTCGGGATCCCGCGGCGCCGAAAACAGCGAGACTTTCAGTCCTTTTCTCGATGACTTGTAGCCGGATTTGCAGAAGGGTGCGAAACAAGTTGTGTCCTTTTTGGTTTTCATTCCGATCACTTCTCACAAAAAGCGCAGCGCCTGCTCCGCTACGGCGCTTGCATGTGGACGATGACAGACAGCAAACAGACGAGAAAACAGGTAGCTAGTGTCGTCTGTTTATTGTTTTAATGCCAGACCGCAAAAGTCTCAGTTTCAGCTACTATTTTGACTGATAACGCAAGTAATAAGTAATGTTTTTAAACAAAAATGAGGTTAACAAAACACGCGATGCGATTGCGACAAGTAGCAGACGATCCGCCGGTGAGCACCGGGCGGAGAACAGCAGCGCCAGTTTCGTCGTCATGAAGCGGAGGCACGCGGAACTACGCTTTGTGCCCTGCCGGTCGGCACACCTACCCATCTAGTATAGTGTTCTAGAATTGAGAAGTGTGTCGTCTGCCGCCGGCGAGCTGGTCGTTTCAGCGATGACTGGAGAGATGACGCCGCAGTGGCAAGGTCAATGTACAACTGGTCGCGCAACTTGGAAGAAAACGCGTGCAGCTGCCTACTGCCAGCGGCATCAACTCGATGATGAGAGCTCCTGCGAACTGTGAGGCAAATTACTAGCGCACAGAAAATAAGATCTGCCAGAACTCCAAAGAACTAGAAAGTAAACATAATATTCGCGCTCAGGAATGAATGCAGTTTTCGTTTCTTGCGTAAGAAAAAACATGTCACATTTTTAATAATATTTTAACTTGTTTCTAACGGCCTCTCTCGGCCACTTATTATCCGCTGCGTAGTTGCCCAAAGCTCAGATATGGCTCAGACCAAAGCTTTTTTCATCCGCGGAATGGGTGCGTCGTCGGCCCCGGTTCAACGTTCATCGTTGCGTGCTGCGTACAGAGTGGGTTATCTGTAACAGTCAGTATTTCATTCTGCTGGTTGTGGTAGAGCTTTACAGCAAGGCGAAGACTGTCTGTGCTCGATGAGAAACTGATTGCCGCTGCATGTGCGCATTTCCGGACGATGGGACAATGCTGCGTCACAGCTAGGCGGCTCGGCTCGGCCTCCCAGGCATGTCGCAAAAGTGGTGGCTTGTTTTACGGATACACGTCTGCATGAGCGGCGTATCGCTGCATGTTTTAATTGAGCGGTGAAGGTGAGATTTTAATGCCCCCAAGACGCGTGTCGCATTGCTCAAAGCCTTCCGTTCCGCTCCCTTTGCTGCGTGTTTTGCTTACTGCGTCGTATTACCGCACCAACGTTCGCTGAACGTGCTTTAGCTGTTATTACAGTGATGTTCCTATTGTCAATGGGATCTTTCTCATGAACATGTTAAATGCTTAAGTTGCAAATTTGTAACCTCACATTGACTCCTTTCAGTGGCAAATGAAGCGCGAGTAAAATATGGGAGTCATGAACAGGGCGAGATTTATTGGAGCGAAGCTATATCGTAGATATTTTCACTTCTCAGACGCATTAACTTTTAAATACTAGCAATCCCAATTTGAATTACTTACCTAAGCTCTTACAGGTTGGCGTTCTAGTGCTAGCGTTAGTTATTCAGTTCGTTTGTTTTTGTTGTTCTTTGACGCTGATATGTACTTTGTTAGCAAGATCTTTCACCCTTTTATAATCTCACCGCGTCTCGTTTGGAGACCTACGCTCAGGAAATTTTGTAATCACGAGGATTTCATGAAGACCGTGACGAATGAGCGGTGGTCGCTCTCCTACACTTAAAGATTTCATTGTCGTGAAGCGTCTATAATCGTGAATTAATAAAGCCTGGCTTTCTATGCAGCACAGCTTCACTCATTTATGCCCTTAGTGAAATGCCTCAAGCCATGTGGTTCTATCCATGTGCTTGCCGAATTCACTTGAAGGCCCTTGTTCACAAACGTGCCCGAAGAAATAAGCCCAAAATGCGTTTACATGACGCGCGACGAAAGACTAGGCTAACGACGACGGAGGCAGAACGATGCTATGATAAGGTGGTTAAAGATGCCGTAACATTTCAGTTAACGTAAAACTTGACAGTAGAAATTCATGTCAAGTAAAGTTGGCTGAACAGTTACGGTGTCCATTTTTCTGCCTTATCCGAGCATCGTTCTGCCTCCGTCGTTGTTGGCCTTGTTTTTCGTTCATAAGTAAAAAGACAATCAAATTCCCCGCCAAAAGTACGTTCTGTGACGTCACAAGCAACGTCACGTGTTTGTTGTGCCTCACAGTTCGCAGGGGGCACTGGGAAACTAAAGCCTCGCTCAGAGTCGACACGCAGGCTTCTATGGGAGTTACGCTACCATTTGTTCTTCTACCATGGCAGTGGCGCCACCAGCGAAAGCCCGGTTCATGACCGTTTCCTCCGGCCGTCGCCACGCATGACAGAAAGCGACTCGCTTCACTTTTTTCCAAGTGCAAATGAGTTTATTGCAAACAAGCTGTCTTACGGGAATAGGGAAGGGATGTAAACATATTACAAAGGCAGGGGAGCCGAGTTTAAGGCTGTTTTTTTTACGTACAGCGTGTTAGCTGCGTTCCCGATTTTTCAGGCAAGCAACTCCAAACACTGTTATGTCACTTCCTCGTTCTTAATTTTTTTTTCCATTAAATGTTCCACGCCATCACAAGGCAACACGAATATATATTAACACAGTGCTCAGCTGTGATTTATGCGTGTGCATGGGCGTAAGCAGACCTCGCGAATAAATAAAATAAAACGAGTGCAAGCTTGTATTGCAAAACGGTATCTTCTAGCTGAACTTTTCAAAGTGCAATAAATGACATGCACACATTAGTGTTTTTGAGTCAGTGAAGTAACACACCCCAAAATGATGCCTATGCGTTCAAAGCACGCGTCTCAATTTCAGGTGTTTTCTTTTTTTTCGCGCGTTTTCACGGGCCAGGTTCTTGCGCCTCTTGACCAAGAAGTGGAGGCGCATGATAAAGTAAAACTTGACGACGCTGTTAGTGATCTTAACCTTATGCTCCTCACAATCGATCATAGGCGGAGGTTTGAGCTGCAGAAAAGAGGCGAAGTCTGCGAGACTTTCTTGCCTCAGTTCAGTGACTGTGAAGCAGTGACTGAAGGTCTCTTCGAGAGATGTCACGAGACTGTTCAAAGCATCAGATGGGAATATTAAGTTCCCCATGCTTACGTGGGCTGTAAGAGCGGCCACAGGCGGAAGGGGAGCTTCTGGCGATGCCAGAAAAACAGTGGCACAATCGGCACATTTAGTGTTTGAAAGAAACTTTCGCGCCACGTATCCTGCCAAATAGAAAATCAGCCTCGAATCACTTTTTCCTACCGCCAGGCTGCTGTGGTCGTTGTCAAGCTGGCAAGCGCTGAGCATTTTGTGTGCATTCTTCGTCTTTCGTTTCGCGGTCACCTTTCTTGACAGGTAAGCAGGAGCATCGGGCAGGGCAGAAGGCACGGCATCTTTCGTCAATCGTGGGTGAGAACGTGGGAGGCTAACAACGTTGCCTTCTATCATATATTTGTAATTCCGTTCGATACACTCTTGGTCAAATGCCGCTCACACACAACGGAGTGTGGCTGCAACCTCGTCGGCACGATGAAGAGCGCAAGCTCCCACCTTTTGAACAGTTCGGGATCCCGCGGCGCCGAAAACAGCGAGACTTTCAGTCCTTTTCTCGATGACTTGTAGCCGGATTTGCAGAAGGGTGCGAAACAAGTTGTGTCCTTTTTGGTTTTCATTCCGATCACTTCTCACAAAAAGCGCAGCGCCTGCTCCGCTACGGCGCTTGCATGTGGACGATGACAGACAGCAAACAGACGAGAAAACAGGTAGCTAGTGTCGTCTGTTTATTGTTTTAATGCCAGACCGCAAAAGTCTCAGTTTCAGCTACTATTTTGACTGATAACGCAAGTAATAAGTAATGTTTTTAAACAAAAATGAGGTTAACAAAACACGCGATGCGATTGCGACAAGTAGCAGACGATCCGCCGGTGAGCACCGGGCGGAGAACAGCAGCGCCAGTTTCGTCGTCATGAAGCGGAGGCACGCGGAACTACGCTTTGTGCCCTGCCGGTCGGCACACCTACCCATCTAGTATAGTGTTCTAGAATTGAGAAGTGTGTCGTCTGCCGCCGGCGAGCTGGTCGTTTCAGCGATGACTGGAGAGAGGGCGCTGTGTGCAGGAGGAGCGCAGTGAGCGCGGAACAGACCATAGAGTTCCTTACACTAACTAGAGGGAAAGCTGAGGGCGCTGCACTTCAGCCACCATGGGCGCGCTAAGAATCATGGGCCGGTGTGCTACTTGTTGCGGGACAGTCGGTTTTTCTCGAGTACGTGGAGTGGCGTTACTGCAATGTTTTTTTTTCGTTAACATCATCACTGAAGCTGCGTACATAGACCGCGAAAGCCATAGTAGCGAAGGCGCAAAAGCAGACGTCGCCAATAAATGGTTTCTGTTTCCCGAAATGCCACTAAAAACTTCCTTAAGTGATGGCACAACGATAAATATTTTCAATACATTTTTTATTTCAAAGTTTGCCTATTAAGTGCGAAATATTGGTTTTTGTGCTGCTCAAAACTAAGCCAATAGGAGAAAGGGCCATCGCTTATATTGGATAAATCTCACACTGGCATTCTGTTTCTCTCTCTTTTTGCAATTTATAGTCACAATATTCAATCTTAGGACATTATTTACGGTAGGACAACGTTTATCTTTGCATTAGTTTTGGCCAAAAGTTGTAGTTCTGCACTCGGTAGCTCACCGGCCCATGATGCTTTGAGCGCCCATGGTGGCTGAACTGGCCATCTGGAAACTCCATGTTAACTCCCATAGACGGCAGCACAGCTTTCCCTCTAGGTAAGAGTAAGAAACTCTATGGAACAGACAGCTGGGTGAACCGCCTTCGTCACCGCTAGTTCAATCGGACTCCGAAGGCGCGTAGCAAGAAATTGTGTCGCTTTAGCTCCCACACGATTGTCTAAATGTATTAAAACGGCAACTAGTTCCCTATGAAATAAGCGGCCGTCGTCAGGGAACGCCAATACAAATACAGGCAATGTAAGATACAGATTGCCGACGAACTGACAAGCAACGGCAAGAAAGATATATTTCCTGAACGTATTGGGTGCTTTATTTTTCGAACACTAGCGGGAGGTTCAATGATGAATGTCTAACGTATTTCTATGATCACGTAAATTTTCAATATTGGATGCACCGGTTTATGCGGGCTAGACTGAAGTCTTCCATCAACGCTCGCACGTACTGAAAACGCAGTGAATGGTGTTTTAGGCTAGGCTGTTGTTGTTGTTGTTGTCCAAATAACTTATGGCACATACCCACAGAGGGGGATCGGCCAAGAATTGGGTTAGCAAAGAATTTTTTTTTTTAATATACTTGCATAAAAAGGCTAGGCTAGCGTACTTTTTGCGCCACATGTAAATAGAGGTATGCGAAGATTGCTTGAAGACAGAAATTATGCCAGCGCTTACTGATGACTTTATTTAAATGTGGGCGAATACATATGAACTGGCAGTCCTACTCAAAACGAAATGAATAAATGAGAGCACATAGCAATGAACGAAACCACATAATGGACGACGTGAAAAAAAAGAAAATCGCGACTTAGTGCAACAATATGGTACAAACGTATAAAACTGTACAGAACTATCATCATCATCATCATCATCATCAGCCTGATTATACCCACTGCAGGGCGAAGGCCTCTCCCATATTTCTCCACTTAACCCGGTTCTGTGCTAGCTGCATCCACTTGACCCCTGCGAACTGCTTAACCTCATCCGCCCGCCTAACTTTCTGCCGCCCCCTGCTACGCTTTCCTTCCCTTGGAATCCAGTTTGTTACCCTCAGCGACCATCGGTTATCCTCTCTTCGCACTACATGTCCTGCCCATGTCCATTTCTTCTTCTTAATTTCCACTAGAATGTCGGTAACTTGAGTTATTTCTCTGACCCACTCTGCACGCTTTCTATCTCTTTCTATCTCGTACAGAACTATATGAGAATATTAATGAACTGTACTAGGCCGTAAATGAATTAAGCTGCTAAATTTGAAAACACACAAGAGAAAGGCAGAATGATTAAAGTCCTCAAACACGATTACTTGCACCTCCTCAGCTTTAGATGCTTTACGGCTTTACCTGCTCTGCTTTAGAGGTCTGCTCTTGGTTTAGCGACTTGGCATAAAAACGCAATCGCATGAGGACGTAGAACTTCACTATGTTAAGTGTCATTTCTTTGTCATGAGTGGGGCAACCAAACTTGGAAACCTCTGCGCTTTGCAAAAACAAAGCAAATTCACGCATGCTATTTGCGTTAATCTTTCTTGAACTAAAAAAAAAAAAACAACCGTGAAAGATTCTTCCAGCGTGTGCACGAGCTTTGCAAGCTCCGAGGACGGATAAAGAAGACCTCCGTGGTCGAAGTTTGAGATAAACTGATTTTCTTCTTTTTGTGCCACGCACGATTTGCTTGAAATGAGATAAGCGGAGCAAGTACTGCATTTTGACTTCTTCATGAACTTTCTAGCGACATAGCCTGCAATATAAGCTATGAGACGGCTAGAACTGTGCCTAGTATGACGTATCTGTGGTCATCTGAAGGAAGGGAATTCGAAGTAGCTTCGACGTCCTCGAGCCTTCCCTCGTCAACCAAACGGTCAAGCTCATCAATAGGATTTGAAAGAAGCTGGGTAGGTTTCTTGCTTGTACGGCTAATTCCAAGTAAGGCATTTACAATTTCAGCATTACAATTTCCTGTCTTTCGGGGCTTCGCTAAGTTGTAAGTGTAAAGCCGGCGTGGGATGATCGTTGCAGCCATTAAATTGCCTCACGATACCGAAGAGGTTTTCTAGTTTGTCTTGGCTTAGTCTCGATGTAATAATGTATGTAAAACCGCATTTTGCAGATAAGTAGTCAACGAGGTCGACTGTGAACTGCAAAGTTACCCGAAGGCCTTCCGCGGTGTTGTTGCTTAAGAAACCATGCTTTGAGTCAACCATGCTTTGAGTGTATTTCAAATAGAGAAGGCAGCAGAAAGAGCGCGCAATGAGCAAGAAGAAAGAACGGAAGGAAGGAAAAGAGCATTCAGTAAAAGAGGGGGGGGGGGGGGGGGGCGAAAGTCATACGAGACGGACGGAGCTGTTACTGTGCTCTCTGCAAACATGTATTTTCCTGTTTGACCAATCATCGCTCTTCGCTCAACAACGCGCCATAGTACAACAGCCAGATAAGCAACGCGATGCAACAAAATTCACGCAGGAAACGAGCCGCAGAAGCAGACGCCCCAAGCGTTTCCTCTGCGGCGCGCGTGCTTGTGATGCGCTCCTACGGCTGACAGCGCCACCTATGCTTTTCATCGCTCCGGCGACCACGTCGCTCCCATTGCCGCGCGCCGAAGACGGCACACTTCCCAATTCTAGAACACTATACATCTAGCCACCGTACTATCGTACTATCACTAGAAACGGCGACGAGAAGCGGCAGACATTTTACAAACAAAACATAAAACAAATTGTACGTCACGTCCGGCAAGTTATTCCTCCTCACTTCTTTCAGCTGGCGCATGCGCAGAAGCCAAGGTATATATACATTGCAGAAGCGACGGAACGTTTGGCGAACAGTGAAGCTGACGGATATTGTGCGATTTTTCTTCACAAAGGTAACTTTTTCCTCCCAATATGCCGACAATTGTGTAGCGTTCAGTGCACATTGCAATCAGATGCTGAGACACATGCGTTCATTGTGCGGGCCGGTACGGCATGATCCCGGGAGCCGCCGAAGGCCATTCTTTCAGACGTGGTCAGTTTACCTGCACTCGGTGTCTCGGGGTGGTTACAAGTGCATAAACTGGATGAGCAATCGATGCCTGCGTGTTTCCGAATTCCCTTGAGACAACTAAAACGAGGTTGTCCTAATTACTTTGCTCTGCAGTGATAATTGACCAATTGCATTATGGCTTTAAGCTTCTCTCGCCGCAATCTAGGCCTATTGCGCGCAACAAGCTGCTGTTATTTTTAAGACAGCCTAGGCTCATATTCTGTCGGATATTGAATCATTTCTTGCATTATTTGGTTTAATGTACACATGACCGGGTGAACTCCAAACGAAGCAGCGAAGTTATGACAATGACACTGTTTTGCACAAATGGAACATGCATGCTTTGTACAACTAGTACGATGTAACCTGAGCTACAGTGCCGTCTATCGTAAGGCCTACCTGAGGGCTAGCTTGCTATGAAATCAAAAGCTCCAGCTTCAGCTACAAAGTTCTCTGTTGTCTTAAGTATATACCAAGGGAAGCACACATGCGGAAATTACACTGCTTAATTATTACTAAAGCATGCATTGCATAGTCTACCTTTTAGCATTTCTGTATGCAAATTCCTTGAATTAGGGCACGTTGTCGTAAGCTGACGCGGAATAATTGTGCGCATCGACCTCTGCGAATGCGAGCATCTCTTGAAATTTAATCCAGCCCTGCTGTCATCTTGCGAGATATCAGCATCAATCATATGCATTTTGCTTTTGTTTTTCCTAGAAATAAAGACTTAGCTTTTTAATGAAAGGGGCATCTGTTCGATGTGCAGCTTAATTGGTTCCAGTGAGAAGACTTAAGGCGAAGTACCACTTTTTATTGCCATGAAGGACACAATATATGGAGCGCGCTCATTATGAGCTAAAATACCTGGCAAAAATTATCACTTGGAAGTGTTCTAACCCTGCACCCCTTTATAGCTGAGCAGAACACAATCCAAAGCTTTCAGTTTTTTGTTTGGAATTAGCAACGCAGGTTTTTATTGTGGACTACTCTGGCACAACACATCACTTAGCTCTTTCAGCTAGATTATTTAGTGTTTTGTAATTCCACACATAGCGAACGCATTTTCTCAAATTCTCTGCAGACTTGGGGAATGCACTAATTACGAAGAATGAGATCATGGGAAAAAATTGATGTTGTGGAGTTTGCGAGCTTCAAGCCAATTTGTTGACGAGTGGCACCTGCGCGCGGGTTTTGTATTTTTATAGTAGTAGTAAAAATGTTTCAACGATACCATAATAAATTTAGCGCATGATCAGTGACATCCTATTCCTGGGACTCCATTGGAGAAAGCCTCTGCCTTTGTTTTCTCGATGAGCGCCTTTTGGCCTTCGAAGTTCGAGAGGTACAGAGTGACATGGCGTCTCTCCGTGACTGACCATGCATTTATGTATACAGTAAGATTTTCTCAGATGGCCCATACCGAGGCCTGCATTCTCTCTACGAGATTTTACTTGTGCTGAAAAGGTGCCCGAGGCATCGCACACAGTGTATATCTGTAGCTTTCTTAAATTATACCTTGTGTTTTAGTCAGGCTTTTTGCAGGAGGAGGCACCTCATCCTCTCTATTGTCGAATGCAAGTGAAGTCTTTCAGTCACCACTGCACACAAGTTCTGTGAGGCAAAAAGCAGTCCGCTGTTAAATTTTTTCTCTTTACATAAATTGAAGGCTAAGCATGAATCAAATTATGAGCACCAGAATATCGATATAATTGTCTTTAGAGTGAGGTGAAATTTTAAAAATTGATTTATATGCTGCTGACTGGAATAAAGTAATGCCTATGCCATGTACCACGGCCAATATTTAGCAACTGGTGTGTCTGTAAAGGGTAGAGGGACCCAGAATTTCGACGTGTGCCTTTTTACTTGTAATAGTGTGCAAGTAAATAGTGTACTAGTCATCACGCACAATTCACTTACACCAGCTAAAAAAATTATAATTGTGTTTTTTCTTGTGCATTTTCGCTTCTGTTTCAGTTCCTGAGCAGCAGCTGCAATATCACACATCTGCTTTGGTCCCATCAGTGATAAGCTGTTGCGTATGTATTTTTGTCATTGAACTTTTGTTCAGCATAGCTTAAGCATTTGTACAGATTACAATAAAAGAAAGCTGCTATAAATGCTGCAGTTTTTATACCTCACGAAATTTCTTTTCATTGTTTAAGTCTATGCATCTTTCGGCAGCTGAAACCACGGTCAAAAGAGCGTAGAATCTAATAAATTTTAAATTATTTATTGTTCTTTTATCAATCGCTGTGGCTAGTCATGTTCCATAATATGCGGAATGATTCTACAGGAAGAATATAATAAGAAAGTTTGGTTGTTTATTCTTTTAAAGGGGGACACTACCCAAGAAACAAATCTTGAGCTGCATTCTCGATTTCGCCTAAAAGTGCAGGGCTAGTGTATATAACTGCTGGGACCATCCACTGTCAACTTTAATTATTCTAGACTGAGCATGAAGGGCATTGCGCAACCTATGGTTTCTTCATTAGCAGCAATTTTACAGCTTGTTTTTCAGTAAGAGTAGAAAAAGACAGACTGAGCACACATTTCTGTCGATTACCTAATTTTCATCCAGGAAGCTCACTACAGTACTAATATCATCAAGAAAGTATAGTGGGGTTATTCTTCAAATTTTGCGCTTCATTCGTGTGTCGTCTTCCATTTGTCTCTGTATATCAAGTAGCGCAGTATTCCACAGAATGATCAACCAACTGGCCCCCGTGTTTGCATTATTGGCTACTGTTTTTCAAAGCTGCCAATTTAATGGAAAAAAAAAAAAACAAATTTAGAAAGATGCACTCAAAAGTTGTAAATCAACCGAGTTTATTTCTCAAGCTCCAGTGCTCAATAAAACTGTCCAGCAATCTTTATTCTCCATCTGTACACTGCTCAGCAGCAGTTGCTTCAAGTCTAAAATTGCTGCTTTTTTGTTGTCACCTTTGAGCACTACAGCAATCTTGCTCATGTCGTGACCCACAAAATTTCTTGCAGAATAAATTTGCAGAAGAGGGACGAATGCATTTCATGAGAGGCTGTGCACACAAATATGAAAATTTAAATGCATAAGCTGTTCAGCGGCATGCATTGAAACGATAATGGTTAGAGTAATTTGGTTCCTGTCGGAAACAATTTCTATGCAGACCACATTATTGTACAACTACATATAAATCAATATTGATTAAAAGAATTTAGTGTCAAATGAACACAAATTACATTTAGGCTTGCTAAAATACCATCAACATTATGGAAGGCTGATTCTCGTAAGGAAGTGTTTGTTAAACATTGCAATGTTACCTGTGTAATAGTAAAAATTCTAGATTCACATTTTAAAGATAGATATTGAAGAAAAGGATTTGCATGCATACATTTATAGCTGGCAAATACATTATCAAAACTATTCTCAGATAAACAAGTTGCATGAAGGCTTGAGTAATTCTAATTGTGGCTGCCTGGTGTGTATTTCTACTTTTAGTTTCAGTCATCCTGCTTGACACCTTGCTTACATATTAATCCTTTCCTATTCCAAATTGCAGGAAAACTTATTTAAGGACACATATCTTTGGGAAAAGTAGCAGACGATGGAAAACGGAAATGAAGGCAAGAAAAAGGCAATCGTAAAAGAAAAGCCGCAAGCTACAGTGACTTCTTTGCCACCACTGGAAACAGCAGAGTCAAGTGGCAGCATGACTTCGGAAGGCACCACACCACAAGAGGAAGCACAACCGGTTGCCACAGCAGAAACCGGAGTCACACAACAAAATTGTGTAATACGAGGACAGTGGGTTGAAGGCCCTCCTACACCGCAAGATCCTGCACAACAACTGTATGCACTGAGTGACCCAGTATGTGTAGTCAGAACACGTGATGGCCAGTTGTATATTATGGGATGGCCGACCGACATGCAGTTGGAAACATGCGTAGCACACGCAAGGATCGAAATTGAATAAAAATAATGTTGCAGTATTTTTCTCTTTTTAGTGTTTCTTCCACTGCACTTCATGTTTTATGTTTTACTTTAAATTCCTTGCAAGGCGTTTGTTCTATTTTCCTTCATTGCTTATGTTTAGGTGCACTAGTAAAGTTGAAAGTGGGGTGAGTTGAATATGGTTCATTTGTTCATTTTGAAGGTAGCACAAAAAACAAGGACTAAGAGTGGAAGGACAGACCTCGAGTGCTTTTTCACAATTACATTTTTTATTGGAAAACACGGAATGAGTACCCATCTCACGAAACTAAAACAGAAGAAAACAAACATAATAGCATCAAGTACAGTTCAAGTGTAGGGAAAGATACAGTCGATGGGGTGCTTATTAACTAAGATAAGATGCAAAAGCGAAGAGCCTCATAGTCACGAAAGCAATCAAGAGTTACCTAAAAAGGTTAAAGAAGTGAGGAGAGAGATCAGTTCCATGTGTGGTCTAAATATGCCAGTTCTTTTTGTGCTAGAGCAATGGATAGTGCGCTTATGCATGTACTTTCTTGTCTTGATATGTAAAAAGCCCCTGTGATTTAATGCTGAAGTCGTTCCTTATGAGATGGCGAAATTTCTGCGTCCTCAAAAAGGGGCTTTCATTTTTCTTGCACACTGGCTTACACTCCGGTTCACAGCCAGGTTTACAGTCGTGACATCTCTGGCAATGGTCAACCAAATGCGAGGACTTTGGCCCTGATAGCAAGTTTTCGTGTTCCTTTACCCTAACATTTACATGCCCCGTCTGACCTATTTAGATTTTTCCACAGGTCACTGGTATACCACCCCTGTATACCGCCCCCGTTTTGCAAGGAATGATCCCTGAAGCAAGGCATGCTTTAGCTTTTTTCTTATTCATGTTTGGTCCCTTCCAATTTGCCATCATTCTGCTTACTACGCCGCACACTTTCTTGAGCTTGTTTGGAGCGAAAATGATTACCTTAACACCATAAAGCTTGGCGACATTGCTAAGACTGGGTGAAAATGGATGCTTGAATGGCATCACTACCTTTTTCTTTTTTTCCTTATCGTCAGATGCCTTCTTTGGTGCGTTATCTTTTACCCCGATCACATGCAAACCTGATTGCACTGTCCGGGCACCTTCCACAGGTTTCTAGAACTTAATATGTTACTGAGTTAGTTTAAGAAGAGAAAACAAAATCTGTGATACAATCCTATTCAAAAGATAGTGTGCTAACAATAAAGTTGTTATCATAGATTTTCTGTGTGAAGAGTGGTCTGTTGCTCTTAGCCTTGTTGAAGTATGCCTCATGCCTTAGAAGTACACTGGAAATGAAATAACAGCTAGGCCATTTTTCTTTCAAGTGGACACTGGATATTCACAAGAGTTCTTTCTCTTTGTTGTTGCCAAACCGTGCAGTACACAGTTGTGACTAAAAATTATGGCTCGACTTGGGCTGATCAGTTTGTGAACAAGTGTTCACACTATATAGTACTATTGTGAAAGTTATTGATAAAGTTGTCAGATTGTCTGTGTTGGAGCGGCTTGTTGCTATTAGCCATGTCAAAGTGTGCCTCTTGCCTTAGAAGTAGGCTGGAAATGAGCCAACAGCAAGGGTATCTATGTTTCAAAAGGAGCCACTGTACATCTGCCAGAGCTCCTTCACTTTCTTGTTGGCATGCCAGGCATCACACAATTGTAAGTTTAGAAATCAAGGCCAGTCTTGGGTCAATCAGTTTCTAAACAAGTGCTCACATGCTGCAGTAATATTGAGAAAGTTATTGTCTTGATCTTCTGTGTTCAGATTGGCTTGCTGCTACAAGCCACATCAAAGTGTGCCCCTTGACTTAGAAGCAGGGTGGAAATGAGCCGACAGCAAGGGAATTGTTCTTTCAAGCAGCCACTGTATGTCGACAAGAGTTCCTTAACTTTGTTGTTGGCAAACCGAGCATCACATACTTGTAAATAGATATTATGGCTTAATCAGTTTGCAAAATGGTTGCAAGAAAAAGTATGAAAAGGGATGGAACTCAGTCAGTTCGAGCCACGGCAAGATCTTCACCAGGCAGACAGACAGCATGCTGACTGTTCAGATACTAGCTGAAAATGACATCAAATAAAATCTTCTCAAGCCAGCCCCATGCCATTGATGTATCCAGCAGTGCCGAGTAAATAGTGTATTAGCTTAGCTACCTACAAAAAAAACGGTAAAATGGAGTATCACGAACTGATACTGCCATCAAAACTCGACTTACATCAGACTTTTTTCCAATCAGTCCTGCACATTAGTGCACGTTCGGCTGGCTGTAAGGATAAAATTGCTCTGCTTTTGAACCAGTTTTCTTTTATGTTTGATGTAATACTAATGACTGAAACTTGGTACTAAAATAACTGCAAAATGCTAGAAATTGAAGAGTACGACAGTATTTTTCTCAACCGTACAAGTAGGCGAGGTGGCAGTATTGGTATTCTTGTTGCTGGTCGGAACAAATACGAAATTCTTTCCGAATTCAGTATGTTCACTGATGACTATGAAATTTTGATGCTACCAAATAAAAGAGACAATTTCAGTTGTCTACTGCCTACCGCAAAGAAATGTTGTGTGCTTCTTTCAGTTTTATGAAGCATTTCTCAACATTGCTTCACAAAGTCCCCTCCAGTTGATCAATGGCGCCGACTTCAACATAAACGTTATAGAAGGTAATATACAAGTGAAAGATTTCAAAGCGCAACTACTCTCTTGGTTTCTCAAATGTGATTGTTTCACCAACTCATATTACATGTTATGCACTTCGACACTTTACCTTTTGATAACAGACACAACCGTTTACAGTGCAGGTACAATTGCCTAATGTCAGTGATCATTGTCTGGTTTTTATGACACACTGCAGCAATCCAGTGGAAACTACTCAGCCAAACGTACCTTGTGTTACACAACACATCAGCAAAAACAGTTTGCGATAGTTCAAACAAGCTGTCATGTTCAAACAAGCAACCTTGGAATTTACAAATTCCAAAAGTGACCCAAATGAAGTATATAATGAATTGATCAATGTCTTTGTAGCTGTTTATGCTAAGCAATCTTCTTTCAAAAATATAATGCTTTAAGAAGGTCAGAAAGCCATGAATAACAAAAGAGCATCTAAAAATGATTAAGTTAAAAAATCGACTCTATCAATCTTTCTTACGGACAATTTAGAAGTGACCCTTAAAGAGATTAAACATTTTTGCAATACCCTTAATGCTAAGCTGAGAAGTGAAAAATTGTCACACTCTCTAAGAACTGGAACTCCTATTTCAAGAGACAAACAGCCTAATTACTCCTGCAGATCTCGCTGTACTTGTGCAGATCTCACATCTACTCCTGCCATATGCGAGGAAAAGTGAAATGGCCTTTCACTGTTTCAAGAAAAAATGAGTAAAGTGAATGTTCTACTCTGCAAATTTACATAGAGTTATAGGTTATTTTACTTCTGCAATAAAGAAATAACTTTCCTTACCACACGTTTTGACTGTCGCTCGGGAAGCACAAGTGTCCATATTGGACATTGAAGCAGACAGCCATGCACATTTTGTCTGCCTGCGCAGGTATTATTAAAGCTTCATCACACTTCGAAACAAGCGTAAAACATATTCGACTATATGGACGAATACAGCTCGAACATTCGATGGTTGCAGTGCTACTTTAGAAGTTCCAAGCGGCCCCAAATTTACAGCTCAATTTCTGAGTGGGAAGCTGAATTGTCTTAGATTTTCGTGCAGCTGAGGAGCAATTATAAGTTCATCACACGCACAGAAAGAATTGGGTTCCATCTTTGTGTTTTTTCATAAAAAAAAAGAGGTGCATGCAAGTTTAGGTACGTATACGCCGGGGTTCCAATTTATTTTTTGACTCATCGGACAGCACCGACACTGTGTTTTGATGACACGCATACGTCGTACGTCGGGTTAAAATTAGTTCAGCATATCCGATCTATTTCACGCGAGGCTTTAGCATAGAAATTCCTTTGTGCCACGAGTACGATGCGGTGTACGGAAATCCAAGCCACAATCGCACAAGTGCGTCGCACGGTTGGTATTTTCAGCTACTGCTTTTCACGTATGCACACTGCCAGAAATGGGGAGATAGTTGTGCGATGAGTGTGTACTAGCTTCAATCTACGTCAAAAACAAACTGTCATAGTTCATGCTGTATGTGACGCGCGTGAAACAGCACGTCTTATTTTAATATACAGGTACTTGCTTAGCCGTCTAACTGCAAATTTACTCCTGGCTGTTTTCATGTTGACATTGTATTTTCAAAAGTCCTACGCGGCGAATCTTCCGCTCGCATAAGCGCGGGGGTATGTTTGATCGGCTCAACGTCGAACATACCGAATATACGCCCGGGGCAGGGGGGCCTAAACTTAGAGAGGTGACTAAGCTGCAGGGTGAGTACTGGTCTGTACCGTAAATACACAAAGATTAAGGACTTCGATCGCTGTTCATATACCGTGCGTACAGAAGAGCATCGATCATTCCCATTCTGACTTTCTGGTAATTATGCACTCGCGTGCAGCGGCGCGTCTTTTACTCGACAGACTCGATCGTCGGCCTACAGGTCATCGCCGTCAATCGCCGCTGTACAAGCGTAGGCCGCTAGTAGATTAAGTATGCCTTTTTTCATGCAAATAAAAACATGCTCTATTGCCGATCGAGTACATACGGGTGCGAAATAACAAATAACACATTTGCGGTAGCCCATGTTCTCTTTCGCGATGTAGTTCGGCTCCCGACGTCATGAAAATGCATCAGCATGGTAATGCACTTGGCGTCGAAAAACACACGTGTGGCTTGTATAGGCCATTTGTGGTAGAGACGATATCCTAAACGAAATGCGAACTATTTAATTATCTCTCGCGTGAATGAAGTGAAAATGGCCACAGGTGCATACGAATTCTCTCTTCCTCTGTTTTTATTTCTTCGATTTCATTCTATAGCAGATAGACGCTGCGTCTAATTGCAGTTGTTAGCCTGCTTTTTTATCTTTTTTTCTCCTGTCTGCGTGATACCGCAAAAAATAGCTGTAATCGGCGATCAAGGGTAAAGGCTTCCAGGCGTGTCGTCTGCTCCTGTTTTCACCTACGAAACCGTCAACTACTCAGAGCAAAGTTACCTGAAGAAATAAATAACCTACAACCATCTAACTTCACAAATTAGCTTTAATATTTAAAAGTAATTCATGCATTTACAAATACTTGATAGTTATTAAATTCACCCCCCTTTTTTTTGCGTTGCGCAACTGTTGCTCTTCTTGTTCAGTTCAAACGCTGCGTCAGCTGTGCATTGTTCGTTCGTTCTTGCGGCCTGTCAGTTGCGTTGTATTTCGCTTAGCAATCCTTTATTAGCGGTGGCTTGACCTGTGAAACTACTCTGTTATATCATTATGAAATGCATCGCAAGCCTCAAGCCTTCGCAGTGTTCACCATTTGCAGGGCACGCAAAGGATGTTGCCGGCAAGTTGCTTTGAATGCTCGCTCGCCAATGGCATCAACGGTATCCGGACGGTAATGGAGTCATTCAGGTAAGGTTCGCTTCTTTTTTCTTTTTTTTTTTTCCGCAACTGCAAGTTTAAAATACGTGCAAAAGCGTGTAGACTTCTGTTCATTAGCACATATTTTGAAGCTTCAGTTTTACCAAGCGCTACCAAGGTCAATGTACAACTGGTCGCGCAACCCGGAAGAAAACGCGTGCAGCTGCCTACTGCCAGCGGCATCAACTCGATGATTCGATGCAAGCTATATGCAGGGAGGACAGAAAGTAACACAAGTATGTACGCAGATGACATTGTACTGCTGGCAGATAAGAGGGATGGGTTGCAGGAGCTGCTTAAGATCTGTGGAGAAGAGGGCGAAAAGCTGGGACTGCAATTTAGCAGTGAAAAATCAGGAATAATGGTATTTAATGATGAAAGGGGGGACGTGCTGGAAATACAAGGCACCAAGGTTGAACATGTGGAGAGCTATAAATACCTGGGCATATCCCGCCGGGGTGGCGCAGTGGTTACGACGCTCGACTACTGTTCCCAAGGACGCGGGATCGAATCCCGGCCTCGGCGGCAGCTTTTCGGTGGAGGCGAAAAGCAAGGCGTCCGTGTGCTGTGCGATGTCAGTGCACGCTAAAGAACCCCAGGTGGTCGAAATTTCCGGAGTCCTCCACTACGGCGTCTCTCATAGCCTGAGTTGCTTTGGGACGTTAAACCCCACAAACCAATACCTGGGCATATGGATCAACGAAGGAAAAAATTACCTAGAAAAGCATGAAGGAATTACGATAGACAAAGGGAAAAGGAGTTCGGATATTATGAAACACAGGGCCCTCTGGAATTATAACAGGTATGAGGTTGTTAGAGGGGTATGGAAGGGTGTCATGGTACCAGGACTCACTTTTGGAAATGCAGTCCTGTGCATGAAATCAGAAGTACAGTTAGGCCTTGAAATCAGACAGAGAAAGGCAGGCAGATTGGCATTGGGAGCACATGGCAACACACCTAATGAAGGAGTCCAGGGAGATATGGGCTGGGCATCATTTGAGGTTAGAGAGGCAATTAGCAAACTAAAATATGATCAGAAACTAACCGAAATGGAGGAATCAAGGTGGGCACGAAAAATGTACAAGCACCTCTTCATGAAAAGCCCGAATACGAAATGGACTAACAGAACCCGAAAGCTCAGATTCAAGTACCTAGAGTTTGGAGATACACCGCAGCAAAACAGCAGCATTGAAAAACAGGTAAAGGAGGCAGAAAGGAAAATGTGGGAGGAAAGAATGCAAGGAAAATCAGCATTGGGTATGTATAGAACTCGAAAACAGGATATAAAGAAAATTTATTCGACAACTCACGAGGGAGCTCATTGCTGTTTGAGGCTAGGACAGGGGCCCTCAGAACAAAAACGTACAGGAAAAAATTTCAGGAAGTAGATATATTATGCGCGGCGTGCGGAACTGAGGAGGAAACAACGGAACATGTTGTTCTGAGGTGCCAGAAACTTCGTCCTGCCCTTCCCGCGGAAAAAGCGGCAGATCTGGAGAGAGCGCTGGGATTTGCTGGGGAAGATGGACGAATGGATGAGGAACGCGTTCTTATAACAAAAGAGAGGTTAGAGGATTGGTGGAAAAAGTCAAGAGAATAAAGAGAGGAAAAAAAGGGAGGGGGGCAGATACGGGCGAATTAGAAGCTAAAAATGGGGAAGAGATAAATATATTTCTTTTAATTTTTTGGCTAGGCGGCGCAAGCTGCCGCCCGATTCAAAGGGCAGAGCCACTATCATCCATCATCCATCCATCCATCCATCGAGGGCTCCTGCGAACTGTGAGGCAAATTACTAACGCACAGAAATTAAGATCTGCCAGAACTCCAAAGAACTAGAAAGTAAACATAATATTCGCGCTCAGGAATGAATGCAGTTTTTGTTTCTTGCGTAAGAAAAAACGTGTAACGTTTTTAATGATATTTTAACTTGTTTCTAACGGCCTCTCTCGGCCACTTATTATCCGCTGCTCAGATATGGTTCAGACTGTTCAGACCAAAGCTTTTTTCATCCGCGGAATGGGTGCTTCGTCGGCCCCGGTTCAACGTTCATCGTTGCGTGCTGCGTACAGAGTGGGTTATCTGTAACAAACAGTCAGTATTTCATTCTGCTGGTTTTGGTAGAGCTTTACTGCAAGGCGAAGACTGTCTGTGCTCGATGAAGCTGATTGCCGCTGCATGTGCGCATTTCCGGACGATGGGACAATGCTACGTCACAGCTCGGCGGCTCGGCTCGGCTCGGCCTCCCAGGCACGTCGCAAAAGTGGTGGCTTGTTTTACGGATACACGTCTGCATGAGCGGCGTATCGCTGCATGTTTTAATTGAGCAGTGAAGGTGAGATTTTATTGCCCCCAAGAAGCGTGTCGCATGGCTCAAAGCCTTCCGTTCCGCTCCCCTTGCTGCGTGTTTTGCTTACTGCGTCGTATTACCGCACCAACGTTCGCTGAACGTGCTTTAGCTGTTATTACAGTGATGTTCCTATTGTCAATGGGATCTTTCTCATGAACATGTTAAATGCTTAAGTTGTAAATTTGTAACCTCACATTGACTCCTTTCAGTGGCAAATGAAGCGCGAGTAAAATATGGGAATCATAAACAGGGCGAGATTTATTGGAGCAAAGCTATATCATAGATATTTTCACTTCTCAGACGCATTAACTTTTAAATACTAGCAATCCCAATTTGAATTACTTACCTAAGCTCTTACAGGTTGGCGTTCTAGTGCTAGCGTTAGTTATTCAGTTCGTTTGTTTTTGTTGTTCTTTGACGCTGATATGTACTTTGTTAGCAAGATCTTTCACCCTTTTATAATCTCACCGCGTCTCGTTTGGAGACCTACGCTCAGGAAATTTTGTAATCACGAGGATTTCATGAAGACCGTGACGAATGAGCGGTGGTCGCTCTCCTACACTTAAAGATTTCATTGTCGTGAAGCGTCTATGTAAGTAATCGTGAATTAATAAAGCCTGGCTTTCTGTGCAGCGCAGCTTCACTCATTTATGCCCTTATGAAATGCCTCAAGCCATGTGGTTCTATCCATGTGCTTGCCGAATTCACTTGAAGGCCCTTCACAAACGTGCCCGAAGAAATAAGCCCCAGAATGCGTTTACATGACGCGCGACGAAAGACTAGGCTAGCGACGACGGAGGCAGAACGATGCTATGATGAGGTGGTTAAAGATGCCGTAACATTTCAGTTAACGTAAAACTTGACAGTAGAAATCCATGTCAAGTAAAGTTGGCTGAACAGTTACGGTGTCCATTTTTCTGCCTTATCCGAGCATTGTTCTGCCTCCGTCGTTGTTGGCCTTGTTTTTCGTTCATAAGTAAAAAGACAAATTCCCCGCCAAAAGGACGTCACTGTGACGTCACAAGCAACGTCACGTGTTTGTTGTGCCTCACAGTTCGCAGGGGGCACTGGGAAACTAAAGCCTCGCTCAGAGTCGACACGCAGGCTTCTATGGGAGTTACGCTACCATTTGTTCTTCTACCATGGCGCTACTTTCTTGTACTGGCAGCAGTGGCATTGTCGCTTATTCGAACATGGGAGGCGCGTAGGTGCTTTTTGTTTTGGCAGTGCTGTAACCGCTAATTTTCTTCCGTAGAAACAGAAGTACGTGTTCTTGTGCATACATGCTTTAATAACTTCCATTTTTTCATCTTCACAAATATGCATCGGCAGTTACTTTCATGGCCGGTTGGGTGAGGGATTATAGGCACCGTGCAGAAACCCAGGGGGCAGCACTCGCGGCGAACAGGCAGCGCCACGAGTGAGCGCCTGAACAGTTTGATAGGGAGACGCGCGGCCGCCTGGGCAGGGTGCGCGCTTGAAAAGGCGGCCTGCGCAACGAAATGGTAGCAGTTTTAGCCAGCTCGAGTGACGTAGCGAAGCACAAACGATGCGAGAGCCACACGACACAAGACGCAGAGACAGAGACGAGCCCTGGCCGCCCGCTGGGCGTTTATTTCTAGGCTGGAAACACGCGAAACGGAAGACGACAGGAGAAGCGCGCGCAGTTGGAAAAGGCCGAGCAAAAAACGAAGGGGGTGGGAGGGTGGGGGCGTAAAAAACACGGTAAAAATGTAGAAAAATACAAAAAACATTTGTGGCGAACGTCCCTCCTCCCAAGTGTGGTACAGATTCGCAAAGGCCAGCTCGAACGCCTCAAGCTGGGGTGGGTGAGAGAAAAAAAAAGCAAGCTGCGGGGAATCGAGCGGCCGAGAAGGGTGGAACGAGTATGGGAGAAGAATAGGTATGAATGAAGCTGTAGTCGAAGAAGAGAAAAAAGCCTAAAAAAAGGGACAAGCCTGAAAACTCTAGAACGCGATTACTGGGGCTTGAAGATGCCGCAGGCACTGATATTACGCAGACGGATTTTGAAGAGCTTAAGCTGTTTTCTGGTGAGGCGGTTGCCACTTTTCTCGACGATAAAGGAAAGGATGGCAGATGGCATGCGGTCGCTGATACAGCGACACAGCTATGAGAATGGAAACTGCCTTACAGCACCGCACAAACGATCTACAGTTTCTAATACGCATTCATGTCTTCCTCTTTGCCACATGTCAGAATTCTACCATGCTTAATTTTCTTTTTCGTTGAAAGAACGTCCTGCCTCATCTCGACTTGAATGCTAGTTTTCTTTCGTTTTTGTTTTTAACGATTCTTAATGCCTCTTTAACGGTACTTTCAAGTCCTCTGCCACAAAATTAAGTTTTGACAGGGGAAGGTAACAGGCGGCAGCCAGCCGCTCGACACTTGTTTGGAGCAGGATGGCATGTAATGAATGCAAGATCTGTTCAGTGTGTCCACGAATAAGTAAAAAAAAAAACTTTTTTTTTACTTATTTTTAATTATAGTCTCGATTGAGCAGTATCGCATGAGAAACAGCTTATCATTCGAGGTTCAATAACTCAGTAGACATCGAAATGTCATTAACACAACTAAATGAATAAAGCGTATGGAATGGCACCTCCTGAATCACATCTACAGAGGAGGGCGAAGTGGACAGCGAAGGATGGCGAGGAAAAAAAGAAATATCAGACTGGGGGATGGACAAAGGAAGCCGCCCAAGAGGAGAAGGAAAGTAGCGGCATAAGCGTGGAAGGAAAGGGTGTGGGAAGAAGAAAAGGAACAAGCTGAGAGGTGGAAAAAAATAATGAAAGCAAGCAAACAAGCAAAAAAAAAGTTGCCAAGACAAATTCGCGAAACTAATGCGCAAGACATAGTAAATGTGCCATTTAAACACTCCATTCCTGTTGATTACTCTCTGCATTGTACTGGTGCTTATGCAAGCTATCGTAGACAGGGAAATATAGACCACAGGACAGCATAAATAAAAATTATGCAATGAACAACTGCATCCACGAGCGCCGCCCACAGGCGCGCACGGCGGTCCCAGTAGCGCTGATGCCTATGAGCTGCCCAATTTCTTCAAATATTATTTTTCTTTTGCGGGTTGAGAAAGGATGCTAATGCAGGTGAAGGTATAGTGTGTCCTCTTTCGGGAAAAATGCTTCGCGGTAAATCTGGACGCGGCAATACCCGGGTATGATTGCCAGCTCACTGCTCGTTGGAAGGCAGCGATTCGCCTTAGCGTCGCTTCGCTTCGTAAAGCTTATTCGGTGATGCGAAAAATATTTTATCAGGCCAGTGAAAATGTGTGCAACAGCAGCAATCCAAGGTCTGCAACCTAGCAATTCATTTGTGACCATAGAATGCTGCGAATCAAAAGAACGAACGGCGAATGCGCCCCACGCACAGCAGATCTGCCGCGTCTCCGCTGCACGGCCAGGCGCACGTCTCCCTACCAAACTGTTCTTCCCGCCGCGGGGGGCGCGCGCGTCACACCGCGAGTTACTCCTGCACGGTGCTTATAGTTTTGTTCCTTGCACTTCCAGGTGTACACTGACATAGACGTTTTTGAACATGTTCACCTGAGAGACGGCTGCTTGTTTAGGGTGGATGCTTGCTTGGTTGCTGAGGGTGTCCCGTGAACAGCATTAAGCTCGTGTGTTCTTCCGTCACATGATTCTCAAAAGGCACTACCATGATTAAGGGTGATAAATGTTTTATTTGCCTGCATAGGCTGTACAAGTGGAGGAACCGCGGCCTTAGGCTAAGCACATGCCCACAAAGTGCAGTCAGCTGTTACCATGGTCTCCTAGGCTGTTCTCTCTAAGGACGTCAATGCATATTAGGGCAATTTAGATGGGCAAGCAGCTTGAGTATGCAAATGTGTTTGCTTACATTTTATGTTCTGAAGATTAGTGCCGTGTGTAGCAGCCAATCAAAGGAAGTAATCATGAGTTAATCCAAAGAAAATGAATTGTTCATTTTTTACTTCTTTCCATACTTTTTTCTTTTGCAGAAAAGTCACTTATAAACAGTACGCATACTTTACAGCTGCAGCATGGGCGTGCTGTTAGAAAGCTACTTTGAAACCTCAAAAAAGTTGCTATTTAGGTCATGCTCATAAGAAAGAGAAGCTGCTAAAAACGGCTCACGAATTAATTGTTGGGGTTATAAAGAATATTCTTTGTTGCTGTGCAAAATAATGCAAAATGTCCTACATATACAAAAAAATGTGGAAACATTTCAGTGACTTGCTGCGTGCTTGTTGAAACACACACACACACAAAAAAAAAAGGAAATGAGGGTGTGGACCAATGTTGAGTGCACACAGGAAGTTGAGTAGCTGAGGAAGTCATCGCAGAGTTCAATGACGGCAGACGCGGCATGGCAAGGAGTCATAGAGCACTGGTACGACAGTGTTACATTGGCTTCAGCTCTTTCCACGCACTTTTGATTGCCTTCCATGACTCACTAGAATTTGCAGTGTGCAGGTCTATTTATTGCAAATTGGGTTTTAATGCCTCAGATGTTATCAGTGACATTCATATCAGCGACCTTAGGAAGCCAAGCTAGTGTAATTAATGGGCTACAAAGCTTTTCGAGGTGCACTTTCACAGTGTGCACCGTGAGGATAGGGAAAAGATAATGCTGCGGCAGAAAATGCCCATTCTTGTAAGCCATGATTGACAGCGCTTAACCACACGGATAGAGTAAAGAACACATAAATGACGAACACAGGTGCTGAACTTCAATTTTATTCTTCAACCACTGATACTCTGCTTATATACCCACAAAGCTACAGACAGACAAGTGGCAATTTTTGACACTTGTGGCAACAAAAACTAACATGACAAGTAATCAAAAGAAGTACCGAAAGGGCAAACCCGAATGAGGAGAGAATGAAATGGACAAATAATCAAAAGAAGTACCGAAAGGGCAAACCCGAATGAGGAGAGAATGAAATGGACAAGTTATCTTTTAAGGCGCCAACACATGGAACAGTGGACTAACAAGAGCAAAAAAAAAATACAAATGAGCAAGGGGAGCAGAAAATGGCTAGCAGAGGTAAAGCTAACAATTAGCACAACAAAACCATGAGATGAAGTGCACTAAAACTTAAAAAAAAAGGGGCATGAACAACAAAAATGAAGCCAACAATTGACATTGCTAAATGCAGAACACAAGCAGTACTAAATAGCTAAACCAAAGCAAATGAACGAAACACGCATGAGCAGCAAGGGTGAAGTCAACAACAGTTAACATAGCTAAAGGATGAAAATGAGGTGCATAAAACTGAACGAGGAAGATAAGATATCAGCAAATGAATTGCAAAAATGTATGAAAGCTAAAATTCGGCTATATCAAACAAATCCAGAAAGAAAGGCAGTCTCTTTCCAAGTGAAATGGAGGGGGTGCTTACAGAATCATCCTTGAGGCTCAAAAACTTAGCAGCTTCAATTATTTCACGTGTCAGCTTATTCCTTTGCGTTTTTAACAATGTGGATTTACTTTTTCCAAAGATTGGGTGGCATGGCTTTTTTGTGTCGCAGTTCCTGCAGTGGGATGGCAGAGTCCTGAAGGATATACCCGATAAGTCATTTTTATGCTCTGTAAGGCCGCAGTGAAAAGCGACTCGCACGTGGAGTCGAGCTGGCGGTCGAACCCCCCTCGCGCCGAGGCCAAGGAGCGAGCGCTGTTGTTTTTTTGTTCTCCTTTTATCCCCTCTTCTTGGATGCTGACCCCGCAGGGGGCATCTGTTAAAGTAGATGTTTGCGTGTACTGTGCGACACCACGGACCCCGAGCACCCACGCTTAGCCGTGCGTGGCATCGCCGTGTCTGGGGAAAAGGGGATCCTGGTGGTTGAGCCGATGCCGAGTGTTTGGACCTTTAAGGCCCCTCGGCGGAGGCAACACACCACTTTGGCCCACGCTTCCCACAGACGGCACCTCCGGGCTGACCCACCCGGAGGAAATCGGCAGTCGCCTTTTCCTGTCCTCCCCTCCATCTTTCACTTTCCTATCCCCTCTCCTACAACTGTCCTGTCTTCTCTTACCTTCTTCGTTTCTTCCTACTTCCAGGCGGCGAGGGTTAACCTTGTGTGGCTAACCACCCTGCCTTATGCCATATTTGGTTATAGTCGGGGTGTATGGCTGGCGTGGGCAGGACTGCTTTGCGAGTTCCTGTCCCGTCCCCTCGTTGGGCTCCATGGTGGGTGGCCGCCACCCCGGCTGAACAAAAAGTTACTGTATGGCTTCTTCTTTGCTCTCCAATGATCGTTCCCGAAAAAGGGGACGGACCGATGAAACTGCAAACTTCTTTCTAAAGAATGCAAACAGATTCCCACGCTTCCACGTGGTGCACAGTGAAGACCCTCAAAAAACAGCTAGGCAAATATCTCCTTTTGTCGTGACCAAGACATTGACTGAAGCAATAGGCCAAGGATACAATGTCAAAAAACTTCCAAATGGCGACCTTCTCTTGGAAATTATGTACCATCATCAGAATGAAAAACTCCCAACAGTAACCAGCTTTGGGGAATGCCCAGTTAATGTCACCAAACACCGCTCTCTAAACATGGTGAGGGGAGTCATTTCAGATGACGACCTAAAGTATCTAAGTGAAGAACTCCTTGAAGGACTAAGAGAACAAAATGTCATCAATGTGTTCAGAATTAAAATCAGACGGGATAACAAAGAGATACCGACCAGGCACTTAGTCCTTACCTTCGAATCGAGCACACTGCCCGAGGCTGTGGAGGTAGGGTACACGAAGATAAAACTGAAACCATACATACCTAACCCGTGCCGCTGTTTCAAATTCCAAAGGTATGGCCACGGCTCACAGACTTGCCGAGGCCAACTTACATGTGCGAAGTGTGCCTCCCACGAGCATCCCGCTGAGAACTGTGAATCCGAAACACATCTTTGCATCAACTGTGAGGGCAGCCACGCTGCTTGCTCACGAACCTGTCCAACATGGAAACAAGAGAAAGATATCATCACACTAAAAGTCAAAGAAAACCTCACTTACAGGGAAGCACGTAAGAAACTCACGTCCACTCACACCCCAACTTATTCTGTTGTGACGCAAAAGGGGGCGGCGTCACAGCAGTCCTTGGAACCTGCCCAGGTGACACACGGTGCACCTAAGGCAGGGACCTCTACGTCCCCGGTGGAAGTAGCTGGGGCTGCTCCACCAGCCCCAAAGCAGGCTGCGCGGGCCTCTAGGTCAGCTGGCCCCAAGGTCTCTCCAGTAACGGCGAGATCTACCACAAATGTGTCTGTGCAGTCTGCACAATCGTCCAGCACGTCCGAGGACGCAGTGGACACAACAAACGACGACCGTCCGGGGCCGTCAACATCTGACAGGCGACGGAGCTCCTTGGAGCGAACTAGAAAAGAAAAGGCCCGAATCACCGGGCCAGAAAAAACTTAGTCTCTCTACCTTCCTCATATAAAATGGCGTTCTTAGTCCATTGGAATTGTAGAGGACTTTTAAGAAACTACAATGATATAACAGACCTTTTAAATTCACTGTCCCCTGTGGTCCTATGCCTACAAGAGACCAATCTGGGACCTCAACAAAAAAAAATTAAAAAAAAAGCACAAAGTGTTTCGATGTGACAGAGAACAAGCAGATCGCCTCTCCGGAGGCGTTGCTATTGTTGTGCAGAGCAGTATTGCAACGCGAGAAGCCCATCTCAAAACTAATTTCGAAGCTGTTGCAGTTACTGTTGTTCATTATAAAACAATCACAATATGTTCTGTCTACCTTCAACCTCATGTCATTGTTACCCTTCACGATTTAGAGGAACTTTTACAACAGTTACCTGAACCATATATTTTAGTTGGAGATTTTAATGCACACTCCTCCTTTTGGGGGAGTGAGCAAACAGACAGTAGAGGACGTATTTTAGAAGATTTTTTGCTGTGCAACAAAGTCTGCCTCCTGAATACAGGTAAACAAACATATTGCTCCCCAAGCTCAGGAAAAATGAGCTGCTTAGATCTATCATTTTGTTCACCATCAATTTTCACCAATTTTAAATGGGACGTTCTCGACAACCCATATGGAAGTGATCATTTACCTGTCATAATAAGTCTAACATCCTCACCATCCATCACTCTAACCAAACCACGGCGATGGAAACTTCACCTGGCAGATTGGACACTTTTCCAGTCCGAAGCTGACCTCATAAAAGTATTTTCAGAAAATCTCAGCATAGATGAGCTGAATGAAGAGATTACAGCTTGTATTATTGCTGCAGCACACCTAGCTATTCCACAGTCCTCGGGAACTGTACAGCAAAACCATAAAGTGTGGTATACACAAGAGTGCAAAGAGGCAAAAAGAAAACAAAATAAAGCTTGGGGAATATTCCGGAGATATCCCACACATGAGCACCTTATAACTTTTAAAAAGGCCAGGGCTAAAGCACGGTGCATTCGCCGCGAAGCTGAAAAAGCCTCATGGCAAAATTATGTGTCATCAATAAATAGCTCAACCACATCTAAAAAAATGTGGGAGCAGGTTAATAAACTAGACGGCAAATACTATCCTTTCACGATTCCACATTTAACAACTCCTGGTACACAAACGAGTGTAGAAGAACAAGCAAACATATTGGGGGAACATTTCGCTACAATCTCTAGTTCGGCACACTATACACATTCCTTTATAAAGTATAAAACAGCAGCTGAAAAACAAATACTCCCAATAGCTGGAGGCACAAATGAACCGTTTAACTGTTTAATTACACTTGAAGAAATAACTAGAGTATTAAATGCCGGCAAACAAACTGCACCAGGACCAGATGAAATACATTATGAAATGCTTGCTCATTTGACTCCATTGTCAGTAGATGCATTATTGAAATTTTTTAATAAAATATGGATATCTGGAACAATACCAGAAGCCTGGAAGACAGCCGTTATAGTACCTCTCTTAAAGCCTGGGAAGCCCCCGGACTCCCCAGGCAGTTATAGGCCAATAGCCCTGACGAGCTGCCTTGCAAAAGCTTTTGAAAGCATTGTAAATACAAGGCTCATGTTTGTTCTTGAATCCCGGAAACTTCTTGATACTCATCAGTGCGGCTACAAAAAAACATGTTCAACTATTGATCACCTTGTCCGACTGGAAAATACTATCCGAGAAGCCTTTATCCATAAACAGCATTGCCTTGCCGTATTTTTTGACCTCGAAAAAGCCTATGACACCACGTGGAGGTTTGGGATCCTGCGTGATTTGGGAGAGCTTGGCATTCGCGGCAGGATGCTAAAATGTATAAGCGACTTTCTCTCTCAACGCTCATTTAAAGTATGTCTCGGTTCTACCCTTTCTAAAGCCTTCATACAAGAAAATGGTGTGCCTCAAGGATGTATTTTAAGTACTACTCTGTTTATAGTAAAAATTAACAGTATAGCAAAAATAATCCCAAAATCCGTTATGTACTCTGTCTACGTAGACGACCTTCAGATTGCATGTACATCCTCCAATGTGTCAACATGTGAGAGGCAAATACAGCTCACAGTAAATAGACTGGCAACGTGGGCAGATAGGAATGGCTTCAGGTTTTCTACTCAAAAGTCGGTAGTTGTTTTGTTCTCTCTCAGAAGAGGACTGCACATTGATCCCACCATCCACCTTAATGATGTTAAGCTACCTGTAAAGCACGAACATAAATTTCTAGGGCTAACTTTTGACAGAAAGCTTTCATTCCTTCCCCACATAAACAACCTAAAAAAGAAAGCTTCGAAATCTCTCAATATATTGAAAGTCCTTTCACATAAACACTGGGGATCTGACAGAACATGTCTTTTAAAAATTTACCGCTCTGTGGTTCGCTCATGTTTAGATTATGGCTGCATAATATATGGATCTGCAAGGCCGTCATATTTAAAACGACTGGACTCTGTACACAATTCAGGCTTGCGTATTTCAACTGGTGCATACAGGACATCCCCCATAAACAGCTTATATGTAGAAACCAATGAACCATCTCTTACAAGCCGAAGAAACATGCTCACATGCTCATACATTTTAAAGATCCGTTCACTGCCAAACCATATCTGTTACCCAATAGTTACAAAGTGCCAGTCTCGAACACTGTTCATAAACAAACCTCAAAAAATAAAACCACTTCTGCTCCGCTTTGAAGAGAAATGTCAAGTTTTAAACTTAATAGACTCATTACCTAATATTACCCGAAAACCTGATCCACTTCCACCATGGTACTGCCTGCCGTCTGTATGTGACTTCACATTAAACCAATTCCAGAAAAACCAAACACCACATGAACACATATTGCAGGAATTTTTAGCCCTAAGTGAAAAGTACAGAGAATATGTGGCATTCTATACAGATGGTTCAAAATCTGCACAATACGTCAGAAGCGCAGTGGTCCAAAACAATTGGAATAGAACAGTACGGCTACCACAGTGTGCATCCATTTTCACTGCTGAGTGCTATGCAGTCCTCATGGCCCTAGAAAAAATTAAAATTGAAAACATAGAGAATAGTGTCATTTACACTGATTCTTTGAGCATACTAACAGCATACAATCATAAAAATGCAGGCAAATCGCTTATTGGTGACATCATACACAGCATAAAAACAGCCACAACCCAGGGACATACTGTAAAGCTTTGTTGGGTTCCGAGTCACATAGGAATTGATGGAAATGAAAGCGCTGATATATGCGCTGCACATGCTCGACATATAGAAATGAAGAAAGTGCACGTTCCCTACAAAGAAGCAGTCAAGTTAATGCAGTCTAAGCTAAGAGATAGATGGCAGTCTAAATGGAATAATGAAGAAAATAATAAGCTACACCTAGTAAAACCTGTCATATCTGAATGGAAGTCATGCACACACCAAGAACGATTCACTGAAGTCATTTTATGTCGCCTCCGTATTGCACATACACACCTTACACATGGTTATATTCTTAGAAAAGAGGAAATACCAACATGCGACCTTTGCGGAAAAACTGTCACAATTAATCACATTTTATATTCCTGTACAAAGCTAGAAGAACTAAGAAAGAAGCATTTTCCAATATTTTATTCAGAATATATTCCTCTTCACCCTAGCTTACTCATAGGAGAAAATGCTCTTGTTAATATATCATGCGTTTTTATGTTCTTAAAAGATGCCAACCTTCTTAACAAATTATGAGTTTTAATTACCATATTACCATCTGCTGCATGGACAGCAGATCTCATCATGTGTTTGGCGCATGATAGCCTTAGATGCTTATGCGCCATAAAACACAACACACAACACACAACAAAATCTTGGATGCTGAATGCGCCTCGCGGGGCGCGCGGGAGGCTTGGTTTGTTTCGTTCCCTTCGCCCCGAGGCGTTGCCAAGTAGCGAATGGCAGATGCATCCAATTATCAGCCGTGAACAACAGCAGCACGCTTCTGTGAACCACTTTATGGCCAGCTCGTCCAGCGATCTCCCGCCGTGGCGCCAAGCATGGGTGCAGGGAGACGCTGTTAATGAAGCTTTTTGCACTGCCACAAGCGCTTGCAGAAGGCGACAATAGGCGCGGCACTTAGCCCCCACGCAGCGGCTCATCGGGTGCGAGCAGCAGCGACTGTACACTGCTCTGGGACAGTACCCCCCCTTTTTCCTCGAGCGGGGTGGCGGGGTGGCCTAGTCTCCAGACAGATCCCCACGGCGTTTCTTTCACAAAGGCGGCAGCTGCAAGGTCGCGTCGAAACACGCCTGGGAGAGGAGGGCAAAGACAGGCGCCGTGTGAGAGGGTTTGGGGACCAGCGAGTGGAGAGAGTGTGTGTTTTCAATTTTGTATTTTTATTTGACGTAATTAAGGACCTGGGTCCGAGATTATTTCCAACCCACTGGGGTTGTGGCATGTTTTTAAATAATTTGATTGGCTGCTTAGTTTTCGGGGCGGATCACCTAAGGTGACCGCCCTTGGGTCTTTGTTAATGTCTGGTATCAGAAAGCGGTCCTCGGACCACGTTCGACAGTCAAGATTGAGGCTTCGTGCTTAGCACGTATTTACAGTCCCTAGGCTTTAACCGAAATGCTCGGTAGAAAAGTAAGGGCTTGTAGAGTGACTTCTCTGTGTGAGAGTCTATTTTGTCTTAAGTTGCAGTTGTCTGTGTGACTCTTGTTACTGTAACTTACAGTTTGCCAATGTAAACTATTTTGCTTTCATGTAAATATATATCCTCGTTGAACGTCATTGGATCATCGTCTACTGCCTCTTACCTGCCGAACACGAACGTAACATTACTGGCGCAGTACGACAGGATTCGGCACCCTACCACAAAGAAGCAAGCAACAAGGCCTCGGGCAGCAGCAGCGGCAGCCAAAGGACGACTGCAAGCTACCTGCCGAGGACGACCAGCCAAGGCGTGACTCCCGGGCTTGGTGATACTACCCGCAGCGACGCTGGTGACGGGTGAGTGGGATTTCTTGCGTCTGGTCGAGGTTGGCTTGGCTTGTACTAGGGAAAGTGAGGTACTAGGCAGTAAGGACGCCAGATATGATTGAAAGCAAAGCTTACGCATATCCCCTGACGGAGGAGGAGCGTCTGGTAATTCGGCAACTTGAAGTGGATTTTGAGCGAAAAAAAGGGAAATTCTGAGAGAAGAAGAGAGATTGATGAGAGAGCTGATGCGTGAGCATGCCGGCGGCGGAAAGGCTAGAACTGCGTCCGAAGCAACGGAGCAGCGACAGTTAGAGCTTGGCCTCGTGGCAGAAAGCACTAGTGCAGTTGAGGGCGGCCCCTCCCGGTATTCGACGAATACAGATAGCCTGGACGAGCGAAGCGTTGCTAGCTCAGGGCAGGGAGCGGCGGAAACTGCTAGTGCAGCCCCACAGGCGCAGCTAGAGGAGCTAGCGTTAGGGGGCGAGACGAACTGCCCGAGCAGTGTCGTGGCGCGAAAAATGCGCGAAAAAACAGACGAGCCGTTAGCAAGATTGGAGCCCGACAGCAGCGGCGCGGATCCCGCGCACAGAAATTTGGCTTCCGAAGTGCGAGCTGATCAGCCGACGGAGGCGGAGTGCGCCCCGTGTGGGGATCTACGCGCAACAGGTGTCGAGGCTGAGCTTACGGTGAGGGCGCCCGCTCCATTTGATACAGAGGGCGCAGTAACGGATTCTGGCCAGTTTGACATCTCTGGTCAAGAGAGCGAACACGCTAAACTACAGCACAGTAGTAGCAAGGAGTACGCAGGTGGGCCTCTCAAAATGCGAGTAGGCACGACAACAGTACGCGGCCTCAGAAAGTCGAGGCCGCCGAAGGTAAGGCGCGACAACGTTTCTGTTTTGGGAAGCAGTCTCCCATCGACGGTCAGTGCAAGGATCTCTAGGGCTGGCGCCGCGAGAGGCGGCAACGATGTGCCGCAGGCGCTAAAGGCCACTGCTACACGACAACGCGGGCGCCGAGGTGTGCACGAGATCTATAGTGTTCCGGCGTATAGCAGCAGGCGCGTGCCAAACACTTCGCCAGCGCAGGAAACTGCATGGGCTAGCCTCGTCATTGGAGCCCCCGTACAAATCTTGCGCAAAGTACAGGGACGAAGAAAGCCTCACTGTCCAATTTTGTATCTAGTTGTTTGGCATAGCCATGCTGGCCTCACCAGGCGTGAGGGTTCCTGCTTACCCAACGGGTGGCGTGCACGGAGCTGTTTGGCGGCACAAAAAGTGGTGTAAAGACAGTTGCATGACGGAGCGGGAACTGTGCAGTGGCGTGAGTGTTCCCGCCACTCGCCGTGCTATGTGATGTGTGACGCGTGCTACAACCGTGCGCCACGAAGGAGTGCTTTTGTGCTGACACTCGGGCTATGGCGAACTCTGTGTAGCCTTCTTTCGTTTCACTCTTCGTAAGGTTGTGGGAAATTTGGTCCATGCAAGGAATCACTGCAACCTTTTTGCGTCGCTTGGGCACTTCAGCCAGTGGTTGTTTGTTTGCACCTGGTGTTTTTCAGCACTTCTTCTGCGACAGTGGAGAGGACTTGTAATGAATACCCTGATTGCGCGAGCCTGCATACCTTTTTCAAGAAGCTTTTTTGCAATTTGTGGTCGCATGACTTGGTCAAGGCATTGATAAAGGCAGACTGGATAATATTTCTTTTGACCAGCTTTGTACAAATGGAGTCAAATTTTAGGGATTGTTGCCCCTTGGTCCAAATTCCTAGCACACATAACTGGGTGAAAAGTAGATTCTTGTTCCAGGAAGTGCATGAAATCATTTTCCGGCATTTCGTGCGTTAATTCAAGGGGAGCCAGGGCACTCTTAAGGTGGCGGTTCCACGGTCGCCATCTTGGAAGTAGTTCACATTCTGCCACCAGGCTACGCCACTAATCCATGACTGAGGAATTAAGTACCCAGCCACCTACAGTCAAATCTCGATATAACGAATCCCGCGAGACCGCGAAAAATCATTCGTTATTTTGAAATATCGTTGTAATGAAAAATCTGCGATTATAGGCCAGTGGTCAAACCTAGGTATGAAAATGACGTACCTTGGCAGTAGGCACGTGTGTAGACAAGCAAAACCTCAAGTGAAAAGGTTGCACTAACTCCAAAGCTGATTTATTTGAAGAAATCCATTATTTTCTTCTGCCGCGTGCAGCAAACACGACCGCGCACTACATTACACCACTACAGCACATACACCTTCAGCTTTCCGGAACACCTCATTGCGTGCGCGATTGCACCGAGCGATGAAAGTACGGACTTTGTCCATGTGAAAAAAAAAAAAAACACATCGGAGTTCATTATGACCCCATCTTCAATGCTTCCTGAGCTTTGAAAATCTTGTCTCGGTCTTTCATAATGATCGCGGCAATCGATGGGACAATGCTAGCTGTCTGTAGAGGCCGAATCGCTTTTTCCCTGCGTCGATTTCTTGCAGTGAAAGCAGCTGCATTCATATCTTCTTGGCACTTCGCTGGCTAATATCATCGCCAATCTCGCACAAACTTTGCAATAAGATCATCAGCGGCAAAAAAAAAAAAAAAATACCGTCCCGCACGCGCGAACGCGCGAACGATTGAGTTGCGTACGGCACACAACACAGGAAGAAAAAAAACGCAGGCAGCTAGGCCTGCCGGCTACTGCGTAATAAACCATAGCTTCATGGTGGCGCTAGGAGCTGGTCCTAGATGTCCTGATGATGATAGCTACAGCCCACGGACCATGCACGCAGAAACGGCGGTTTCTGTTTCGTTTCACGCGAGAGTTGCTATCTGCGGTGCTGTTAATTTTAGCCAAATTCGTAATACTGATGTTCCAAAATTATACAACGAGAAATAAAATACGTTCGTTATTCTGAAATATACGCTATTTTGAAATTCGTAATTCTGAAATAGTTTTACATTGAAAACATGGCAAATCTGCCTGGGATTCTTAAAAAATTCGTTAATTTGAAAAGTTCGTTAATGTGGTGTTCGTAGTAACGAGATTTCACTGTAGCCCTCTCGACTTGAGCTGCCTGAACACTTTTCTTGTGTTGCTGCGCCGACTTTCAAAGGTTTTTGTGGCTCCACAGCAGTGTCCAGGCAGAGAAGGGGAGGGCTTTTGTCCCCGTCCTGGGCAGTGTGGGCTGCCCCATTGAACTCCCCTCTTCACCCCACCCCACCACTACTTCGAACAATACGCGCCCCGACAATGGGACAAGAGCCTTCCCTCTCTTGCCTATACTTCCTCTCACAAGATGTTTGCAGCACAGCGAAAGGCAGAGGCACCCCAGCTGATTCAACCAGGATCATGCGTACAATAGGCAATTGTGCTCCTAAGCACCTCTCGCACCCCCCCCCCCCCCCCCAAAAACAAATGGGGTGACCGTAGGAGCACAATTCTCTGTTATAGTGTGCACGGGCGAGAGGCACTTAGGAGCACAATTGAAAGGGCTCCTCTGCTTTTCACAGTGCTGCAGATATCTTGCGAGACGAGACGAAGTATAGTTTCCGCTGTAGAGCCACGAACCCTATTGCTCCTCCTCGCCGAGCGTGAGGGGGTTGGACTGGACTGCAGTAGGCTAGCTTGACTGAACACAAAACAGGGTGTCAACATGATTGCACAGTGCAATCTTAGTACGAGTGAAAAGGAAAAGCGAATGGCATTATTTCTGCAGACTTCCTCAATGAACCTTAGTTGAATTCGGCGCCTGTCTTGTGTTCTTTTGATCCTCGTCTTTTGGGCTGTGCAATCGAGTGATCATTAGCGAGCTTTAGAATGCAGCGACCCTATCCGTAGAGCGTGCGCACTATAATAGAGAATTTACTGTCACCCGTGCTATTACCCTGTCCCCCTAAGCGGTAGGGGTACCATATTCTTAACCTCCCTATTGTAGATGCCATAGATATAGTAGGGATCAGAACACTCCTTGACTGGAGTGGAAGCTGCCAGCTCTTGCGGTCAACAGAAATTTGCTTTATCAAACGTGATTACAAATATGATAATGTAGCTATAATTAGGTGAACTTCAGTCAACCGTCGCCCTTGTTTATTTTTTGTTCGTGCTTGCCCAATCTTGGAAACTAGAGCTGGTAAGTTACAATGTGCAAATAGGTGAATGATTGCCAATTTTTTTCCTTTTGAGATGAATCGATATTTCGAAATAGATGTGAAATCCACCAAGAGGCTATGTATCGCGCAGGAGGCCGGCATGTATTCATGTTCTCTTCGGCACTGAGCAGGCGCATTCACACTAAACTGTGGGAAAGGGGGGAAGGGGAGAGGGGGTTGTAAAGGAATGTTGCCAGAAGAAAGGACCTAACGGGGACAGTTTTGTAGGCGCTTATGGCAGCCACTTCCCCACTCCCATTTGGATGCGCCACAGAGTCCTCATTTTATTTATTCGCTCGCGCGTACGTACGCGCGCTCGCGCGCGCGCGCGTGTGTGTGTGTGTGTGTGTGTGTGTGTGTGTGTGTGTGTGTGTGCAAATAAAGGAACACAGTATTTTCAGGCAATTAGAATAAAATTTTAACAATCAGTCTCCTAGAAACATTTTTCTCCTGCAGAATTTCACTCGACACTGAAATCTGATGTGAAAAGTAGCATGCATGGAAGATGCTGACCCGTCCTGCTGCAGCTTCCCGTGATGATGCATGCGCTTTCTGAACCAATATATTGGCTGGACTACTGTTCATTATTAGCTTGGAGCCTACTTTATTGTACTCATTTCACAGGGCACACACACGTATGCAACAAGTATACTTTAGTGTTGAGCCCACCTTTCGGATTCATGTGTTTGTAGTAAATAATTTCGTGATGTGGCACTTGTACATTCACACATTTGCAACATAATAATCAGTGCCCAATTTTTACTTCATGCAAGAGCGCCCATGCTTACCAAATGTTTTCCCGCAAATGACAAACGATTAGACGCATCGATCAAATCGCGTTCTGTCAGATTTGGCATGTATAATTTGTGAATTTTTCCATACCAATGCAGTACAGTGGTTTTGCTTCATGTGGTCAAACGGAAGCACATTCTTTGTATGCTTCGAAATTCTCACATGCTTCTATGTCACTTTTGCTAACATGATCGGATGCCTTTCAGAGCACAGGAAGTCGAGTTGCTTCAAAACAAGGTTCAAATATAAAGTCAACAAATTGGGTGTTGAGACGGCGAGTGAGTGGACGCCTGGGTGACACGGTATCTACCTTACTCGAGATAAAGGCCCTATTCTTTTGGAAACGCTCTGCCTGCCGATGGGCTTTTAGAGCGTTAGCTCTGTTGCTCACTTGCGCGAGTGGCGCGTTTTTCTAAGAATCGTAAACAGTGCCATCACCATAGCAACATCGCCATCTTCATTGTGCCCGGGCAAACTAGACCGAACGTTCCACGCCCCCGGCCACAGCGGCAAAGCGCGGTAGCGGGCGATGCTAGGCGGGTATAGCATTATAGCAAAATGAACGCCGAACCAGCTTCCCTGCCGAATGCATCAACGGTTTACCGTAGACTCCGTAATGCTTCGGACAATCCGCGATATATCCCCCTTCACGAGGCGGAATTAGCTGAGAAGAGGACGGGACATCATGCACGTATAAAATAAATAAATTAAGCGCAAATAAAAGCATCAAACGGGAAACTGATTCAGTGTTTTCTCTCATAAAAAAAAATACATATAGGGCCACTGATCAAGTCAAAGTATTTGAAGAAGATATAAACGAATGCTTTTTGTCTGGTTTCTGCATTGTGAACAACGAAGCTGTAGGGCTGTCGAAACGATAGTACGTTTTCATGAAACTTTGACTTGGTCAGTGACCCTGTATATTTTTTTATGCCACCACCTGCTCAGACTGCATTTCGTCGAACTCTTGATTACAGCGGTTTCTCTCATTTGAGCTAAAGCTCGACATTCGGTTCAGCAGCGTTGAGCCTCATCATTTTTTTATATATTTAGTGAGGGGAATGACGGAAATGCAGTGGCAAAACCCGATTCAACATCACATTTTTGTATTGGAGAAGCTTCACGTAGCTGTTTCCTACTTGCCCATTCACCGAAAACATCCCCTGCAGCTACTCCGGCACGTTATCTATACTGTCATCACCGGAACACAACATTCGAAAAAAAAAAAAAAAACATGACTGAAACGCTGGTGATTATCTTGGACCGCCCACTACATCATTTTTTCTCCTTTTCTTTGCAGCCTGCACTGCTTGCGCTATATAGGAACTTCAGTGGGAAGGTTGAAGAGGCATGCTTTTGCATGTTCAGATTTTCAAGTTGTACTTGCCAGACTGTCGAGACATTTTATCTGTACCAGTAAAGTGGCAGAGGGTACAAGTATTCGTTCAATTTCTCTAAGGGGATGCTCTTTGAAATTATATTATATTAATTTATGCAGTGTTATAGTTCCGTGCCCTACTATTCATTTTATCGTAGAAAGGGGAAGATATTTTTTCTTCTTCCACTGAAAAAAAAAAAAGTCTAAATTCCACACCCTCACAATATATGCTAACACCGCGAACATCTGAAGATAGCTTTGTGGTGGAGCTAAAACGAGGAATGACCAGATCCGACAGCGTTCGGGTTCGAACTGTTTTTTTTTTTTTTTTCGCTGCTTGCACTGAAACGCTTAGTTCCAAATTCTTCGTCCAGCGCCGTGCCGTTGTTTGTGATAAAGGCGCGGCGCGAGGGGCGCTACAAGACTACAAAACAAAACCAGAAAAAAAAATTTCAATATCTCCGGCACGATTATATCTTGCTGAGCAAGTAGAGTAACACGATTATATCTTGCTGAGCAAGTAGAGTAAGTAAGTAGCGCGAGAGCTTTAGCTGGCAACGTTTCGGCACACAAACAGTATGACACACTTAATTCGAGGCGATAAATAAATCTCAAAGCAAGCAAGTGTACATTTGTCAAGGGACCATTTTCAAGTAGCGCTACTGCGCATGCGCGAAGCACGTAAGTGCGCGAAGCACGTAAGTGCGCGAAGCACCTCCACCTCAGTTCGACCCACCGTGGTTCGACCCGACCACTCGACCCGACTCGCCAGTGTTTACCTCTCTCGCCCGATGGAAAGGAAGGGGCAGAGGGAAAACGTTGTAGAAGTACAATACCCTCTCGTAAATACCCCTTGATTCAGGGTGTTTGTGGCGCCATCCTCGTAATTTTTCTGAACTGCGACATTTTAGTGCAGATGAAATTTCATAGATGGCGCAACCTACTATGTTTGTTATACGTGGCTCTGTTATTCCACTATTATTTGCTTTTTGTACACTTTGTAGTTTATAATTGTTACCGGTTGATTAAAGGAACGAAAGCCCGAACCTTTAAGTTATATTCGCAAGCCATGGAGCATTTCAATCATGCTTAAAATATTTCATGAAGAGCTCGCGCGCTTCAAGTGAACCACGAAAAAAATTAGCTGAAATCAACCTGACCGTGCACATTCCTCGAGAGTCTTAGAACAAAACCGATGCTTATCCTCTCATAGCGAGGTGTAAAGTTTTTCCACGCGAAATTTCAGCACAGATAAAAGCTTATTACTTGAACAGTTTAGCATTTACTTTTAGCCATTTAAAAAAAAACGCAAAGTTTGATCACAAATAACTTTTACAGTAAATGAAGCAGACAGATGATATTTTCAGGAAAACGCGAACTATGCACGACCTCCAACTGCGCAAAAAATCTCCGCAGCAGAATGCATATCTTGAAAGTTATTGTATGTATAATTACCTGCTTTATACACTTTTCACAGGTGCGTGGCTAATAAACTATGCGATACACAGTAATAAAAATGCTTAACTTTGTTTATTAACATCTAATCTCAAAACATCTCGAACAGTTTTTTTCTAGATGCAAAATATTTTGCACAATTTTGCTTTTCCCGAGACAAGTAGAGCTGAAAAGCCGTTTCTTACCTTTGTGTTTTCCTTTACAGCTTAAACATCGTTGCAGCTATTTATAAACCAAATGCACCATTATAAAGGAGAGGAAATAAACTTTACAAATATATTAAAATCACATTTATAAACTAAACGAGTAAGGCGCAGTAGGCATATGAATATCACCAAAAAGGTCGTCTCTTCACCGCTGGAGTGGGACCGCCACCTTAAGGACACTCAAAACTTCAGGCACTTCATGAAAAAAAGGCTTCCTCGTCACAGTCGAAAAGAACTAAGAAATCATCCACAAAGTGGGACATTTTTTTAACTTGTGAGTGTTTGAAGTGGTTCCTGAGACTTCTGTCATGCATAGCTAAGAACAGATCACTGAGAAGGGGGCAATGCATAATCCAGTGCAGATCCTGTGCCTTTGGATAAAGTGTGAACCATTCTGTTCTACAAATGTTGATTTTAGGTACACACAAAGCATTTCCAAGAAACCATCTACAGAGACACTATACTCATTCTGGAAGGATACAGCTCCAGGTTTGTCGACAGCTTCACGAACACTTTTCTTGAGGCCATCTTAAGGTATAGAATAAATCTTTAACATCTGTAGAAAAACACGTTATGGTTTCTTTCTATTCCAGTTCAAAAACCTGATGACTTCATCCGCATTCTTTACTAGAAAGGGATCATCGATAGAAAGCAATTTCTGGTTGCCTTGCAAATACATAGCCATGTCTTTCTGCCAGGTACCCTCCGAAACAATAATGCACAAAGGGCACGAGAGTTATATCTGGCAGAAAGACGTCACTATATATTTGCAAGGACACCTGAAATTGCTTTTTATCGATCATTTTTTTCTGGTAAAGAATACAGATGTAGTCGTTAGGTTTTTTAACGGGAATAGAAACAAAGCCTACCATGCCTTTTCTATAAATGTAAAAGACTTGTTTTATTCTATACCTCAAGATGGACCTCATGAAATGCGTTCGCAAAGGTATTGGCAAACATGGAACTATATCCTCCTAGAATGAGTGTGGTGTCTCTGTAGATGGCCACTTAGAATTGCTTTCTGTGCGTCTAAAATAAACATTTGCAGAATGGAATGGTTCGCACCTGATCCAAAAGCACGGGATCTGCATCGTATCATGTATTACTCCCTTGCTCAGTGGTCTGTTCTTAGTTATGCATGACAGTAGTCTCAGGAATCACTTTGAACACTCGCCAGTTCAAAAAATATTTTGCTTTGAGCATGATTTCCTAGGTATTTAAAATTTTTCGCTCTGGGGACGATTTCTTAGGTATTTTAGACAGTGGCATGGAAGTCTTTTTTCATAAAGTACCTGAAGTTTTGAGTGTCTCTAAGAGTATCCTGGCTTCCCTTGAATTAATGCAAGAAATGCCGGGCAATGATTCCATGTGCTTCCTGGAACTAAGCATCTTTACACACAGTCACGTGTGCTGGGCATTTGAACTGAGGGGCAACAAGCCCTTCCTATCATATGACTCCGCTCGTTCAAAGCTGGTCAAAAGAAATATTCCAGTCTGCCCTTATCAACGCCTTGACCAAGTCTAAAGCTTGAAAAAGGTATGCAGGCTCACGTGATCAGGGTACCCGTTACAAGTCCTCTGCACTGTCGCAGAAAAAGTGCTGAAAAACACCAAGTGCAAAAAACAACCACTGGCTGAAGCACATAGGCAACGCAATAATGTTGCAGTGATTCCTTACATGCACCAAAGTTCCCACAACCTTACGAAGAGGGAAAAGAAAGCAGGAGTTGGCGTTCTTTTCTGCCCCCACGCAACTGTTGCAGCTTTGGTGGATCTTTAATGACAAAGAAAAGCAAAAAAAAGGCCGCACTAAGAGGCACAGAAAACCCTTAGTAGCATGTGCGGAAGGCGATCACTCTAACCTTTGACTTGCCATGAGTTATACATTGACCAAACAGGCCGATGCATCAATGAAAGGCTAATGGAGCATTAAAATGACTTAGGTATATCCCCCATGAATCTGCCAGTCTGCTGCAGGAACTGTGACTCAAAGGAGCCATGCCACACAATCTTCGGAAAAAAAAAGTGTTAAAAACATATCTGTATAAGCTGCGATGTGAAATAGTTGAAGCTGCCAAAATTTTGACCCTCAAGGATGATTGTGCAAGCACCCTGTCCATTTCACTCTTGGAAAAAGATGTTGCCTTCCTTTATGGACTTGTTTAATCTTTCCTGGTTTTAGCTTTCTTACATTCTTTGAATTAATTTCTTAATATTTTATCTTTTTTGTTTGGTTTTATGCACCTCATCTTCATCCTTTCGCTACGTTAATTGTTGACTTCACCCTTGTGTCTCATGAACATTTCCTTCATTTGCTTTATTTTAGCTATTTATTTAGTGCTCTTCTACATTTAGTGCTCAATTGTTGGCTCCATCTTTCTTGTCATGCACCTTTTCTTTCAGTTTTAATGTACTTCGTCTCATGCATTTTGCTGTGTTAATTGTTAGCTTTACCTCTGTTGCCCATTTTCTGGTACCGTTTTTTTTTTTTTGCTCTTATTAGTCTGCTGTTCCACATGTTGGTGGCTTAAAATATGATTTGCCTATTTTGTTCTCTCCTTGTTCGGGCTTGCTCTTACGGTACTTCTTTTTTTTCTATTCGTCACAAGTGTCGAAAATCGCCACTAGTCAGTGCCTTTATGGGTATATAAGCAGAGTATCGGTGGTTCCAGAATAAGGTTGAAGTTCAGAGCCTGTGTTCGACTTGTATGTGCTTACTCTGTCTGTGTGGTTAATTAGGCACTGTCAATCATGAATCAACACCACTAGCCTGACAACTTTTTTTATCCTTGTACCTTGTAAGGTCCTTCTAGTAGGTAAGAAAGGAGCTGGTGGCAATGATTACAAAATAAGCTTGGGAGCTCAGCTTACCATCTTTGTGGTAACCCCCCCCCCCCTTCATATGTTTGGATTTTTGAGTTCTTGGCCTGAGGCCATTGACATAAAGGGGATCATACCTTTAAATAGCAGTATTTAATGAAAGTTACAAAGCCTCGGCAGCAAAACAAATATGGTATATAACAAATCAAGCCACAAGTTAAAAAACAAAGGTATAATCAGTTACTTTTTAGCAACTAGGCGGCACTCTTTTTGTTTCTAGGCCCACCCAGGACAGAAGCTACCTTGTTCTTTAAAAGCGACATTTCAGCAGTCATCACCTTTTCTTTGAAGTTGCTTTTGAGCGAAGATAAGCCCTTTTGCTTTGGCACTGCCTCAAAGTTGGGGCTTTTGTTCAGCCATCCTATCTGAATCCTGCTTTACCATGTCTTTGCCTAATAAATGTGTCTGACACATTAGGGCTCAGGGCAGCCCTTATCTCACCCCGTTATGAACAGGCTGTCACTAAGAGGCAGCAATTTGTAAATTCAATTCGGTTGCTTTTTGATGAGATAGCGGGAAGCATCTTTGATTTGGTCTTCATCCCAGTAAGTATGTATGATTATGCCCTCTGAAGCCTCAGCCATTCCAGTTGCTTTTCTGTAGTGCGCTGTCCAGTGACGTCCCTCTTATTCAGAATCTTGTCTCTTGCGGTATCACGGCAGCCTAATAGGTCCGTAGCCATGCTGACGCTCTAAGCAATGCTAGTTGATAACTGTCCATTTTACATATTCAAAAAGCATTCACATCAGAAAGTGAGAAGTGAACGATCCATAAATGGGTGTGTTTGGCCAATGTTTAAATTGCATTGCTTCAATTGTTTGCTGTATAGGACACTCTTCAAAACAAGAAATATGAGCAAGGCTCTTTGTCTACTCATGCTGCCTGTTCATCTGAAGTGTGCTAATGTGGAGTAACGTCCTTAAGAAAGGACTGTGTAGCAGATGTGGGCATGCTATTCAACCCATGTACAACCTTTCATGTGGCACTGAAACACAGAGAAGTCTCCACTCAAGCACGCTGGTTAAGGTTTGGGTTCCGGTATCATCTGAGATAAACGATTCAATTATTTCAGGTAAAGGCAAGTGTACCACTTGCCTAGTGGCAGGTAAAGGCAAGTACACTTGCCTTTACCTGCCACTAAAGCAAAGTGCTTAGTTCAGTAGCAACACAGGCTCGTGACCAATCACTTTGTGGCTAAGTGCAGTTACTACAGGCCTACTATTACCTTCCATGCTATGTGTGCGTTAATTGTTGCAGTCCTTATTGATTTATTTATTTATCATAATCATTCTTGAGAGAATGATCTGTGTAGGTAATTGCATAAAATGGGTCACTTCCTTATTTTGACAACTGATTTATTGCTATTGCTGCCATGCAGCATGTGACACTGAGTGTAGAGTTCTCAAGCACTTCCTTCCAGCCAATGCTTGGTTTAATAATTTTGTTGTCATTGTCTTGTGTTAAGTAATGGTAATAGCTAGTGAACTGGTTGATGTTGTGCCCTTGCAGCAGGTGTGTGTGCTACTGCTTCGCAGCACATGATAATCAGTAATTTTTGTTTATAAGTCACTGTATCTGTTCTGTTCCCAAACATAAATTGTACTCAAGGGGACTCAATCACAGTTCTTCAATGCTTTTTTTTGTAAGACACTATAGTTGACTTTACATTATATTTGAGGATGTTATGTATTCTTTCCTTGACTGTCATTGTGTATATAAGTGGGCCGTTTGGATTATCTTAGAATGTGCAGGCAGGTGCTCTGTTCAGCTGATTCGCAGTGCACATCTATTGCATCTTTAACTATCGCTGCATACTTATTTTGTATGTGTGTGACATTGTCTCCCATCACATAATTTACAAGATCAGGTGTTTGTTCCATATTGAGCTTAATGAGTTCAGATTTGCCAATTATATTTCATCTGTCAAGTTCTAGCATCAACTTATTTTATAGCATTGTTCGAGGACCTCCTCGGGCGTTAGAGCAGACCTCAACACCGTGTGCACTCAGGCATGTGCATTCATGCAAGCATATCGTCAGCATGTGACACACGGTCCGAGTGTTTGGTATTTACTTTTGTAGAGCAGTGGAAAGGACATGCTTTGGTTATTGCTCAGAAATATTTTAAGATGTAACGCATGCATGCACTATCATGTTTCACTTGATTCATTAAAGTGGTCACGACAGCTAACAACTGAGCATAAACTGATATTGCATTTCACTCCTAACATGTTACATTATAAATCCCCGAAATTTGAGCTCATTCGATGCAGCAGATAGTTTTAAAATTAATTTTTATTATTATCAGAATTGGCTTTCTGGTCTGGCAACCATTGGGTCTGACGTCATGAAATATTCCCATGTTTTCTGCTCTTCGCGGGGTAGGCTATGTAGGCTGCACTTTTGCATGGTAGGCTATGTAGGCTGCACTTTTGCCTGCATGCTTGGACGGTGGTCCCAGATTTTTTTTCTTTTTCAGCAAAAATATTTTATTTACATATTCTCTTTTCTTTGAGCAGCCTTCACTATAATATGCGACTTTAGTGATCCTCGGACTTGTTTTGTTCTTTGTCTAGAGATTGCCGAGGTGGCCGAAATTGACGGGCTCATGCTGTATAATTTAGCATACAATGAAAAGCATATTGTCTCGACTCAAGCCACTGGGAGCCGTGAAGGTACACGTAGACGAGGACCCGAGAATAAGGTCGGCTTCTGGTTCCGATCACAGAGTCCAGCACCAGTGCGTCTCTCGAGCCAACAACCACTTCGTCGTCGTTGGCACCAAGCACGGAAGTCGTGCGGAGCTAGGCACGTGGCATTATTCCCCTCCGTGAAAGAAAAACATCGTCCCGATGACAAGATGAGAGGAGAAAAAAAAGATCAGGTGTGAGGTGAACTGTACAATAACTCAAGGTCTCACTTGCAGGAAGCGCTCAGTCACGCGAAAAGTACGGCTTTAATCGCACCACATGCAAAATTTCAGGCCGCTGACGCCGAACACTGATGGTCACAGTTCCATCTGGAATAACTTCGTAATTAACGCTGTTTAAGTGGCGCAGGACTTTATAGGGTCCGAAATACTGGTGGAGTAGTTTTTCGCACAAGCCTTCGTGGCGCAGGGGGGTCCACACCCACACTTGGTCCCCTGGTTCGTAGTAGACTTCCCTGTGCCGAATTTTATAGTGTCGAGCGTTGATGGCATGCTGCTCCTTGATGTGCAAGCGGGCCAGCTGACGGGCTTGCTCGGCCTGTTCTGTGAAATGGGTGGCATTGGGTTAGACCGCTTAATCCCCGCACGGGAGAATCACGTCCAACGTTGTGTGGGCCCCCCTGCTATATACGAGCCGGTACGGCGTAAACTACATCGTTTCCTGCGGCTCCGTGTTGTAGGCGAAGGTGACATACGGCAGGATCTCGTCCCACATTTTATGTTCAACGTCGATGTACATTGAGAACATGTGCGCCAAAGTTTTGTGGAGTCGTTCCATTAGGCCATTTATCTGAGGGTGATACGCTGTTGTGCGATGCTCGGTATGGCTGTGAGTTAAGGTGTCCCTCAGTAGCCGAGCTGTAAACGCCTTTCCTCGGTCAGTAATGATGGTCGATGGTGCACCGTGTTTGAGCACAATGTCGTTCATAAAGAATCAAGCAACTTCGCTGGTAGTACCTAGGGCAAGGGCGTTCATTTTAGTGTAGCGTGTTAAGTAGTCTGGCGAGTACAATCCACTTGTGTCCGTTCGAGGATAAAAGAAAAGGGCCTAAAAGGTCCATGCCCACTTGCTCAAAGGGTGTGAGGGGTTGATAGATTGTAACATGCCGGATGGCTTGAGTGGGGGTTTTTTCGCCGCTGGCATTGTCGACAAGTCTGTACGTAACGTCTAACGCTCGGAGAAAGATGTGGCCAGTAATAGTTCTGCCGGACTCGGTTTAGGGTTCGTGTAAAGCCGAGATGTCCTGAAGCTGGTTCATCATGGCAGGCCAGGAGGATTTCGTGCCTTAGATCAGCTGGTATGACTGGCAGGTAGGTTTTTGCACTTGATGTAGAATTATAAAGCACCCCATTGCAGAGGCAATACGACGACAGCCCCCGAGCAAGATACCGGGTTATTGCAGGGTGCCCACCTTCAAGATGGTCAATAATCAGTCACAACTCGGAGTCAGCACGCTGTTTGGAAACGAGGTCGGACGTAGTGACTTCCAAGGAAGCTATTGTCGTCGGTGGCATCTGACAAAGGAGGGCCACCGGGTGCGGGACAGGCTATCAGCATAGGTGTGCTTTCGGCCAGACTTATAAATAACATCGAAATCGAACTCCTGCAGGTGCAATGCCCAACGTGCTAAGCGGCCACAAGGATCCTTTAAGTTTTTCAGCCAACACAACTAGTGATGGTCAGTGATGACACGAAACGGTCAGCTGTAAAGGTACGGGCGGAACTTTGCAGCGGCCCATACTACCGCCAAACATTCTTTTTCAGTGGTGGAATAGTTGTACGCAGCGCGGGAAAGTGCACGGCTGGCGTAGGCAATTACTTACTCTACGCCATCTTAGTTCTGAACCAGAACGGCAACAAGGCCGACGTTGCTCGTATCAGTGTGTAACTGTGTCGGCATCATCGTTGAACTGTGCCAGGACCGGGGGTGACGAGCCGGCATCGTAACTTGTCGAAAGCCATCTGTTGCTCGGCGCCCCTGGAAAGTGATGCGTCATCTCGAGTCAGGAGTGTCAGAGGGCTGGCCATTTGTGCAGTTTTTGTTAAAGCGATGTAATAGGAGCACAGCCCCAAAAACTCTTGGACTGCTTTTTTGTGGGCGGGGACTGGAAAGGCAGCTACGGCAGCAAGTTTCTCAGGGTCAGCTCGGATGCCATTAGCACTCATGATGTGCCCAAGAAACTTCAATTCAGTGAACCCAAAGTGGCACTTTTGAGGCTTGTGAGAAAGTTTGGCAGACCGGACGGCTTCGAGAACAGTTCTGAGGCGGTGCAGGTGTTCCATGACGTCGGTGAAAAGATCACGTCGTCGAGATAAATAAGGCATGTCTGCCACTTAAGACCTGTGAGCAGTGTCCATCATCCGCTGGAAGGTTGCAGGAGCGCAGCAGAGCTCGAATAGGAGAACGTGGAATTCATAGAGCCCACCTGGTGTTACGAAGGCAGTTTTCTCACGGTCCCTCTCATCAACTTCGATTTGCTAATAACCACTCCTGAGGTCAATGGAGAAGTACTTGCTCGGCATATCGGTCGAGAGAGTCGTCGATCCGTGGCAGGGGATAGACGTCCTTCTTTGTCATACTGTTAAGTTTGCAATATTCAATGCAGAAATGAAGCGTTCCATCTTTTTAATGAGGACTACAGGCGACGACCATGGGCTGCATGAAGATTGAATGAAGCCATCAGCGAGCTTCTCCTTGGCTTGCTCTTGGATAGAGTCTCTCCCGAGGAGACACACGATAGGGCTGCTGATGGATGGGTCGAGTGCCTTCTTGTGTGATAATCCGATGTTTGCGGCACTTTAGATGAAGACGTGAAGCACGCACGAAACTCCAGCAATAGATCCTGGAGTTGCCTCTTCTCAGCAGATTAAAGGCTAGAACTGATGTCGACAGCGTGTACAGCATCATCCGGTTTGATGCTAGGCGTAGCTTCTTCGGAAGCAAAACATTCGGCGACTTCCTGCAGATGATCAACGTAAGCAATGACAGTGGCACGGAACAGATGTCGATGATCATTGGAGAATTTGGTGACAAGCACCTCCATCTCGGGCTCAAAAAAAACAGACCTTTTGCCACAGAAACTTTCAAGGCAAGTGAGAGGGAGACATTAGGCTCAACAACCCGGAGGCCGTGATGTGTCTCGTCACAGGTAACTCTGGCGAGGATGCTGGCGCGTGGTGTCACTGTGAGGCTATCATCGGCAACTCGCAGCGTGGAGTGAGACCCATGGTACTCATGCTTTTCGGTGGCCAGTTTGGCAGAAAACATCACCAAGCAGTTTGGGAGATTTATAGTGGCACCGTGCTCACGAAGGAAGTAGATGCCAAGAATAACATCGCGAGAGCATTCGCGTAGAACAAGAAAAGTCGCGACAAATGTGTAGCCTCGCACTGCAACCCAGGCTGTACACATGCCCAGTGGTGCAACCACATGTCCGCCTGCTATACGTATGTCTGGTTCGTTCCATGGCATCATCACTTTTCTCAGTGTCCTTGGAAGCCGCCCGCTAAGGATAGAATAATCTGCTCCCGTATCAACTAAAGCGGTGACCTCCTTTGTGTCGGCGATAACCGGGATGTCCTGGGAGACCCGGCCAAGACTAGGGCCTGTCGACGTCTGTTCTGAGTAAAGTGAGCGATGTGGCGGCGGAAGCTGGACGGCAGTTGGGTGGTTGGTGCGGGACGATTCAGTGTCGACGGCAGGTCGGAGTGAAGCGAGCGATGCGGTGGCGGAAGCTGAGCGGCATTTGTGCGGTCTGTGTCGGGGCGATTTAAGCGACATGGCGGTGATAACTGGTTGGCGACGCGGACGACGTCGGGGTGATCTGGTCTGTGCGGCGAAAACTGGACAGGAATTCGGCGTTCGACGTCTGGGCAAATCGAGCGGTGCGGCGGTTGAAGCTTTGCGGCAAGTCGGTGTGCGGCGGCCTCTCCCCCTAATGTCGCCGGAGCTAGTTTACCCGACAAGGGCTCGAGAAACCACGGTGTCCAGCGGTATACCGTGGCCCAGAGGGCGAAGAGCGACGAGGCGAAGGTGAGCGCGACTCACGACGAGGAGAATGCGGCAGACTACGCTGGTGAGTGACATACTCGGCGATGTCCTGAGGCTGCTGACCACGCCGTGGTTGAGGGCTGTCAGGAGAAAATCCTTTAAGGCCCATTTGGTGATAAGCGCACCGCTATAGAGGTGACCTGCCTCGCCACAGCGGTAGCAAAGAGGGCGGTTATCTGGAGCGCACCAGAGATCAGTCTTGCTGGGCACCTTGCGCCGATCTGCCCAGAGGGGCAGCGATTCCGCAGTGCGCACGGCGACCTGATTTCGCTGTGCAGTGGTAGGTGGGTTCCGCACGAGGCCGGAAAAAAGCTGGTCTTTAACTCCGTGCATCAGGTGCTGCACCTTCTCCTCACTCGTGGACGGGTCAGCGCGATGGCAGATGCATGACGTCTTCAACGTACATTGTGACCCCTTTGTTCAGACGCTGAACTCGAGAGGTCAGGCCACGCTCGGTGTTCTCTCGGCAGTCACTGTTGGCGTACGTACCAAGGAGCTGGCTTCGTAGGGCCGGTCACGTAGTGAATGTGGCCTCGCAGTTCACGAACCATGTCCCAGCAGCGTCTTCAAGGCTGAAGTAGCCGTTCCACATTTTCGCAGCGTCGTCCCAGCCATTAAACGTCGCGACCCTTTCGTTGTGAGCTAGCTAGTACTCCGCGTCTTCGAACTGCTCACCGTGAAATGTCTTAGGGGTACGTGGGGTCTGAAGAATGAGGCAGGATGAAGGGGTGGGAGGGACAGTCATGGTACGGGCGGCCGGTGTCGTTGCCGTAGCTAGTGTCTCTTTGTCAAGAGGGATGGCCTCGGGGGGGGGGGGGGGGGGGGGGGGGCAAGCCTCGGAGCCTCCGGCTTGTACGATGAACAGGAGTGGTGACGAGAGACGGCCACGTCGGGTCATCCGCAGGAGAAGGCATCATCGATGGCACCTCCACCAGTGTCACAATTCAAGCCACAGGGTGCTGTGAAGGTACACGTAGACGAGGGCCCGAGAATAAGGTCAGCTTCTAGTTCCGATCAGAGTCCAGCACCAGCGCGCCTCTCGAGCCAACAATCACTTCGTCGTCGTCTGCACTAAGCACGGCAGTCGCGCGGCGCGAGGCACGTGGCATTATTATTCTTACGCTATGAGATTTAGCTTTTTTAGCAACAAGCGCTCACGCATATAAAATGGTACTTGTCTATTTCTTTCTGCCATGTACCCATGCCACTTAAGTGGGGAAAGGTTAGCATTATGTTCCTGATTGCTGAGCTACTGTCGTCACTCTTTCGGTCCAAAAACTGAGAATGCTCTTTACTAGGCGGTCAAGGCTAGCCATGGCTTTCTTTCCCAGAAGCAGGCATGTCCTAATTTCATGGCTGTAGTCTCCTTCCGGGGTAATCTTGGAGCCCAAGAGAAAATCGTTCAGCTTCCACTTCTTGTCCCTTGATGCTCCAGGACTTGATAGGGCAAGACGCCACGATCTTTGTCTTTTTAATGTTTCGTTTAAGCCCAAACTTCTCACTCGTGTACGTGCATCAGAAGTCTCTTGAGTTTCACTTCATGTTCTGCTATTAAAGTGGTATCATCCGCATATCTAAGGTTGTTGATATGTTTTCCAGCAATCTTCACTCCAGCTGAAGACTCGTCCAGACCGGCCTTCCTCATGATGCACTCAGCATATAGGTTAAATAGGCAGGGCGACAGTATGCAGCCTTGTCTCACTCCTTTCTCAATCGGAAATCAATCAGTAAGACCAAGTCCAGGGGCCGTTTCCAGCGGAGGTTCCTTTCCGGAATCGTTCTCTTTCAAGATGACGTCAATTTGACGTCAGCAAGGCAGCGGGCGCCACCCCACGGCGAGGACGGGAAAGGCAGCGGCCAATCAGCGATGGCGCCAGATCGTAGGCGTGTCCACCATGTCCACCACGAGCATGTGGCTTTTTCTGGTACCAAATACTTGTACCAAAGTGGTGTTAAGCACGAAATAAATCTAATAATTACATAGTAATGCAAACTAGTGAATAATAGACTGAAATATTCTTAGCAGCATCCTGTTAACAACTGCCGAGCAATTGTCGTGGCTCATGAGTACCTTTCTTCGCCGCTAGATGGTGTCGCGCACGCGGTGGCGTCGTCTGCTTCCTCGCTCGCTGTGAAGTTTTTGTAAGTTCTGCCTCTCGCACAGAGTGGCAAATATCCTAAAAACGAGGTCTACAACGGCCGTAGTATGCAGTCCGAATCACGCTAGCTCTATGACAGAGGAGTTGCTGCCGCCGTTGCGAGTACGAACGAGCTGCTTGATACCGGCACCGCGCCGGCGCGTCCGCGCCTGCCTATGTAGCGGGGCAGCGTCCGTAGCCTTATCGGCCGCTCAAGCGTCGTGAGTATGCGCGACCTTTTCGTGAATAGCTGTCAATGTAGGATGCAGCCGATGACACATGGAATCCGACCGCACTCGATCCAGTCAGCCACCGTCTACTCCCCTTCCGCTGATGCAGAAGGAGGCAAAACTCAGCCCACACTTACGGACGCGAATTATTTGTCTCTACGACTGCCGGATTCAAATGGTCCCACTGCTGTTGACCGAGAGCTCCCGATCGCAAAGTAGCTATCGAAGCGCGTAGAGCACCATTGCTTCTGACGGCAGCCCGGCATACCCCTTCGTCACCGCTTCGCGATCGGCACGCAGCCTTCGCCAGTGTTGCTGCAAAACCTCCTAAGACATGTAGAAGGCGTCGTCTCGTTTTTCTTTTTTTTTTTTTTACTGCGTCAGTTTACTAAATCCGCAAAGCGCTGCCCAAAAAAAAACACGCACACACACAAAAAGAATACCACGGCCGTACTCAAGCAGCTGCGTGGTGCGCGCCGTCGCTCAACTACGGCCATGAGGCGCCACAGCGAGCGCAGAGCGGTTCCATCTCGAAGCAGACCAACTCGTGGTTCCTGCGCCGGCTGGCAAAAAGGTTCCTTTTGGAGCGGTGGCCCCGCCCCGTGACGTAGGCGAAAAACGCGGAGCCGCCTCCAGAAGTTTTGGGGGTCACGCCGGACGTGACGCAGCAACCAATTAGGAGCGTCGAAAGGAACCAGTTCCCGAATGGAACCGTCGTGGGATCTGGCCTCAGTTCTGACTGTGGCCTCTTGCCCTTCATACAGGTTCCTGAGGAGACAGATGAGTTGAATTGGAAATCCCATCTCTTGGTCAGCTTGCCACAATCTGCTGTGATCTATGCAGTCAAACGATTTTGCATAATCAATAAAGCAGAAGTAGATGGGTTTCTGGAACTCTCTTACTTTTTCCATGTTCCAGCGAAGGTTGGCAATCTGGTTTCTAGTTCCTCTGCCCTTGCGAAACCCAGATTGCACGTCTTGAAGCTCCCGGCCCACATACTGCTGCAGCCTGTCTTGGAGGATTTTCAACATCACCTTGCTAGCATGCGAAATAAGCATGATCGTGCAGTAGTTGGAACAATCTTTGGCACTGCCTTTCTTTGGAATGGGGATGTAAACTGACCTCCTCCAATCCTGTGGCCACTGTAGGGCTGTCCAAATTTGCTGACATCATGTATACAGAGTGGTAACAGCGTCGTCATGGTTGAGATTTTGAAGCAACTCAGCTGAAATGCCATCAATTCCGCTAGCTTTGTTCTTAGCGAGGCTGGCTAAAGCCCATTCAACTTCACTCTTCAGGATGCCCGGCTCGAGATCAGTAATCACAACAGCCTTTTGTTGGGTTTGCACATCCGGGTCCTTCTTGTACTGTTCTGTGTGTTCCAGCCACCTCTTTATCTCTGAGGCTTCAGTGAGGTCCCTGCCTCGTTTGTCCTTTATCACGCCCAGCTTAGCTCAGAAGCTTCCTTTGATATCTTTGATTGTCTTATACAGAGCTCTTGTGTTCCTCAATTGGCTGTTGTCCTGAACTGCTTGGCACTGTATGTTCAGGAAGGCATTCTTATCACTTCTTGCTATTTTCTGAAAATCCGCATTGAGAACCTCGTATCTTCCCCCATAATTTTTGCCGTCCTTTAATCAGCTATTTGCAAAGCCTCTTCAGATAACCGGTTTGCTTTCTTGCATTTCTTTTGCTTTGGAACTACCTTAGTAGCAACTTGTATTTTATCACTAACATCGGTCCACATCTCTTTAGGCTCTGTCTTGTAGATCTAATTCTTGAAATCGATTCCTAACTTCCACAGCATATTCTGATGGAATTTGATCCAGATCATACCTGAAAGGCCTTCTAGTTCTCTGCGTTTTCCTCAATCGAAGCTTAAATTTGGCAACAAGAAGCTGATGATCGGTGCCACAATCAGCCCCAGGCCTTGCTTTTATTGCTTGTATAGTGCTTCTCCATCTCTGCCGGCAAAGAATATAATCAATCTGATTCCTGTACAGACCGTCTGGTGAAATCCATGTGTACAGGCGCCTCTTGTGTTATTGAAAATGAGTATTCGCTATGGTCAGGCAGTTTTCTTGACAAAACTCTATTAGCCTCTGCCCAGCTTCATTTATCTCACCAAGACCGAACTTGCCTGTAATTCCTGATATTTCTTCACTCCTCACCTTGGCATTCCAGTCTCCTATGAGAAAAAGGACGTCTGATAATGGTGTGCGGTCGGAAAGGCTTTGCAGGTCAGCATAAAATCTCTCAACGTCAGCTTCTTCAGCAGTAGTGGGTGGTGCATAGACCTGGATCACTGTTATGTTGCAAGGGTGACCTTGGATCCAAAGTGAAATCATTTGGTCGTTTTTGGGGTTTTACCCTAGCACTGCTTTGCCCATTCTTCTGTTTACTATGACAGTGACCCCATTCCTTCTCCTGGATTCGTGCGCACAATAAAAGACATAATGGTCGCCGGAATTAATTCTCCCATTCCGGTCCACTTGAGCTCGCTGATACCCAAAATATCAATGTTCAATCTGTCCATTTCTCGCTTCCCGACACATTCACAACTGGGTGTCCTTTTGGCTTTAGCCCAGCCGGTTCATTCGTCCCGGAGCTACTAGGAATCGCCCTTTGTTCATCCCCAGTAACATGTGCGATGCCTTCGAACCTGGGGGACTCATCTTCCGGCGCCTTATCATTAATGCTATTGTGACTGGTCATAGGGTTTTCTTGGCAGGAAATACTGGAGTGGGTTGCCATTACCTTCTCCACTGAATCACATTTCGTCAGAACTCTGCCGTGACCTGTCTATCTTGGGTGGCCCTACACAGCAGAGCTCACGAATTCTAGTTTTGCAAGCCCCTCCGCCATGACAAGGCAGTGATCCATGAAGGGGACTGATGTTGTAAATCGATGCAAAGTAAATGAGAGCTCCTGTCTTCACTTACCAAACCAAAAAGTTATTCTCAGGGGATCCATGTTAGCTTTAGAATACAAGCAAGACGCAAAACATGCAGCCTGGTTATTAATGTGCCTTTTCGAGTATGTACTGGGAGCTACAACCCAAGGCAATGCACGAGAAGGTCCTCAAATAGCAAGTCAAGTAAAATAAGCTGATTATGGACTTAAACATATTTTGCGAATAAATCGATTTAATGAGCATAGTACGATGCAAACATCTGCACTTGTAAATGTTGAGAAGAGATATGTTGCCTCACAAACATGAAATAAGTAAACAATGTCAATGGAAAGACACACATGATGTCCACCTTGACTGGCAAAAATAAGCACTATCCTCGAGATCGTACGAGATGTGTTCAATGAAATACCGCACATGCTCACCACTTCCATATCACTTTTGTCGTCTGCTAGCTGCCCAAGCGCCGCCCGCACTAAATCATCCTTGTGAGCGTCTGGCATTTTTGTACAACAGGCATTGATTTTAGGTGTTCGTTTGTGTGTCATCATGACGCCGCATGAGGTAGCCAAATTTCCAGGAGCTCCTTACGATTGAAGGGTGAGATGGCAATCGAGCCCTACCGTGTCGCACTTTTGTACAATGTTGCTAAAGCAGGTATATATATCTGTCAGGTTGTCTTTCAGATAATGTGGTAGCTTATCACTGTATACTAATGAATGTTTCATATAAATGGATCAGTGACGAAGCAAATAGTATGCAGGTACGAAAATGAGGCTCACCTTATAAAAATGTAGTTTGGAGACAGTCACACTACCATATTATACCCTTAAAGGCAGACTTTAGGTATCCCTACAGGTTTTAAAAATAATTTTTTCTGAGGTCTGGGGCCGTATTACGCACCACTCTCAAAATCGCGCTCAAGTTTGAGAGCGTGACGTCAAAATGACGAGGCTCAGACATGTGAGGTGCGACGACATCACGGCTTTAGCCAATTACAAGCAGGCTAGGGTGCTTAAAGGGAAGCTGCAGCGGTTTTAGAATTTGATGCGCTTCAGAGGGTCGAATCTGCAGGGTTTGTGTGTTAAGTATACGAAATATTTTGGCTTTAGCTTTTGAAATAGTGACGTAATCATCGATTAAAGTTGCTACCCCGTTCAGGCTTCTCTGCAGTGCACAGCGCTGGAGGGAGGATGTCAGTAGCAGACGACAGGAGTACGACAGGCGGTAGTGACGTCAAGGACGGCGTCTACCTCTCTTCCGCTTCTATTGCCCGAGCAGGCCGTGCATCACCTGTCGCTTGCAGGCTACGCAGTGCAACCTTTTTCTTGTCTCGCGCTTGTTTTCTTCTTGCGAACGTTACCACAAGCTTTTTCAGTGCATCTTGCACCGTTCTTCACGAAAAGAACGACCATGCCGTGGTTCTGCGCAGCCTATGGCTGCACGAACACTGGCGGCCGAGAGGATGTCGCATTTCATAAATTCCCAAAGGAGCGCAAGCTATCGGCGCTTTGGGTTGCCGCGGTCCAGAGGAAGGATTTCAAGCCAACAAAATCATCTGTGATCTCCTCAGATCATTTTCGCGACAGTGACTATCACCAAAGCTTGTCGTTGATGCGAACTTTTGGGATACCGATCAAATCTGCGCGATTGAAAACCGGTGCTGTACCTTCTGTCTTCGCACACAAGAGCACCTCTCCGCCGCCAAGAGCTGCTTTCGCAAAAAGAAGAAAACTCGAGGTAAGAGGTTCAATACATCATATTGCTCTTCTGTTCTGTTTACGTTTTTGTTCTGTGGGGCAGATGGGTGGCCGGGCAGATGAAGGCACAGGTGAAAGTAAAACTATTCAGCATTGGCGCCCGCTGACGCGGCTGGAAAACTGTGAGAGAGTAGGACTTTTTTTTTTTTCATGATAGGCTATCGGTGCGATGCGGAAAGAGTCATCACACTGCTGAATCGACAAATGGAAAGGCAGCCCTTATTTGCTCATGAAAAGTTTTGTTCAGGAAAACGAGCAGTTTTGGACCTCTATACGTTTTGCACTTGGCGATCCGATTCTGCTTGCACATGCCAAGTATGAACTTTTTAAAATGGAAGTCAGAAACCTATCTCATAAAGGAGAACGCACATCCTAAACTCGCCTCTGCTTTGTTAAATTACGTTTCTTATGTCATGTTTATATCTTATGGCCATTTTCTTATTTTCAGGTTCTTGGAGAGCTCCTGAGAAAGTCAACTATCCCAATTAAGAAAAGAAATCTGGGCAGCATGATGTCTGTGGTCGAAGTCGCGATGTTAAGCGCAGCTAAATGAATTGTGCTAAACTCGCGGCATGGCAGCGCGTGACTGCCGATAGCTGTCCTAGCGTTTCGATATTTTTACCGGTGTTCTAAATGGGATTACGCGCGCGCGGCAAGGTAGCGGCCTGGCTTCTCGTGCTAAATCCTGCCAGATTAAAATGTATACGTACTCGAGGTTGCGGGAGCTGAGAGCATGACTTTTGCTGCTCTTGCTAACATATAAATGACTAAATTCACGCAACAAAACTGGGGCGATGGCTCGTCTGGATGAGTTCATTTGTTTACAATCGTCACATCAAGCGCATTGACGTGACACTGCTTCGTTCGAATCTGGCAGGAGATTTAGGGCACGAGTAACGCAGATATGTTCAAATTGAGAGCGGATCACAGGCGCATACAGCAGTGCAGCGCAGTGGTACGTACCAGTGTGAATTTCCCATGCGGGAAAAGGTTAGCGCTGTCTCCTCTCTCGTCATGTCGCCGCTGCCGCCAGTGTCACCTTGTTCCGAAGTCACCGCTGGTTCGAACAAGTACGGCTCAATATCATATTCCCCTGAGCAGCGTGATCGTTGCATGTTCAACAGCATACATCCACAGAAAAGCACGTGCGTGCATGTACAATCGCTTGGACCGCCGCTACCACTGAATGGCACGCCGTCATTGACGTCACGGCGCACTTGACCAATCACAGGCAAGAGCGCCACTTTCAAAACGCCCCACGGCGTTGGTGCACGTTTTTCTGATTAAAAAGTAGTTTGCGGTCACTTATGACTAAATTTAACGTCGTATTCGTGTTCAGGGGGTCGTAAACTGTATATCTGTATTCCGAACTCTTTCTTTTTAAAAAGTGATGCAGCTGCCCTTTAATAGCAAAGCCTCGCCCCGGAAACCTTTATTTGCACGATAAAGGGGCCGTGTGCAAACATTTTTCGTGAAAACGCAGCGCATAAAAGTATAAATGTTCTATTTACCTAAGAAACATTGTTCGAAGCTATAATACGGCAACTAAAAATAGAAGCATTTTCAATATTGCAATTAAATGTGCTCCTAGGTAACGATTTTCGCCACAAGGATACGCTGATGACAGCGAAGCGTGAACATGGCGGCCTGTTAAGAAAACAGCTGTTCTGCGACTAATGCCCGTTTTTGTGCATGTCCTCGAAAATCGAGGTGCTGTGCTAACGTTTTAAGTCTGCAGAACAATGTGGTAGAGGCTGGAGGTCTGCAGTGATATACTCGCAAGGAGCACTAGGCACGAAAATCTACGAAGACAACTTGTTCAGTAAGTCAGCGTTGTCAGTCGGTACTTGCTGTCGATTGTAAAAGTGCTTTAAGGGTGGCCTGTGACAGGTCATAGCTTCCTTTGAAGACAGGTATGTGAAGTGTGGTTGTGCAGTGTTTTCTGTACAAAATACGGGACGATGATGAAGTACTAAGTGTCGGGAGTTAGGAAAAGAAAGTTGTGCGGCCGCATAATGACGTGTTTACGTGCGTCTGTGGAAGTGAATAAGTCCCGAATACGACCCAGGGCTACGAACAAGGACGAGCAGAAAGATTAGGCGAGCAGCTGCATTAGTATTGGTCGCTGTTGCTCCTTCCTAACTGCAGTGAGTTCACGTGTATATCTGCATGGCAACCCAGCCTACAGGAAAGCCAAGTTGTAGATTCCCTGCAATTCCCTGTGTACACATGAATTTCCCTACCAAACTGCCTCCACGCAACGGTCGTGCTAAGCCGTTAATAATTCGAAATGGCGAACGGCAAGAAGAGTGCAAAAGGGCTTCACATGTCTACTGGTCAGATGCAGATGATGCTAGATTTTTTAGAACAGCATCCACCCCTGGCACGCTCCGCTACTCTATCTCCCGAGTACACGGCAGGTCACAGGCGCCAGCTCTGGAAAGAGCTGGCGTCTGTATTGAATGCCATGGGCCCGGCTCGAAAGACGGCTTCCCTCTGGCGCCACACATGGCACGTGTTGTGCAGCCGCGCCAAGGGGAAGCTGCCAAACTTCGGGCGGAGCAAGGGTGAGCGTGTTAACTTCGGCCCGTCACACGCCCCTTGAACTTGCCTATCCGTATTCTGTCGCAGGGGCACGGGAGGCGGCAAGCTTTCCGGGGTGGGTGGCCGCATCTGCAGCCTAATGGGAAGGGCGAGCGGGGCAAGTGTGGTCCCGCCCCTCTTCCGTCCCCAGCTGCAGCAGGTGTGTGCATTGTCGTTACTAAGGTGCGGTGACGTTACAATTGTAAAGTTTGCTTCTTACTGATAATGAAGGTTTTTGGACTGAAACTCGGGGCCATGTATTGTTAGCGACGTACCCGTAGGATGATTTTCGAGACGTTCATATATGAATGTGCTGCGCTCTGTCCTCTCGCAGAGACAGGCGACCCCTGCGGCGCGGGTGTCCGTGGGTAGCGCGCCTGGTACCAGTGGTATGCAGGCGGAGGCGCCCTCCTCTGATGGTAGGTGGACCATTTAAACTTTTGTTGCGCAAGCCTTGCAACTTATTTATATTGTTGTCCTCAGTGTGTGTGTGTTTTTTTTTTTTTTAGTTTGCACAAGTGTAGGAATGCATAAGGTGGAGTTTGCAAATGCAGCCTCACTTTCAGTACTTTCTTCTCAGTACAGTTCTTCATAGTGCTTCTGTACCGAATAACAATGGACTTAACATTGACACAGTGCATGCTCTGCTGGAACTCTTCACTGACCAGTTATGCCTTGCGGAATCATTTCACGCAGACAGCAGCGGCGAGGAATACCCGCCCGAGGTGGGGATGGAGGTGGTGGTGGAGGAGGAGGAGGAGCTGCTGCAGCTGCAGTCGGAAACTGGCGGCACAACCTGTGAGTTGGCCTGGCAATATTCAGACTGCACAGAGTCATTTTTGCAAGCCGCTTTAAAGTAACAGTGTTCACAGAAGCGGCCATGCAGTCACAAGTTTTTTTGCAGTGCCTACAAAACTCTCATTTATGTCTGCCATTGTACAAGTATTTTGTCCTAGCAGTGGGAAGTTTGCCGTATTGGTATGGTCTGTCAAATGTGCATAACGACTACGATGAAATAGTGCTGCTATTATTTCACTGACTGGGACTGCATTTCAGTTTTACTGTTCCCTTGTGCTCGTGTCAGTAGTTGTAGACAAAGCAGCAAACAGTTTCCTTATTCAACAGCATCCTGCATTGTATGATAAGCGCTGTTTCCTCTCTAATAGCCCCTCTGAGCCAGCCAGGCTCAGGACCTGCACTTAGTGCTGTGAGCCCGCCACCACCGCGAAGCCCGCCACCACCGCGAAGCCCGCCTGGACCACCGGGGCAGCCTGGACCACTGGGGCCGCCTGGACCATCGGGGCCGCCTGGACCACCGGGGCTGCCTGGACCACCGAGCCCGCCTGGACCCCGTAGCCCACCACCACCACCCAGGCGCAGGCGACGGGTTGGAGAGGAGGAGGTTCAGGAGCTGCTGCAGGAGACGCGGCGTCGCAACAATCAAGACGCCGCGTTCTACGCCCAGATCCTCAGTGCGCTAAACAGCTCCACTGAGGAGAGCAGGCTGGTATGTGTACACAGCGCCCATCACATTGGCACAGCTGAAGCTGCACAATGCAACATCATGTAGCTGTTTTAATTGTTCAACGTGTTTCCATCAACTTATTACCATTTGTTATGAGACATGCTACACATTATATCTCAGTACTTCACGCCTAACGTGGAGGTAAAATTATACCTCTATATTCATTTGCAGGTATGTTTTTATTTTAAATTTAACTTCTTTTATTTACAGGAGCGTGCCGCAGCAGCTCTCTCGCGGGACCGCCTCGTCACCGCTGTGGAAGGCGTCTCAGCTGCAATGAGGGAGGTGACGGCTGCAACGCGACAGGCGACGGCTGCAACGTGGGAGGTGGCGGCTGCTACCGAGCGTTTATGGGATGATTATTTCCGCTTCCATGAGTTGCTCCTGCAGCTCATGGGGGTGGTATTAATCACCCTTCGTAGCCAAGTAGAGCCACCGCCCCCCGCAGCATCGTAAGTTTTTTTGTTGTTGTTGAAACACGTTTTTTTTTTTACAGAGCTGCAAGGTGCAGAGGCTTTTTTTTTTGTTAATTTATTTGCATACAATTGTTGCCTTTTTTTATGTCGCCGTCTGCAAGATGCAGTCGGTTTTGTATTCAGTGTACATAATTTTTTTTCCGTCCTCTGCAAGACGCAGAGGGCTAGTTATTGTATAGAGTTACTTCTTATCACATTTTTTTATGACAGCCTCTGCAAGATGCAAAGGTTTATTTATGTATTTTTTTTTTGCAATTTGCATATTGTTTTCTTTTTGTTTGGTTTATGGAGTTTAACGTCCCAAAGCGACTCGGGATACGAGAGGCTCTGTAGTGGAGGGCTCCGGAAATTTTGACCACCCGGCATTCTTTAATGTGCCCTGACAATGCACAGTACACAACCTTTTTCCTCTTGCCTCCGTCGAAACACCTCTGCAGCCGGCATCATACCTGCATCTTTCCGGTCAGCAGTCCAGTACTGTAACTACTGAGCCACCACGATGGCCGCACATTCATTTATTTTCTTCCTTCCCTGCAGGATTGCAAAATACAGAGGTTAATGTCCACAAGAGGAACATGCGCTATAAGGGATGCAGTGGTAGATGGCTCTGGATTAATTTCCTCCACTGGGATTTTTAACATGTGCCAACAGTGTGCACTACACGAGTGCCTTGTTTCAACTCCATTGAAATGTGAAATGTGTAGTTTGCGGTCACTTATGACTAAATTTAACGTCGTATTCGTGTTCAGGGGGTCATAAACTGTATATCTGTATTCCGAACTCTTCCTTTTAAAAAGTGATGCAGCTGCCCTTTAGCAAAGCCCCGCCCCGGAAACTTTTATTTGCACGATAAAGGGGCCGTGTGCAAACATTTTTCGTGAAAACGCAGCGCATAAAAGTATAAATGTTCTATTTACCTAAGAAACATTGTTCGAAGCTATAATACGGCAACTAAAAATAGAAGCATTTTCAATATTGCAATTAAATGTGCTCCTAGGTAACGATTTTCGCCACAAGGATACGCTGACGACAGCGAAGCGTGAACATGGCGGCCTGTTAAGAAAACAGCTGTTCTGCGGCTAATGCCCGTTTTTGTGCATGTCCTCGAAAATCGAGGCGCTGTGCTAACGTTTTAAGTCTGCAGAACAATGCAGTAGAGGCTGGAGGTCTGCAGTGATATACTCGCAAGGAGCACTAGGCACGAAAATCTACGAAGACAACTTGTTCAGTAAGTCAGCGTTGTCAGTCGGTACTTGCTGTCGATTGTAAAAGTGCTTTAAGGGTGGCCTGTGACAGGTCATAGCTTCCTTTGAAGACAGGTATGTGAAGTGTGGTTGTGCAGTGTTTTCTGTACAAAATACGGGACGATGATGAAGTACTAAGTGTCGGGAGTGAGGAAAAGAAAGTTGTGCGGCCGCATAATGACGTGTTTACGTGCGTCTGTGGAAGTGAATAAGTCCCGAATACGACCCAGGGCTACGAACAAGGACGAGCAGAAAGATTAGGCGAGCAGCTGCATTAGTATTGGTCGCTGTTGCTCCTTCCTAACTGCAGTGAGTTCACGTGTATATCTGCATGGCAACCCAGCCTACAGGAAAGCCAAGTTGTAGATTCCCTGCAATTCCCTGTGTACACATGAATTTCCCTACCAAACTGCCTCCACGCAACGGTCGTGCTAAGCCGTTAATCATTCGAAATGGCAAACGGCAAGAAGAGTGCAAAAGGGCACTCTTCTTGCCGTTCAGTGGTAGATGGCTCTGGATTAATTTCCTCCACTGGGATTTTTAACATGTGCCAACAGTGTGCACTACACGAGTGCCTTGTTTCAACTCCATTGAAATGTGCCCACTGTGATTGAGTGTAAAACTGGGTCCTCCAGTTGTGTAGTTAAACACCCCAGCTGGGCTTCCCATGTTATGTCCATCGCGTGCATTGTTATGTGCTGTATAGGTATTTTGCACTTGTAATAACGTCTGCTCACACACTATCTCCTTCATGTATGTGTGATTTTTGCACTTCTCTGTACATATATGAGCAATTTATGGTCATGCTTCAATCATTGTAATTTGCATTATGTATGATGTATTTAGCTGTGCAGCATTCTCCTCGCAACTGCTATAGTGTTTACTAATAAACAAAAGTTGAAGGCACATACAGTTGAATCCCGCTATAACGAAATTCACGGTGCACGAAAAAAAATTCGTTCTCGCGGAACTTCGTTATCGCAAAAATTTGACGTGAAACGCAGAAAGAATTGCCCAAGCAGCAGCAAAGGCGTTTAATGCCAAAAATCTGTAAGCTTGGTTTGCTTACGCTTCACGGCGAGCAACGCCGTCACGCGATTTTCGTACTCGGTCAGCAAACCCATTGCAACATCGTCGTCTCGGACAGCAACGAAATTCCTGATGACATCAAAAGCGTCCATCACCTGTACGGCGGTTGCCGCAGCCGGCGCTTCCTGTACGTCGTCGTCTTCTTCATCGGAAGAGTCCTTATCATTCCGGGCAGCTTTTATGATCTGCTCATCACTCACATCTTCGTGAACAACAACACAAGCGTCAGCGCCGATGTATTTGTCGAGCTCGAGATTAGGCGGCACGGTTCCTATTTCTCCCAGCGTTTTCCAGGCGGCCGCGATCCCCGGAGCCGGTGACGCCTCTTCGTCGTCGTCTGTAACGCCTGGTGTTAGGCCAGCAGAGTGTACGGGTTGACCTTCGGCAAATCCGGCGTGCCTGAAACAGTTCACAATTACTGAGCGCCCCAGTGTGCTCCAGGCAGCAGACATAATCTGCAGTGCCACGTACAAGTCCACCTTCGTGTCTCGGCCGGTTTCAGTGTTAAAAAGCAGCCGCTGAATTAACCTCCCGCGGTAAGCGCGCTTCAGGCTAAGAATCACGCCCTGATCGAGAGGCTGTAAGACAGACGTGCAATTGGGAGGGAAAAACCTCAGCTCCGTGTTAGTGAGCTTGACTTCGTCGGAGTGATGCGCTGAACAATTGTCCAAAAGCAAGCAAACTTTACGGCCCTGCCGCTTCATGTCGCGGTCGAATGCCATCATCCACTCGGTGAAAATAGCGCGGGTCATCCATGACTTGTTCGCCTTGTACTGCACAGGTAGGCTACGAGTTCCCTTAAAACAGCGCGGCTTGGCACTTTTGCCTATGACTAACGGCGGACGCTTGTCCGAGCCATCCATGTTTGTGCAAAGCAGCACTGTGATGCGTTTTTTGCTGTGTTTGCCGCCGTGACAGCGCTGCCCCTTGAAGTCGAGCGTCCTAGCCGGCAACATCTCGTAGAATAGCCCGGTCTCGTCGGCGTTGTAAATGTCTGCAGGCGCGAAGTTGCTTAAAATTCCGGCCATGTTACTCGCCTTCCAAGCAGCTGCTCCGTCCACGTCTGCTGACATTGACTCGCCGCACAACACTTTTCCAACGATGTTATGGCGGGCCTCGAAACGGTTTAGCCAGCCAATGCTGGCTTTAAAATCATCAATGCCAAGTAGGCATGCATAGTTCAAGGCTTTCTGCTGGACGATGCTTCCGGACAGGGGGACGTTGCTGGCTCGTGCTTCCACAAACCACGCATGCACTGCTTTGTCCAACTCTTCATGGAGGGGCCGCGTCACCTTTTTGTGCTTCGAGGATGTGCCTGAAGCAAGTGCCATTCTCACGCTGTCCTTATTGCCTAGAATCGTTGACAGCGAACTTGCAGGAATTCCGAAGTCTTCAGAAATTGCCGCTTTCTTCCTTCCGCTTTCTGCTTGGGCGATTATTTGAGCTTTTTGCTCAAGGGAAAGAGTTTTGCGTTTTTTCACTTGCGTTGCCATCGTGTCCTGCGGATGAAAACTCGTCGTTGTCGAAGAGAAAGGCAGCGAGTGAACAACGCGACCACGACACAAAGCCAAAATGGCGGAACTGCAATCACGTGATTTCATGCTTAATGTGGCTTTGGATTTGACTTGGACTTCTCGCCAATAAAACTAGTTTCGGTTTCGATTTTGAACGCGAAAATTTCGTTGAAGCGGAAACGCTCTGCAAAAATGGTTCGTTGTGCAGAGAAATTTAGGCCCATAATTCTTATAGGATACTCGCGGGGAATAAAAAATTATTCGTTGTCGCGGAAATTTCGTTGTGGCGGTATTCGTTGTGGCGGGATTCAACTGTACAGTGTTATTTAAATAAGGGAGTAATTACGCATTACCATCCACCCAGGCAAAGCCATGTGGCAACAAAGTAAAGCTGTACACCTTTCACAGGAACTTTATGGCATACTTTTCCTGGTTAGCTCAGTTGGCAGAGTTACTGCTTCAGTGAAGCGGTGGTCCCGGGTTCGAACCCCGGACCAGGACAAAATTTTTTACGCAAAGTTTGTGTGCTAGCTGTTTACCTTTCCTTTGTAGCCATATGGTTGTGGTCACATGGATACAGAATAATCATTCCCTTATTCTAAAATGTATTCTGCCTTGGCTGATAGCCACGCAATTTGTATTTGCTGCACATTTTGCTGCAATGTACAAAATTTGTGATATTGTGCGCGTGTGTTATTTTTCTACGAGCCATGATAAATACAAAAGCTTGTAATCTTGCGATGGCCAATTACTTATTCCCGCATGGCACAATTTTTGCACCTCTCAAGGCATGCAGTATGTTAATGTAGGGATGAGTTGCGCACACATACAGGAAACTACTCTTTCACCCTACTATGTTTGCTGTGAGTCTCTTTTTCTGTGTGCCCAACTCGTTACAACAGTAACATGCACGAACTTGCCCAGTAAGTTTTATCATACACTATGTTTCACAGCCACCTATTTCGGTAGAAATATTTGAGTGCAATGATGTGGCAAATTAATGAAGTGGAATATTGGATGCATGTGGTCACAAAAATTACCTCAGTATGCAATTTTCGTTTCCCACAAGCATCAAAAACATTTCCAAGCTTGCTTCAAAATACTTTAATTAAGCATGTGCGCACGCACGCACACACACACACACACATACACACACGCGTGCGGCACGAGCAACGGCGTAGGAGGGTGAACGAAGACGCTTTTGACTTGTTGGACGAGCTGTTTCGTTGTCAGTTTCGACTCGAGAAGGACACTGCGCAGTGACTATGTGGAGAACTCTCCGATGAACTGGTAGGTATACAGGTGAGTGCACTGTCAGTGGAGCGGCAGTTGGTGTGAGCGCTTGCTCTTTGCCACCGGAGGGTTCCGAACACGCACAGGAAACGAGGTTCTAAAAGCCGGCACTTGCGCACTGACACGGGGAAGTGGTCAGTGCTGGCGACGATGTTGTTGCCGCCGCAGCTGCCGACGTACCGTGCGCAGGTATGTTGACCTCTGGAGATGGGTCCTCCGAAACAAGTCAACAACACCCCTGCGCACGGCTTGTCCCCGCAGGTAGTCAGTGCGGCTTCCTGTGCCGACTAGGTAGCCTGCTGCCAGAGTGGGCCCGTTGTTGTCTGGGTCAGTGGCATCCTCGTCGTCCTTGTCCGGCAAGGGGGTGTGTATGCACATGTTGTGCAACGCGGCACACGCTGCAGTGATGTAAGCTGCACGCTCCGGTTTGTAATGGAGCGTCCGGTACCTTTGCAGGCACTGGAAGCGGCTCTTAAGCACGCCAATGCAGCGTTCCACCACTGAGCGCATGGAGGTGTGTGCCGCGTTATACATCCCCTCAGGTGATACCGGACTTGGATGGCCTGGTATAGGTGTTAGTAACCACGGCTCGAGAGGGTAGCCACTGTCTCCTGCATATCCAAAAATGATGCACAGTTAAGCCAGTCATTTGTTGTTGATCTCAACACCATTCAAGTTCGTTCTACTATACAATGAAACATTAATACCAAATAGCCCTTACTCAGGCTTTCTTGAACGTGACATTCAGGGGCATGCAGAAAACTATTGTATGTTGTATTGTATTAGGTTTAGTGCCGCATAAGCGGCTCACGCTGTCATGTGCCAGGCACAAGGTTGTATCTTGAGTTTAGTGGAGTATATGTATTCATTCTGTAGTTTCTTTAATACATTTGCTTCCTTTAGAAAGCTAAAAATGCATGACAGATCAACAAGACCTTTTCCACCTAAAATCATTGCTGGATGGAACGGAATGTGCTCATTGTAAAATCTAGTAAAATACTTTTTCCTTTGTGTTTAAAGTCCTGTGCACGAAAATAAAGCATGGTTTATGGTGAGTTCCTCTCCGCATTCTTCACACAATGGTTTTTCTTTTCTCAACAAAAAAATATGCGTAAAGTGTGTATGGCCACATGCAGAAAACGCATGCTTAACATGTTTATCCGCGCATCGCAGTAAGGGCAGCCTCGAACCTTTTAGAAAAGCGCTGCCCTATTTTGCGCAGAACACAAACGGCTTCTATCTTGGTTTCTTGGATAGGAGAGGCGATTTTCAAGAGCGTTGAGTGCGTCTTATGTTTCTGCTGTTAATAATTACAATATTAGGGGCGACGTTACACGCCACACGTATGTATAATACAGTAAATTGCATCTTCCACAGATGTTCCCACTACGTGATGCTGTAGCTTGATATACATGTAACCGAGGTAGCCAGGCTTTCTGTGCTTACCCAGGAGGAACTCCCCATTGTCCAGCAGGCCTCGTCGTAAGTCTTCGCGCAGCCATGAATAGCACCATGAGAAAGCGTCGTGGTCGCTTCCAGGGCAGCGGGGGTCAATAGCCAGGATCTTTAAGTTGGCGTCGCAGACCTGAGACAAAACAAGTACAAGCTTGTTAACTTCCGCTGTCGAGGCCCGAAAGTGACCCAATCCAAAACAGAGGACGAACTTACAATCAAAGTGTTTAGGGCGCAATATCCCTTCCGGCACCAGTAGGCGGCCTTGTATGCAGCATCACCCCTTGGCTCTTTGATGGCGATGAGGGTGCCGTCGATGCAGCCGACGACACCGGGGATGCTGTCGTGGCGAAGGAAGCCTTCCTTCGCCGCCGCCTTCTCTTCGGGGCTCACCGGAAAGCCAACCCACCCCTTCTGCGAGCCAACGTTGACTATTGCCTCCGCTACCCGACGCACGCACTTACGGTCGGCTGCGCAATGCCGACGGTCACCTCATTTCCAACAGCGTCTTGAAATCCTCCGGTAGCAAAGAAACGCAGTGCACACAGTACCTGACGCTCCACAGACAGCGCACTCTCCCGCAAACTTCCCAGTTCATCGGCAAGTTCTTCACACAACCACCGTGCAGTCTCCTTCTCGAGTCGAAACTGACGCCGAAACAGCTCGTCTGGCAAGTCAAAACCATCTTCGTGCACTCTCCTACGCCGTTCGCGGTGCCGATGCAACAAGCGCACGACCATATACACATCCGCCATTTTCACTCTCAAACGTTTGAGACTGCTTCTGTCGCTCTCAAAAAAACGCTCTCAATTGGCGGCCATATTTAGGTGCTCAACGTCATTTCTTTCGTGTTCATGACGTCTCATGACGTCCACCGGTGACGCAGAACTGACCGGTCAGAACTGACCAATAGGACATAGGCATTTGAGAGCGATTTTGAGAGCGGTGCGTAATACGGCCCCTGTTTTAAGCACCTGTGTTCCCTCCGCATTTGGTTTTCATTTATAATCATCGTGTGGATTTAAGGTGGTCTCTTTTCTCGCAAGGTTGGAAGAACGGGCTAGTTGCTGGTTCATATTGGGAAAAAATGATGGCACACTCTTGAGACATGGACTTGCGCTGTGTTGTCAATTTTTTGTTGATGTCTCAAAAATGCACTGTTATTTTTTCTCATGCTCTGTTCTTACTGAGCTTTTTCATTTCACCTCAGATGCATGACCTACAGTAATGAAGGACATGCCTCTTTGTTTATGCCTTATTACATAATGTTGTGGTATTTTTTTTTTCTCATGTCTATACCCCTGTGTTTTGGATAAAAAGAACGACCGAGGTCACCCTGCTTTGTTATTATTGAACAACAATGCACCGTAAAGTCATCCCGCTGTCAAAAAATGCATGAACATCAGAGCATATCCTGCCTTCCATTATCACTCTCAAAGAAAGTATCTAGTATGCAGAAACAATACAGCGGTAGGCATAGCTAGTGAATTTAACTGCCACCAAACCACATATCCACAGGCTACAAGGTCAGCCAATCAGTGTGTATGTATGTAAAGGCTGATGTGTGAGCAGATATTAGGGTCACAGCAGCTTCTCTACACTCCCAGGAAATCAACCACTGACAGGGCTTTAATTTGAATACTTGTCACGCAGTATGCTTTGTTTGTCCTACTGATCACATTGCAATACATCACTTTCTTAGTTGGGTCTCTGCCTTCTCCACTACTACAGAGTGTAGGTAGCACATAGCAAAATCGTCTGCACTTTTCTTGTGGGTAGAGTATTGTGTTATCAATTTGTGCAGATGTAATTGAGCGCAAAGGTTTCTTTGTGATTCAAGCAATAGCAATCCGATATTACTCCACTTAGAGCTTGATGGGCTGGTGGAGTGCATTACACAAAGATTACATGTATAATGTATGTTCTGCATGCACATGTGCTTGGTAGCGTTGCCGCAGTATCTTTCACTATTCAGGATCGATGACAAGAATGCCATCCTACCTACCACCAGTTGTGAACACCTCGATTACTATATTATTGCTTTGCTACAGCAGCTTATCCACAACCAATGACTCGGTCAAAAGAACACGAGCACTACAGAGTGCTTAGACATTAGCTTGACAGGGTCAGGGTGCTTACTGAATTGGGTATAGCAAGTACCGTGCAAAAAAGGAAGTGGTGGCAGTCCTAACACTTTTACACTCTGCTAGATATGTTTTTTTTTTTTTCATTATTTTGGCAGTGCGTGGATCTTGCATGAAAGTAGCAATTATCAGTCAATTTTGCAAATATATTTGGTGGAATTACCCGTGCAATACAGTATGACGCTATATCTGGCTAGTTGCACACACCTTTAAGGTTTTTTTTTTACGCCAGCTCGCCATAAGGCATATATAATCCCATCTAAATTGTTTTCCATAAGGAACCGAAGAAGGCTCTTGCTCTTATCATTGGCGGTGAGCCATTTGGAGAAGTCCTCTTCCTTTATTCCAGTTTGTTCCACTTCCTGCAGAATCTGTCCTTGATGGTCCCTGCGCAGGTGCACAGCAGATGGCGAACGTCCACTTCGACAGCTGGTGGGGAACACTTCGGGCATGTGGCGGATCTGTTGCCTTTTTGAGATTCTCATCGGCATGTTACCGATGGGGTAAGGGCCACCCCAGCTCTTATTGTTTCTTGCTATTGCTATCTGCAGTGCTAAAACCTGGCTCCTCATCTCCCTGGTCTGCATCCCAAATATCCATATATTTGAACCTTTGAACAACAACAGCATCTGGGGACATCACCTGCAAAGATGTGAAAATACGCAAGCAGACAGGCTAAAGTGACACCCCAAGCTAACCTCATGGTGTCATTACATGGTTGACTGCTGCAATGCATTTAAAGTACAGACATGTCTGAATTGTTCTTTATATGCCACAGAGCTAGACAATGATAATGGCAACAGGCAGGTGCAGTACCTCTGGGTGTATGCGGTGCCACTGTACTTTGCAGATTCCTTTTCCTTCCAGATAACAGGTTCCAAATTTACAAGAAGTGGCTCATACACAAATGTAGCCCTTACTCCAGTGTAAAAGGCACCCTGTTTCCTTGGTATGGATGATCAGATTGTTTAGGCTTTTTGAGAAAATGTATCGCATAAAATGGTTGCCTTTTCTCAGTATTATTTAGACTCGGCAAAGTGCTAGGCTGCATTATGCAATGATAGTCCGCAGTCTACCTCTCCCTTCTTGCCACCCTGCTGAAAGATATCTGTTGTCTGCCTCTAGCAGTGCATCCGTCTATTATTTCAGGCAGCTAGGGAAAGTGACACTATGCACAGGCAGCTGTAATAAGCATACTTATTGCGTCCCCACTAGCGCCACAGTGCCCAGCGCATGAGAAGACTTGTTGATTTTGCGGTCTCAAGGGCCACTTCAAAAAGTATGCAACCGCAAACAAACTCAAATGCAAGACCGAGTCCGAGAACTTGAGTTACATGAAGATGTTTCGTCATGTAGCAGTGCTGAGCAAGTTTTGACTTTGCAACGTTGCGCACGTAGCGGAATTCATATTCAAGTGCAAGTCTTGAATATCACTTTGACATTTCTTGTCGATTCAGGCTCGTCTGTTTCAATTCTGTCGGAGCAAGAATACAGTCTATATTTTCAAAGCGTTTCTCTCTTGTCTGCTCCGCATGTCACTCTGTTGGACTGTTCTCAATGGCCGAATTCCGTGCTAGGTTGTTTCCAGGCAGACGTTCAGTTTGAAGACGCACAGCTTCACTACGTTTTTATTGTTCACCAAGCAACTTGTCTGATCGGTCTTGACGGCATTCAAGGCTTGGACCTTCGCACCGAGGGTTCTGCTCTTAAATGCTTGCACACGTCCGTTGATCTGCTGCCTCCTGCCACTACACAGCCCTGGTCTCCCGGCGTGCTGCCTCCTGCCACACCGCTACCCTGGACTCCTGGCATACTGCAGCCTGCTGAGCTGCAGCTGCCTTCCCCGAGGACGCAGGCTAGGTCTGGCGTACTGCAGCAGCAGCCTGCGAGCCTGTTACCAGTGTCGACAATGTGGCGTTCAAAGCGAGAGCGCCGGCCACCGGCCTCGTTCCAAGATTACCAGACACATTAGTTGGGACGAACATGGACATATGTGTAAATATGTAAATACGTGTGAATAAGTACAGTGTGCATGTCTTGGGGTTTCCCTACTAACAGCTACTAACAACTAATCATTAAAAAAAAATAAGGATGGGAGTATATTATATTGAGTTTCATTTTTGATTTGTATTCTTTATTCCCCAGGGGGCGTTTCTGTTATTTGTTATATATATATATGTGTGTGTATGTGCGAATTAACATGTGTTCGTTCGGGACGGCTGGAGCCTGCTTCTACCTTTGAGAAAAGCTGTAGCTTTTTTGATGCCATGTAGAAACAAAGGCTGCAGTATTTGGTGAAAAATTTATTTGCCAACAGTGTACAGGAAAAGCTCATGATTTGCTTTTTAATAAGCGTGGATATATGACTGACTATAGAACACGCGTGTGCCACATGTGGAAGATGGGCTTGAGGCTTTGTCTTCTTTTGGCAACCTCTCGATCACTTCATGTCTGCGACTGGTCAAATCTGCGGTGGGTTCCATCTTGGTCAGCTGTACGAAGACAAGTTTTTTAGAAATTTCATTTTCGCCTGGGACTTTTACATTGCAGGCAAATACAGTCGCCGACCGTTTTTTCGGACTTGAAGGGACCCGAAAAATGGTCCGAATAATCGAACAGTCCGAAAAATCCGTGAAGCACAAAAAATCACTTTATTCAGAGGAAATCGGCTTAAAAAAGTCGCCGATTTTACCTTGCGGCAAATTTCTTTTGCTGGCGATGATTTGCGCTTGTATTTGCGCCAAAGTTGTCGTTTCGCTGTACACGCTAGACAGCAAGTTCACAGCGTTCGTAATTTGTGCAAGCGATGGCTGTGGTAGGCCGCCCGAGTCGTCGTCGGAGTCCGACTCGTCTTCAGGTTGAAGAACCTGGCGTACAAGTTCGTCGTCCGTGAGGTCCACACACATATTGAGGCCGTCGTCCACTTCAACAAACTCGCGGAACGTGGAGCCCGTTGGAATGTCCATTCCGTTCCCGCGAAGGTCAATGATGAGGTCTTCGCCACTGTCTGCAGTCAAATCCTCAGAATCGTTGCAGTCTTCTACGTCATCGACTTCATCGACGGAGAATCCAGCGTGCCTGAAGCAATTAGCAATTGTTTCCGCTCTCACTGCCTTGCACGCGTCAGCCAGCATGCTAACCGCCGCAGAAAGATCCGTGGCGTACTTTTTCCCGTTGTCAAAACAAAGGACTGTGCGCCGCAGAAGACGGGTCCGATAATGCACCTTAAGGTTTTTGATCACCCCCTGGTCCATTGGTTGGAGCACGCTGGTGGTGTTTGGTGGCAGGTATTCGAGCCGAATGGCTTTCAGGTTGTCGAAGGTGTCGTGAGCCGCGCAGTTATCAACAAAAATAATAACTTGTCGCCCCTGCCGCTCGAAACTTCGGTTGAGTCGACGCACGTAATCTTCAAACAAAGCATGAGTGATCCATGCCTTGGAGTTGCTGCAGTACCACACGGGAAGGTTCTTCGCGCCCTTAAAACACCTAGGATTTTTGGATTTGCCTATCACAAGAAGTGGCAGCTTCTCAGTGCCAGTGGCATTTGCACCTACCATTACTGTTATCCTTTCCTTGCTGTGGCTGCCCCCTGAACAGGAGTCACCCGAAAAAGAGAGGGTGCAGTCAGGCAACATCTTGAAGAAGAGGCCGGTCTCGTCACAGTTGAAGGTGTCCTCCGGGCTGTACTGGCTCAACAAGGGCTTCAACTTCGTCTGACGGTAGTCTGCTACCGTGGCTGGGTTGGCGGCTCCGCTCTCCCCGCACATCTTCTTAAAAGACACACCGTGTCTCTTCTTGAAACCGCGGAGCCATCCGTCCGTGAACTTGAATTTTTCAATTCTCATTTTCACGGCCAGGGTCTCTGCCTTTTCCTTCAACGTGTCGCCCGACACTGGAAGGTTTTTCGCTAAAGCAGCTTTAAGCCAGAGTAGCAAGGCCTTCTCCAATTCGGGGTGGTCGCCTTTCCTGTCGTTCTTCTGGCTGCTGCTGTGGGACGCCTCAAAGGTGGAAAAAATCTTCTCCTTATTTTTCACGTAATCCGAAATAGTTTGCTTCGACAGTGCGAACTCCTTGGCCACGTCAGCTTGCGTTCGCCCACTCAGCACTAGCTTTATGATCGCTGCCTTTTTCTCAAGGGTCATGGTAGAATAGCTCCCACGCTTCTTTGACGGACCCGGGAGCACCGGCGGGGCCATGTCCACAGCCCGAGTGCGCACCACACCGCTCGTCAAACACGCAAAAATGAGGCACTTTTCGTTCAGAGCGGTGGAACCGCCGGACGCAATCACAAAACGGCCAAAGGATTGACGGCGTGCCACTCGGTTGATGCGGTCGGAGAAACTCGTGTGACAACACGGCGGACGTATGAGACAAAGCACAAAGAGATAGCTGCCCGCGTCAGCGTTGGCGACAAAAGCAGGTTGACGGCGATGACAATCCGACTGCCACCTCGAAGTGGCAGAGATTGCAGGGGCCTCTCCTGGCAAAAATGGGGCACCGAAACCATGTCAAGCTAATCCAACTGCAGAGCCAATCCACCTCAATCCAAGATGGCGCTTGTTGCGCCGGCGAAAAGCCGATAAGATGACAGATTTGGGCCTGCAGGGGACTGAAATTGGTCCGAAAAATCGAACTTTCGGACTTTTAAAGTCCGAAATATCCGTCGCGAATATGTATGCGCTTCTATGGGGTGACTGACGGTGCCTCACTGAAGTCCGAAATATCCTACAAGTCCGAATTATTGGAGTCCGAATTACCCGTCGGCTACTGTATAGGGTGGAAAGGTAGAATAAATAATGTCTTTGCTCATTGCCACCAACGACACTATCACATCAATATATTTTATCCGGCTGACTTTCATGCGACCCGACTGAAAACGCATTAGCGCTGGTAATCAGAATCTGAATCCGCGAGAAAGGTGCGATCACTTCGTTTTGTTGGAGTCATGATGTTGCAATTTGCAGCCATAGCTCACTCAAACCTTATCCTCCCGAAGGGCGTTCTTGCATGGTAATGCTGCAATTAAATAATTCTAGCAAACCTAAGTGTCCGCACTTGTTATAGAGCGCGTGTGGGGGTTTCCAGCACTGCAGAACAGTTTCCGCGATATTTACATGAAACCTACATTAAGTTTATTCCGTAGAATACAGCTTAATTTTTTCAAACTAGATGAAACTTTTACTGCAAAAGCGACCGGATATTTAGCGATAAGGCATCTGATTTATTTTCGTTATTTAACAACCTAGCATTATTAAAAAAAAATTATCAGCCAAAAGGACTATTTTGACAGCTGAACTCGAAGAAGCTTATAAAACGCGTTGCAAATTTGTAAAGCTTGAAATAAGTCAGCTGAACACCTCATGAGCATGTGAGCAACAGGAAATAATCTGCACGATGAAAATACAACTGTTTGCCCAGAAAAGAAGTGCACAGAGCAAAATCAATCATGGCAGTGTGAAATGGCTCATTCTGTGGGCATCACATATAGAATTCCAAAATCCACAAAATCAACGTGCTGGCTCACTTACCTTGCCAGCATACCGTATCACTCAGTCATCAATTTTCACGTATAGACATCATTACAGCAGCACAAACAAAAAAAACTTGGCATAAATCTTGTACTCTGTCCTGGCACCAGCTTCGACTAGGCAGCAGCGATGATGCTTGTACAGCTTCTGATCGCTCCTATGGTGAGGGGTGCTGCAATATTTATATCAGTGATAGCATTTGACATTTAACTGTGTTGCATGCGTCCGATCGATGTGAGTTGGATAATCGAATTTCCCGAACAAAATCGGCGCTAATACCTGTCCGACAAGTGCACCGCCATGAAGAAGTGAAAGGCCAGCGTTTTAGTGTAGAGGAGACCAAGGACCTCGGGCTTTGGCGAAACGAGCTTCCACTGTCGCAGCCAGTTTCCAAATCAGCTGATATTACCTCCCTGCACAATCAGCGCAAGGCGCGCACAGCAATTACACAATATGCATTTGCCGTAACAAGATGCACATGTCTCAAAACAATTCATAATTAGTTGCAGTACATTATCGTATAGAAGGAAATCAGCGCTAATTTGACTTACCTGATCGGTATACATGTCGGTGCATGCACCTTGATATGAAGAAGTGAAAGACTAGCGTTTTGGGGCAGAAGAGACCAGATCTCGGACTGTAGCGAAAAGAGCTAATGCCGCCGCAGCTCATTTCCAAGTCGGCTCAGCACGTCTTCCTGTGCAATCAGAGCGAAATGCGTACACATTGATTATAAAAAAAAATTTACATAGTAACAAGATGCGCATATATATATGCGGTCCAGAAACAATTTCAGTATATTATCATATCAAATAAAATACATTAGAATCTCGGTGATACGAACTCGGCTGATACGAAATTCGGTGTGATACGAATTCATAAAATTCCCCGGCCGAATTTCATTGCATTCAGTGGGCAAAAAATCGGATGTTTCGAACACTTTTTCTTTTCGCTACGGGTGATATGAACTTCGGTATCACGACCGGTCGAGGCCCATGCACACACGCACAGCGAGAAAAGCGTGTGCAGCGGCGCAGCACTGATAGCACGGATCACGCAATCGCGCACGAAAGAAAAAAAAAATTACAGCGGGAAAAAAACCGGCTTGGCAACCCGCGGCAGCAGCGAAGTTGGCGACGGAAGGCGTCGATATCTTGCCCCCCCCTCCCGCTCTCTTTCTCTCCCCTCCCCCCGCATTTTGTTTTTTTTTTTAGTTGTGCGCACGGCCTTGCAGCCCTCCACATTTCTCCGCCGCCCCGCAGGCCACGCTCTTCCGCTTTCCAGAGTTTCCGCTGCAGCGGCAACACGTTGCTACACGTTGCTTCGTTTTCTCGTTTGTTGAGGCTGACACCGCGTTGATAGCGCGTCGTTTTGTGATCATCTCGGCAACGCGAAGGGGTACATCATACTGCAATGTCACGGAAGAGGAAGGCACTGACCTTTAAAGAGAAATTGGAAATTTTAAATAAGGGGGCAAAGAGCCCAAGAAAAGGTGCACTGACAGGGCCAAGGAGCTAGGCCTGCCGCTGTCAACGTTGTCAACAATCGTTGGTCAGCGCAACCAAATTATGCAGAATGTGCAGCACTTCGCGACAAATTCTAAAGAAGCCAAAACTGCCCACCATGTGAAGTTGGAAGAGGTTCTTCTAACGTGGTTCAGAGAGGTCACGGCGGCCGACGTCAGCATCGACGGAAAAGTGCTTCGTGAGAAGGCAGCGGACATTGCACTCACACTTGGAATTGGTGACTTTCAGGCCTCCGGTGGATGGATTCACCGGTTCAAGGTGCGTCATAATCTTTCCTACAAGACCGTTTGTGGCGAAGGAAAAAAAGACGCCTCCGCCGTGGAAGACTGGATGACAACCACACTGCCGTCTTACATAGAGGGATATGAGGCACGCGATGTTTTTAATGTAGATGAAGCAGGGCTGTTTTACAATCTCCAGCCTGAAAAAAGTTTCCGCTTTAAAGGCGATGCCTGCGGGGCGGACAAAAGAGCAAACAACGTATCACAGTTTTGTTTTGTTGCAACGCCGACGGATCGGAAAAGATGCCGCTGACAGTCATTGGCAAATATCAAAAGCCCCGATGCTTTAAGGCAGCCGGTCGATTGCCCTGCGTCTACAAGGCGAACAAAAAAAGAATGGATGACGTCTTCATTGTTTATGGAATTCGTCACGTACCTCGACCGCAAGATGTCTTGCCGCAACAGAAAAATAGTTTTGCTGCTGGACCAGTGCACCGCCCATCCAAAACAAATGACACTACAGAGTGTTAAGGTGGTGTTCCTGCCCCCGAACGCAACAAGTCATTTGCAACCACTGGATGCTGGGATTATAAGGAATGTTAAGCACCATTTCAAAGCTTTGTTGGTGCGCCGCCTCCTTGCGAAGATTGAAAGGAAGGACGCGAATCTCCAGATCACTCTTCTGGACGCTGTGCATTTTCTTGCAATTGCCTGGGATCGCGTCGTTCCTACGACCATCGCCAATTGTTTCGCGAAGTGTGGGGTTTTCAAACCCGCTGTGGCTACTGCCTCGCAAGTGCCAGACCCGATTCCCATCGATGTCTGGAATCAATTGACGTCGACTGTTGCGTCGACGATTTCGTCACTGCGGACGACGACCTCGCCACCTGTGGTCTCCGCACGGTTGAAGATATTGCGGAGGAAGTGTCATCACAGCCTGGCATTCCATGCAGTGACGAAGATGACGATGACCAAAGCGTTAATGACCCACCGCCGACGGCAGCAGAAACGATGCACGCCATCGATGTTCTACGGCGCGCCGTGACCTCAGAGTGTGCGGGAGAAGACAGCGGCCCAATTTTTCAGTTTTCAAAACTCTCTGTTATTAGATCTCGTGGAAAAGAAGGTGCAGAAGGATATACGCGATTTCTTTCAACGAAAATAAATATTTCGTACCTGTTGGAAGGCTTGAAAATGGATTTTGCTCGTTTTTTTGTGATACGAAATTTCGGGTTATACGAAAATTTTCGTCTCCCTTTGAATTTCGTATCACCGAGATTTTACTGTATGTGCTAATTGGACTTACCTGATCGGTATAGTGAGTGGCCCTCCATATTAAGAAGGGAAAGGCGAGCATTTTGGGGCAGGAGATAAGGACAAAGACTGCAGCAAAATGAGCCAATTCTGCCACTGCAACCAGCCGCAGTCTTGTTTCCAAACGGCTCAGCACGTCTTCCTGTGCGATCAGTGCACACACCAATTATATATTAAAAAAGGTGCAAGGAGTATATAACAAGATGAGCATATGCTCCAAAACAATACATTATGTGCAATATAATATCGTATCGTGCAAAAAGCTCCCCTAATCAAGACCGGAAGATCATATACTTGCACATGTTTTGGTGAACTTCGGCACGAAAAATCTGTACAGAGGCTGCAATAATCAGCTGCATATGTGGGCTGTTTTTTTCAAATGCAGACTTCTGCAGGAGGTTGAGACCAATTGAATTTGCACAAATAAAAGCGGACGATAAAATTAGGCAGTAGGCATCACGCCCACACGGAGGCTGGCTGTCAGTCTAAAAAGCGCAGGAAAAAGACAGAGCAGTGCCTGTGAACAGCAGCGGGCGAGTGTGATTCTCCCGCCGAGCGGAGACAGTGTATTTCGAGAAGGGAAGGCAGCAGAAAGAGCGCGTAATGAGCAAGAAGAAAGAATGAAAGGAAAAGAGCATTCAGTGGGGACGAAAGTCATACGAGACGGACGGAACTGTGACTGTGCTTTGCAAACGTGTTTTCCTGCTTGACCAATCATCGCTCTTCGCTCAACAACGCGCCATAGTACAACAGCCAGAGAAGCAACGCGATGCAACAAAATTCATGCAGGAAACGACCTGCAGAAGCAGACGCCCCAAGCGTTTCCTCTGCGGCGCGCGTGCTTGTGATGCGCTCTTACAGCTGACAGTGCCACCTACGCTTTTCATCGCTCTGGCGACCACGTCGCTCCCATTACCGCGCGCCGAAGAAGGCACACTTCCCAATTCTAGAACACTATAGTTTTGTATAGGCCAAACGCGGACAGCACAGTGGTGCCATCTGCACGACGAAAGCCCGACTGCATATGTGGTGGACAATAGTTAGACGCTGATAGTGTTCATAGCAGCTCTACCTTGTCCTCTCATTTCTCTTCCTGTTTTTTTGCTTTTCCCTTACCTTTTTAGTTTCTGTATTTCACCAGGCTAGGGCACATAACTGAGCCCACCCGATAGAAAAGGTGCAGCCACAAATCATCATTATCATCATTCAGGTATTCTTGCTGGAAATAAAGAAATATGCGTAAGAAATTTTCTTACAAAAAAAGACTTTGGCTACTTTTGCTCTACTTTAAATTTTTTTCTTTCTGTACATTTGCGCTACGACCGAAATGAGTTTGACTACCATTGGTTGGGGTGAACTGGCAACTCTGCAGAGTTCTGAAACAGACGTATGGCCCATTCCTCCTTGTTTGGCGAACCATAAAGCTTGCGGATATTGTGCGAACTTGGTTCACAGAGATAAGTTTTTCCTTCCAATATGCCGACGCTAAGCATAATTGTGTAGCGTTCAGTATACATTGCAATCAGATGCTGAGACATGCGTTCAATGTGCGGGTCTGTACGGATTGATCCCGCGAGCCGTCGAAGGCCATTTTTTACAGACGTGGTCAGTTTACCTGCACTCGGTGTCTAGGGGTGGTTACAAGTGCATAAACTGGATGAGCAATCAATGCCTGCGAGTTTCCACATTCCCTCGAGACAACTAAAACGAGGTTGTCTTAATTACTTCACTCTGCAGTGAGAATTGACCAATTGCATTATGGCTTTAAGCTTCTCTCGCCGCAATCTAGGCCTATTGTGCGACACAAGCTGCTTTAATTAGACAGCCTAGGCTCATATTCTGTCGGATATGGAATCATTTCTTGCATTATTTGGTTTAATGTACATATGACTTGGTGAGCTCTAAACGAAGCAGCGAAGTTATGACAATGACACTGTTTTGCACAAATGGAACATGTATGTTTTGAACAACTAGTACGATATAACGTGAGCTACAGTGCCATCTATCGTAAGGCCTTCCTGAGGGCTAGCTTGCTATGAAATCAAAAGCTCCAGCCTCAGCTACAGAGTTCTATGTTGTCTTAAGTATGGGCATGCACACATGCGGGAATTACACTGCTTAATTATTACTTAAGAAGGCATTGCATAATCTACCTTTTAGCATTTATTAAGCAAATTCCTTGGATTCCTTGAACGTCGCAAGCTGACGCGGATTAATTGTGCGCATCGACCTCTGCGAATGCAAGCATCTTTTGAAATTTAATCCAGCCCTGCTGTTGTCTTGCGCGATATCAGCACCAATCATGGATTTTGCTTTTGTTTTTTCTAGAAATAACGACTTAGTTTTTTATGAAAGGGGCATCTGTGCGATGTGCAGCTTAATTGATTCCAGTGAGAAGACTTATGGCGAAGTACCAGTTTTTATTGCCATGAAGGACACAATATATGGGAGCACGCTCATTATGAGCTAAAATACTTGGCAAAAATGATCACTTGGAAGTGTTCTAACCCTGCACCCCTTTATAGCTGTGCAGAGTACAATCCAGGGCTTTCAGCTTTTTGTTTGGAATTAGTAACGCAGGTTTTTATTGTGGACTACTCTGGCACAACACATCACTTAGTTCTTTCAGCTAGATTATTTGGTGTTTTGTAATTCCACAAATAGCAAACGTATTTTCTCAAATTCTCTGCAGACTTGGGGAGTGCACTAATTACGAAGAATGAGATCCTGGGAAAAAAAATTGATGTTGTGGAGTTTGCGAGCTTCAAGGCAATTTGTTGACGAGTGCCACCTGCGCATGGGGTTTGTATTTTTATAGTAGTAAAAATGTTTCAATGATACCATAATAAATTTAGCGCATGATCAGTGACATCCTATTCCCGCTACTCCATTGGAGAAAGCCTCTGCCTTTGTTTTCTCGGTGAGCGCTTTTTGGCCTTCGAATTCCAAGATGTACAGGGTGACGTGGTGCCTCTCCATGACTGGCCATGCATTTATGTATTAACTAAGATTTTCTCAGTTGGCCCATACCATGTGTTAGAGGTTTGCCTTCTCTCTAGAAGATAAAATTTTACTTGTGCTGGAAAAGATGCCTGAGACATCGCACACAGTGTATGTCTGTAGCTTTCTTAAATTATACCTTTTGTTTTAGTCAGGTTTTTTGCAGGGGAGGGCACCTCATCCTCACTATTGTCGGATGCAATTGAAGTCTTTCAATCACCACTGCACACAAGTTCTGTGGGGCAAAAAGCAGTTCGCTGTTAAATTTTTTCTCTACATAAATTGAAGGCTGAGCATGAATCAAATTATGAGCACCAGAATATCGATGCATTTGGCTTTAGAGTAAGGTGAAATTTTAAAAATTGATTTTATGCTGCTGATTGGAATAAAGTAATGCCTGTGCCATGTACCACGGCCAATATTTAGCAACTGGTGTCTGTAAAGGGTAGAGACCCAGAATTTTGATGTGTGCCTATTTACTTGTAATAATGTGCAATAGTGTACTACCGTATTTACTCGCATAATGATCGCACTTTTTTTTTTTAAATACTGACGCAAATTTCGGGGTGCGATCATTACGCGGGGTAAATTTTCTACAAAAAATTTTTGAGCACCGAAAACGCAAACAAGTTGCAGGTCAGACGTCTTAGAACATATATCTCAATTACAACCAAAAATAAAAGCTGAGTAAGGCTTACCTTCACAATAAACACGCACATTAAGCATCACATGGAGTGCACAATGCCCATTTATATTTTTTCGTCAGTACTCTAATCAAAGTCTGAATCCTCGCCATCCTCGCTTTCACTGCTGCACGACTCATCGGAAACGGCAGTGTCGTCGCTGGGAGCATCTTCACAATCCCACAGGAAGTCATCTTCCGTTCCATCCAAAGCATTAGATATGCCTGTCTTCTTAAAACTCTTAGCCACTACCTCGTCGGGGATACTGCTCCGCGCTTCTGTGATCCACGAGCACAGCATCTCCACGGATGGCCTTCTAATCTTTCCGCTCGGCGGCAAATCATGCTGGCTCATCGCCATCCACTCAGCATAAAGTCGTTGAACGTTGTCCTTGAACGGTTTGTTCAAAGACACGTCGAGAGGCTGCAGCAGCGAAGTCAGGCCGCCAGGAATGACTGCAATGTCCGTGCGCAGCTCTTTCAGCTTGGCACGCACGCTGTCCACAAGGTGACCCCTAAAACTGTCCAAAACCAGAAGCGAGGAAAGCAGAAATGCTCCTGATGTTCTTCCCCAAACAGTCTTGATCCAGTCGACCATCAGGTCTGCAGTCATCCACCCTTTCATCTGTGCACGTATATGGATGCCACAGGGAAAGTTTCCCTTCGGAATAGTCTTCCGTTTGAAGATCACGTATGGTGGCAGCTTCCGCCCGTCGGCCGTCACAGCAAGCATGACTGTGCATCGCTGTTTTTCTGCGCCAGACGTCTTCACGAGGACGCTCCGAGCACCCTTCTCGTTCACAGTTGTATTCCGGGGCATGTCGAACGTCAGTGGAGTTTGATCGGTGTTTCCAATTTGCGACATGAGGTAACCGCATTTGTCGCGAAGCCTAGTGATGAAGTGATAGAAGTCTATAACTTTGCTTTCATACGCGGCTGGGAGCCGCTGGCACAACGACGTCCGCCGCCTCAGGGAAAGTCCATTCCGTCGCATAAAGCGAGTCGTCCAACCGGAGCTAGCACGGAAATCCTTTGCGGCGATTCCCAGATTCCTGGCAGTTGTGTGCGCCTGCGTCTGTATCATTTCTAATGACACTGCACAACCATCCTTGCGCAGGTCCCTCACGTATTCTAGGACCGCCTCCTCAACACGAGGGAACTTGCCCATTTTGGGTCCACGGAAAGCCCGCCGTGTCTTGTTCGTAGCCATCAGCTTCTCGCGCTGCTTCTTCCAATAGCGTATCCTCATTTCGTCCACGCCGAAATACCTACCAGCAGCGCGTTGCCATGCTCCAGTGCATAGTCGACAGCCTTGAGCTTGAACGCGGCGGTGTAACTGGCATACCGCCCCATGGTGAAATGGCGTAAACTCGCACAAAAACACAAAGCACACTACGACGCTGCCGAATTGCAAAATGGCGAACGCCGCAAAGCATGGAATCATGGAAACTCCAACGCTACTAGACTAGGTTGGGAACTCGTCGGAATGCATTCGCTGCGGGATGACTGCAGATCAACCACCAGGCGGCTCCATGTTCGGGGTGCGATCATTACGCGGGGAATTTAAAAAATGAACTTTTGACCTCAAAATTTAGGGGTGCAATCATTACGCGAGTGCGTTCATTATGCGAGTAGATACGGTAGTATTTACTCGCAAATTCACTTACACCAGCTAAAAAAATAATTGTTTTTTCTTGTGCAGTTTCGCATCTGTTTCAGCTGGCGAGCAGCAGCTGCAACATCACACATGTGCTTTGGTTCCATCAGTGATACGCACTGATATATCTCTGTTGCTTGTGTATTTTGGTCATTGAACTTTTGTTCAGCATTGCTTAAGGATTTGCACAAATTACAATAAGAGAAAGCTGCTATAAATGCTGCAGTTTTTATACCTCATGAAATTTCTTTTCATCGTTTAAGTCTGCATTTTTCGGCAGCTGAAACTAAAGTCAAAAGAGCATAGAAAGTAATCAATTTGAAATTATTTATTGTTCTTTTATCAATCGATGTGGCTAGTCATGTTCCGTAATATGCGGGATGATTGTACAGGAAGAATGTAATAAGAAAGTTTGGTTTTTTCATTCTCTTAAAGGGGGACACTACCCAAGAAACAAGTCATGAACTGCATTCTCTATTTCAGCTAAAAGTGCAGGGCTAGTGTATATAACTGCTGGGACCATCCACTGTCAACTTTAATCATTCTAGACTGAGCATGAAGGGCATTGTGCAACCTATGGCCTCTTCATTAGCAGCAATTTTACAGCTTGTTTTTTATTAAGAGTAGAAAAAGACAGACTGAGCACACATTTCTGTTGATTACCTAATTTTCATCCAGGAAGCTCACTACAGTACTAATATCAAGAAAATATAGTGGGTTTATTTTTCAAAGCTGCCAATTTAATGGAAAAAAAACAAATTTAGAAAGATGCACTCAAAAGTTGTAAATCAACCAAGTTTATTTCTCAAGCTCCAGTGCTCAATAAAACTGTCCGGCAATCTTTATTCTCCATCTGTACACTGCTCAGCAGCAGTTGCTTCAAGTCTAAAATTGTTGCTTTTTTGTTGTCACCTTTGAGCACTGGAGCAATCTTGCTCATGTCGTGACCTACAAAACTTCTTGCAGAATAAATTGGCAGAAGAAGGACGAATGCATTTTATGACAGGCTGTGCACACAAATATGAAAATTTAAATGAATAAGCTGTTCAGCGGCATGCATTGGATAATGGTTAGAATAATTTGGTTCCTGTCGGAAACAATTTTTATGCCGACCACATTATTGTACAACTACATATTAAATCAAATAATGATGAGAAGAATATAGTGTCAAATGAACACAAATTACATTTAGGCCTTCTAAAATACCATCAACATTATGGAAGGCTGATTCTCGTAAGCAAGTGTTTGTTAAACATTGCAATGTTACTTGTGTAATAGTAAAAATTCTATTGTCACAATTTAAAGATAGATATTGAAGAAAAGGATTTGCATTCATACATTTATAGCTGGCAAATACATTATCAAGACTATTCTCAGATGAACAAGTTGCACGAGGCTTGAATAATTCTAATTGTGGCTGCCTGGTGTGTATTTCTACTTTTAGTTCCAATCATCCTGCTTGACACCTTGCTTACATATTAGTCCTTTCCTATTCCAAATTGCAGGCAAAATTATTTAGGATATTCCTTTGGTACAGAGAGCTTTTTGGTGAAGATGAAAAACAAATGAAGGCAGTGAGCTCAATCAAGAACAGGCGCAACCTTCAGTGCCTTCTTTGCTGCCCCGGGTCACAGCAGAGTCAACTGACAGTGGGACTTTGGAATGCAATTCTCCGCAAGAAGCACCACAACCTAACCCCACAGCTGCAACGAGTGTCACTCGACAAAATTTCTGTATTATGAGGACAATGGGGTGAAGGCCCTTCTTCACGGCGGGCGGCCTTTTATACCAACATTATGTTCATTGAGTGACCCTGTATACTTATTGCAAACACATGATGGCAATTTGTATATAATGGCATGGCCGACCGACATTGGGCTGCAGTCGTGCGTAGCGAACGCAAGGCTCCAATTCGAATAAGAAAGGTTGCAGTGTAAAACAGGTATTGGGCTCTGATATGTTCAGCGCCTATTGCTGAAGAGAACGACGACAAGCATGTTCAACGCACGTGACGGGCAGGAAAGAAAACGACAACGAAGCTCGCTTCGACGCTCGTACGTGTGCTGACACGTCTCACGACTGATCGCAGAACTTTCTATTGACTGTTGACGACGTATCGCCCTGTTCAAGGTCTTCTACAACAAGTGGTGGAGGTGCCAGCAATCCCCTCAACCTGGAGCTTCGCAGCCAAGCTTTGCCTACCACTTCCGCGGTGCCTGAGACCGCCAGCCAACTGCCAACCCCATCGCCTGTCATCTGTCCCAGTGCAGCGTGTCAGTGCGACCCAGCCATCTTCAGCGGCACCGACGACATGGATGTAGAAGATTGGTTGGTGTCGTATGAACGCGTAAGTGCGTACAAGTGGGACGACACCGTGAAGCTCACAAACGTCATTTTCTATTTGAGCGACGTTGCCAATCTATGGTTTCGCAACCATGAGAGTGACATTTCTACCTGGACAGCTCTCAAGACGAGCCTGACCGAAGTTTTTGGCCGCCCGCTATACGTAAGCTTCGCGCCGAGCAACGCTTGCAAAGTCGGGCACAACTAACCGGCGAAAACTTTACCAGTTTCATAGATGTCGTAGACCTCTGCAAGCACGTAAACCCTACCATGAGCGAAGCCGAGAAGATCGGACTCATTATGCAAGGCATTGACGGTGACGCCTTCCATATGCTCGTCGCCAAAAACCCCCAAACTGTGTCCGACGTTATCAGCTTCTGCCAAAGCTTCGATGAGCTGCGCAAGAGGCGGCTTTCCACACGACGTGCTGGCCTTCAGCAGGCCACTCTTTCCAGCTTGGCTCTCTTCGGGGACGGTGCCCAGGACCAGCAGTCGCTAATTCAGCACATTCAACAGTTTGTTCGTGAGGAAGTCGCATGCCAGCTTTCCTTGTCCACCTTCACTTGCCCGCCAGCACCTGCGCCTCCGCTCACTCCCACTCTTCAGCGTGTCATACAAAAGCAGGTCGCTGAGGTTCTGCCTTCACCTCCTCAGCAGCCGTTGGTGGCGGCTTCTCTCACGTACGCTGATGTTTGGTGTGGCCACCACCCCCTGTCGCCCCTGTGTACACGGCCTCCCCTCCTATACGAGCCTCAGGGACGCCAGCAAAATGAGCAACCTACAATCCCCCCTTATCGTCCGGTTCTCCGCCGTCGACCACAGCCACACCCTTCCAACCCCTGGCGCACACAAGACAACCGACCTGTCTGCTACGCCTGTGGAGTCGCCGGCCATGTGGCTCGTTCGTGCCGCAATCGTGACCCTCGTCCCTACGACTATACACGTGAGCCCCACCGCTCGCCTTCTCCTGGCCGTCATTCCCGATCTCCGATGTTCCGCCGCCAATCAGCCGTTAACACGGAAAACTAACGGCCGCAGTTCCGGAGGCAAGAACTGCGTCATCAGGGACCAACTCAAGACCTGTTCACGTACCAGCCAACATTATTACCATATTCATGGAGGGAGTTCCTGTCAAAGCACTTGTAGACACTGGCGCAGCTGTTTCTGCTCTTAATTACGCCCTCTGTCGCAAACTCAAAAAGGTGATGACGCCGCTTCCTGCAATTTCTCCTCGCACAGCCAGCGCTCAGGACATTCGACCATTAGCCGCCTGCACCGCCCGCCTTGTCATCGACGACGTTCAATACACAATAGAATTCCTCGTCCTCGCCCGCTCATCACACGACGTTATCCTTGGTTGGTACTTCCTCTCCAATCATAACGCCATAATAGACTGCGCCCGCACTCAACTTGAGTTATCACCCCTCAGTGACACTTTTTTCGACACACCAGCTGCTGCTGCCGCTACCGTGCACGTCGCAGAGGACACCGACGTTCCGCCTTTCTCCTCAGTGCTTGTGCCTCTTTATTGTGCTGCTCTCTCCGACACCACTGTTATCTACACACCTTCGTTACGATGTGCTGACCAAAAATCCGTGTTGCTGCCCCATGCTGTGCTGACAATTTTTCGCAACTCAAGTGCTATTTCTGTTTGTAACCCGTGCCCCTGCCCTAACACTTTACTTCGTGGCCAGTCACAGGGCAGTGTTGCGTTGCTCGATTCCACGCCCGCCTATCCCTTTGGCGATACAATTTCCGGCCTTCACATCAGCGCCATAACACCTATTCCTGTCGCCACTCCATCATCCCTCGAAGTTTACCACCAGTCCATCGACGCTGGCCTGACACCCTTACGAGCCCAGCTTGTCGCCATCCTGCAACGTTTCGCGGCTTCTTTCGACTCCCAGCAACATTCGTTGGGGCGCACAACTACCGTTACTCACCATATTGATACCGGCACCCATTCCCCTTTGCGCCAGCGTCCATACCGTGTTTCAGCCGCCGAGCGCCGCATTATTAACGAACAGGTGACCGACATGCTCCAGCGCAACGTGATCCAACCGTCGCACAGCCCTTGGGCGTCTCCGGTCATCCTGGTCAAGAAAAAAAGACGGTTCCATCCGATTCTGTATAGATTACCGCCGACTGAACAAGATCACGCGAAAGGACGTTTATCCTCTCCCTTGTATCGACGACGCCCTTGACTGCCTGCAGGGAGGTGAGTTCTTTTCGTCAATAGACCTGCGTTCCGGCTACTGGCAGGTGCCGATGGCAGAGGCCGATCGCCCAATAACCGCTTTCGTCACACCCGATGGGCTCTATGAGTTTAATGTCATGCCATTCGGACTGTGCAATGCCCCTGCCACATTCGAACGCATGATGGACAACGTACTCAGAGGGCTCAAATGGCACACTTGCCTTTGTTACCTTGACGACGTTGTCATCTTTTCCCCAGATTTTCCATCTCACCTCCAGCGCTTTGAGACAGTTCTGCGATGCCTGACCGATGCTGGCCTCCAATTAAATTTAAAAAAGTGCCGTTTCGGAGCATGGCAGCTAACCATACTCGGACATGTCATCTCCAAGGATGGCGTTCTTCCCGATCCGGCAAAATTACGCGCTGTGGCAGAATTTCCCAAGCCAACTAATGTGAAAGAACTCCGCAGCTTCGTCGGCCTCTGCTCGTACTTCCGCCGCTTCGTTCGCAATTTCGCCACAATCATCAACCCTCTCACCAAGCTTCTGTCCAGCCACAATCTTTCAGCCTGGTCTCTGCACTGTGATGATGCCTTTGCGACACTCCGCCACCTTCTGACGACTCCGCCAATCCTGCGTCATTTCGACCCTTCTCCCACGGAAATCCACACTGATGCTAGCGGCGTCGGCCTCGGCGCAGTACTCGCTCAGCGGAAGTCTGGCTTTGATGAGTACGTTGTCGCTTACGCAAGTCAGACCATAACAAAAGCTGAAGCAAACTATTCCGTCACCGAGAAAGAGTGTCTCGCTATTCTCTGGGCAATAGCAAAATTTCGCCCCTACTTGTATGGCCGTTCTTTTGATGTCGTCACCGATCATCACTCCCTCTGCTGGCTGTCTTCTTTGAAAGGTTCTTCTGGTCGACTGGCCCGTTGGGCTCTACGGCTCCAAGAATACGGCATTAACGTCATCTATCGCTCTGGCCGTAAACATGCTGATGCTGTCACGTTCTCCCTTGCCGTCTGAAGCCACTCCTGCTAATCGGTTCTACATCCCACCAACATGCCCACCGATATGACTTCCGAGCAACGCAAAGACGCATGGATCGCTTCAATCCTGGATTTTTTATCTGGCCGCGCTTCACGACCTCCTTGCCGCGCTCTCCGTCGCCACTCTCACCATTTCGCCATCAGAGACGAGCTCCTCTACTGTAGGAATTACCTTCTGGATGGTAGAAAGTGGCTGCTTGTAATTCCGACCCATCTACGCTCCGTGATTTGCTCCCATTACCACGACGATCCCCAGTGTGCCCACGCCGGCTTATTGAAAACCTTCACTCGCCTGCGACAGCGGTACTACTGGCATGGGATGTACCGTTATGTTCGTGGGTTCGTCCAGTCCTGCCAAGAGTGTCAGCGCCGAAAACACCCACCTCGCCAACCTGCCGCTCCTCTGCAGCTGCTGACCTGCCCAGCTCAGCCCTTTGAGCGTGTTGGAATAGACCTGTACGGCCCGCTTCCTAGCACATCAACAGGCAGTCGCTAGATCATCGTTGCAATCGATCATCTCACACGCTACGCCGAAACGGTGCCTTTGACATCTGCTACAGCCCAAGACATTGCCTCCTTCATCCTCCATCACATAATTCTTCCCCACGGGGCTCCCAAAGAATTGCTGAGTGACAGAGGTCCCGCTTTCCTTTCTGAAGTTGTCGAAGCTGTTCTTAGAGAATGCAAAATCGTTCACTGTGCCACCTCCGCGTACCATCTGCAAACAAATGGAATGGTTGAGCGTTTTAACCGCACCATGGGCGACATGCTAGCAATGTATGTCGCTTCCGACCACTCCAACTGGGACCGCGTTCTTCCATTCGTCACATTCGCTTATAACTCTGCCACACAAGCAACCACCGATTTCTCGCCATACTTCCTCTTGTATGGTCGTGAGCCCTCATGTACCATGGACACCATTCTCCCTTACCGACCGGATTCTTCCGAATTCACGACTGTTTCACAAGCTGCAACTTATGCCGAAGAATGCTGCCAGCTTGCCCAGTCCTTCACTTCTCACGCCCAGCAACAGCAGAAAACCACCCGAGATCAATCTGCACTTCTTCCTACTTACCGTACAGACTCTTTTGGTCTGGCTATGGGTGCCTTCCTCCAGTCCCGGCCTTTCATCCAAACTTCTGAGCAAGTATCAGGGCCCCTACCGTATTGTCAAGCAAACATCCCCCGTCAACTACCTCATCGAACCCCTTACGCCATCCACTGACCGCCATCGCCGAAATCGTGAAATAGTGCACAGTAACCGCCTGAAACCTTACTACAATCCGGCCATCGTCACATCGCCATGAGCCGCCAGGATGGCGTCTTTTTGCCCGGGGGAAGTTGTAAAACAGGTATTGGGCTCTGATATGTTCAGCGCCTATTGCTGCAGAGAACGACGACAAGCATGTTCAACGCGCGTGACGGGCAGGAAAGAAAACGACAACGAAGCTCGCTTCGACGCATGTACGTGTGCTGACACGTTTCACGACTGATCGCAGAACGTTCTATTGACTGTTGACGACGTATCGCCTTGTTCAAGGTCTTCTACAACGGCAGTTTTTTTTCTCTTTTTAGTGTTAATTTCACTGCACTTCATGTTTTATGTTTTATTTTAAATTCCTTGCAAGGCGCTTGTTCTATTTTTCTTCATTGCTAAAGTGCACTAGTAAGATGAAAGTGGGATGAGTTGAATATGGTTCATTTGTTCATTTTGAAGGTGGCACAAAAAACAAGGACCAAGAGTGGAAGGACACACCTCGAGCGCTTTTTCACAATTAAATTTTTTATTGGAAAACACGGAATGAGTACCCATCTCACGAAACTAAAACAGAAGAAAACAAACATAATAGCATCAAGTACAGTTCAAGTGTAGGGAAAGATACAGTCGATGGGGGGCTTATTAACTAAGATAAGATGCAAAAGCAGAGCCTCATACTGACGAAAGCAAACAAGAGTTACCAAAAAAGGTTAAAGACGTGAGGGGAGAGATTAGTTCCATGTGTAGTCTAGATATGCCAGTTCTTTTTGTGCTAGAGCAATGGATGGTGCATTTATGCATGTACTTCCTTGTCTTGATATGTAAAAAGCCTCTGTGATTTCATGCTGAAGTCGTTCCTTATGAGATGGCAATATTTGTGCATCCTCATAAAGGGGCTTACATTTTTTCTTGTACACTGGCTTACACTCCGGTTCACAGCCAGGCTTGCAATCTTGACATCCCTGACAATGGTCAACCAAATGCGAGGACTTTGACCCTGATAGTGATTTTTCGTGTTCCTTTAGTCTAACATTTACATGCCCCATCTGACCTATGTAGATCTTTCCACAGGACACTGGTATACCACCCCGTTTTGCAAGGAATGATCCCTGAAGTATGGCATGCTTTAGATTTTTTCTTATTTATGTTTGGTCTCTTTTAATTTGCCATCATTCTGGTTCCTAAGCCGCACACTTTCTTAAGCTTGTTTGCAGCGGAAATGATCACCTTAACACCATAACGCTTGGCGGCGTTGCTAAGACTGTATGAAAGTCCATGCTTGTATGGCATTACTACCTTTTTCTTTTTTTCCTTATCGTCAGATGCCTCCTTTGGCGCATTATCTTTTACCCAGATCACATGTAAACCTGATTGTGCTGTCCGGGCACCTTCCACATGTTTCTAGAACTTCATATGTTACTGAGTTAGTTTAAGAAGAGAAAACAAAATCTGTGATACAATCCTATTCAAAAGATAGCATGCTAACAATAAAGTTGTTATCATAGATTGTCTGTGTGAAGAGTGGTCTGTTGCTCTTAGCCTTGTTGAAGTATGTCTCGTGCCTTAGAAGTACACTCAAAATGAACTAACAGCTAGGCCATTTTTTTTTCAAGTGGACACTGGATATTCACAAGAGTTCCTTCTTTTTGTTGTTGCCAAACCGTGCAGTACACAGTTGTGACTAAAAATTTTGGCTCGACTTGGGCTAATCAGTTTGTGAACAAGTGTTCATACTATATAGTACTATTGTGAAAGTTATTGATAAAGTTGTCAGATTGTCTGTGTTGAGAGTGGCTTGTTGCTATTAGCCATGTCGAAGTGGGCCTCTTGCCTTAGAAGTAGGTTGGAAATGAGCCAACAGCAAGGGTATCTATGTTTCAAAAGGAGCCACTGTATATCTACCAGAGTTCCTTCACTTTCTTGTTGGCATGCCAGGCATCACACACTTGTAACTTTAGAAATTATGGCCTGACTTGGATCAGTCAGTTTCTAAACAAGTGCTCACATGCTGCAGTAATATTGAGAAAGTTATTGTCTTGATATTCTGTGTTCAGAGTGGCTTGCTGCTGTAAGCTACATCAAAGTGTGCCCCATGACAGAGTAGGCTGCAAATGAGCCGACAGCAAGGGCATCTTTCTTTCAAGCAGCCGCTGGATGTCGACAAAAGTTCCTTAATTTTGTTGCTGGCAAACCGAGCATCACATGCTTGTAAAGATATTATGGCTTAATCAGTTTGCAAAATGGTTGCAAGAAAAAGTATGAAAAGGGATGGAACTCAGTCAGTTCGAGCCACGGCAAGATCTTCACCAGGCAGACAGACAGCATGCTGACTGTTCAGATACTAGCTGAAAATGACATCAAATAAAATCTTCTCAAGCCAGCCCCATGCCATTGATGTATCCAGCAGTACCGAGTAAATAGTGTATTAGCTTAGCTACCTACAAAAAAAACGGTAAAATGGAGTATCACGAACTGATACTGCCATCAAAACTCGACTTACATCAGACTTTTTTTCAATCCATCCTGCACATTAGTGCACGTTCAGCTGGCTGCAAGGATAAAATTGCTCTGCTTTTGAATCAGTTTTCATTAAAGTTTGGTGTAATACTAATGACTGAAACTTGGTACTAAAACAACTGCAAAATGCTAGAAAATGAAGAGTATGACAATTCATTTCTCAACCGTACAAGTAGGCGAGGTGGCAGTATTGGTATTCTTGTTGCAAGTAAAAAAAAAATATGAAATTCTTTCTGAATTCAGTGTGTTCACTGACGACTATGAAATTCTGATGCTGCCAAATAAAAGTGAAATAATTTCAGTTGTCTACTGCCCACCGCGAGGTAATGTCATGCGCTTCTTTCAGTTTTATGAAGCATTTCTCAACTTTGCTTCACAAAGTCTCCTCAAGTTGATCAACGGCGCCGACTTCAACAGAAACATTTTAGAAGGTAAATACAAGTGAAAGATTTCAAAGCGCAACTACTCTCTTGGTTTCTCAAATGTGATTGTTTCACCAACTCATATTACATGTTATGCACTTCGACACTTGACCTTTTGATAACAGACAACCATTTACAGTGCAGGTACAATTGCCTCTATATGTCAGTGATCATTGTCCGGCTTTTATGACACACTGCAGCAATCCAGTGGAAACTACTCAGCCAAACGTACCTTGTGTTACACAACACATCAGCAAAACAGTTTGGAATTGTTCAAACAAGCTATCATGTTCATACAAGCAACCTTGGAATTTACAAATTCCAAAGGTGACCCAAATGAAGTATATAATGAATTCATCAATATCTTTGTGGCTGTTTATGCTAAGCATTCTTCTTTCAAAAATATATAACGCTGTAAGAAGGTCAGAAAGCCATGAATAACAAAAGAGCATCTAAAAATGATTAAGTTAAAAAATAAATTCTATGAATCTTTCTTACGGACAATTTAGAAGTGACCCTTAAGAGATTAAACATTTTTGCAATACCCTAATTCTAAGCTGAGAAGTGCAAAATTGTCATACTCTCTAAGAACTGGAACTCCTATTTCAAGAGACAAACAGCCTAATTACTCCTGCAGATCTCACTCTACTCCTGCAGATCTCACGTCTACTCCTGCCATATGCGAGGAAGAGTGAAATGGCCTTTCACTGTTTCAAGAAAAAATGAGTAAAGTGAATGTTCTACTCCTGAAAATTTACATAGAGTTGAAACGTTATTTTCCTTCTGCAATAAAGAAAAATATAACTTTCCTCACCACATGATTCGATTGTAGCTCGGGAAGCACAAGTGTCCATATTGGACATTGAAACAGGCAGCCATGCACATTTTGTCTGCCTGTACAGGTATTATATAAGCTTCATCACACTTCGAAACAAGCATAAAACATATTCGACTGTATAGACGAATACAGCTCGAACATTCGATGGTTGCAGTGCTACTTTAGAAGTTGCAATTGGCCCCAAATTTGCAGCTCAATTTCCGAGTGGAAGCTGAATTGTCATAGATTTTCGTGCAGCTGAGGAGCAATTATAAGTTCATCACACGCAGAGAAAGAATTAGGCTCCATCTCCGTGGTTCTTCATAAAAAAAAAGGTGCATGCAAGTACAGGTACGTATACGTCGGGGTTCCAATTTATTTTTTGACTCATCGGACAGCACCGACGCTGTGTGTTGATGACACGTATACGTCGGGTTAGAATTAGTTCAGCATATCCGATCTATTTCACGCGAGGCTTTAGTATAGAAATTGCTATGTGCCACGAGTACGATGCGGTGTACGGAAAGCCAAGGTACAATTGTACAAGTGCGTCGCGCGGTTGGTATTTTCAGCCAGTGCTTTTCATGTATGCACACTGCCAGAAATGGGGAGATTGTTGTGCGATGAGTGTGTACTAGCTTCAATCTACGTCAAAAACAAACTGTCATAGTTCGTGCTGTGTGTGACGCACGCGAAACAGCACGTCTTATTTTAATATACAGGTCGCTTAGCCGTTTAACTGCAAATTTACTCCTGGCTGTTTTCATGTTGACATATTTTCAAAAGTCGGACGCGGCAAATCTTCCGCTCGCGTAAGCGCGGGGGTATGTTTGATCGGCTCAGTGAGTGAGTGAGTGAACTTTATTAACTGCAGTAGATCTTTTTCTTCGCCTCTTCAGCCGAGGCTGACGAGCGGTTGGCGCCCCCAATCCAGGGCACCACTGGCTTTCGCCAGTTTGCGAGCTGTTGTGACCAGGTAGAGCTGAGCCTCCGGGTCAGAGCTGGCCAGCAAAGCCTCCCACTGTCTTTCGTTTGGGTTTTCAATTTTTTGTAGTTGATGTGAGCTGCATTCCCATGTTATGTGGTACAGGGTAGGGGTCTTCTTTGCACCACGGGCACTCGTCTCTGAATGTCGTCGGATGCATCATGTGTAATATGTGTAAATTAATGAAGGCGCCCGTCTGTAGCCGCCTCAGATCTATGGCCTCCTCATTGCTGAGCTTTTTATGCGGCTCCGGATATACTTTCCGCAAGTCTCTGTAGTGTTATTGTAGTATTGTGGTGTAGTCAGGGTCAAGCGGAATCAGGTCCTCTGCCGCGAGACTGTTGGGTCGGTAGGTTGCATGTCCTCGGGCTACCCTGTCTGCGTACAAATTCGCCGTGATCCCTGCATGCCCCGGAATCCACACTAGTGTTTGAGTGTATTGTTTTGTTGGCTCGCTTGTGGAAGTAAGGATTTGGTGCGCTACCTTAGATAATTAACCCCGCTGAAAATTTCTGCACGCGGATTGAGAGTCCGACAGTATCGTCAGGCTCTCTCCCGTTTCTCTTCCAATTGCCTAATGGCCAGTGCGATAGCCACTTCCTCTGCCTCCGTGACCATACAGTTTTGGATCATCATCATCATCATCAGCCTGATTATACCCACTGCAGGGCGAAGGCCTCTCCCATATTTCTCCACTTAACCCGGTTCTGTGCAAGCTGCATCCACTTGACCCCTGCGAACTTCTTAATCTCATCCGCCCACCTAACTTTCTGCCGCCCCCTGCTACGCTTTCCTTCCCTTGGAATCCAGTTTGTTACCCTCAGCGACCATCGGTTATCCTCTCTTCGCACTACATGTCCTGCCCATGTCCATTTCTTCTTCTTAATTTCCACTAGAATGTCGGTAACTTGAGTTATTTCTCTGACCCACTCTGCACGCTTCCTATCTCTTAATGTTACCCCTACCATTTTTCGTTCCATAGCCCTCTGGGTTTGGATCGACAGTTTTGGATCGAGGCGCTATAACTACCTCCTGGCCTTCGCAGTCTGTGACCGTGGCTATCGCCCTCTTTGTGTTGGTTTTGTATAAGGCTGCGTCGGTGAACCTTGACGTGCCTTGTTGGCCGATTGTTTTTTCATAATACTCTGCCCTTGCCTGCCTCCCAGTCAAAAAAATTCAATGAGTCCAATTGGGAATTTCCCAATTGAAATGAATTGGTCAAAAACTAATTGTGTTTTTGCCAGCCATTGGCTCCCAATTGGAAATAATTGGTCACCCATGAAGACCAAATGGTTCACCTATAGAACGCAAATAGCATACCCATTGAGCCCTAATGGTTTCAACTCACATAGCTGAAAAAAATAAGAATGGATATGCAATTTCAATGTTTTCTTCCAGAAGTTAATTGGGGAGCCGACTTTCATAGAAGTGGAATGAAATTACAATTTTTTACAGAAATTATGAGAGACAATTAAGCGAGCATTACACGCACGGAACTAACACAGATTCAATGTATATATCCACAGGTTGCAGACTTACATAATCCATTCTTTGAACAGTGCTGCTGGGACCAGTGATACATCTTTGTTATTCAGAGTTAACTTATTTAATTATGCGTGCACGTACAGTGAACATGATATAATCAATAAGATTAAGCGGCATATACTTTTTATAACACATGTATGTATATCTGTGCACATCTCAGTCAAGGATATCACTTACTTGACTTTCCCAATTGGGAATGTTTGCTTAGGACCAATTAGAACCAATCCGAAGCCCAGTTCGAAGCCCAATTCGTTTCAAATGGGCGTCCCATTTGGGAGCGAAATCCCAATTGGGATAGAAGTAACCCATTGGGGTTCCCATTAGCCCAATGGGTTTATTCAATCCCAATTGGGATGCCCCGTTGGTTTCTTCAGTCCCGATTGGGACGCCCAATTGGTTTCTTAGTTCCCATTTGGGAATCACAAAACCAACTGGGCATCCCAACTGGAAGTGAAGAAACCAACTGGGCTTCCCAATTGGGAGTGAAGAAACCAGCTGGTTTGGACAGTACCCATTGGACAAACCATTTGGGATTGGCGGAACCAATTCAATCTGACTGGTCTTTGAATTGGAAACATTGATTTGTTTTAACTGAGTTCCTTCCCGGGTGTAGGCGGGGGTCCATGTTTCTTGGTATGGGCCGAACTCGGTACCAATTTCTGACTTCCCGCAATACCTCTGTTGTCTTGTTATAAGCCTGTAGGTGTGTGCTATATCCCAGTCTTTCCAACACACGCGTCTTCCCGTCCTCGTTTGTAGAAGTCTCTTTAGCTGTGACTTGATTTGGGCTTCTGCTAATTCTTGTATTGTATTGTGTAGACCCAGAGCTGCTAGCTTGTGGTTTGGTGTGTTCTTGGGGTGCTTGAGTGCGGTCTTGATCGCCATTTTGATGATGGCGTCCGCTCTGTCTTCCTCTCCTGTGGCCATATTGAAGTAGGGACGCTACTCTGCTAATAAAGAGGCTCCGGACAAGTTTGAGTGTGTCGGGCTCTTTCATTCCCATCCTTTTGCTGGTCACCCGTGCTATCATTCGGGCGACCTGCTGGATCGAGGTCTTGAGCAAATTAAGTGTGTGTTGACACCTCTGATTCGATTGGAGCCATATCCCCGGGATCCTCACGGTTGTCTTTTCGGGTACTGTCTCCCCTTGCAGCCGGATCTCAAGCTTGTGGCCTTGATCTGTGGGAGCAGAGCAGTTGCCCTTCCCTCGCCAGAATCTGATCAGTTCTGGTTTTCTTGATGAGCACTCCAAGCCCCTCTGTTTAGATATTCTTCGATGACAGATGCTGCTTCTTGCAATTTCGCTTCCTTCTCCCCGAGTGATCCTGTGGTCGTCCAGATGGTGACATCATCAGCAGCATGCTGTATGCCCTCCTCCTTCTCGAGGCGCCTGGCCAGGCTAATCATTGCCACGTTGAACAATGTGGGCGAAATGACTGCTCCTTGAGGTGTTCCTTTGTTGGGCGGGGAGATCTTTCCCAGGCACGAAGTTAAAGAAATGGGCCGCAAATTCTCTATTGCCAATTTTTTCCCGGGTTTCTGGATCATGATGACCACCGAGTGTTTCCACTGCACTGGCACCGTTCCTGCTTCCCAATGCTTGTTCATGAAATGCGCCAGTGCCTTGAATTGCTGTTGCTCATGTTCCGAATTATGCCATTAGTGATCTTGTCGTCACCAGCCGCTGTGTTTCGAGTGGCACTTGCTATTGCCGTCCGGACGTCTTCCTCCGTGATCGGCTCTTTTTCGGATTTGGGTCTCCTTTGTAATCTGCGTATGGATATGGATCCTCTAGCTCTACTCCGTAGCATTTGTCGTGGACGGCCTTGATCACATCTTAATTCCTTCGTGCCTGGGAACGTGTGTAGTAACCGCTCCAGCGACTTCTGCCCCTCTCGCTTGGTCTTGGTGGGGTCCATGATGGCTTTTACGATTCGCCATGTCTTGGAAGTGCTAAGCGTCCTCTGCAGAGTCGCAGAATTTGCCCCAGTTGGCTCTCATCAGTTGTTCAGCGTACTCCGCCGCCTTCTTTGTGATCTCCACGATCTTCATCCTAAGCTTTCGATTGTGCCTCTGTTTCTTCCATCTTCTTAACAGTCCTCTTCTCGCTTCCCACAGGTGGAGTAGATGGGCGTCTATTTCTGGTGTCTCATTTGTGCGGGTCAGTTCTTGCGTAAATCTCTGCTTGTTTTTCCGCAGCGCCCCGCACCAGCTATCAAGATCCTCAATCTCACCTTGGTCCTCCTGCGCTTCTCTGAACTTGTGCCAGTTGGTAATCCTGGCTGCGCCAACCTGACGCCTGATCTTGTAGGTGCGGATGGTCGTGCTCACTATATAGTGATCGCTGCCCAGATCGTTAAGCGTACGTGTTTATCCACTCAACATCGCCGCAGTTCTTGACCATCGTAAGGTCCGGGGTAGTGTCCTTGCTCACACTCCCAAGCAGAAAAAAAGTGTGGGGATTGAAACTGACCTAACGTTGGCCGATTTTTGGCAATCGACTACGGCGCGACCTTTTGGCCCGACGTGACCAACCACCTGCAGCACGTGGTCCGGCCATCTGCCAGCGTTACTGAATGGTCGGCAGCTCGTCTGCCCAAGCTATTTTGCTGACGAAAGACCGTACGTCGGCCGGTTGCTTCCCGACGCCGGTTAGTGGCTGGCAGCCGGCTCAAAACCACGGCATAGCGTCCGGCATCGCCCCTCGTGCAGGTATTCATGTCATGCATTTATTATATATCGTGGCCCATGCATATATAACGGGGTAGCACATACAAATGCATCAAGAAACGCAGTAGCTTTTCTGATGCCATGAAGAAACAAAAGCTGCAGTATTTGGTGAAAAATTAATCTGTCAACAGCGTTCAGAAAAAGCTCCCGATTTGCTTTTTAATAATCGTGGATATATGACTGACTATAGAACACGCGTGTGCCACATATGGAAGATGGGCTTGAGGCTTGGTCTCCTTCTTTTGGCAGCCTGTCGATCACTTGATGTCTGCGACTGGTCGGGTCTGCGGCTGGTTCCATCTTGGTCAGCTGCACAAAGACAAGTATTTTAATTAAATATTTCATTTTCGCCAAGACTTTTACATTGCAGGCAAATATAGGGTGGAAAGGTAGTATAAATAATGTCTGCTCACTGCCACCAACTGCACTATCACATCAATATATTTTATGCGCCTGGCTTTCATGCGACCCTACTGAAAACGCATAAGCGCAAAGCCGCAATAGGTAATCAGGATCCGTGAATCCGCGAAAAAGGCACGATCCATAGAGTTAATACAAAGACTCTAGAGGGAAAGCTGCCCGTTCAGCCAATGCATTCGAGGAGTGACCGCGTGATTGCCGCCATCATCACACTGTTTAATGGTTGCCAGATGAGTTTTACTTGCTAAATCAGGCGCATGAAGATGGTTTGAAGCTGGCAACGTATATCGTGGGAAGATGGCGGCGTGCAGTTAACTGGCGGCTACTGTGCTACTGTAAAGTAGGTGCTGTAAACAACGGCAGAATCGTCGCGTCTGGAGCATTTCTGGTGGTATGTTGCGTCGCGTACCTACTGTAACATCACATAGGTGTCCTGCCTCTTCTCAGTTGTTATCGTAAGGCCGGCTATCCCTGCGATTGTTACGCGCTTCGCATGCATTTCGTCTGCCGAGGACACATGCATCTCTGTGCCCGATCACCTGAAAACACGTCAGAAATTTGCTTTGGCGCAAGACGGCGACCACAGTATAATAAAAAAAAAAAACAGTGACGAACTCCACAGCAACGGCCCTTTTTGGTCTATCCGGGATGGCTATAGTGCTGCATACAGTAAATGTCAAAGGGTGCTCGTTTGCGTTTACTGTTGATTTGTCTTGTGTGCGTAGAAACAAAGACAGGAAGGTTTTTGTTCACGTACACTCCTTGCAGTCCATAGTTTCGACTCTCACGCATACCTATCCTTGTAGAAGGTATTATTATGAACACCTATTATAAAATTTGCAAATATAAAAATCGGCACGTCTACTCACACGTGAAGCGACATGCCGGATCCTTTTATAGCTGTTGCCTTGCATACAGCGCAGGAAGGCGCCATCGCGATGCATGAAAGAGCAAGCACCTGTTATAAACTTTTCGTTTCAAGTGTCTGACCTCGAGGCGCTCGAAAACTGAAATTTGAAACCGAAACTCAAAGGGCGTCTGCTACGTCTGCTCGCGAACATGGTTTTCAATCGTTCTACATCATTCCTTTACGATCAAGAAGGTGCCTGAAAGATCATATAATGTGCTTGAAACTTGAAAGCAATGCATAGAAATTTCCTACAGTTGTGTTATCTGCAGCGGTTTTGAAAACTTTTGTTCAAACCTTTATTCATTTTTGACGCAGTGAGCGCAAACTGTGCTGGCCACAATGACAAATTTGATAATGGCGACGACCAGTGGGAAGCTTGTTTCCCTGCCCAGCTTTCCCTCTAGAGTCTTTGTATTAACTCTATGGCACGATCACTTCGTTTTGCTGGAGTCATGATGTTGCAATTTGCAACCGCAGCGCCCTCAAACCTTATCTTCCCGAAGCGCGTTCTTGCATGCTAATGCTGCAATTTAATAATTCTAGCAAAACCAAGTGTTCGCGCTTGTCATAGAGCGCGTATGAGGGATTCCAACGCGGCAGAACAAACAGTTTCCGCGATATTTACATGAAACTTACAATAAGTTTATTCCGTAGAATACAGCTTAATTTTCTCAAACTAGATGGAACTTTTACAGCAAACGCGACCGGATATTTAACGATAAGTCATCTGATTTATTTAGGTTATTTAACAACCAAGCATTATTTAAAAAATTGTCTTATCAGCCAAGACGACTATTTAGACAGCCCAACTCGTAGAAGCTTATAGAACTCGTTGTAAATGTTTAAAGCTTGAAACAAGTTAGCTGAACACCTCACGAGCATGTGAGCAGCAGGAAATAATCCGCACGATGAAAATACAACTGCTTGCCCAGAAAGCAAGCGCACAGAGCAAAATCAATGTGAAACGGCTCAGATCTGTGTGCATCACATATATAATTCCAAAATCCACAAAATGAACGCGCTGGCTCTTTTACCTTGCCAGCATACCGCATCACTCAATCATCAATTTTCACGTATAGACATCATTACAGCAGCAAAAAAAAAAAATAATAAACACAGCATAAGTCTTGTACTCAGTCCTGGCACGAGCTGCTTGGCAGCAGCGATGATGCTTGTACAGCTTCTGATCGCTCCTATGGCGAGGGGTGCTGCAATATTTATATCAGTGATAGCATTTCACATTTAACTGGGTTGCATGCGTCCCATCGATGTGAGTCGGATATTCGAATTTTCCGAACAAAATCAGTGCTAATACCGGTCCGGCAAGTGCACCGCCATAAAGAAGTGAAAGGCCAGCGTTTTAGCGTAAAGGAGACCAAGGACTTTGGGCTTCGGCGAAACGAGCTTCCACTGTCGCAGCCAGTTTCCAGATCAGCTGATATCGCCTCCCAGCACGATCACCGCAATTAAGGCGCGCACACCAATTACAAAATATGCATTTGCAGTAACATGATGCGCATCAGTCTAAAAAGTACATAATTATTTGCAGCACATTATCGTATGGAAGAAAATTAGCACTAATTTGACTTACCTGATCTGTTTACATGTCAGTGCATGCACTTCGATATGAAGAAGTGAAAGACGGGCGTTTTGGTGCAGAGGAGATCGGACCTCGGACTGCAGCGAAAAGAGCTAATTCCACCGCCGCAGCATCGTTTCCAAGTCGGCTCAGCCCGTCTTCCTGTGCAATCAGAGTGAAATGCGCACACATCGATTATAAAAAAAATGTACGTAGTAACAAGATGCGCATATATATACGCGCTTCAGAAACAGTTGCAGTATATTGTCGTATCGAACAAAATCTGTGCTAATTGGACTTACCTGATCGGTATAGTGAGTGTCCCTCCATATTAAAAGGCGAGCGTTTTGTGGCAGGAGATACCCAAGGACCCAGACTGCAGCATATAAAGGAAAGAAGCCAACAGTCGGCTAGGCCAAGGAAAGCTTGGGGATGGTACTTTGTCTTTTTTTTAAATGTTTACTTGGATAATCATAGAAATTAGTAATGTAATCTGTTTAGGGGAAAGATAATTAAACACAAAGTAGAAGAAAAAACGTGCCGATGGTGGGAACCAAACCCACGACCTCCGAATATTTATTTATTTATTTCAAAATACTGCAGGCCAATATTTTGGCCCAGGCAGGAGTGGATATACAAGGCATTAACAACAAATAAAAATAAAAATCAAAACACGGGATTAGAGTAAATGAACAAGTCAAAATACAACACTGTATCATTCAAAAAAAATATAACTCAAGAGCTTTATTGAAATTGGAAGACTGGAGAATGGCCTCAGGAAGACAGTTCCAGTCGGAAATGGTCCGTGGAAAAAAGCTGTGCTTGAAAGAGTCAGTCCTAGCAAAAATGGGTTCGAGCAGGTTACTTTTTGAATGATGTGTCCTGCGCGACAATTGTTTAAGGAGGTATGTTTAATTTGTGTGTTAAGAGGTTGTGCATAAACAATAAACGGGACATTTTTCTGCGTAGTTCAAGTAGTGGAATATGATTAGCTTTCATTAGTGTAGTAGGTGAGTCTGACCTCTTGTATTTACTGTAAATGAACCTAACCGCTTTCCTTTGCACCATCTCTATTTTATGTATGTCTTTTTTTAAATAAGGATCCCATAAAACTGAAGCATACTCTAATTTAGACCTAATAAATGATGTGTATGCAAGAAGTTTGAGTTTACTTGGAGCATCATTAAGTTTCCGCCTCAAGTAGCACAGCTTGGAAAATGCGGAGGAACAAATGTCGGAAATATGAGAAGACCAAGTTAAATCATGAGTTAAGGTTACCCCTAAATATTTATAATGTGTAGTCTCCTCAATTAAATGATTAAGCAGGCTGTACGAGAAATGACTGATATGTTTTTTACGTGAAATTCGCAATAGGACTGTTTTGTCGAGGTTTAATTTCATGTCCCATTTAAGACACCATTGGTGACAGCTAATAGCGAATTTTGCAAGGTGTAGTGATCGTTGGGCTCATTTATGGTCTTAAAAAGTATGCAGTCATCTGCAAAAAGCCTTAAAGAGACATTATCAGGAAGAGAAACAGACAGATCATTAATATAAATTATGAAAAGCAGCGGCCCTAACACGCTCCCTTGGGGTACACCTGATGTGACTGGAAGCTCGTTTGATTTGAAACCATTAACCTCTACGTATTGTTTCCTGTTTGTAAGATAAGCATTAATCCAATTAACAAGGTAGTTAGGGACGCCAATACTTACTAATTTATAAATGAGTTTACTATGGGAAACTGTGTCAAAGGCCTTGCAGAAGTCTAAAATGAGGACATCAATCTGCCCAGATTTATCGAGAACTACTTGAAATTCATTAACTGTAGTTACCAACTGCGTGACAGTGGACATACCCTTTCTGAAGCCGTGTTGCAAGGAGGATAAAATGTTATTTTCAGCTAGAAAGGAGTTAAGATAACCAGAGACTATGTGTTCTAATAACTTGCAACAAGAAGAAGTGATAGAAATTGGACGGTAATTAGAAATGGTTAGCTTATCGCCTTTCTTATGAATTGGAACAACACGGGCCATTCTCCAGTCTTCCGGCACTTCACCAGAAAGTAAAGAAACTTGAAAGATTTTTGCTAAAAACTCGGATAATTGCGCCGCAAAACGTTTAAGAAACACATTTGAGAGCCCATCAGGGCCCGCAGATTTTTTATCGCAGAGTTTACGCAGCATAGACAGAACACCATTTACAGAAATATTTGGTATGTTACCTTGGTCTTCAATTCGAACTCTAGCTGTGGTTGCCGTCACCGTCAGAAACACGCTTTGAAAGTACTGGTTAAAACCTTGTGCTATTTTCGTGCAGTCGGTGACAATGTCATTATCAATGCGAACCTTACTCAACTGCTCAACCTTTCGATCTAGAAAATTCCAAAATTTCTGGGGGTCGCTTCTGATGAATTCTGGGAGCGTCGTATTGAAATAATGAGACCTCGCTAGTTTTAATTTTGAGGCAAGTTTCTGTTTCAAAACTTGGAAGTGCTGTAAGGAAGCTGTTTTTTTCTTCCTACATCGCTTCACTTTGCGCTTGATTTGAACAATTTCACGAGTTACCCAAGGATTGTGACGGTGAGTGCGAACCTTTCTAAGCGGAACGAAATGTTCAGTACAGTACTGCACTGCATTCTTGAAATGCAGCCATAAGCTATGAACGTCATTCCCGCCACAGCTGTTCAACAGTGATTGTAAGGCGTCGATAACTGCATTATCATCAGCACGGGCGTAGTCCTTTATCAATTTAACTGGACGCATCCCGGAAGCAGTAGGCGAAGTACAAGAAAACTGTAATAGACGATGATCAGAGATTCCCGGTTCAACATCGAGCACTCCATCAAAAAAGGTTTCGCTAACAAAGAATAGGTCAAGAACAGATGACTCTCTGGTGTATTCACGAACAGCTTGCTTAAGGTTTAATGAGAACATAATATCTAAAATAACATCACATGAGGCACATATGCCATACGACGGTTTGTCCCAGTCGATGGCAGGGAGGTTGAAATCACCGGTAAGCATTAAATTCCGACTCTGGTAATGCATCAAACGATCGAAAAGACTAGACATAAAATCATCCGTAGCATCAGGTGGGCGATACACAGCACAAAGGTAAAAGGTGAAGCCATGTGTTATCAGGCGCAAAAACAAGCTTTCATGCTGATCAATTTGATCAAGGAGCGTTACGTTCACTTCACGCTTGGCAATCACAGCAACCCCTCCACCACGTGAACCGCGATCACGTCTGTATATGACGTAGCCCGGAGGCACAATTTCTTCGTCAAAAATACCACTGTGCAACCACGTCTCGGTTATAACCAGTAGATGGGGATCATATGAAAAGAGCAGTACCTCAAGCCTATCTAATTTATTCACAATGCTCCTGGCGTTCAAAGATATGACACGTAATTGGCTATGTTCAGGTGGACGTTTCGCCTGACTACCAAGGGAATTTCTAACGGTATTCTCTATACATGACGGTATCTTTTTAGTTTGATGATGAGTACTAAGGGCGTTGAAAGACGACCGAGCTGAACTGGCAGCTTGTCAAGTAGAAGCATGAGCACATTTCCTTCGCGGACGCCCGGCACTTTTCATCAATTCAGGGGTTGCTGCTGCATCACTCTGAGAGCTATGACCAATATCATGTGAACCGGCACGACTTACTTTATACCTTCGGTTTTTCTTTTCATCCCAAGCATACACCACTTGATTGACAACTAATTTGTCATACTTGAGGTACACTTTATCTTCAGGCTTCTTAACATCCTTAACAGTAGCCCATAGTAGCTTTCTCGTTTTCCGTAGCCTAGGCGAGAAGTCCTCTGAAATGGACGTTTGGGAACCCTTCAATTTTGAAGCATTCCGGAGAACCTCTTCTTTTTCAGCGAAATCAAAGAACCTCATAATCACGGGACGTTTTTTATCTTCAGCTTTCTTTCCCAAGCGGTGTATCCTCTCCAAACTGCTTACTTTGATTTCAAGTTTACCTTCAAAGATTTCGGTTAGAACATGCTTCCTAAGGTCATCTACTGTTTCTGTTTCTGACTCTTCAATGCCATAAATGAGTAGATTGTTTCGACGAGAGTAGTTCTCAAGATAGTCCACCTTTGTTCTTAGCGAAACTATGTCCCTGTTCAATTCTGCCAACGAGTGCTCACAGGCTTCAACCCTTTGAGCTGTTTGTGATAGTACTTCCAGTTTGCTTTCAATTGAAGCAAGTCTCTGATTTGTCTCTGATGTATGTAGGTCAAGTTTTGCTCCTAGAGATTGTAGTTCACATGAAGAAACCTTTTGATTCTCGATAATTTCATCGAGCTTTTTTGCTACCTCTGGGCCTGGATTGAGCTCAACGTCCCCGCTAAGCAAAAGTGCAAGCAAACAAAATGAGTCAAAACACTCTGCAACTGTTTCAAGCAAAATGCCTGGGCAAGGCAGCACGACCAAACAAAGAGAATCACTTTTAAATTCATTGGAGTAGCGATATCTACTGACCTGCATAAAAAAGACGAAAGGATTTAGCTGCGACTGCATCCCACGGGTGCTGCCTTGCCCACTGGCAAAGAAAACCTCAGGGGCGGTTCCCGAAGGATCTGATGATGTCGATGTTCCTTGGGATAGCCAGTGCGGACGTCGAAAAAGTTCCGGACAACGGCCGTCGCTGTCATTAAAAAAGCCGGCGTTGGCGGGGAAAAGCACTGTCACTGGCACATGCCGATATCGGTCATTCCAAGAAGCAGCACACTCGCCGCCGACGAGCTGAACAGAAACAGGGTCGATGCACGAGGCAAAGACCTGCATAAAAAAGACGAAAGGATTTAGCTGCGACTGCATCCCACGGGTGCTGCCTTGCCCACTGGCAAAGAAAACCTCAGGGGCGGTTCCCGAAGGATCTGATGATGTCGATGTTCCTTGGGATAGCCAGTGCGGACGTCGAAAAAGTTCCGGACAACGGCCGTCGCTGTCATTAAAAAAGCCGGCGTTGGCGGGGAAAAGCACTGTCACTGGCACATGCCGATATCGTTCATTCCAAGAAGCAGCACACTCGCCGCCGACGAGCTGAACAGAAACAGGGTCGATGCACGAGGCAAAGACCTGCATAAAAAAGACGAAAGGATTTAGCTGCGACTGCATCCCACGGGTGCTGCCTTGCCCACTCGCGTCCGGTGCTCTTCCAACTGAGCTACATCGGCCGCTGTCCCCCCTGCTACTTTCTTGGTTATTTATGTTGTCTGTATACGAACCTTGAGAGTGTTCACCAGCGCCACCCTCAACCATAGCGGCGGACGTGGAACGTCCTTTGTTACCGCCACCGTGATCAAGAGCGAGGGCGAAAGCTGTGCTAGAACACTCTCATGCTACCTATGGCCTCAAGACTGCCGGAACTAAGACCCCCGTAAGCTACAAGCAGATCAATTAAGGGGAAATGAGGGTGCTCGTTATAATATATAAAGGAAAGAAGCCAACAGTCGGCGAGGCCAAGGAAAGCGTTGGGGATGGTACTTTGTCTTTTTCTTTTCTTTAATGTTTACTTGGATAATCACAGAAATCAGCAATGTAATCTGTTTAGGGGAAATATAATTAAACACAAAGTAGAAGAAAAAAACAACGTGCCGATGGTGGGAACCAAACCCACAACCTCCGAATATCGCGTCCGGTGCTCTTCCAACTGGGCTACATCGGCCGCTGTCCCCCCCTGCTACTTTCTTGGGTATTTATGTTGTCTGTATACGAACCTTGAGAGTGTTCACCAGCGCCACCCTCAACCATAGCGGCGGACGTGGAACGTTCTTTGTTACCGCCAGCGTCACGTAGAACGTGATCAAGAGCGAGGGCGAAAGCTGTGCTACAACCCTCTTATGCTACCTATGGCCTCAAGACTGCCAGAACCGAGACCCCCGTAAGCTACAAGCAGATCAATTAAGGGGAAATGAGGGTGCTCGTTATAATACATGAAGGAAAGAAGCCAACAGTCGGCGAGGCCAAGGAAAGCGTTGGGGATGGTACTTTGTCTTTTTTTTATGTTTACTTGGATCCCTTGTTCTTGATCACGTTTTACGTGACGCTGGCGGTAACAAAGGACGTTCCACGTCCGCCACTATGGTTGAGGGTGGCGCTAGTGAACACTCTCAAGGTTCGTATACAGACAACATAAATACCCAAGAAAGTAGCAGGGGTGACAGCAGCCGATGTAGCTCAGTTGAAAGAGCACCGGGCGCGATGTTCGGAGGTCGTGGGTTCGGTTCCCACCATCGGCACGTTGTTTTTTTTTCTGCTTTGTGTTTAATTATCTTCCCCTAAACAGATTACATTACTGATTTCTGTGATTATCCAAGCAAACATTAAAAAAAAGACAAGGTACCATCCCCAACGCTTTCCTTGGCCTCGCCGACTGTTGGCTTCTTTCCTTCATATATTATAACGAGCACCCTCATTTCCCCTAATTGATCTGCTTATATATATATATATATAAAAGTAAGATGCAAGAAGTATATAACAAGACGAACATATGCTCCAAAACAATTCATTACAATGTTCAGTATATTATCGAACCGAGCAAAAAGCTCCTCTGATCAAGACCGAAAGATCATACTTACGCATGTTTTGGTGAACTTCGGCACGAAGAATCTGTACAGAGCGGCTCCAATCATCAGCTGCATATATGGGCTGTTCTTTTCAAACGCTGACTGCTGCAGGAGGTTGAGACAGATTGAATTTGCGCGAAATAAAAGCGGACGATAAAATTAGGCAGTAGGCATCGCGCCCACACGGAGGCTGGCCGTCGACTGAGTGGCGCCGCGCATCTTAGCTCGCGCGGGATGTGTTTTCCCGCCATTTGGACACGTGACCTCAAGAAGGGAGGAGGAGGGGGGGGGGAGAGAAGCTGCAAAAGCAGCGAGAATCTCCCTGTGTGCGGTGCATGCAATTCTTTTTTTTTTTTTTGTTGTTGTTGTTGTTTTCGCCGCTATTTCTCTCTGCTTCGGCATTCCTGTCGCCCCCGCGGTAGGGTGTCTCGATGCCTTTCGCCTCCCCGTGGTTCTTTCCGCTTTGCCGCAGGGAGAAGAGATGGACCGATGGGCGGCAGCGGGTCCTGAGCAGCGAGAAGCAGTTTTCTTTCTTATTCACAGCCCCTTCCCCCCCCCCCCCCTCTTTCGTCGTTCAAGAAGCGTCGAGGTCGTTTCTTTTCTTTTCTTTTTTCTACGGCTTCTGTAGAGCCCTCGTCTTAATACCAGCGGCTGTAGTTTTTTGCATGAAAAAATATGGCTTTTAGTGAATGCATGTAATGTTCTTTTAACCGAATATCTTCCACACCAACCAAGTGTGGGGCAGTAGAACACCTGCAGCTTCATTTAGCCAAAATAGCAAGACCTAGCTACGTATATAGTGTTCAGCAACTTTATCGGAACCGTCTTGGAAAATGTTTCCACCGGTCAAGGTGGGAAAATTTTCCAAGACGGTTAAGTTGCAGAACACTGTATATTATGAGTGCTTTTGCAGAGATTACATAGTCCATGCGGATTTATACTTCCCAAAGCAGTACGTGGGTTATTTAGAGCCCCTCGGGCTGTCATATTATTCGCAAACCACATTTCCGTTTTCGCGTTTGGTTTTCATCATAATGCGGCTTCTGCAGCTCGACTAAAGCCTGTAACCTCGAGCTCAAGCTGGCAAATACCAATTGAACCACATAGTAACTGCTGCAAGTTTCTGACAAAAATATATTTTCTCCATTTGTTCTAGGGATGCATGAAAAGCAGTAGAAGGTCGCAGGGCAAAGTGCACCGGATCCTGATGAAAGCTCATAAAAGCTCACCGTTTCTTTTCTTGACCCCGTACGTAAGGTAAACTCATGGAGGCTGCGAAACGAATTTAAGGGCGTTTAGGATTACTAGGTTTCGAGGGCACTGGCAAAAGTAATTGACGGTTAACATATAAACCTTAAAGGCACGTGATCTCTTCGGTTTACCGAGGGTTTGCTTAGGGTTATGTTATAGGTTAACTTTATGATGAGGTTGTTATAATGTAGAGGTTACCATTTAACCGTAAAAAATGAACAATTACATTCGTAGGTTCAAAGCAGTATACCGCGCAAATCTTAGGCACTTAATACTAAGTATGCTTCAAACAGACAATCAGTGCCTACCAGTTCACAAATTCAAGCATAAGTTCATGACAACTCGCGATCAACTACAGTGTACCATACCCGCCGCGGCTAAATTAGCGCGCTGTTAAGGGAGTATAGACAGCATTTTTTGAAGCGTCGCAAGGAATACGATTGCTTTCCTGGTTATGCAGAGATGCTCCCCAAGCAATCCCAGCCTCGCACGTTTCCGCGAAGATATTTTAATCTGATTTTAAAAACAAGCCAGGCAAGTACTCCGTTTTTCAAAACCCATTGGCATCAACATCTCTGTGACGAAAACGTGTACATAGGTAAACAACATGACGTCATTAAACAACTCTGACATGGAGTCGGCAAAGCAAATAGCAGTGACGACACATGGCCGGATTCGAACAGCGCCGCCGCCGCTTCCGGCCGTGCCTTGAGAAAGAACTCCGCTTCTGCTCGCTTTACTCGATGGCTTCTTCGTTGGTGCATGTTACAATTACCTCACCGGTATACGTATGGAGACTGCCTGCTAAACTCAGGACCCAACAGCATGCCTGCGCAAGTGTAGGGCTTACGGCAACGGTGCCTGTCGATGGCGCGCAGGGAACATACTGCGCCGCTCCCCGCCTACCCTAGACGTCGCTAGCCCTAGCTGGTTTCACATCGAAGCGCTAGCGAAAGGCGCTTCCCCACACGGCATTTGATGTCCGACGGACGACCGTCGGTACGCCCGCTTCGGACGTTCGGACTTCCGTCGGTCGTCCGGTTTTTGTCCCGAAGTCACCTTTCGGACGTCCTACGGACCATCCGATGCAAGACCGCAGAACATGTACAGTTAATTCAGCGGACGTCCGAGCGCGGACAAATGGACTATTCTTGGACGTTCCATAGTAGTATGCATACCTAGCAAATCCGCGTGGTTTTTACATGCATTTGTTATAAAACGGTGGCAGGCCACTATTTTTATTAAAAGAACTAGTCGTAAGTGAAATGAAGGTTTTATTTCACGATATGTACATACATCAAGAAGAACGTCTTAGTCAGATGTGCTCTTGCGGGTTGAGCTGACCTTTCCGATGAATGCCTCGGCCACGATTTCGCGACAGCCTCAGAGGTGTCCCTTGAGTCCGAGTGTAGGCTCCACACTGCAGCTAGAAAAAATGCAGTTCAAAATACCACAATGAGAACTCGAAATTGTTTGGTCGCGCAAAACATTTGCACAGCGAATGACAATCATGGGATGAGATTACTACTACTACTATCTAAAAAGATAAAAGCAGTGCCTCTGGGAGCAAACAGTAGGAACGTATGCGATTTTACCAGAGCTGCGTTCTAACTGTTGCAACTTGTAACGCTAAACGCGATTCGTAACATCTTTCGATCGGTTAATCCGCTCGCTTATACGGCTGTTATTTGCCAGATAGTACATAACTGTATCGTTTTTAATATCAGTTTCGGCAATTTACTTGCCTGATACGATTAGAATCAAGCTGAAACATGTGTCTGCAGCATCGGTGGTCGGCCACCCAGATAACGAGGCTTGGCTGCTTATGGGTCGCCGCGGCAACGATGCTGCAGAAGGATTTCGAATGATTTGTGGTCGAATCAGGCAAGTACATAATCTAAACTGGTATTAAAAAAGACAGACGGTTGTATGCTATACGTGTGCCGAATTTCAGCGTGAATAAGCGAGCGGTTTAACCGACAGAAGCATTTTGCGGTCCGTGTTGACCGTTGGAACACTCGTACCAAATGAACCACTCCCAAAACCAAAATTTGCGCTGATAATTACTAGACAGATTGAAGAGCGTTGAAATAACTGTATTGTTCATGGGCAACACTAGGTGCTCTTAGTTAAGTGTTGTCAATACCCATCAACAGATGGCGCTAAGACTATATAAACTGCTGCACACTTGAATAAAGACAGTCTCGTGTGGCATGAGCTGAGTGATCTATTCCCGCGGTCGTGCGCCGGCCAACACGACAACCTGGCGACGAGGATGAGATACCACGCAAGGATGTCTTCAGCCGCGCTTTCGCCGCCGCCGCCTTTTCTCGCCACCCCGGGCACTCTTGCCATACCATGGCACCGCTGGATACGCCTATTCGAAAATATTCTTCTCGCGTCCGAAGCTGCCGAGCTGCCTGCAACCCGCCGTCGAGCTCTGTTGCTGCACTGCTTGGGACCAGAAGGACAACGCATTTTCGATGTGCTTCCACCGCCAGTGACGCCCCAGTTGCCGCCGTCCAAGCAAGTGACCTCCGGAACAACTGCAACCGCCGAAGACGCCGTAGCGACGCGTCTCCCGGACGAATACGACGTGGCCCGCGACACTCTGGCACGACATTTCGCCGAGACGCACAACGTTCGACTAGAACGCCACCAATTCCGTGAATGCCGTCAGTTACACGGTGAGTCCATATCCGACTTTGTACTCGCACTTCGAGAACTGGCAGCGTCTTGCAATTTCGGAAATCAAGCCAACGAAAACATGTGCGAGCAGTTCATTACTGGAGTCGCATCTCCACAGTTAAGAGAACGCCTGCTCTTAGAAGGCGACGCGCTCGCGTTCGACCGTGCCGTTGAAATTGCGCTACTTCGTGAGCGAGCTCAACTCGAGTCTGAAGCTTTCGCTAACCCCGTTCAATGCATCGTACAGCAGCAGCCACGCCGGCATAACGCAGTCGGATGGAACGCGCAAGATAACCGGCGTTTCAGCAATAACGACGGACGCTCCGGTAACCAGAACAGGCCCAGTTTATCACGCGTTCGTTCTTCTGACCAGCATACTTCAGACACGGACGCCGCCTTTGTTACGTTCAGCGGAAGCCGGGAAAAATGCGGTAATTGCGGTGCTACTGGTTGCAATCCGTCAGTTTGTCCCGCTCGCGGTAAAACCTGCTTCGCATGCGGCCGCCGTGGCCACTTCATGCAAGTCTGCCGTAATCCCCGCAGCGCACAAGGACGACGCCCAGCTCAGGTCCGCGAAGTGGTACCTGAACAAGATGCACCAGGACTCGTAAGCATTCTCACTGTTCACGGAAACAAGAGCATTGGTGTTTACATTGACGTGACAGTCGCGCCAATCACTTCCAGTTCGCAACCGCGCGCTGTGAATTTTTTAGTCGACACTGGATCAGCTGTGTCAATTATGGGAGAGGAAGAATTTCAAAGCATGTTCGAAAACAAAATACCCTTGACTAGCTCAAAACTTACGTTGCTGGACTTCCAACGCAGGAAGATTCCTGTACTGGGCCAGTTTAGGGCTAGCGTGTCTTTCAAGAAAAAAACAGCTGTGATAACAATTCATGTCACACCCGGGCGGACTTCCCTTCTTGGTCTGGACGCTGTGCAAGCTTTAGGACTTTGTATTCTGGGCACGCAGCTACGTTGCCTCCACATGGCTGCCAAAGAAGGTTCAGAACCTATCAGCAATGAGATGGCAGGCCCTCCAAAATTCGGTATGCCAGCTCTGTTATGGTCAAAGTTTTATCATATATGTTCTCACCAGGCCTTGGACTGGCCAAGGGCGTTCAACACGAAGTCAAAATGAAGTCTTCTGTCCCTCCAGTTGTGCAAAAGCTCAGACGTTTGCCACTTTCTCTGCGCAAACCTGTTAGCGACAAGCTTGAGCGCCTTCTTTCTGACGATGTCATCGAAAGGGTTAATGCCTCTGAGTGGGTCTCTCCTATCGTTGTAGTCCGCAAGAAAGACGGCATCATCCGCCTTTGCGTTGACTTGAGGGAGACAAACAAAGCTATTGTTGTCGACAGCTTTCCGCTGCCTCATATGGAAGAGCTATTACACTCGCTGAATGGAGCACGCTACTTCTCGAAGCTCGATTTGGCCTCTGCCTATCATCAAGTCTTACTTCACCCCAACAGCAGAGACCTCACTGCATTTTTTACGCACGATGGCCTTTTTCGTTTTAAAAGGGTGTGCTTCGGACTAGTATCGGCTCCAGCTGCGTTTCAGAAACTCATGACGACGGTCCTGCAAGGATGCAAAGGTGTCCTCTGCTATCTAGACGATATCATCGTTTTTGGCAGAACTGAGGCACAACACTTGAGGAACCTGGAGCAAGTTCTCCAGCGTATATCCGAAGCTGAAATGAAACTTAATGAAAAGTGCATCTTTAATGCATCGGAGCTACCGTTCCTTGGGCATCGAATCAGTGCGGAGGGAATAACACCCCTACAAGATAAAGTAGACGCAATCGTCCACGCTGCCACCCCCACAGATGCAGGCATGCTGCGTTCGTTCTTGGGTCTGATAGAGTACTATGCCAAGTTTATCCCTCACCTGGCTGAAGAAGTAGAACCTATGCGTAGGCTACTTCGCAAGAACATTCGTTTTGAATGGGATGACGCTGCCGAAAAGAGTTTTAAGAAAATAAAGAAGCTTCTTGCCTCACACAAAGTTCTGCGAATGTTCGACCCGACGCTCCCAGTTATTGTGGCTACAGATGCGTCTGCGTATGGCTTGGGGGCAGTACTACAGCAAGCTGACGGCCCACATGTTGGGACTGTTGCTTTCGCATCCCGAACGCTCACAGAGACAGAGCTAAAGTACTTGGCAGGAGAGCGGGAGGCCTTGGCCTGTCTGTGGGCGTGTGAGAAATGGCATATTTATTTGTGGGGACGACCATTCACTTTAGTAACGGATCATCAAGCACTAGTGTCTTTGCTTTCGACACAAAGCACAGGACAGCGACCACTTCGCATCACAAGGTGGACCGCTCGTTTGCTACGTTACAACTTCACTGTTCAGTACAGACGTGGGCAACACAACACGATAGCGGATGCCTTGTCCCGGTTACCTGTTGCAGACACAGAAAATGGCGTTCAAATTGAAGAGGAAATCGTGTCCCTCGTAACATCATTGATTCACAAAAATGACCTTCAACTTGCTACAACCGAGGATTGCGAGCTACAAGAAGTTGCTCATTTTGTCCAGACATCATGGCCACCCAAGAAAAGATTGACAACAGAATTGTCTCCTTATTATGAGGTTCGTGAGGAACTCTCCATCGCCGACGGCTTTCTCATGCGCTCGGAACGCATTGTAGTTCCAGCGAAGCTCAGAGCTACGCTTGTTCAGCTGGCCCATGAATCGCACCCGGGAATAGTGAAGACAAAACAACGTCTTCGGGAGAAGTACTGGTGGCCAGGCCTAGACAAACAGGTTGAGACTGCTATCCGCAGCTGCATGATCTGCCAAGCCGCAGACAAAAGTGTCAAAACGTATTCTGCTCCATTGCAACCAGTGCCCGTTCCAGACAGACCATGGAGCAAGATAGCAATTGATATTGTTGGCCCATTTGAGCGTGCATCAGCAGACTGTCGATTTGTAATATCTTTAGTTGATTACTTTTCTAAATGGCCAGAAGTTACTTTCTGCAGGGATGTGACCTCCCGTACAGTAATGGATTTTCTCCTATCGATATTTGCCCGGAAAGGATACCCTGATGAGTTGGTCTCAGATCATGGACCACAGCTTACATCCCGAGAATTTCAGTCATTTCTTCAAGACAGAGGAATCAAGCACATATTTTCTGCTGTGTATCACCCGCAAGCAAATAGCCAGGTGGAAAGGTTTAACCGTGTGCTCAAAGCATATGTCCAGGTTGCCATATTGGAACAGCAACCAGTAAAAACAACTGTCACACAGTACTTGGGCATCTATAGAGCCACCCCTCATAGTGCCACTGGAGTCTCTCCTGCTGCGCTTCTGCATGGCCGGCACATGAGGACATCCTTGGACGTGATTGGACATCCCACTCCGACTTTCTTCGCAGACCCCGCTCAGGAAATGTGCTCGCTTCGGAAGAGGGTAAAGGAGTACCAGCGCAAAAATAAGGTGTATGCTGACCGACGAAGAGGGGCCCGAGTACCAAAGTTCCAAGTCGGAAAGTATGTGAGAGTTAAGAAACCGGTCCCCGGCCCGAAAGGATCTCCAAGTTTTGGACCACCGCTGAAAATCCTCAAGCGAATAGGACGTTGGTCCTTCGTCCTGGAGGATGGGCACACCTGGAACGCCTCGCAGTTGACCGCAGTACCAATGGAGGCATCGCCACAGCATGCGGTGCTAGACGAGGCCCACAGTGACCGAACAGCACAGACATCTGTCGAAACATCACTGCCGTTTGAGCCATGTCAGTCAACATCACCAGGCCAACTACAACAGAGTTCACAACACACGCGACATGCTTCAAGTGATGGTGATGGTGGTGATAGTGCTGGTGGTGATGGTGATAGTGCTGGTGCTGATGGTGAGAGTGGCGATAGTGCTGGTGGTGACAGTGCTTGTAATGAACCTGATGTCGAGCTACCAACACTCCGTCGGTCTTCAAGAAATCGGAGGCCACCCGCAAGATTTCAAGACTATGTGCAGTGACATTTACTGCTTGTACATATCTGTATATGCTTGGCACCTCCTTTAATACTTGTATATATCTGTTTCTTTTTAGGGAGGAATAGATGTAGTGTTCATGGGCAACGCTAGGTGCCTTTAGTTAAGTGTTGTCAATACCCATCAACAGATGGCGCTAAGACTTTATATAAACTTTCAGTTGACAGCCGTGTGGTGCGGACGCGTGTTCCATCGCTCCTCCGATTGCACGTGGCTACCGGAAACGGACGGACTGGCGACAGCGGGAGCTTCCGAAGCGTCAAATAGATGAGTTCTTTCTTTTATTACCTTATTTCTTTTTCAGCTAGTTAGGTTAGGTGCAGCCTAAAGAATAGATTTTAGCTCTTGGTCCTAGCGGCCTGGTTTTTCGTGCCGGCAGCTAGGTTTTCTTGGCGTTCATTGTTTAGCTATCTTGTTTAAATAGATATTTTTCTTTCTAGGCTATTGGAATTCGCAGATTTGGTTTTTAACGCGTGTTTGCTAGTCGTTTCTTGTGTCTTCTTTTTGCAATTTGTATATTCTAAGAATTCGTAACAGTTATAGTTCAGTCGATGAGCGCTTAAGATGGTAAATCAAAAGAAGGTAAGGTGAACTCAGTGTGAGGCGCAGGTTAATCTCAAAGAAACGCGTTTTGATTCTGTAGGTGAAGCGGAAGGCAGCGACTTTTTGTGTCGATGTTGCGTACTGAATGCACGTCTAGATAGATTTGATCAAGAAAGGGGCAGTTTAGTGTCTCGTGTGGATGATTTAGAAAATGAAGTTTGTTAAGAGCGGAAAATCAGAAACTGCTTGGACAGCTTACTCAAATTGAAAAAAAAAAGGGGCCGACTTTATCCTTGAAACGAAAGAGGATCAACATTCCAATGCGGGCCACGTGGCTGGGGCCAGCACTGGCATGGAAGGCATAAGCAAAATAGGTCAGGCGGATCCGAACCGTCAGAGTTATTTAGAAGCAGATAAGACGCCGGAAAAAAAGGAAGAAGTAGGGAAGAATGAAAATCCCAGAGATAAGGACACAGATAACCGAAAGCAGGAGCCAACAGTTGGGAGAGGGAGAGAGAAGGCCCAGGTGCTTATCGCCGGAGATTCTAACATGAACAGGTGCAAGCGAGATATCTTGGAACGTGTAAGGGGTGATAAGAGAGTGTTGGTTGGAGCCTTCCCAGGGAGAACAATGAGGGATGTACTAAAAGAGAGTAAAAATAGGCTGTTGAAGGATTCCGCAGAGCGCAGTATGGTAATAGTAGCCGCGGGTCTAAACGATGTCCTAAATGGTGACGCTGCAGGAGTGGTGGAAAGTTTAGCTAAGGGAGTTGACGAGATCAGGGAGATAGCACAGCAGACGCAGATAGTTGTATGCACAGTACCAGAGGGGCTAGGATTGAACGGAAAGATGGAAAAGGACGTGGTGACAGTTAATCAGGACATAAGAAAGTTAAGCCTGGAGAAGCGGTTCGAAGTGGTTGAGGTAAACAGGGAGGTACATAAAGCAGGTTTTGGTAGGGCTTTTCAGCGAGATGGCATTCATTTTAACAGAAGGGTCGGAGCAGAGATCGGCTGGCGCTTGGCAGGCAGGGCTGTAGCTTTTTTAGGGGGTCCGCGAGGACTCCGTGCACAGAGGCAGTTAGAAGTGAAGCAGAAGAAAGTGTAATAATGGAGGCTGAGCCCCCAAAAATGGCAAAGAGTAGGTCGAGAAAGAAAAGTACAAAAAAGAAATTTAACACTAGGATCAGCTACATAAACATGCAAGGAGGTAGAAAAAGAGCGAAATGGCTAGAGATAGAACAGCAGTTGAAGGATGACAAAATAGGTGTGTACGCTCTTTGCGAGACTCATATCAGGGATCTAGAAGATCCGCCGTTTATAGAAGGCTACGTCTGGGAAGGGTGCAACAGAACGAGAACGGAAAGAAAGGTTGGAGGCGTAGGTATGTTATTACACCAGGGAACAAATTGGCAAAGAATTAAATCATCTTGTAAAGAACATATCTGGGTTTCAGGAACCATTGCCGGCATAAGGACATGGCTAGGGGTAGTTCATTTAGGAACAGGACATCAATGCAGGCAAGAAAACAGGGATCTTGTTGAATGTCTCAGTGACGATATAAGCCAGTTTGGAAACGGGGCCAATATTATTCTGCTGGGGGACATGAACGGCCACATCGACGATCTGGATGGATACACGGATTGTAACGGGAAGCTAATGCTAGATTTCTGCGAGCGACACGATCTAGTTATAGTAAACAGAGAAACAAAATGTGAAGGCCAAATCACGTGGGAATTCCGCAACAGGCAGACGACCATTGACTATTGTCTAATGTCGCAGGAAATTTATAGCAAGGTCACAAAAATGGAAATAGACGAAGAAGGGGAGTGTAGTCTGGGAAGTGATCATAAACGTATTAGTCTGCAGATGGGGCCCTTTTTGAAAAGAGAAATGGAACTTAGACAAAACGTAAACGCAAAATTAAACGACGATCAAATAGTGCAGATAGCAGCAGACATAGAGGAAGCAATAGAGAAAAGCCCCATGGAAGACTGGGATTATGAACAGGTAGAACTACTCATAAGGAGTAAAATTAAGGAGGTTAAAGCAGCAAACCGCTGGAATGGAAAGAGGAAGCCACGGAGCTGGTGGAATAAGGAAATCAGGGAAGCTATTGAACAACGACGGGCTGCTTCAAGGGAACACCGAATGGCAAAGAAAGCACAGGCTTCTCAGGAAGAAATCGACCAAAAATGGGAATCATATCGACAAAAGAAACTTCAAGTGCAGGCCCTCGTCCAAAGTAAAATAAGACAGTCCACCGATCGCTGGATGGCTGATATACACGATGCCTCTAGAGGCGGAGCAAGAAAATTCTGGAACCATATAAGCTGGCTAGGGAAGAAGAATCAAAGAAAGCAAGATCGGATTCAAGATAACGAGGGAAATTGTTTAAAGGGGGACAACGCAGTGAACTACATTACATCAGTTATAGCCGAGTCATTTAAGAACGACGATAGGGTAATCTCCGCAAATCAGGAAGCAACACAAGGTAGCAGAATACAAAGCACCTTAGAACTGACCAATCTAAACTGGAAAAAGGCAGAAAAAAATATTCTTAAAAACACATCTACAGGAATAGATGGAATTCCGATCAAGCTGATTAATGAACTCGGTCCAAAAAGTAAGGAAACGTTGTTAAAAGCTTTGGAAACAGTCATAGCGAATAAGCAAATTCCGGACAGCTGGCGGCAGAGTAAAATGAATTTGATTTATAAAGGGAAAGGAGAAAGGATGCACATAAAATCCTACAGGCCGATTACCATAACATCTGTAATGTACAGGTTAGCCATGCAGGCGGTGAAATTAAAGGTGCAAGCATGGGTTGAAAGTATCAAGATACTCGGAGAACTTCAGAACGGCTTTAGAAATGGTAGGCGCTTAGATGATTGCCTGTTCGTGCTTACCCAATGCATCGAAATATCTAGAGTGGAAAATAGACCTTCGTATTTGGCCTTCCTGGACATAAACGGGGCGTACGACAACGTAAGCAGGGAACTCCTGTGGAACATATTAAAAGAAGAAGGTAGCGGTTATGAGATAATAGAGTTCCTACAGGAAATATACCGGGATAACAAAGTAGAAATTACGTGGGAAGGGATAAGAAGTACGGAGGATGTCAAAGTATGCAAAGGATTAAGACAAGGCTGTCCTCTATCACCGGTGCTGTTCATGCTTTGTATGATAAACCTGGTACGGAGGATACAAGACAGTAACTTAGGTTTTAACCTGTCATACAGATTAGGTGGAAAGGCGGTAGAGCAGCGCCTCCCCGGTTTGATGTAGGCAGACGATATTGTGCTGCTAGCTGAGAGTCTGGAAGAATTGCAAACTCTAGTTAAGTATTGCGGAGACGAAGGGGACGCTCTAGGCTTCAGTTTCAGCGCAGTTATGTCGGGTCTGATGATTTTCAATGGCTCAACTGATCAGGGTCTTAAAATTCAAGGCCTTGAAATACCTAGAGTAGCAGAATACAAATATTTGGGGGTATGGATAAACGAAGGATTGGCATACATTGGAAAGCATGAGCAATCACTTAAGGCCAAAGGGCGAAGGAATGCCGGGATAATGAAGCATAAGGCATTGTGGGGATACGATAGGTATGAGGTATTGAGGGGTATTTGGAAAGGAATTATGGTGCCCGGACTTACTTTCGGAAATGCGGTTTTGTGCCTAAAATCAGAGGTACAGTGGACATTAGAAACAAATCAGAGATCCGTTGGACGATTAGCACTAGGTGCCCACGGCAAAACCACAAATAAGGCGGTACATGGATATATGGGCTGGGCATCTTTCGGAGTACGGGAAGCTCAGAGTAAAATATTATATGAGGAACGCCTGAGGAAATTGGACAGTAACAGATGGGCAGCTAAGGTATTTAAATACCTGTACCTAAAAAGCGTTGACTCACAATGGAGGAAAAGAACTAGGAAACTAACTAGTAAGTATGTTAGTAACAAGGACGGAGAAATAAAGAGCATTAAGCAACAGGGGAAAAACACAGAAGGTAAAAATTGGATAAATTCGATGGAAAAAAAAACAGTGTGGAATTATACCGAAAGTGGAAAATGCAGATCAGGAAGGAAGATTTCTTTGATAACTCAAGAGGCAGTGCCCTACTTTTTGAAGCTAGATCAGGGTGCCTTAGAACACGCAGCTACAAAAAGAAGTTTAACAATGGAGATGACGCATGTGCTGTATGTGGAAACTCCAGTGAAACAATTGACCATATTATACTCGAATGCAATGGTATCCATCCGGAAGTTGATGCAGGCGCAATCACTGTTCCTGAAGCTCTGGGGTTTAGAGATAACAGTGGCCGGGTGAATAAACCGGCGGTGGAAACTAGCAAAAAACGGCTGGAAGATTGGTGGCTTAAAAGCAGAGAAGTGACATAATGTTAGTAATGTAGGAGCAAAATGTAATAAATAGAATGATGGTTTAGTTAACAATTCTAAATCAATAATTAAGATATATGGAGAAAAATGAGCATGATAGCTACTGCTACCACCCCGTTTCAAACGGGACGCTCCTATATTCCATCCATCCATCCATCCAACTGCTGCACACTTGAATAAAGACAGTCTCGTGTGGCATGAGCTGAGTGATCTATTCCCGCGGTCGTGCGCCGGCCAACACGACTATAACCCTGATGGGTGCATTAAAAGATGTTTACTTACCACGACACGGCTAGATGCACCGGATTGTGACTCGCACGCCGAGGAGCGAAGCTACGGTGAGAACACGGCCACTCGCGCTGAGCGGATAGCGGCTATGGCTGGCGTAGGCTTAAGCTGGCTTAGCGGAGACTTTGGCCGAGCCGCCAGCAACGCATATTTGGCACGTTACCCCATTATGCCAAAATAAAACTTCCAGTTAAAATTTTAATGTGCCACAATAAATAATATGCAGCATTTTGTATTAAAACAATTTTTTAACGGCAGTTTATTATTATTATTTGTACACTTTGAGTCAAGACAAGCCGAAGCTGCCGAAGCCATCTATGATATGTAAACAAACATGGCGAATAAAAGGTGGATAATATGTAGTGCGTTCGAAGCGCTGGCTCAATGCATGTGCGATTGAAGTTAATGAACTGAGGACGTTTCTTTGGGGTTAGTGACATCATAAATGCAGCAATTAGGATCACAGCGCTGTGAGCGCGTCCAAGGACCGGTGCGAAAAGGCCAGTGCACTGCTGAACACCGCATAACTGCCCTGACAGCTTCTTAAATGGATAGCTTTTCGCGAGAAAACGCGACATTGATAACTTCATATAAATTGCAATGACTGGCAGGGAGTATTGCTTTTTTACTGGTACATTGATGTTATAATGAGTGCGCTCAATTCCCTTGGTAGCCCATTCCACTAATGAGTGCAAGTGCCCACACATGAACTGATGAGCGCGGGTTCTGTTGAGGTCTGTATCGAGAGACTATTTTTCTGAAATAATTGTTTGAATGTTGATCCGAGAAAGATGATCCCCCGTAAATACTACGGACATCCCAATACGGATGTCCGTTTTCGGCTGTGTTTCGTTCCTACCGGTTTATGTCCCAATTCGGATGATCCGTTTTCGGATGTGTTTCGTTCTTCTGGCGGACGTCCTGCTCCGGCTTCGGACGTGCGGACTTTAACCGGCCGTCCGACGGACATTACTGGCCGTGTGGGTCGGAACGAGCTAACGCTGTAAAAAACGTCGGAGTTTAGCGCCGCTTTACTGGCAAGCCCATCTCGTAAAATAATTTCTTGCTTTGCACGACGCCTTCAGCAGCGGAGCTAGCTGACATCAGGTGCGTCGCACCGGGCAGCAGCTGTCGGAAAAAAAAGTTCGCTTGTATCACTGTAATTATTTCTACTAGGACCTCCGTATTGGTCGAATAATCCTCGCAATTTAATCGTGACTAATAGGCCTTTGTACAAATAGCTATGTAAGCAAATGAACAGCGATCTGCGATAGCTAGATTACCGATAGCGGATGCAGAGGCAGCTATGACTTGGGAGCCGATCGCAGCGGCCATTCATTCATTCATTCATAAACCTTTATTCATGAGGATGACCTGAGGCCTAGAGGGGAAGGGGGTGGGTTAGGTGAGGTTGAGGGCGCCAGACTCCGACATGAAGTCTAGCAGGGCCACGGCTTTACGCACCCAGATTGCCTTGACTGCGCCAGATGGCGCCACATGCTTGGCCGGCGGCACGCAGGCCTGCCGCGTCGGGACCAATCAGCGCGTGAACAGGCGTGAGCACGGGAGCCATCGGGAGAGCTTACGGGTTACGGTGGCTGATCGCGTCATTACTAAAACATTTTTTTAGAACAGCTTGGCTCACAGCGTTGGCCAACCGGACTGATAAAGCAGCATTGTTACGGTTCCTTTGTTCAACATTCCTACCAGTTGACATTTCCTGCGCGTCAACCCACCAAGCTTTCGTGGCTGCTGCTGATTCCTGCTTCGTCGCTTGAGTCGCAGGCGAGCGGGTCGGGATTAAAGTGCCCGGCAATGTTAGCAACATCCACGCTATTGGGCGAAACAACGTCGCAGTACTAATTATGCTACGCTGAAGCGCTGCTCGACGACGATATTTTCGTGCACGTGCGACAGCAAGCAGACGAAAAACGCGACCCGAATGCGTCATCACATTTTGTGTTTACGCGATCACCAACCTTGCCAGTAGGGGGCGCTCGTGTGGCGTTCTCGTATCTTTGACGTCATCGCGCGCTCGTGTCCGGAGAGATCGAAACCGAAACTGGCCCTGATAAATGCACTGATAACAAATTAATTGATCTGTGCTGGGGCTTTTTGGGTCGCAGTCCCTCTGTTTTGGACCACTGTGGATCGATTAAAGCAAAAATACAGGAACAGAAAATGTACGTGTCTATACTCCTTTAAAGCTTTATTTCAAAATATGTGTAAATAACAGTTAATTTCACCTTCTGTTGTGCAATGTACAATTCTATCAGCGGGCTCAAATGATATACTGTCAATATAATCATGCACGCGGTATAATTCAATGTTGCATAAAAATAGCTGTTTCAATGATACGAATTTTCCACGTTTCTCCTACTAAGCCGATTGCCTCATGGAACGTAGAGGGGAAAGCTACTGTATTGCAGGAAACTTTACTTTGATATGCACAATATTATTTAATGATATATTATAGCAGCAGTGAATACGCGGGTGGGGAAAAGGGGATTTGAGGAACTTTATATATATTCTGGCATTTCATACCATATTTCTGCGTGTGAGGCTGACGTTGAAGAATTTAACACAATGTTGACCGCCACAGGTGCAGGAGCCGATCGATCCTCGTCATATTGCGCGGGATTCTCAAAACGCAATCCCTTTGAATTTTCTCAAAAGAACCAAAGGTTACTTCTTGCACAATGCTTGTGTTCGCAGGAAGTTACGTTCGACAGGCGAATCGTCCGGGCGATCGGCTCTTTGCGTGCCTTTCGTTTTTATTTGGAAACTATCAGGACCACATTTGTGTTCTGGATAAAGACAGTCGGCCTCGGCATATTGATATATCAGGAATAAAGCTTTTCTAATCCCTGTGTTTTAACTGAGGAGGGCACATATTGGTCCCAAGCTGTTCCATTTATCCTCATGTCTGCAATATACCCGAGTTTCGTCTATCGAGAGTGCAGCATATATGTATATATGCGAAGCGTTGCAGCTCATTTGGTCCAAAAGCCACCTCGCTAACCCGGTTTTCGCATGAGTATTGTCGAGTTTTGTCTGAAATATTCGGAATGTGGTAGTAAACATGGAGATGCGGTCCAGGTTCCCACCGGGATCTGTGACAGATGCCGCGCCTTTACTTTCCTATAACCAATTTACAATTAACTGCGGTTGTCCACCGAAATAGTGAGATAGAGAGAAGAATGAGAAGGCGTTGTATCCCGTCGACTGTTAAGAGGAAGCTTGATCGTCCCCCTAATTTTTTTTTTCAATTATTGTTAACTATTCCATCGTACCACTCTGTAAGGTCGTGGAACAATTTACTCTGTGCGACTGCAGACGTGCGTAAGTGAGTGCGTGCGTGCATGCGTCACACACGGATTCGTGCCGATGTCGATCGTGATAGACTATTAATTTAATAATCTCGGACATCTTGTTCATCCTAAAGTTATAGCTAACTAACGTATGCGCGAAACTTCTGATAAAGCCTAGTGCACACAGGTGCCAACTTTCCCACATCTGCGTTCCTTGATTGTTTATTGATCCAGCCTCCCAATGATACGATCCTGCATGGCTTAGCACGTATTTTCTTGTGTATTCCTCTTGCAAAGTCAATCTAATTTGATTATATTTTCACTATAGCATAGGTGGTGTTACGTTTCCCCACCGACCAGTGGGACAGCTGACGCGGCCACCGCATAGCAACAGGCAGAACCGCGAGCGGATCGGCCATTTCGGCGCCGTTCATCGGCCGCGCAACGCTTCCTCCAGCGGACAAGTCTTAACGTGATCCTGCCACGCGCCAAATGTGTGTACGTGCGTGTGTGTGCAAACGCCGGCCAAGCCTGGAGCTCGTGAGAGAGTGCGCCGCCCTCACCCGTCTGCAGGAGGTGGAGGAGATGAGGTCGGACCACCTGCGATTGACTCATCCCGTCGTGTACAAACGTGTTTGGCTCCCCTTTCCTGTGAGGGTTTACCCTTTCCCTGTGAACTGGAAAACCGATAAAAAGCAAAGGCCGACTCCGCTGAGATAGAGACTACTTTGACGCGCCGTTGTTACGACGCTAGACACCAGCTGTGTGAGAGTGTCTGTACTCTCCGGGTCAGCTTCTCTGCCCGCTACTTCATGATGTTTTAGTAAAGGTTGTTTCGTTAGAAGACGCCTCGTCTTTGCTGGGACCGTTCATTCCGTCCGCCGTCCACAGAGCCGCCAGGTCAACGCTACCGAAGGGCCGCGCGCCGCATGTAACAGCTGGCGTCAGCGATGGGCTGAGCACGCGAGCCACGCACGTAATAACTGCTGGCAGCGGTGCGATACCCAGGCACACGCGACCCAAACCTAACAACTGGTAGGCAGCGGTGAGACGACCAAGCCGTAACCTTGGTTGGAGGGACGAGCCAGGCGATACCGTCGTCCAACAACTGGTGAACAGCGGAGACGAGGACGACCAAGCAGTGACCGTGATCGGTGAAACGAGCCAGGCCTGACCGAGGTGCAACATCTGGTGGGAAGAGCGGAGATGTCCCAGGCGTGACCCGTGAATCAAAGCAGCACAGCGGAAAGTCTGGAGCAGTGCAACGAGCCCTGTGTGATGACTGGTTGCCTGCAGCGGAACGACTGCGTTGGATTCTTGGCTGCGAGGTTTGGTGAGTGCGGTACTTTCTTCTACTGAGTTTTGCCAGGCTTCTGTTAAGTAGAGAACAGAGCTGGTAATTGTGTTGTCGTTGTTGCTGGGTTAATTGCAGCAAGGCAATAGTGGGCAGTAGAGAAGGCAGCACTCGGAACAGCCATGGATTTGGATTTGAAGTCGTGGCGCAAACCGAAATTGCTGGAGCTTGCGAAGGAGTTGGGTCTGGATGTGTCAGACAAACTCAGAAAACCAGAAGTGTTAAAGGCTATTCTTGAGTTGGAAGCTGAAGATGGCGAGTTTTTGGAATGCCTTGAGATTATTGAAGAACGTAAGGAAAGCTAGAGAAAGAGGAACGTGAACGTAAGGAAAAGCTAGAGAAAGAGGAACGTGAACGTGAACGTAAGGAAAGGCTAGAGAAAGAGGAACGTGAACGTAAGGAAAAGCCAGAGAAAGAGGAACGTGACTGTAAGGAAAGGCTAGAGAAAGAGGAACGTGAACGTAAGGAAAGGCAAGAGAAAGAGGAGCGAGACCGTCAACTCGCTATGGAATTGAAACTTATCGAGGTATACGCGGGACGTGCTGGTAGTGCAAGTCGGGCTCACGGTGCAGGAGAACGGGAATCGTTCAAAACTAGTGACCTAATGCGGCCGTTTAAGCTTGGAGAGGACATTGGTTTGTTCCTGGTTAACTTCGAGCGAACGTGTGAGAAGCAAGGGTTTTCTCGGGAAACGTGGCCACAGCGCTTGCTCACTTTGTTACCCGGTGAGGCGGCAGACGTAATCGCTCGCTTGACAAAAGAGGAAGCAGAGAATTACGACAAAGTGAAATCGAGTCTGCTAAGAAAGTACAGGCTGTCAGCAGAAGCATTCCGTCAGAATTTTCCAGAGCATGAGAAAAGCAAAAGTGAGTCGTATACAGAGTTTGCTTACAAGCTTATGTCAAACATGTATGAGTGGCTCAAAGAAGAAAAAGCGTATGGTAACCACGATAAGGTTCTGCAGTGTTTCGGGCTGGAACAGTTTTACAGACGGTTACCCGAGAACGTGCGGTATTGGGTCATGGACAGGCCAGATGTTAGTACGGTGGATAGAGCCGCCGAGCTAGCTGAAGAGTTTGTGACGCGTTGGGCTCGTGGAGCTAAGGACGGTCAACAGGGGGAATTCGGCTCTAAGCTTGAAAGGCCGAAGTTCAAGCCCTTTAGAGCCAGAGAGAATAAACGTGGTGCGGATGCGAGTGAAGGCAGTCCGGCCGAACATAAAGAAATGGTGGTGGCCGAAGCCGAACGGAAAAAGAGGTTCGAGGCAAGGGAATCGCGCGTCTGTTATACGTGCCAGAAGCCTGGTCATTTTTCGGCACAGTGTCCAGAGACAAAACCAAAGATCGTGTTTTTGTCATTATGCCGAAGTGACGAGAACATGAAGCTTATCGAACCGTACACTCGAGACCTCCACGTGAACGGGAAACAGTGTCGAGTGCTTCGCGATTCTGCGGCTACCATGTATGTGGTTCACCCCTCTTACGTAGAACCAGAGATGTTCACGGGTGAGTGCGCGTGGATCAAACAGGCCGTGGAAGCTCGCAGCGTGCGTTTGCCAATAGCCAAAGTGCTTATTGAGGGACCTTTCGGGGCACTTGAAACCGAAGCGGCGGTGTCATCTGTGCTTCCTCCTCAGTACCCGTACCTATTTTCAAACAAGTCCGATCACCTCTTGCGCGAAAATGGGCTTGTGTTTGGAGAGGGTAGCGTACAGGCCTTGACCAGATCTAGAGCTCGGGAGCTTGCTGCAAAGGCGGTAGTACCGGAGAGGTGGTCAAGCAATGAGAAAGGGTCGAAGGCACAGCACGCTGAGATTAAGACCACGTACGCCGTAGACACAAGTGAGCCTGAAAAGTCAAAGGTACCAGAGAGTAAACTACAGCTTGGGGAAGCGGCCGAGCAACGTGACGGCAGTAGCGAGCCGACCGAGCCTCGAGCAGAGGAGTATTGTGTTACCTTGGTCGAGCCACTAGCTGAGACGGTTAGCACAGGCTTAATCGGCGAGAAGTCCGAAGTGACGCCGTTAAGCGAGGTGAACTGCATGCCGACCCAAGTAGCTGTAGGAGATACAGTTCCATCAAATGAGTGTGGGGAACTAGTAGTAACTGAACCGCCTCTCGAGTCACAAGCAGAAGCTTGTGGAGAGTGTGGCGGAGATGGAAATCAGCTAGAAAATGAGAAAATTTCGGTTTCCGAAATCAGCTTCGTTGTAGAGCAGGGCACGCAGAAAAACGAAGTGCCGATCAGGGAAACTGCGCAGCCCGCGAGTTGTGATCAGCCAGGGCAGACCGACGAGGAGTGCGCGTACGCTGTAGAGAGCGAGACTTGCGAAGGCGACAGCGAGCGACTAGAGCAGAGTCAGAATCGTTCGAGCCATGATACCACTCTAGGTTGTATTCACGAAAGCAACCGCAGTGCGAACGCGGACGTAGCACCTATGGCCCTCACGCAATCCGAAGCGCCCCAGCTGTCGAAAGAGCTTGATTGTGCGCCGGTTAGCTCTGAGCGAGGCGATGCACTGAGTGGCGAGCCGCCAGAGCAAATGCCTAGAAGGGGGACTGATGCGACTGACGTCAGCGGTTGGTGTTCGGACTTGACTGAAAGTGAGTCATGCGCTGCGGGCCGCGATGCAGACGCGGCGCCCCACTTTGACCACTTTGACAACACCGGTGCCCTACAAGCTCCAGTTACCGCTAGCTTGCCAGAGCTCGCGCCGAAAGAAAGTAGGACTAGAGTATTCAAGGGTTGCCACCGAAAAACGCGGAAAGGCAGACGCGAGAAAGAATGCTGCCATCGTAAGGAGAGCAAACTCAAACGATTGCAAAAAGAAAGCAGAAAGCATGTGTTCCAGTGCTGCCGCAGAAAAAAGCGGAAAGGCAGGCGCGAGAAAGTATGGAACAAGTTGAAGCTATCGCGAAAGCGACTATCCCGAAGGCACAAATGCGCCCGTGCCGAGAAATCGCGTGAATGGTGCGCCAAGCGTAAGGAGAGGGATAGGTTATTTAGAAAACTGAGTGACTCGTGCTCATGTGTTTCTTTGCACAGAAACAGGAAGGTACGGTTGTTCCGTGAAACGGACAGCCGAAGCGTTAGTGAAAAGGGTGATCTCAACGGTAATGCCGATGGCTTAAGTCGAAGCCCATAACGTGAGAAGAAGCCTCAGTTTTCACTGCTTAGTGTTTTTATTCCTGGCATAGGGTTTGAACATTTATATTCATTATCTTTGTTTGAAAGGACGTTTTTGAAAGCGAAATTTTCAAATTTGTGGAAGCGTTCCAAGTACTGCTGAGCTGCCCTTTAATATAGATGGGGGCATAAGAGGGAAATAGTCTGGCAAAACTTAGTGAAGTTTGTGCCGTGCTTGCTGGCTGAGCGGTTGAGTTTTTAGCGTGGTTGTGGGTTGTCAGAAATCTCTCCTGAAGACAAGTTGCAGAGTGCCTTGGAAACCCGGACTTGCCAAGGAATTCTTCAGGCTGACTGGCTCAAGAGAAACAGAGTCGGACGACCCCGGCTAGCAGCAACATCCCGATCCCTCCGCACAGCGGATGCAGTCCCCTGCCCTTCGGGATCTCCCTTCCCCGGCGGGGCAGTCTCTTACGTTTCCCCACCGACAAGTGGGACAGCTGACGCGGCCACCGCATAGCAACAGGCAGAACCGCGAGCGGATCGGCCATTTCGGCGCCGTTCATCGGCCGCGCAGCGCTTCCTCCCGCGGACAAGTCTTAACGTGATCCTGCCACGCGCCAAATGTGTGTGCGTGCGTGTGTGTGCAAACGCCGGCCAAGCCTGGAGCTCGTAAGAGAGTGCGCCGCCCTCACCCGTCTGCAGGAGGTGGAGGAGAAGTGGTCGGACCACCTGCGATTGAGTCATCCCGTCGTGTGCAAACGTGTTTGGCTCTCCCTTTCCTGTGAGGGTTTACCCTTTCCCTGTGAACTGGAAAACCTATAAAAAGCAGCGGCCGACTCCGCTGAGATAGAGACTACTTTGACGCGCCGTTGTTACGACGCTAGCACCAGCTGTGTGAGAGTGTCTGTATTCTCTCCGGGTCAGCTTCTCTGCCCGCTACTTCATGATGTATTAGTAAAGGTTGTTTCGTTAGAAGACTCCTCGTCTTTGCTGGGACCGTTCATGCCGTCCGCCGTCCACGGAGCCGCCAGGCCAACGCTACCGAGGGGCCGCGCGCCGCATGTAACAACTGGCGTCAGCGGTGGGCTGAGCACGCGAGCCACGCACGTAATAACTGCCCCCAGAGGTGCGATACCCAGGCACACGTGACCCAAATCTAACAGTGGTAGCGCCTATTTGGGTTCCGCCTTGTCTTCATTCTCTCCTTTGTTGTGCGCTATTGGGTATCCGAGTCAGTGGATCACATAGGTTGCGTTGGGCGGCCTTAACTTTTGTACTGGCTTGGAAGTAGAAGGCAGATGTTTGTAGTGCATGGACAGGGGAAAGACAGGCGCACGTGTTCGCATAGTTAGAGGAGATGTTTGTAGACGGAGCATGGATAGCCATAGCAGTATCTAATCTCTGCGAAGCGATCTGCTATTCTGCGCTTCTAGACATATGTGCCAAAGGTATGCGAAGTAAGAGACGCCTGTTGCACCCAATCTCCCGCATGCTGTAAGAGACTTTCGGTGACGCACTGAGTGTGGCGTATTCGATCCCCACCAAATTAAGACAGGCTTTACAGCTGAAAATTGATCCGTACTGTATCAACTTTGGTCAGGTCGAGTCTCACACACGTGTCCTTAAGGACGGCGTCGCAGCTTGGACATTCCGCTGCCTAGCGCCGTGAGCTTTTTCGTCGCACAGTGGAAGGCCGCGCGAAGCGTTCGAACAACGTGTAGTGAAGTCGGTGGGATTGACCATTTGGCAGAATAGGAACGCGGTCGATCGTATTCTTTCGGTGACCCCGTTGTCTACTGTTCCCCATGCTAGTGCGTCTCACCTAGATATAGCCAGCTGTTAGCTCTTGGAGAGCAAAGCTTTATCCGAAGGTTGTTGACGTGGCACATCCACCTTAGGAAGGTCACTTGTACATCGAAGTGATTTGAACTCGGTTCTTGTCTTGAAAGACGCAAGCCTGCGGCTCATGCGTATATGTGTGAGCACAAAGGATCGAGCAATCGACTGTATGGAAATTTGTTAGGTGGTCAGAGCTCCCGAGGGAGTCCTGTTGCAGCTGCGCATTATTGATATACGAAGCTGGCATGAAGCGATGCATGCTGGATAATACGCCATGATGTTGTCACTGGCTGCCTTCCTCCATGCTATCCATGCTGGCTGCAGACGACAGGCAGCGCAGACAGGCTGAATTGAGCAAGTGCCTTGTCATTTTTGACGGTCCACCGAGCAAATACGCGGCTTTTCGTGCGTTTCCCTCACGTGCGTGCAATTGTCGGCAGATTCCTGAGGAACGTGTCAACGCTCTGCCCGAAATATCTGCCGCGCTATGAAGAAATGCAGAGCAGTGCGACGCGAGCCTGTTCAAGCTACGCGAGAACGACTGACTGCACTTTGCGTCTGGGCCACCCGTCGACATCGCCGACATTCATTATTTCTAGTTCTGGCAAATATACTTGCCCGTATTGTCATCTTTCTCGCGTGTGTGCGAGCCATTCGCGACGGCGTCGCTAGAGGAATCCCCTACTCGCCCTCGTGCAGGCGTATTTTTGGAATCGTGAACAACCCGCAGTCGGCCTGTCCGATCGCGCCAGCATCGTCTGCGTGCACTACGTGACGATAGACGGGTAGTGCCGTGCTACGTCTTCTGCTGCCTGCGACAACATCATGGCGGATTGCCCAGAATTCATCGCTTCATGCAAGCTCCCTATACGCCATGCGCAGCGCCTATAGGGGCGCCACTGAAAGCCGCGTAGCGGCGGCCGTCGGAACCCGAGGCGGGCCTCGTGCGGCAAGCGTGCAAGTGGTGCGCGCGTGCGATCTGCCGTTTGTGCGCTTCTCGCGCGGGCACTTCCGCGGTGACAGTGTGCGCAAGGGGATCGCACTTTATAATAGTGTACATGTGTTCGATATCACGGCCGTCTGGAACTACATCTGCTCCGTATGCATCAGTGTCTGCTGCAGACGAGCGTCAACAAGGTTGCGTACGAAGTGGAGCTCATAATTCGTCCATTCCTTGACCTATGAACCAATGTTCTTTCTTTGCTTAATGGTACACGCTTGCTTCGTTTATATGCAATATATTGCTACAATAAACTAGGCAGCGTCGTCGAAACTGCGAGCGGTTTCGTACCGGTGCGACCGCAGGAAAAGCCAGCGAGCTTGCAAACCAGCATTCTGAGCATCAGAAAAATAGCGCATATTGGGCTCCTGTAATAAGAGTTCAGATTTTTCATGCTTGCGCTTTACCACTGCCTGTACGGCATGGATTGCACGTATTCCGTCGTCAAAAAGGCAGAGCGGGTAGATAATTTCATGGGGGATTGAGATATCAGCAGAAGCAATATCTGAAAAGCTGCATCATCACAGATTAGCCAAGAGCATATTAGATTAAAATTTTATATCCTATATTATTATTGTAGTATAATCTTCATTTCATTTGTGTCACCCTCGCGCCCAACTGCAGAATTACAAGGTGCTTTCTAACAAGCTCTAGAGCCCTTAGTCTGAATAGCAAGTGCAGCGACATGTTATGTTTTCGTAATCTTGCCAGACAACAGGAACACTGGCTCTAGTCTTAATGTAATTGCATGGCAAGTTTCAAAACGCACATCGGCAAATATCTGTTCAATAACCTGCCGAAGTGGCTCAGGCTACTGAGGAGGATCGAGTTATTCGGACCGAAGTCGACCGTGATGCCCGCGTTAAGGTGGAGGCGAAACGCAAAATGCAACCGCGTGCTGTGCGATGTCAATGGACGCTAAAGATCGTCTGGCTAAGCGATTCACAAATCTAATGCGTATTGTATCTTTCCGGCTAGCGGACGCGACCAAGTTTAAACAAGAAGTGTTCACGGAAGGGGCAATGACAAGCAGAAAACACTGAAAACATAGTTGTCACTCAGCCCTGCTACACGGCAAATTTAATGTATTTTCCATCGAATGACGCTCGTTCAAAATGATATTTGTTTGCTACTACATGGGAAAATATAATGACATTTGGTGAAAACGACATTAGGTATACGAGTTTGAGGTACTCATCCGAATGCGATCAACGAGGAAAGGTGTTATGTCGACACCAGACACTCGGTGAGAGGATGCACCTAAAATAAACTACAAAAGTGCCATCTGCATTAAATACTACTGTGCTCCTGTAAGTTTGCAGCTAGTCATCTATGTGAAATATGCCAAATAGCATCGTAAAAAAAAAGAAAAAAAAAAACTGGCACTCATCGTTGCCAGCCAACCCGTAGCCAACTCAGCGCAGGCGGAACAGGTCGCTTCTGCTGCCACTGTCCGTTGGCGCCAAGTCGCCGACACGACGGATTTCTTTCGCCACCTTCAGAAAAGCATGCTCTGTCCATCTTAAATATCAGGCGCTTATTTTGAAGAAGGAATCTAAAAAATTATCGTTACTGAGGAGCGCTGTTTTATAACGAGATTTTGGAAGAAGTGACAAAAGCAATACAAGCAAATTTCTGCTTTTAGCAGCTGCTGCCGGTTTGACGCAGCTCATCCTTGTTTCGTTCTCTAGCTGCTAAGGCGTCGCCGAAGTTACACCTTCCGTTTCCTGTAAGACAATTTGTGAGACAATTGAACAGATAGTAAGGCAATTTATGAATAGGAAATTTACTATTTCCAAAGCACGTCCAGCTACGGCTTATATGCGAAACCGTTTAGGCGTTTAGCCTAGCGACGACTAGGGCCTTGCACACGGCCAGAGCACCGTCGTTGGCCGCCTTCGCGGACAGTAAGCTCGCGGCATCCGATGTAGCAGGCGTTACGAATTTCCGATATTCTTTTTTGATGAGGCTAAGCTCGCGAGCATTTTTCGAACGATTCGCCGAAAACGTACGGGAGTCAACTGGGTTGTAGTATGCTGCGCCGTAGGGCGATACTCGAAGTTTCTATAAAATCGCCGTCAGACAGTACACTATACTCCCTATTTTACGTGTTGCTCTTGACACTTGCTTTAGTGCGGAAAGTGTACGTTGTTGAAACTCGTACGCGTTTCACTGTCGAGCGCAGACGTGCGCACCTTCCGTACCCTTTCGTAAACAAACGCCGCCGACACAGCCGCTAACTTTGTAATTGATAGCCCTAATCAAAAGGTTGGTTACAAGGTATGCAAGACATGAATGTCAATTTAAAGGCTGCTTTCGTTTACAGCGCCTTCCCCTTCGCAACATATATTGAAGGTACTACAATATTTGCATATCAATCACAATTGCCATAATTTGGAAATGGCATTAGCTTTGGTCGTGTAGCAGCGTGTCGAAAAAATGACATTAACCTGAACAAATGTCATTTGGGTGCGATTGATTGCTTTCTGCTTCGAACAGCCGCGATTCACGGCCCCGGTCGTTCTCGTGAAGCATCACTGAAACTTATACCAACAAGTTCCTGGTAAGGTTTATTGTGTGTTCGAAAAACCAACTACGCAGCAATTCTTCCCGGACATTGCTAAAGGTTGACAGCGGCGTTATATCTGTTAAACTGCAACCAAAGACGAAAACACGACGCGCGCGCATAGACGCTGACACGAACAGCGCCCCGACCGAGCCCGCCTACGCTTTGCGGCTTTGGCGATAGGTGGCGTTGTCGGCGTTTTGCGCATCGCGTATACAACGTGTGACCAGAAACCCACTGCATTATATATTTCTTGCCGCTACCTTATATGTTCGGTACTGTTTGATGTTTTTCTGAAACATTATTTATTGTCCCAGTGTGCTTTGCTATTTCCATGTTTATCAATAAGATTTCTTTGGTTCCCTGCTATGTAAATGGTTGAAGTTCATTTCTATGACGTCATGATCGTTTCTACTCTCTTATCCCGGTACTTTTCAAGCAGAAGTCTTAAGTTTCTGGACCTATGCAGCATTCCTTCCATATGCAGGGCTATTCTACAAGCGATCTCTCGGCTTAGTATGTACGACAGATAATTCGCTTTAATCACTTCCGATACATGATCAGGCCTTAAAACGAAGTTCTCCATTTTATTCGTCCGCAAGCCACAACAAAAACCTGAAATTGCGGCAGCTGCTTCAGGAAAGAATTATTTTCAATTAGCTTCTTTTATTGCGCGTACCTCGTGTAGCTCTCAATAAATCTTCCTAATTTTCAATCACTCTGTATAACATAGGGTCTCAAACTCATATTGATATGCAGGATGCGCTGACAAAATATGTCTCTCGCGGACCAGGAGTGGACACTAACAAGCAAGAAAATACAGAAGCCATAATTCAAAACAATCTGTAAAACAAAAGCGAAATACTAATAAAGTAAATAAAAATCAACTGTTTCGTTCCTATGAAACCACACTCCCATTATTTGAGCAAACAGAAAAAAGGAAAAAAAAACAGGAAAAGCGGAGCATCCTCGATTTTTTGTGAGCGCGTTACAGAAGAACGGCTGATTGGGCGAGTTGGTGAACCATGATGGACAGTAATATACTTGTGCGAAAAGACGAGACAAAGAGGAGAAGGGAACAACGACGGCGCAGGATGGCTTGGCGGAGTTATTGATAGGATACAGCAATTGAAAACTACTACAGTCACTTGTCCTGACAATATATAAATGCGAATGAAAAAGAGGTCTGGTTGTCCAGCGCCTAGTTATTGAAGGTAACAAAGTCTTGTAATTTTAACTAATAACGCGCCACTTTGGAAAACGCGCTTACATTTCCAACATTTCGTTCGCACGTACAGCGTCCTTGCGCGCTCGAGATCGTCTCTTGGTCTCGCTCTACAGTTATGCAACGAACTTGAAAGCATGCACCCACGAGCACAAGCTGCCGAGTCTTCCAAGAACTGTTGACGAGAAGCGGGGGAGGAGAGGGGGGTAGTTTCCGGTCCATTTCCGGTCTACGAAAATGCGCCCCTCCGACTTCCGAAAAAAAAAAAAATGAAAAGAGCCGCCCGTCCCACCTCGGCAGGTCGTCAAAGAGGATGAATGGGCCACACGCAAAGAAACAAAACCAAATGACAAGGATGCTGGCCCGTTTTCTCGCGACTCTTAGCTTTACCAGACCGTTTTGAGAAAAAAAGTATGCGATTAATAACCTGGGCAATAATCATTTTCCTTCGTTTTTTTTTTTCTTCGTGTATTTGATCATAAGACAACTTTGTTCGAAAAGAGCTCCTTCAAAAATAGTATACAAATACCACAAAACTGCATGCTCTCTTCAAAGTCGGCGTGTACACATCTCTTCTCTCGCCCAGTCAGGAAGGCTCGCCACCAACTTTCGAGCTGCGGGGGTGACACAGCTGCCCCGCCCTTCCCACCATTTCCCCCCTCTTTTCCACCCTTCCTTCGAAACGTCCGAGCGCGAGGTCGGTTTGTTTCGTCCGGGTCTCCATCTGTGTACGCATTTCTCTTCTTCAGCTGCGAAGTCGTGTTTTTAGAATTTGTCTCTTTGCTTGCCTGCCGGAGCGTTCGCCGCGGCCAAGGCTTGCCAGTGCCCTACGCATAATTTCTACCCCTTGTGCTTTTTCTCCTCTGTCCGCTTCTTTTTTTTTTACACAATAGCCTTTTCCTCCCTCACAATGCGAAGTTGCATCTACTCAAGTGCCCTGCCATATAGCGGACGAATTTCAGTGAGTGACACGGGCTAAATGGGGTGTACGGGAGCTTGTGCGTCAAAATATAACTGATGTTACATCACCTACTGCTGCGCTTCGTAACAAGCAAACAGTATAATGACATGATCTACACATGAAATCGCGGTCACTTTGTGGCTTGCTGTTTATCAGAACTCGGTAAATAGTTTTACTAACAGCTATAGGGTTCACTAAAAATGTGAGCGACAAGTTAAACAAACAATAGCATTATATTAATGTAACAAAACATTTACACTAAATAACATGTATCGTTTTGTTCCATACTAAGCGCAAATTACATAACATCGCGAAAAACCAAAGCCAATTAAGTTACAGGCAAATTTAAAAAAAAGTAGCAGTCATGCTCTTCCTAACTTTTTTTCAATGTACCGCCTCAACAGTCGGGCCGACGCATTGCCGCACTCTTGCCATTAACCTGGCGCCGTGCCCGGCATTTAAGGCCCCAATATAGTCCGACGTAACGCGCGCGCGCGCACGTCGGCCTCCGCGACATTACGTCGGCGAAAAACCGAGGTCTATTGGCCTCGAGATCGAGTAGAGTCGCCCCCTTGCGGCTCAGCGGCAAAACCTATACAGTTTGGATGCGTTTTCGCGTCGATGTTTGTAGTGCATTGTCAGGGGAAAGACAGGCGCACGTGTTCGCATAGTTAGAGGAGATGTTTGTAGACGGAGCATGGATAGCCATAGCAGTATCTAATCTCTGCGAAGCGATCTGCTATTCTGCGCTTCTAGACATATGTGCCAAAGGTATGCGAAGTAAGAGACGCCTGTTGCACCCAATCTCCCGCATGCTGTAAGAGACTTTCGGTGACGCACTGAGTGTGGCGTATTCGATCCCCACCAAATTAAGACAGGCTTTACAGCTGAATTATTGATCCGTACTGTATCAACTTTGGTCAGGTCGAGTCTCACACACGTGTCCTTAAGGACGGCGTCGCAGCTTGGACATTCCGCTGCCTAGCGCCGTGAGCTTTTTCGTCGCACAGTGGAAGGCCGCGCGAAGCGTTCGAACAACGTGTAGTGAAGTCGGTGGGATTGACCATTTGGCAGAATAGGAACGCGGTCGATCGTATTCTTTCGGTGACCCCGTTGTCTACTGTTCCCCATGCTAGTGCGTCTCACCTAGATATAGCCAGCTGTTAGCTCTTGGAGAGCAAAGCTTTATCCGGAGGTTGTTGACGTGGCACATCCACCTTAGGAAGGTCACTTGTACATCGAAGTGATTTGAACTCGGTTCTTGTCTTGAAAGACGCAAGCCTGCGGCTCATGCGTATATGTGTGAGCACAAAGGATCGAGCAATCGACTGTATGGAAATTTGTTAGGTGGTCAGAGCTCCCGAGGGAGTCCTGTTGCAGCTGCGCATTATTGATATACGAAGCTGGCATGAAGCGATGCATGCTGGATAATACGCCATGATGTTGTCACTGGCTGCCTTCCTCCATGCTATCCATGCTGGCTGCAGACGACAGGCAGCGCAGACAGGCTGAATTGAGCAAGTGCCTTGTCATTTTTGACGGTCCACCGAGCAAATACGCGGCTTTTCGTGCGTTTCCCTCACGTGCGTGCAATTGTCGGCAGATTCCTGAGGAACGTGTCAACGCTCTGCCCGAAATATCTGCCGCGCTATGAAGAAATGCAGAGCAGTGCGACGCGAGCCTGTTCAAGCTACGCGAGAACGACTGACTGCACTTTGCGTCTGGGCCACCCGTCGACATCGCCGACATTCATTATTTCTAGTTCTGGCAAATATACTTGCCCGTATTGTCATCTTTCTCGCGTGTGTGCGAGCCATTCGCGACGGCGTCGCTAGAGGAATCCCCTACTCGCCCTCGTGCAGGCGTATTTTTGGAATCGTGAACAACCCGCAGTCGGCCTGTCCGATCGCGCCAGCATCGTCTGCGTGCACTACGTGACGATAGACGGGTAGTGCCGTGCTACGTCTTCTGCTGCCTGCGACAACATCATGGCGGATTGCCCAGAATTCATCGCTTCATGCAAGCTCCCTATACGCCATGCGCAGCGCCTATAGGGGCGCCACTGAAAGCCGCGTAGCGGCGGCCGTCGGAACCCGAGGCGGGCCTCGTGCGGCAAGCGTGCAAGTGGTGCGCGCGTGCGATCTGCCGTTTGTGCGCTTCTCGCGCGGGCACTTCCGCGGTGACAGTGTGCGCAAGGGGATCGCACTTTATAATAGTGTACATGTGTTCGATATCACGGCCGTCTGGAACTACATCTGCTCCGTATGCATCAGTGTCTGCTGCAGACGAGCGTCAACAAGGTTGCGTACGAAGTGGAGCTCATAATTCGTCCATTCCTTGACCTATGAACCAATGTTCTTTCTTTGCTTAATGGTACACGCTTGCTTCGTTTATATGCAATATATTGCTACAATAAACTAGGCAGCGTCGTCGAAACTGCGAGCGGTTTCGTACCGGTGCGACCGCAGGAAAAGCCAGCGAGCTTGCAAACCAGCATTCTGAGCATCAGAAAAATAGCGCATATTGGGCTCCTGTAATAAGAGTTCAGATTTTTCATGCTTGCGCTTTACCACTGCCTGTACGGCATGGATTGCACGTATTCCGTCGTCAAAAAGGCAGAGCGGGTAGATAATTTCATGGGGGATTGAGATATCAGCAGAAGCAATATCTGAAAATCTGCATCATCACAGATTAGCCAAGAGCATATTAAATTTAAATTTTATATCCTATATTATTATTGTAGTATAATCTTCATTTCATTTGTGTCACCCTCGCGCCCAACTGCAGAATTACAAGGTGCTTTCTAACAAGCTCTAGAGCCCTTAGTCTGAATAGCAAGTGCAGCGACATGTTATGTTTTCGTAATCTTGCCAGACAACAGGAACACTGGCTCTAGTCTTAATGTAATTGCATGGCAAGTTTCAAAACGCACATCGGCAAATATCTGTTCAATAACCTGCCGAAGTGGCTCAGGCTACTGAGGAGGATCGAGTTATTCGGACCGAAGTCGACCGTGATGCCCGCGTTAAGGTGGAGGCGAAACGCAAAATGCAACCGCGTGCTGTGCGATGTCAATGGACGCTAAAGATCGTCTGGCTAAGCGATTCACAAATCTAATGCGTATTGTATCTTTCCGGCTAGCGGACGCGACCAAGTTTAAACAAGAAGTGTTCACGGAAGGGGCAATGACAAGCAGAAAACACTGAAAACATAGTTGTCACTCAGCCCTGCTACACGGCAAATTTAATGTATTTTCCATCGAATGACGCTCGTTCAAAATGATATTTGTTTGCTACTACATGGAAGAATATAATGACATTTGGTGAAAACGACATTAGGTATACGAGTTTGAGGTAGTCATCCGAATGCGATCAACGAGGAAAGGTGTTATGTCGACACCAGACACTCGGTGAGAGGATGCACCTAAAATAAACTACAAAAGTGCCATCTGCATTAAATACTACTGTGCTCCTGTAAGTTTGCAGCTAGTCATCTATGTGAAATATGCCAAATAGCATCGTAAAAAAAAAGAAAAAAAAACTGGCACTCATCGTTGCCAGCCAACCCGTAGCCAACTCAGCGCAGGCGGAACAGGTCGCTTGTGCTGCCACGGTCCGTTGGCGCCAAGTCGCCGACACGACGGATTTCTTTCGCCACCTTCAGAAAAGCATGCTCTGTCCATCTTAAATATCAGGCGCTTATTTTGAAGAAGGAATCTAAAAAATTATCGTTACTGAGGAGCGCTGTTTTATAACGAGATTTTGGAAGAAGTGACAAAAGCAATACAAGCAAATTTCTGCTTTTAGCAGCTGCTGCCGGTTTGACGCAGCTCATCCTTGTTTCGTTCTCTAGCTGCTAAGGCGTCGCCGAAGTTACACCTTCCGTTTCCTGTAAGACAATTTGTGAGACAATTGAACAGATAGTAAGGCAATTTATGAATAGGAAATTTACTATTTCCAAAGCACGTCCAGCTACGGCTTATATGCGAAACCGTTTAGGCGTTTAGCCTAGCGACGACTAGGGCCTTGCACACGGCCAGAGCACCGTCGTTGGCCGCCTTCGCGGACAGTAAGCTCGCGGCATCCGATGTAGCAGGCGTTACGAATTTCCGATATTCTTTTTTGATGAGGCTAAGCTCGCGAGCATTTTTCGAACGATTCGCCGAAAACGTACGGGAGTCAACTGGGTTGTAGTATGCTGCGCCGTAGGGCGATACTCGAAGTTTCTATAAAATCGCCGTCAGACAGTACACTATACTCCCTATTTTACGTGTTGCTCTTGACACTTGCTTTAGTGCGGAAAGTGTACGTTGTTGAAACTCGTACGCGTTTCACTGTCGAGCGCAGACGTGCGCACCTTCCGTACCCTTTCGTAAACAAACGCCGCCGACACAGCCGCTAACTTTGTAATTGATAGCCCTAATCAAAAGGTTGGTTACAAGGTATGCAAGACATGAATGTCAATTTAAAGGCTGCTTTCGTTTACAGCGCCTTCCCCTTCGCAACATATATTGAAGGTACTACAATATTTGCATATCAATCACAATTGCCATAATTTGGAAATGGCATTAGCTTTGGTCGTGTAGCAGCGTGTCGAAAAAATGACATTAACCTGAACAAATGTCATTTGGGTGCGATTGATTGCTTTCTGCTTCGAACAGCCGCGATTCACGGCCCCGGTCGTTCTCGTGAAGCATCACTGAAACTTATACCAACAAGTTCCTGGTAAGGTTTATTGTGTGTTCGAAAAACCAACTACGCAGCAATTCTTCCCGGACATTGCTAAAGGTTGACAGCGGCGTTATATCTGTTAAACTGCAACCAAAGACGAAAACACGACGCGCGCGCATAGACGCTGACACGAACAGCGCCCCGACCGAGCCCGCCTACGCTTTGCGGCTTTGGCGATAGGTGGCGTTGTCGGCGTTTTGCGCATCGCGTATACAACGTGTGACCAGAAACCCACTGCATTATATATTTCTTGCCGCTACCTTATATGTTCGGTACTGTTTGATGTTTTTCTGAAACATTATTTATTGTCCCAGTGTGCTTTGCTATTTCCATGTTTATCAATAAGATTTCTTTGGTTCCCTGCTATGTAAATGGTTGAAGTTCATTTCTATGACGTCATGATCGTTTCTACTCTCTTATCCCGGTACTTTTCAAGCAGAAGTCTTAAGTTTCTGGACCTATGCAGCATTCCTTCCATATGCAGGGCTATTCTACAAGCGATCTCTCGGCTTAGTATGTACGACAGATAATTCGCTTTAATCACTTCCGATACATGATCAGGCCTTAAAACGAAGTTCTCCATTTTATTCGTCCGCAAGCCACAACAAAAACCTGAAATTGCGGCAGCTGCTTCAGGAAAGAATTATTTTCAATTAGCTTCTTTTATTGCGCGTACCTCGTGTAGCTCTCAATAAATCTTCCTAATTTTCAATCACTCTGTATAACATAGGGTCTCAAACTCATATTGATATGCAGGATGCGCTGACAAAATATGTCTCTCGCGGACCAGGAGTGGACACTAACAAGCAAGAAAATACAGAAGCCATAATTCAAAACAATCTGTAAAACAAAAGCGAAATACTAATAAAGTAAATAAAAATCAACTGTTTCGTTCCTATGAAACCACACTCCCATTATTTGAGCAAACAGAAAAAAGGAAAAAAAAACAGGAAAAGCGGAGCATCCTCGATTTTTTGTGAGCGCGTTACAGAAGAACGGCTGATTGGGCGAGTTGGTGAACCATGATGGACAGTAATATACTTGTGCGAAAAGACGAGACAAAGAGGAGAAGGGAACAACGACGGCGCAGGATGGCTTGGCGGAGTTATTGATAGGATACAGCAATTGAAAACTACTACAGTCACTTGTCCTGACAATATATAAATGCGAATGAAAAAGAGGTCTGGTTGTCCAGCGCCTAGTTATTGAAGGTAACAAAGTCTTGTAATTTTAACTAATAACGCGCCACTTTGGAAAACGCGCTTACATTTCCAACATTTCGTTCGCACGTACAGCGTCCTTGCGCGCTCGAGATCGTCTCTTGGTCTCGCTCTACAGTTATGCAACGAACTTGAAAGCATGCACCCACGAGCACAAGCTGCCGAGTCTTCCAAGAACTGTTGACGAGAAGCGGGGGAGGAGAGGGGGGTAGTTTCCGGTCCATTTCCGGTCTACGAAAATGCGCCCCTCCGACTTCCGAAAAAAAAAAAAAATGAAAAGAGCCGCCCGTCCCACCTCGGCAGGTCGTCAAAGAGGATGAATGGGCCACACGCAAAGAAACAAAACCAAATGACAAGGATGCTGGCCCGTTTTCTCGCGACTCTTAGCTTTACCAGACCGTTTTGAGAAAAAAAGTATGCGATTAATAACCTGGGCAATAATCATTTTCCTTCGTTTTTTTTTTTCTTCGTGTATTTGATCATAAGACAACTTTGTTCGAAAAGAGCTCCTTCAAAAATAGTATACAAATACCACAAAACTGCATGCTCTCTTCAAAGTCGGCGTGTACACATCTCTTCTCTCGCCCAGTCAGGAAGGCTCGCCACCAACTTTCGAGCTGCGGGGGTGACACAGCTGCCCCGCCCTTCCCACCATTTCCCCCCTCTTTTCCACCCTTCCTTCGAAACGTCCGAGCGCGAGGTCGGTTTGTTTCGTCCGGGTCTCCATCTGTGTACGCATTTCTCTTCTTCAGCTGCGAAGTCGTGTTTTTAGAATTTGTCTCTTTGCTTGCCTGCCGGAGCGTTCGCCGCGGCCAAGGCTTGCCAGTGCCCTACGCATAATTTCTACCCCTTGTGCTTTTTCTCCTCTGTCCGCTTCTTTTTTTTTTTACACAATAGCCTTTTCCTCCCTCACAATGCGAAGTTGCATCTACTCAAGTGCCCTGCCATATAGCGGACGAATTTCAGTGAGTGACACGGGCTAAATGGGGTGTACGGGAGCTTGTGCGTCAAAATATAACTGATGTTACATCACCTACTGCTGCGCTTCGTAACAAGCAAACAGTATAATGACATGATCTACACATGAAATCGCGGTCACTTTGTGGCTTGCTGTTTATCAGAACTCGGTAAATAGTTTTACTAACAGCTATAGGGTTCACTAAAAATGTGAGCGACAAGTTAAACAAACAATAGCATTATATTAATGTAACAAAACATTTACACTAAATAGCATGTATCGTTTTGTTCCATACTAAGCGCAAATTACATAACATCGCGAAAAACCAAAGCCAATTAAGTTACAGGCAAATTTAAAAAAAAGTAGCAGTCATGCTCTTCCTAACTTTTTTTCAATGTACCGCCTCAACAGTCGGGCCGACGCATTGCCGCACTCTTGCCATTAACCTGGCGCCGTGCCCGGCATTTAAGGCCCCAATATAGTCCGACGTAACGCGCGCGCGCGCACGTCGGCCTCCGCGACATTACGTCGGCGAAAAACCGAGGTCTATTGGCCTCGAGATCGAGTAGAGTCGCCCCCTTGCGGCTCAGCGGCAAAACCTATACAGTTTGGATGCGTTTTCGCGTCGCGTGCCAGCCCGTAGTGATTTACGCACGCGCATGCGGCGTGTACTAGAGTGTTTTTGTTTGTTTCGCGGTTCCTGTGAGCTTTTGCTTACCTATATGCCTCTTGCAAAATAAATATGAACATTCTATAACCCCACGCTTCATTAAAAAAATATACTTGTCCGTATCGAGCATGTCCATAGCCTCCTTTATACTCTGTGCCTGCAACGCGCCGCGCGAACAATAGAGCGGCGCCGTCGAGTAAAGTTGCGCGGTCCCCTCGCTGAGGGCGCCGCTGACGTAGGGGTCGAGGCGCACGGGTCGCACGGGTACGAATGTCGGCGCGGGGCGGGAGCGCTGTTATTCGCTAGCGGGATAACTGTTCCTAAGCATGAGTCGTGCATATTCAGCATATTTACTTGTAAGTCCGACATCCACTAAGCATAACAAGTGATCATGACACTTGTTAGGCAATAACACCAATGCTATATGACATTTTATGTCAGGCAGTTTCAAGAAATTGCGCATGGCTCGAAAAACTACATGACTGCTCCGCTAGCACCAATGGTAATAGAAAAATTACAATGCTAGTCTACGCTGCAATAAACAAAATGTAAGAAGAAAGGCACCAGCATTTATTTACACATTTCACAACAGCAATTGTGCTTCAAGAGTACCATGTAGAAGTGGTGTGATGAATAGCTGCCACAAGTAGAGAAAAAAGTTCACGGTGACTGCTGTCACTGATAGCACTTCAGAAGCCAGCTTGATTTACAGATGATTGGAACAACTGCATCGCAGTATGCCATTGAGTTCTGTAAGGAGAACAATTTTGGTATCAGCTGTTACTTTCAATGATTCAGCGAGTCGTACAAACGTTTTTTTTTAACTAGAAAAATAAGGAAAGACAAATATACGTGTTGCATCTTTCTGTTTCGATCACTCCAAAATAACCGTCACAATAGGCAAAGCTCGTGTTTTTATTTTTTCACAAAATTGTGCAGTTAGCAAAACAAAAAATACTACGCTGGAGCACATGTAACATACCACACAGACGAGCTAACCAGGAAGGAAGTTCACTATGGAGTTCAGAAAAAACACGTGCACATTTAATATTATTATTACCTTACTAACGCGTAATAAACACAATTCTGGTACTGTCATTATTTCTCACAGGCCTTAATGCGGTTGAGTGCGAGAAGGGAAACTAATATAGGCTTTGCAAGATTTGGTTTAACTCACTTTAAAGTAGTCATCTTCACAATAGGTAAATCTTGTGTTTCTATTTTATCACAAATTTTCGTAATTAGCGTATACTGCAAAAAAAAAAAAGCTTCGCAGGAGCACACTAACACACTACGCAGACGAGCTAGGCAGGGAAGCAATTAGCATTTATTTATTTACAGGTTTCTGCAGCGCCCGAAGGCATTATTGCAGAGGGGAGGTGACAAATAATCTTGCTGGGAACGCCAGTGGTACAATAAAATACATAAAAGTGAAGAAAATAACACGACACAAGTGATAATGCAGAATGAGAAACATGCATCTAAAGGGGGCAACTGCGCGACGTACAAAGTGATGAAAACAATCACAAACAAATTAATGAAGGAAACACACGCAAGAGAACTGGGCGCCACGTCACACATCCGATAAAAAAGCCCGAAATAAATTTTCAGTGCAACACTCAGTGATGCCAGCTGGCAGTTGGTTCCACTCATTGATCGTCAGTGGAAAGAACGAGGTTTTATACACATCTGTCCGGCCTTTTATTTCTTGGATTTTCCACCGGTGATCAAGTCGTCTAGATAAAAAGTGAGGTTGAAGTAGGTACCGATCTTTATCAATGCTGAGCTTTTCAAAATAAATACGATACATGATCTGCAGTCTGAAATGTTTTCTGCGGTGAGCTAATGATTCCCAACCAAGATGATGTTTAATAGACGTGACACTAGATGAAAAGTTGTAATTGTTAGACACAAATCTGGCAGCATTATTTTGGACGCGTTCGAGCATGTCAGATAAGTAAATAAACTGGGTATCCCATACAGGGCATGCATATTCGAGAATTGGTCTTATGTAAGTGAAATACAGGAGCTGCTTGACATTTGACTGCACTTTGTTGAAATTGCGCTCTAAAAAATTAAACATTCTGCAGACTTTCGATGTAATATGCTCAACTTGTCTCGTCCACGTAAGGTTAGATGTGAAATATACGCCGAGATACTTATATTCAGAAACTCTTTGCAGGGGAACATTATTTATTGAGTAACAGGTCTGCAGAGGGGAACGCTTACGAGTGAACGAGACAAGTTTGCATTTTGAAATGTTCAAAGACATTTGCCATTTTGACCACCAGTACTGGATAAAATTTAAGTCACGCTGAAGTTTTAATGCGTCAGAAGAACTTTCCACAACATGGTAAAGCACACAGTCGTCAGCATATAGCCGCACTTGGCAGGTGAGGTCAAGAACAATATCATTAATAAAAATGAGAAAAAGAAGGGGTCCAAGGACGGACCCCTGGGGCACACCTGAGGAGACGTTTACGGAATCGGAGTGACAACCATTAATTACAACACGCTACATGCGGTCCTGGAGCTATGAATGAAGCCAGTCGATGATATTGGGATGCAGACCAAGACAACGTAACTTATGTAATAATAGCACATGAGGTACAGAATCAAAGTCTTTTTTTAAAATCCAAAAATACACAATCAATTTGATATCCGTGGTCAAAAGAGGAAAACAGATCATTACTGAACTCAAGTAACTGGGTGGTACAGGAAAAACCCATTCTAAAGCCATGCTGAACTGGCGTAAAGATGTCATGAGAGTCAAGGTGTTTCATGACTGCACTGTAAATTATATGTTCCAATGTTTTACAACACACGCTAGTCAGAGAAATTGTATTGTATTGTATTGTATTGGGTTTTTTTGGCGCATAAGCAACTGAGGCTATCATGCGCCAAGAGCAAGGTTAAAATCTGTTATTTGAAAAGGGGAAAAAGGTTCGTTAAAGTTTACAGTTTATTCAGAACGTCTGCTTCTTTTAAAAAACTAAGAACACATGTTAAGTTTGGGATGGAAAGGGATGGCACGATCATAAAAAATAGTGAAATGCTTTCTCCGTAGTGTCTCTAGTTTTGGGCATGTAATCAGGATGGGGTTGACGGTGAGCACTTCTCCGCATTCTGCATACGTAGGCTTATCTTGTTTCATTAGTAAAAAGTTATGTGTGAGATGTGTGTGCCCGATACACAGACGGCATACTGTAACCTTCATGAAGCGTTCCTGATGAGGGCTTGTTTCCCAATCTTCTATTATGGGCTTTACGAGGTGCAATTTATTACTTTCTTGGTTATTCCATATAGACTGCCATATATCCTTTTGTTTTAGTTTAATTAACTTTATGCAATCCTTATAAGGTATGTTTACTTTCTCTATTTCTTTCCTGCCTGCTTGAGCAGCACACACGTCCGCTCTCTCATTTCCTTCAATGCCCATGTGGCTTGGAACCCAACAGAATATTATGTTATGTCCTTGGGCTGATATCTTTATTACATCGTGTATTATGTTACCGAGTAATGGCATGACTGCATTTCTGGAGTTTAGAGCTGTGAGCACACTCAGTGAATCTGTATAGATAACACTGTTCTCAGTACCCTCGTACACAATTTTTGCTACAGCTACCCGGACAGCATAACACTCGGCTGCAAATACTGATGCACATTGAGGAAGTCGAATAATTTTTTCGGAGTTCCGATCCACTACAGCGCAGCCCACATAGAAGGCAGTTTTTGATCCGTCCGTGTAAAACTCTGTGCATTTGCTGTATTTCTCTTTTAGTGCGCGATATTCTTGTAATATATGTTCTGTAGGAGTTTCGCTCTTTTTGAACTGTGTAAGAGTGAGGTCACAGACTGTTGGAAAGTTGTACCATGGGGCCAGGGGCCTATTTTCTTGAGCGACATCAGGCAAGGTGTCCAGAAAATGGAGCTCACGGCAAATCTCTTCAAATCGCATTATCAATGGTCTTGTTGTCTGAGGCTTATTTGTGAATATTGTTCGGGAGGGGCAAGTTGTGACAATCGGGCAACAGATGTGTTTTTTCCGTGTCCTTATTTTGAGAACATAAGCGCATGTGAGTGCATTTCGTCTGTCTTTCAGTGAAGGCTCGTTCGTTTGGACATAAAGACTATTTATTGGGGATGTTCTGTACGCTCCGCACGCAAGGCGAAGGCCTAAGTTATGTACCGGGTCTAATTTTTTAAGGTATGAAGGTCTAGCTGAACCATATACTATGCTCCCATAGTCTAAGCGTGAGCGTATAACAGAGCGGTATATATGTAGAAGACATGCCCTGTCAGATCCCCAACGTTTCCGCGAAAGAACTTTCAGTATGGTAAGAGATTTGGAAGCTTTCTTTTTCAGTATATTTATGTGTGGTAGAAATGTAAGTTTTTTGTCGAACGTAATGCCTAGAAATTTGTGTTCAGTTTTCACCGGTAATTCTTTTTTATTTAGGTGGAGGACAGGGCTGTACTGAATACCTCGCTTGAGCGAAAACATAACTGCCACCGTCTTCTGTGGGGAAAACTGAAATCCATTTTTGTCGGCCCATTTCGCTAGTTTATTAATTGTTATTTGTATTTGCCTCTCACATGTTTGTATGTTTGAGGATGTGCAGGCTATCTGAAGGTCATCTACATAGAGCGAAAACAATGGAATTTGGGATTTCTCTGCAAATGGAATTCATTTTTACTATGAAAAGGGTTGTGCTTAGAATGCACCCTTGTGGCACCCCGTTTTCCTGAACAAAGCTTCTAGACAGGGTGGCGCCGAGGCGGACTTGAAAAAAACGGTGTGAGAGAAAGTTATTTAAGACATATAGCATTCGGCCTCGGATGCCTAGATCTGCTAAATCCCGTAGGATCCCGTACCTCCAAGTTGTATCGTAGGCTTTCTCTAGATCGAAGAAAACTGCGAGGCAATGCTATTTATGTATAAAAGCCTCTCGGACAGTGTTTTCAAGGCGCACTATGTGGTCAGCTGTTGAGCACCCTTTCTTAAAACCGCACTGATGAATATTAATAAGTTCATGAGATTCTAAAACAAAGGTTAATCTAGTATTTAAAATAGTTTCAAAAGATTTCGCTAGACAACTGGTGAGAGCAATAGGTCTATAACGGTTAGGAGAAGTTGGCAGTTTTCCTGGTTTTAAGAATGGTACAATAATGGCCCTTTTCCAAGCTTCCGGCAATTTCCCTAGAACCCAAATTTTGTTAAACAATTTCAGGAGTGCCTCTAAGAGGCTTCGGATAGATGAGCAAGAATCTCGTAATGAATTTGATCAGGACCTGGTGCAGTTTGTTTACCTCTAGCTAGGACTTTCTTCAATTCATGCAGTGTAATTAAACTATTGTATGGTTTGTTTGTGCTGCCACTTGCTGGAAGCTTTTGTTTTTCAGCTGTGCTCTTATATTTTAGGAATGTTTCTGTGTAGTGTGTAGAATTTGAAACCTTATCAAAATGTTCCCCTAATATATTCGCCTGCTCTTCGATGCTCGTTTGCATACCAGGTGCTGTGAGAATCGGAATCGTATGTGGGGAGAAGCTGCCATTTAGTTTGTGGACTTGTTCCCACATTCTTTTAGATGGTGTTGAGCTGTTTATAGACGTCACGAATTTCTGCCATGATCGTTTTTTGGCGTTGCGACGAATATAACGAGCTTTAGCTTTAGCTTTTTTATAAGCTGTCAAATTTTCATTTTGGGTATCTTCGAAACTTACCCCAGGCTTTATTTTGTAGTTTTTTTGCCTCCCTACATTCCCGTGTCCACCAGATTTTGCTATTTTGTTGTACCATTGCTGAGGTTTGTGGAATGGCAAGGCGCGCGGCATTTATAATGCAATCTGTGATGAGTTCATTAATTTGATCTATGCTATGCTCCTCTGAAAAAATTGTTTCCAAGTCTCCTTCTGTTCTAAAAAAATCTCAGTCTGCTAAATGGAGTTTCCAACGTCGTGGTTTGGTCGGTATGACAGATGTTGAAGATGATAAACTGATTAGTGCAGGTAGGTGATCACTCCCATATGGATTATTTAAAACATTCCATTTAAAATCGTTAAAAATAGAGGGCGAGCAAAAGGACAAATCTAAAACGCTCATCTTTCCTGTGTTTGGAGAGCAGAAAGTAGGTTTTCCGGAGTTTAAAAAACATGTATTACTGCAAAGAATAAGGTTCTCTATAACTTTGCCTCGCGCGTCAGTTTTCTCACTTCCCCACAGGGGTGAGTGCCCATTAAAATCGCCTACTACTACGTATGGCTCTGGAAACTGGCTAAAAAGATGTTCTAAATCATGGAGAGTTATTTTGAGGTGAGGTTGAATATACACGCAACACACAGTATTGGTTTTATATGTAAGTAATGCGGCTGCCACAGCTTCTAACCTGGTGTTTAATTGGTGTTCTTGGGCTGCAATACCATTTTGCACTATAATGGCCACTCCACCGGAAAGTCTGCTGACTTGCTGTCGGTCTCGGCGGAAGACTTGATATTTCTTTAGTATTTTTGTGTGCTTGGGACCTAGATTTGTTTCTTGCAAGCAAAGCGCAACAGGTGAGCGTGTGGTTAGGATATCGTTTATGTCGTTTATGTTGGTTAAAGGTCCCCTGCAGTTCCATTGCACTAGGAACACCATCTTATTCTTTTGTCAGTTTAGAAGTAGAGTTATGATTTTTCAGGGCCCGTGATGCGGGCCCTGTCTTTCTTGGATCGCTCCAAGGAGCTTCGCCGTCTGTGTGACGACGAAGGCACATGGCCATCTTTGCTGGATGTGTCCATCACCTCTTCAGAGGAGGCGGACAATTGTGCTGGAGGCACCTGTTCATTGTTTTTAGACCCCGCCTCAAGGGCAGAGGTCTTGTGGGCCACCGCCCCTAAGGAACGGGTAGCCTGTTTTTGGGGTGGAGTGGTACTAACCACTCCCACCAGGGGCGCAGAAGGCCCTACCTCCAGCTCACTTTGTGTGGCCTGGGCAGGTGTTGAAGGCCGGTGTGGTGCCCCGCCCCGTCGCACCTCTTCGGCGAGATTTGGCTTTGCCGTGAACTGGAATGCTGTGCGTTTTGTCTGGGAGTATTTGGTTCGTGCTTCTTTGTAAGTAATGTTCTCAGTTGTTTTGATGGTAATGATTTGCTTTTCATCTTTCCAAGTTGGACAAGCTCTTGAGTAAGCGGGGTGCTCCCCGTCACAGTTTGCACTGCAGTGCGGTGCTGCATCACAGTTATCTGAATTATGTTCGTTTGAGGCACATTTGGCACATGTGGTACGGCCGCGGCAGCTCTGCGATCCGTGACCATACCTCTGACATTTGAAACGCCTTCTTGGATTTGGTATATATGGCCTGACATTTACGTTTATGTATCCCACTTCAATTGATTCTGGGAGCGTGCTGCTGTTGAAAGTCAAAACAAGATGTTTGTTGGGGATTTCCTTGTCATCCTTTCGGATCTTGATTCTATAGACACCTATGACATTTTGGTCAGCAAGTCCTTCTGCCATTTCTTCCTCAGTCAGGGACAAGAAGTCACTTTCTGATATAACACCTCGGACAGTATTGAGAGATCGGTGGGGTGTGATGGAGATGGGTATGTCCCCAAGTGCCACAATGTTTTTCAGATTAGAGAACTGGTGTTTGGTCCTGACTTCAAGCAAGAGGTCACCATTTGCTAGTTTGGTTACCTTGTAACCGGGGCCTAGGCTTCCTGTGAGACATTTTGATACCGTAAATGGAGAGATTTTCCTAGCTGGGCTTTCTGACTGTTCGCTACGAACAATGTGGTATTTCGGAAAGGTTTCTTTTTGTTTTTGCACGAACTGGCCTGTTACATCGGTCCGCCTTCTTTTGTTTGGAGGGCGATCATGTGTTGAAGATAGAAAGTCCATGAAAGGGTTTGCTTTTTCGGTAGTTGTGCCAGCCACCCACCACGGAGCCCAACAAGGGGGGCGAGACAGGAAACTTCCAACAAGCCCTGCCGGCGCCAGCTGTACACCTCTACTATAACCGAATATGGGTAACTCAGGGTAGCTACTCCACACAAGGTTAACCCTCGCCGCCAGGAAAAAGGAAAAACAAGAAAGGAGGAGGAGACAGGACAGTGCCAAGAAAAGGGATAGGAAAGTGAAAGATAAAGGGGAGGACAGGAAAAGGCGACTGCCGATTTCCCCCCGGGTGGGTCAGCCCGGAGGTGCCGTCTGTGGCAAGCTGTGGGCCAAAGTGGTGTGTTGCCTCCGCCGAGGGGCCTTAAGGGTCCAAACACTCGGCATCGGCTCAACCACCAGGATCCCCTTTTCCCCAGACACGGCGATGCCACGCACGGCTAAGTGTGGGTGCTGGGGTCCGTGGTGTCGCACAGTACACGCAAGCACCTGATTTAACAGGTGCCCCCTGCGGGCTAGCCAGAGAAATGGGTCAGTAATTAACAACAGACATTTTCGAACCGCTTTTATGCACTGGGACAACATTAGCATTAGCATTGCAGTCCAGAAAGCACAGGTGCGCATCTAACATTACTATTGCAGTATTGATGCCTAATAAACACATTGCTGCTGTCACAATTTTTTACAAGCCTCAAAGCAGCTGAATACTATGCAGCGATCGCCGGAAGGACAAAGCAAAGCTGGCACTTACCAGTTGGTGCAATGCGGTATTCCTGCAGCACCCGAAGGCAGAGAAAAGTAGAAGCATGACCTTGCACACAGCAGAACAATCCACGAAACAGCGAGACAGCGGCAGCGCGTGGCTATTCGGACCGCTTTGCAACACGGCGCACCCGGCACTCGCCTGGCGAAGGTGACTCTACGTCGCTGTCGCCATCTCTCGACAGCCAGCGGCGTAACTTGTCAACGGAGTAGGAGCGGCGGCGACGGCCGCGGAGCGCGGAGTTGACAGTCACAGTGTATAAAGGAGGCTATGGCATGTCATGCTTGGATAAGGACATCATCCATCGCGGTCTTCGGCGCCTGAGATCCTTTGACATGCAATGTCTCAAACGAAGTGGTATCGTTACAGCCGTGTAAAAGCAAAACAGGGCGTTGCCGTCAATAAAAGTTAATGCAAACGCTCAGAAATCGCATATTCCCGTTTCGGTTTGGAATACCGCAGCTACTGAAACATATGCCACCGCAGACTGCTTCATATAGCAGAATGCAGTTTGAACAGACCACTCTATGCCTACTATGCTGTCTGTATGCACGATATAGTTGTGTGAGTACTTATTTCTTATTTCTTTTTTTTTGCTTTTAAACCTCTGTCGCGGTGTCTCAATGGTAAGGGCGCTTGACTCCTGATTTCGAGAACGGGGGATTCAATCACAACTGTTTCGAAAGGCGTTCCTCTGCTGTGGGATTTGACTGCACAATAAACAATTCCACGTGGTAAATGTGGTGCTAATAATGAAAAAAAAAAACACGACACCAAAACCAGCCTCTGCAATCATCCGTCATAGCCGATGCCGCTTTCATGCGTTAAACCCGGGCCAATATGCATTTTTTTTTTGTTGTTGAAGGCTTCTGTGCATCCATAAAAGTTTTAGTGAGCACATTTTGCTTTAGACAAATGCTCGAACGTTTTGGGAAACATATTCCCTGCCCCTAATTGTTATCCTAAATATTACATAATACACCTAGATCAATGTACTTTACTGGTAGCCTATTATAATCATTATAATCTGTTTTCGTCCAAGTGCTGTCTTCCGAGCAAACTCGTCATTTCTGACAAGGGAAGTAAAACAGCTTCATGCGGGCTTAAATATCAGTGCTTAGTTCGGGAATAAATACATTTTTATAGTCGCATGATAAGATGACCTTCATTTCTTTCGGAATAGTTTTATAACCGGCATCTGTTTTGGAAGCAACCCTAATATTTTACTTCGCATAAGATTAAGTCACTGCTAAATAATTAGTGATAAAGAAATTTTCAGCCTATAAAATTGCTTTCCAGAACATGAGTGCCCATACGCAGTTTATAACGATGTCTTCGCAACGAGTAATTCGTAGCTTGCACTTTAACGTTACAGAACATTAATCACTGAATATTGTAAATCCTGTCAAGTGTGTAAAAGTTCTCCCACACGGTGAAATTTATTCGCATTGCAAAACAAAATAATTACACTACTAATTTACCATTATATATATTAACATCCCACACATCAGAAATCCATTATACTTTCCTCGGTTTCAGGAAATAATTTATAGTTAGCGGCGCATGCAGTAATAAACTATCACGCTCTATGACAGTAGCCGCAAAAAGCATCTCGGCAAATTCAATCCACTCAGCGCTGTACACGTGAACAATCAGCTTTCCTGTGCGGCGAGGTATAGTGTCGGCGTGATCTCATTTTTGGGGAATACTTGTGCGTGGTTGTCTGGGCCAGAGTTGATGTGCACTCAGTCTAAAGCAACTCGCCATGCAGTGCGCTGCCAATGCTACATTTAACCTGCTTAATCCTCGAGTCAAGTACGATATAATGAACCAGGCTTTCTCGATTCAATCTAAAGTACTGCAGGTCAGAGCACGAACCTTGTATCTGTGTGGGCTTGACACTAAATTCGCCGGTCTCACTCGCATGAGACACGCGCAAACTGCTTAAAAGTCGATAAGAAAAACAAAGCTGTCATTAGGCAGGCCCAAGCATTAGGCGCGTGAAAGCGGTACAGCGCAAGAAACGTGCAAAGTAAATCTTGAAGACTGGTTATTGCGTGTTTTGTTTTCCTAAAATCCGCTCTTCTTCTGCTACATTGGCGAAATCCTTGAATTTTTTCTGCAATATAGCAGAAATACTGCAGAAGACACGTTTTCATCGCCAAAAAACCCGCCGTAAACTCGGCAGCAGACCTTCGCAGCGTGCCTTTCTGCGAGCGCCGCCGGCTGCCGATCCACACTATCGGAGTGACGGTGGCGCCACCTCTAGGTCGATCTCGCGGCGAATAGTCTAACGTCACGGCGTGATGGACGTAGCGAGCGCGAGCCGACGCGGCCCAACGTCTCCGACGCGCAAATAGAATCTCGTCTATTTCTCACCGACCGCGTCAGCCGCATCGGCCACGCATCCCAGCATTCCTCACGCGCAGTGAAGATGGCGGCTTGCATGTAGACAGCGACCGCGCGCGCAGCATTTCAGACACTGTTGCGGAAAAGCTGCTAGAAGGCATTCGAGGGCAGCCCTGCGTCTATGATACCAAGCGGATTGACTACAGAGACGTTCAGAGGAAAGAAAAATGCCTGGGATGAAGACTGTCAGCAGTGCGGCCGTGCACAGCTGTGAGTTCTTCGCTGCGGTGCGTGTGCCATACACGTTTTAATGCACTGCTCTAGGAGGGGTAACGATGGTGTTGTTTCACTTATCTGCAGTACATTCAGTTGAAGAATACCAAAATCTGCGGAAGCGGCTTCGCATAGAGTTGTGACCTGCACAGGCCGGAATCGAAGGCCGTACTCGACTTGGCCACATGGAACGTCAGGGGCTCAACAATCAGGGCATTCGCGAAATTTATGGAATTCTACAGGAACTGCGGCCGGCCGAGAAAGTGATCCTCATTACTGTGTAATCTATAAATCTTCTGTAATCGTACAGATACTTAAATTATGATTAGGTTTCAGTAAAACACGCACGTACACAATCATCGTTCCGTCTGTAGCCGTCGTCGACGCGGGCTCAGGCCGTTGCTGGGCTGGACGTCTCCACGGCTGGCTGTACATGCTTTGTGCCATTTGAACATTCGCAGTAAACACATCGCATCATTGCCTTGATTACAACAGTAATTAGCGCCTTAATAGGCAGCCAGGTCCTCCCTGCAGGTGCTCTGTCGTCTGCTCGAAAATGCACACCGAAAACATACCAGACCTCGAGACATGTGCGCCGCGGCGCCCTGCATTCCAGCCGCGCCGGACTGAAGAAGCGGCAGTTTTTTGACGCGCCCGTCGTAGCCGACGTACCGTAGCCGATGTCGCCGGCTCTGCCAGTCGCGTCGAAAACGTCGGACTATATTGGGGCCTTTAGTCCGCCCGAAAAGTCGGGCCAAAGCCCGCTGCGAACTACTTGCCGAAATGGCTGGCGGCCACCTCCGGGCCGACCGCTTGCCGTGGTTTACTAGCCGACTAAGTAGGCTGCCGACCATTTTCCGAACGTCGGCCACACGTAAAAGGTCGGCCAAGGATGCTTATTGGGCGGTTGTCCGTTCTCGTGGGCACTCCCGGGCCCGTAATTCATGTCTGTCTATTAGCTCTCTAATAGTGCGGCCCCTCTTGTCCTGTCGCGTGTATCCCCAGGCCGGGTCTTTTGCATTAAAGTCGCCAAATATAATTAGCTGATTTCCTCTTACCAAGTTTAATGTTTCTCCGAGAAGCTTGTCGAAGTCGATCTTCCGTTGGGAGGGGGGGCTGTATACATTTAGGATAAAAGTGCCCTGTTTTTTGTCACTATTTTGGACCACCTCCACCAGGATATGGGGTGTTTCAATCCCTTTAAATTGGTCATGCCGAATTGCTCAACGTCGAACATACCTCGAATATACGCCCGGGGCAGGGGGGCTTAAACTTAGAGAGGTGACAAAGCTGCAGGGTGAGTACTGGTCTTTATTCCCCTAAATACACGAAGATGAAGGACGTCCATCGCTGTTCACATACCGTACGTACAGAAGCGGATCGATCATTCCCGTTCTGACTTTCCCGTAATTATGCACTCGCGTGCATCGCGGTGCGGCGCATCTTTTACTCGACAGACTCGATCGTCGGCCTGCCAGGTCATCGCCGTCAATTGCCGCTGTACAAGCGTAGGCCGCTAGTAGATTAAGTATGCCTTTTTTCATGCAAATAAAAACATGCTCTGTTGCCGATCGAGTACATACGGGTGCGAAATAACAAAAGACACATTTACGGTAGCCCATGTTTACTTTCGCGATGTAATTCGGCTCCCGACGTCATGAAAATGTGTTAGCATGGTAATGCACTTGCCGTCGAAAAACACAAGTGCGGCTTTTATAGAGCATTTGTGATAGAGACGATATCCTAAACGAAATGCGAACTATTTAATTATCTCTCGCGTGAATGAAGTGAAAATGGCCACAGGTGCATACGAATTCTCTCTTGCTCTGTTTTTATTTCTTAGATTTTATTCTATAGCAGATAGACGCTGCATCTAATTGCTGTTGACAGCCTGCTTCTTTTTTCTTTTTTCCTCCTGTCTGCGTAATACCGCATAAAATAGTTGTAATCAGCGATCAAGGGTAAAGGTTTCCAGGCGTGTCGTCTGCTTCTGTTTTCACTTACGAAACCGTCAACTACTCAAAGCAAAGTTACCTGAAGAAATAAATAACCTACAACCATCTAATTTCACAAATTAGCTTTAATATTTAAAAGTAAGTTTGCAATTACAATTACTTGATAGGTAATTAACTAACCTTCCCTTTTTTGCGTTTCGCAACTGTTGCTCTCCTTGTTCAGTTCAAACGCTGCGTCAGCTGTGCGTTGTTCGTTCTTTTTTGCGGCTTGTCAGTTGTGTTGTATTTCGCTTAGCAATCCTTTATTAGCGGCGACTTGACCTCTTAAGCTACCCTGTTATATCATTATGAAATGCATCGCAAGCCTTAGCAGTGTTCACCATTTGCAGTGCACACACAGGATATGACCGGCAAGATGCTTTCTATGCTCGCTCGCCAATGGCATCAACGGTCTCCGGACGATAATTGAATCATTCAGGTAAGGTTCGCTTCTTTTTTTTTGCAACTGCAAGTTTAAAATGCGTGCAAAAGCGTGTAGACGTCTGTTCATTAGCATATATTTTGAAGCTTCAGTTTTACCAAGCGCTACTTTCTTGTACTGAGAGCAGTGGCATTGTCGCTTGTTCGAACATGGGAGGCGCGTAGGTGCTATTTGTTTTGGCAGTGCTGTAACCGCTAATTTTCTTTCGTAGAAACAGAAGTACGTGTTCTTGTGCGTACATGCTTTAATAACTTCCATTTTTTTATCTTCACAAATACGCATCGGCAGTCACTATCATGTCCGGTTGAGTGAGGGATTATAGTTTTGTTCCTTGCACTTCCAGGTGTACACTGACATAGACGTTTTTGAAAATGTTCTCCTGGAAGACGGCTGCTTGTTCAGGGTGGATGCTTGCTTGGTTACTAAGAGCGTCCCGTGAACAGCATTAAGCTCGTGTGTTCTTCCGTCACATGATTCTCAAAGGCACTACCATGATTAATGGTGATCAATGTTTTATTTGTCTGCATAGGCTGTACAAGTGGAGGAAATCGCGACCTTAGGCTAAGCACATGCCCACAAAGTGCAGTCAGCTGTTACCATGGTCTCCTAGGCTGTTCTCTCTAAGGATGTCATTGCATATTAGGGCACTTAAGATGGGCAAGCAGCTTGAGTATGCAAATGTGTTTGCTTGCACTTTATGTTCTGAAGATTGGTGCCGTGTGTAGCAGCCAATCAAAGCAAGTAATCATGAGTTAATCCAAAGAAAATGAATTGTTCATTTTTTACTTCTTTGCGTACTTTTTTTTTTTGCAGAAAAGTCACTTATAAACAATACGCATACTTTACAGCTGCAGCATGGACGTGCTGTTAGAAAGCCACTTTGAAACCTCAAAAACGTTTAGTTGCTATTTAGGTCATGCTCGCAAGAAAGAGAAGCTGCTAAAAATGGTTCACGAATTATTTGTTTGGGTTATAAAGAATATTCTTTGTTGCTGTGCAAAATAATGCAAAATGTCCAACATCTAAAAAATATGTGGAAACATTTCAGTGACTTGCTGTGTGCTTGTTGAAACACACACACACACACACACACACACACACACACACACACACACACACACACACACACACACACACACACACACGCACGCACGCACGCACGCACGCACGCACGCACGCACGCACACACACACACACACACACACACACACACACACGCACGCACGCACGCACGCACGCACGCACGCACGCACGCACACACACACACACACACACACACACACACACACACACACACACACACACACACACACACACGCACACGCACACGCACACGCACACGCACACGCACACGCACACGCACGCACACGCGCACGCACACGCACACGCACACGCACACGCACACGCACACGCACACGCACACGCACACGCACACGCACACACACACGCACACACACACACACACACACACACACACACACACACACACACACACACACACACACACACACACACAATATGAGGGTGTGGACCAACGTTGAGTGCACACAGGAAGTTGAGTAGCTGAGGAAGTCATCGCCGAGCTCAATGACGGCAGACGTCGCATGGCAAGGAGTCGTAGAGCACTGGTACGACGTGTTGCACCGGCTTCAGCTCTTTCCACGCACTTTTGATGGCCTTCCATGACTCATCAGAATTTGCAATGTGAAGGTCTATTTATTGCAAATTGGCTTTTAATGCCTCAGATGTTATCAGTGACTTTCATATCAGCGACCTTAGGAAGCCAAGTGTCACGAAATCGGTGCCCATTTTCGTCAACCGGTACGGCGCGAGGCCCGCACGGCGTCGCGTGGAAGGCATGGAGAGAAAAGCCCTTCCCCGCGCGGGGGAGCGCGTAACTTTGTACGCGTTGCCGTGACCCTCTTTCCCATTGCCCGGGGAGAACGGTGGTTCATCGGCCTGGAATGTGCCAGGCCTTTCGAGAAACTTCTATGGGACCTGGCCAATGACGACGCGCGGCTCGACTGGAGGAGAAGAGGGAGCTATAACCAGCGAAGCTATGTGTGTGTGCGCGCTAGCTTTGACGCGTGCTAACAAACAGACGCGGCGCGCCCTATTTAAAGAGAAAGCGCCGTTTGATGAGTCAGTCAGTCAGTCAGTCAGTTCGTCAAGTGTTTTGCGACGTGCTCGCCTGTGTTTCGACTGGGCTTCCGGGAATCACCCACTGCTGGCAAGCCCACGGACTTTCCAGGGAGCGGCGCTCGTCTCGTATGGTGGCCACATCGTGACTCTTGAGGCGTCGGACTGCAACAGTGCCCGGTGAACAATTTGCTGTTTGTTTATGTAACTCTCTCGTGTTTGATCTGTTGTAAAGCATGTGTTATTGAATCATTCTGTAGTTGCATGCCTAGCGTTTGTATTCTGTGAACCTCTCGTCTTTGTATTGCAAGCGATCTTGTGTATTCCTTTGTACCGTCTCTTGCTGTGCATAAATTGTGATTTGTTTGTTACTTCTGACTCCGACCCTTCTCTGGTTTGAACCGGCGACCGCTGGGCACCAAACGACCACCCCCTTCTTTCACTACAAGGTAGTTGAATTCCGGCTGAGCTTGCCACGCAAGTCGAGGGCATCCCCTTTGCGACCGAAACAGCTACCCCCACTCACTCTAAGGGTGTCTGGGAGTGTGCGCACCGTTAAGGGCGCATCGTTAATAATACCCCCTAATTATTAACGGGTGACAATTATTCTGGCGTCCGCGACAGGACGTTTGGTGCATTCAAGCTCAGAGGACGGAGAACGAGTTGGAAGAGTTTACGAAGAGGTCGTAAACTGTGTAACAGCAGAGCGATAGCGAGAGGTTGTGCCGCGCGGAAGCGTTTAGGCGAGGTTCGCTAAGCAAACTTAAAGCTACACCCAAGCAGTTCGCGCTTCAGATATGAATCTGAAAGAGTTGATTGAGGCTGGCACCCAGCTGGGGTGGTCCGGTGCCGAACTGCGCAAATGGGTTAGCCAGAGAGAAAAAGAAGAAAGAGAGAGAGAAGAAAAGGAACGAGAGAGGGCTCGAAAGGAAGCCGAGGAAGAAAGAGAGAGAGCAGAAAAAGAACGAGGGAGGGCTCGAAAGGAAGCCGAGGAGGAACGAGAGAGGGCTCGAAAGGAAGCCGAGGAAGAAAGAGAGAAGGCTCGAAAGGAGCGGGAAGAGGAGTTTCAGCGAGAAAAGGAATTACTGACTATGAAACTTCAGCTCCGAAACTCCGGGAACAGCAACGGTTTAGCTGAAGTGTATAGCTGCAGTGAAGGACATAGCAGCTTGCGGATAGACGCAAGTAAATTGATTCCGAAATACGACGAGAGAAGAGACGATCTGGACGCGTTCCTCCTGCGTTTCGAAAGGATCGCCATAAATGCTAATTGGACAGACAGTGAATGTGCTACCATCTTGAGCACTTCTCTTAGCGGCAAAGCATTAAGTGTGTTTGGAAGACTTCCTCCTGAGGATGCAGGCAGCTATCACAAAGTGAAAACTGCATTACTTAAAAGGTTTAGATTTACGACGGATGGGTTTCGTGAGAAGTTCAGGACTGGAAAGCCTATGGACGGTGAAACGGCAACACAGTATGTTGCGCGACTGAGTCATTATTTCGACCGCTGGACTGAACTCTCAAAAATTAAACTAGAGTACGGCGCACTTCGCGAACTCCTAATTAAGGAGCAATTCCTGGGCAGCTGTCACCCTGGTCTGTCGCTTTATTTAAAAGAAAGAAAAGCGAATAACCTGGAAGAAATGATGGATCTCGCAGACCAGTATTTGGAAGCCCAGGGAGGCGAAAATTTGAGCAAAATTGTAAATTCTGCAACCCCACGAAAGCCCGAATTCCGGCAGACACAACCTGGCGTGAAATCAACCCCGAGGTGTTATCTCTGCGGACAACTAGGCCACATCGCACCTAACTGCCGCAAAATTGTAACCAACAATCCATCCGCGTGTTAGAAATGCGGACAGAAGGGCCACAAAGCGATGTCGTGTCCCGGTGCTGACAAGGCAGCTCCGCAGGCGGCATGCGCGAGGACTCCGTCAGAGTCAGAATGTCGCCTGAAGGAAGAAGATGCCGATGGCTTTGTTGAGCTTAAGAACGGCAGGAAAGTCCGCGTGGTGCACGCCCTAGAGGAGGAGGAAGCAGAGAAGGTGGTTAATCGGAAGAAGGACAAGAAAATCCGGGTGGTGAACGCCGTAGTACATGCACAACCTGGATCTGCGGTGAATCGGATGCCGGTTTCGAGGGGAAAGATAAAAGGAAAATCAGTTTCTGTGCTACGAGATACAGGTAGCAGTGCCGTAATCGTTAGACGCAGTTTGATTCATGAGAATGATCTAACTGGCGAGAAATGCCCTGTGAGGCTAATTGACGGCTCAATCCAATTACTCCCTGAGGCAAAATTAGAAGTGCAGACGCCATACTATTCTGGGAAACTGACAGCCCTGTGCATGGAACGCCCTATTTACGATTTGGTGTTGGGAAATATCAAGGGCGCAACATTTCCCGAGGATCCTGATCAAAGTCCCGCGCCTGTGCGCTGCAGTGAATCTAAAAAGAAAAAGGCAGGGCGAGGAAAGCAAGGCCATGTGAAGCCGGAGGAAAAGCCCAGAGAAAAGAATGAACAAAAGGAAGCACCTCAGGAGGAAACTGAAAAGAAAGAGACGACTCAGGAAATTAAGCCAGAAATGCCTAGACCTTCGTTGATTCAGGTAGCCCAAGTGTTTGTCCTACTTATGGGGGCGTTACTTGGGATATTTCACCTTCAGCGGAAGGAATACCGGTGCCCAGGAAAGAACACTATTACAGTGATTCTTTTTGTTGGTCTGTGCGCATTGGCACAGGTTCCCGTGTATCCGTCGGCGCTACTGGTTGTAGGGGCAATTATCGGCACACATTGGTTGTGTGATTTGCAAGAGGATAAGTCATGCCTCTGGGAATTTTCAGTAGCCCGATCGGGGAACATAGAAGCGTCTCAAATGCGAGAGCCTATAGCGAAGGCAGAATCTCTGGCGGACAGAAGCGTGTCACGCACTGATCGCGGGCTGTAATTACGCTCGGAATTTAGGGTCGTGCGCTTCGCATTTGAAAAGCGGTGTGTTGTTGATTCTTATGTGTATCTGACGACAGCGTGGTGCTATGTTTGTGAACATCATGGCATTGATGTATGAATTTTGTAATGTGTTATTACAGTTTGTGAAATTTGTGCAATGTGTGTGATATGGTCATTTGCCCCATATATTTGTGAGCGCATGCATGTGCGCGCGATGTTCGTGGTTGTGGTGAATATAGTGGGACAATATTCTTTAAGGGAGGGGCAGTGTCACGAAATCGGCGCCCATTTTCGTCAAGCCGGTACGGCGCGAGGCCCGCACGGCGTCGCGTGGAAGGCATGGAGAGAAAAGCCCTTCCCCGCGCGGGAGAGCGCGTAACTTTGTACGCGTTGCCGTGACCCTCTTTCCCATTGCCCGGGGAGAACGGTGGTTCATCGGCCTGGAATGTGCCAGGCCTTTCGAGAAACTTCTATGGGACCTGGCCAATGACGACGCGCGGCTCGACTGGAGGAGAAGAGGGAGCTATAACCAGCGAAGCTATGTGTGTGTGCGCGCTAGCTTTGACGCGTGCTAACAAACAGACGCGGCGCGCCCTATTTAAAGAGAAAGCGCCGTTTGATGAGTGAGTCAGTCAGTCAGTTCGTCAAGTGTTTTGCGACGTGCTCGCCTGTGTTTCGACTGGACTCCCGGGAATCACCCACTGCTGGCAAGCCCACGGACTTTCAAGGGAGCGGCGCTCGTCTCGTATGGCGGCCACATCGTGACTCTTGAGGCGTCGGACTGCAACAGTGCCCGATGAACAATTTGGTGTTTGTTTATGTAACTCTCTCGTGTTTGATCTGTTGTAAAGCATGTGTTATTGAATCATTCTGTAGTTGCATGCCTAGCGTTTGTATTCTGTGAACCTCTCGTCTTTGTATTGCAAGTGATCTTGTGTATTCCTTTGTACCGTCTCTTGCTGTGCATAAATTGTGATTTGTTTGTTACTTCTGACTCCGACCCTTACTCTGGTTTGAACCGGCGACCGCTGGGCACCAAACGACCACCCCCTTCTGTCACTACAAGGTAGTTGAATTCCGGCTGAGCTTGCCACGCAAGTCGAGGGCATCCCCTTTGCGACCGAAACAGCTACCCCCACTCACTCTAAGGGTGTCTGGGAGTGTGCGCACCGTTAAGGGCGCATCGTTAATAATACCCCCTAATTATTAACGGGTGACACCAAGCTAGTGTAATTAATGGGCTACAAAGCTTTTCAAGGTGCACTTTCACAGTGTGCATCGTGAGGATAGGGAAAAGATAATGCTGCGGCAGAAAATGCCCATTCTTGTAAGCCATGATTGACAGCGCTTAACCACACGGACAGAGTAAAGAACACATAAATGACGAACACAGGTGCTGAACTTCAATTTTATTCTGCAACCACTGATACTCTGCTTATATGCCCACAAAGGCACAGACAAGTGGCGATTTTTGACACTTGCAGCAACAAAAACTAACGTGACAAATAAAAACCGAAAGAAGTACCGAAAGGGCAAACCCGAACGAGGAGAGAACGAAATGTTCAAGTTATCTATTAAGCCGCCAACACATGCAACAGTGGACTAATAAGAGCAAAAAAACAACAAATGTGCAAGGGGAGCAGGAAATGGCTAGCAGAGGTAAAGCTAACAATTAGCACAGCAAAACCTTGAGATGAAGTGCACTAAAACTTAAAAAAAAACGGGGCATGAACAACAAAAATGAAGCCAACAACTGACATTGCTAAATGCAGAACACAAGCAGTACTGAATAGCTAAACCAAAGAAAATGAACGAAACGCACATGAGCAACAAGGGTGAAGTCAACAACAGGTAACATAGCTAAAGGATGAAAATGAGGTACATAAAACTGAACGAGGAAGATAAGATATCAGCAAACGAATTGCACAAATGTATGAAAGCTAAAATTGCGCTATATCAAACAAATCCAGAAAGAAAGGCAGTCTCTTTCCGAGTGAAATGGAGGGGGTGCTTACATAATCATCCTTGAGGTTCAAAAACTTGGCAGCTTCAATTATTTCACATGTCAGCTTATTCCTTTGTGTTTTTAACAATGTGGATTTATTTTTTCCGAAGATTGGGTGGCATGGCTTTTTTGAGTCGCAGTTCCTGCAGTAGGATGGCAGTACTGAAGGATATACCCGATAAGGCATTTTTATGCTCTATTAGCCTTTCATTGATACATCGGCCTATTTGGCCTATGTATTTGCAGCAAGTCAAATGGTTGGAGTGGACGCCTTCTGCGCATGCTGCTAAGGATTTTTTGTGCCTCTTGCCTTTTTTTTTTTTGCTTTTCGTTGTCATCAATGATCCACCAAAGCTGCAATAGTTGCTTGGGGGCAGAAAAGAACGTCAACTCCTGCTTTCTTTTCACTCTTCTTAAGGTTGTGGGAAATTTGGTCCATGCAAGGAATCACTGCAACCTTTTTGCGTCGCCTGTGCACTTCAGCCAGTGGTTGTTTGTTTGCACTTGGTGTTTTTCAGCACTTTTCTGCGACAGCGGAGCGGACTTGTAATGGGTACCCTGATCGCGTGAGCCTGCACACCTTTTTCAAGAAGCTTTTTTGCAATTTGTGGTGGCATGACTTGGTCAAGGCATTGATAAGCGCAGACTGGATAATATTTCTTTTGACCAGCTTTGAGCAAATGGAGTCGTATGTTAGGAAGGGATTGTTGCCCCTTGGTCCAAATTCCTAGCACACATAACTGGGTGAAAAGTAGATTCTTGTTCCAGGAAGTGCATGAAATCCTTGTCCGACATTTCGTGCGTTAATTCAAGGGGACCCAGGGCACTCTTAAGGACACTCAAATCTTCAGGCACTTCAAGAAAAAAAGGCTTCCTTGTCACAGTCGAAAAGAACTAAGAAATCATCCACAAAGCGGGAAATGTTTTTAATTTGTGAGTGTTTGAAGCGGTTCCTGAGACATCTGTCATGCATAGCTAAGAACAGATCACTGAGAATGGGGCAATGCATGATCCAATGCAGATCCTGTGCCTTTGGATAAAGTGCGAACCATTCCATTCTACAAATGTTGATTTTAGGTACACATAAAGCATTTCCAAGAAACGATCTGCAGAGACACTACAATCATTCTGGAAAGATACAGCTCCAGGCTTGTCGACAGCTTCACGAAGACGTTTCATGAGGTCATCTTAAGATATAGAATAAATCTTCAACATCTGTAGAAAATCACGTTAGGCTTTCTATTATTCCAGTTCAAAAACCTAATGACTTCATCCGCATTCTTTACTAGAAAGGGATCATCGATAGAAAGCAATTTCTGGTTGCCTTGCAAATTTTAGCGACGTCTGTCTGCCAGGTGTCATCCGAAACAATAATGCACAGAGGGCACGGGAGTTATATCTGGCAGAAACACGTCACTATATATTTACAATGCAACCTGAAATTGGTTTTTATCGATCATTTTTTTCTGGTAAAGAATACAGATGTAGTCATTAGGTTTTTTAACGGGAATAAAAACAAAGCCTACCATGCCTTATCTATAAATGTAAAAGACTTGTTTTATTCTATACCTCAAGATGACCTCATGAAATGCGTTCGCAAAGGTATTGACAAACATAGAACTATATCCTCCCAGAATGAGTGTGGTGTCTCTGTAGATGGTCTCTTAGAATTGCTTTCTGTGTGTCTAAAATAAACATTTCCAGAATGGAATGGTTCACACCTGATCCAAAAGCATGGGATCTGCTCAGTGGTCGGTCTGTTCTTAGTTATGCATGACAGTAGTCTCAGGAATCACTTTGAACACTTGCGAGTTCAAAAAATTTTTCGCTCTGGGGACGATTTCTTAGGTATTTTAGACAGTGGAATGGAAGCCTTTTTTCATAAAGTACCTGAAGTTTTGAGTGTCTTTAAGAGTATCCTGGCTTCCCTTGAATTAATGCAAGAAATGCCGGACAATGATTCCATGTGCTTCCTGGAACTAAGCATCTTTACACACAGTCACGTGTGCTGGGCATTTGAACTGAGGGGCAAAAAGCCCTTCCTATCATATGACTCCGCTCGTTAAAAGCTGGTAAAAAGAAATATTCCATTCTGTCCTTGTCAATGCCTTGAACAAGTCATGCGACACAAATTGCAAAAAAGCTTGAAAAAGGTATGCAGGCTCACGCAATCAGGGTACCCGTTACAAGTCCTCTGCACTGTCGCAGAAAAAGTGCTGAAAAGCACCAAGTGCAAAAACTGAAGCACTGGCTGAAGCACATAGGCAACGCAATAATGTTGCAGTGATTCCTTACATGCACCAAAGTTCTCACAACCTGACGAAGAGTGAAAAGAAAGCAGGAGTTGACTTTCTTTTCTGCCCCTGAGCAACTGTTGCAGCTTTGGTGGATCATTAATGACATATAAAAGCAAACAAAAACCCGGACCAAGAGGTACAGAAAACCCTTAGAAGCATGTGCGAAAGGCGGTCACTCTAACCCTTTGACTTGCCGTGAGGTATACATGGATCAAACAGGCCGATGCATCAATGAAAGGCTAAAGGAGCATTAAAATGACTTAGGTATATCCCCCCCCCCCCGTATCTGCCATCTGCTGCAGGAAGTATGACTCAAAGAAGCCATGCCACACAATCTTCGAAAAAAAAACCAGTGTTAAAACACATCGGTATAAGCTGCGATATGAAATAGTTGAAGCTGTCAAAATTTTGAGGCTCAAGGATGATTGTGTAAGCACCCTCTCCATTTCACTCTTGGAAAAAGAGATTGCCTTCCTTTATGGACTTCTTTAATCTTGCTTGGTTTTAGCTTTCTTACATTCATTGAATTAATTTGTTGATATTTTATCTTTCTTGTTTGATTTTATGCACCTCATCTTCATCCTTTCGCTATGCTGCTCATGAACGTTTCCTTCATTTGCTTTGTTTTAGCTATTTATCTAGTGCTCATCTGCATTTAGCGCTCAATTGTTGGCTTCATCTTTCTTGTCATGCACCTTTTCTTTCAGTTTTAATGTACTTCATCTCACGCGTTTTGCTTTATTATTTGTTAGCTTTACCTCTGTTGCCCATTTTCTGGTACCGTTGTTTTTTTTTTTTGCTCTTATTAGTCTGCGGTTCCACGTGTTGTTGGCTTAGAATATGATGTCCCTATTTTGTTCTCCCCTTGTTCGGGCTTGCTCTTACGGTACTTCTTTTCTTTTTATTTGTCACAAGTGTCGAAAATCGCCACTAGTTGGTGCTTTTATGGGTATATAAGCAGAGTATCGGTGGTTCCAGAATAAGGTTGAAGTTCAGAGCCTGTTTTCATCTTGTATGTGCTTGCTCTGTCCGTCTGGTTAAGCACTGTCAATCATGAATCAACACCACTAGCCTGACGTTTTCTATCCTTGCACCTTGTGAGTTCCTTCTAGCAGGTGAGAAAGGAGCTGGTGGCAATGATTACAAAATAAGCTTGGGAGCTCAGCTGACCATCTTTGTGGTAACCCCTTCATATGTTTAGATTTTTGAGTGCTTTGCCTGAGGCCATTGACATAAAGGGGATCATACCTTAAAATAGCAGTATTTAATGAAAGTTACAAAGCCTCGGCAGCAAAACAAATATGGTATATAACAAATCAAGCCCTAGATAAAAAACAAAGGTATAATCATTGACATTTTAGCAACTAGGCACTCTTTTTGTTTCTAGGCCCACCCAGTACAGAAGCTACCTTGTTCTTTAAAAGCGACATTTCAGCAGTCATCACCTTTTCTTTGAAGTTGCTTTTGAGCGAAGATAAGCCTTTCTGCTTTGGAACTGCCTTAAAGTTGGGGCTTTTGTTCAGCCATCCTATCTGAATCCTGCTTTGCCATGCCTTTGCCTAATAAATGTGTCTGACACATTAGGGCTCAGGGCAGCCCTTATCTCACCCCCTGTTATGAACAGGCTGTCACTAAGAGGGAAACAATTGTAAATTCAATTCGGTTGCTTTTTGGTGAGATAGCGGGAAGCATCTTTGATTTGGTCTTCATCCCAGTAAGTATGTATGATTATGCCCTCTGAAGCCTCAGCCACTCAAGTTGCTTTTCTGTAGTGCGCTCACCAGTGACGTCCCTATAATTAAGACTCTTGTCTCTTAAAGTATCACGGCAGCCTTATAGGTCCGTAGCCATGCTGAAGCTCTAAGCAATGCTAGCTGATAACTGTCCATTTTACAGATTGAGAAAGCATTCACACCACAAAGTGAGAAGCGAACGATCCATAAATGGGTGTGTTTGGCCAATGTTTAAATTGCATTGTTTCATTTGTTTGCTGTATAGGACTCTTCAGAACATAAAATATGAGCAAGGCTGTTTGTCTACTCATGCTGCCTGTTCATCTGAAGTGTGCTAATGTGGAGTAACGTCCTTAAGAAAGGACAGTGTAGCAGATGTGGGCATGCTATTCAACCCATGTACAACCTTTCGTGTGGCACTGAAACACAGAAAAGTCTCCACTCAAGCACGCGGGTTAAGGTTTGGGTGCCGGTATCATCTGAGGTAAACGATTCGATTATTTCAGTTAAAGGCAAGTGTACCACCTTAAAGTCATGGCTGATTGCTTTAGTGGCAAGCAAAGTGCTTAGTTGAGTAGCAACACAGGCTCGTGACCAATCACTTTGTGGCTAAGTGCAGTTACTACAGGCCTACTATTACCTTCCATGCTATGTGTGTGTTAATTGTTGCAGTCCTTATTGGTTCTTGAGAGAATGATCTGTGTAGGTAATTCTGTGCGGCTGGCTGTACATGCTTTGTGCCATTTGAACATTCGCAGTAAACACATCGCATCATTGCCTTGATTACAACAGTAATTAGCGCCTTAATAGGCAGCCAGGTCCTCCCTGCAGGTGCTCTGTCGTCTGCTCGAAAATGCACACCGAAAACATACCAGACCTCGAGACATGTGCGCCGCGGCGCCCTGCATTCCAGCCGCGCCGGACTGAAGAAGCGGCAGTTTTTTGACGCGCCCGTCGTAGCCGACGTACCGTAGCCGATGTCGCCGGCTCTGCCAGTCGCGTCG